>NC_052157.1:99243280-99936459 GCF_902713615.1 Scyliorhinus canicula | reverse complement strand
AGCTTTTCCTATTACAGATGTTTGCATGGTGTCCATTAGAAATGAAAACGTTTTTGTTTTATTTATACAAATGGAAAACTAACTGAAAGAATGAAATAAATGTGGAAATAATACAAATGGAAACATCACAGTGCTGCAGTAGAAGGCACTGTTCTGAGGTTAGGGTTGATTCATATTGTTGGAACAACATTACACGTAGCCATGTAATGCCTGATCCATGAATGTCTGATGAGACAATGCAGAGAGAATGTTACTCTGTATCTAATACAAGTTCTAATAGACGTGGGAGCATTTGATTTAGACACATTGCAGGAAGTGAGAAATTGCTCTATTTGCCTCAACTGACATCTTTCACTGGCATCAACAAAAAAACTATTAAAACACGAAAAAGAACAACGGTAACTGAGAAAATTAAGGTGCACAAAATCAAACAAATTTATCCTGTTTGAGCACGAAGCGACCACCAAGAGCAAAACACATTATTAATTACAACCCCAACAGTAGGACACTATAGAACAAAAAACAAAGAAAAGTAAAGCACAGGAACAGGCCCTTCGGCCCTCCAAGCCTGTTCCGACCATGCTGCGCGTCGAAACTAAAATCTTCTACACTTGCGGGGTCCGTATCCCTCTATTCCCATCCTATTCATGTATTTGTCAAGATGCCCCTGAAACATCACTATCGTCCCAGCTCCCACCACCTCCTCCGGCTGCGAGTTCCAGGCACCCACTACCCTCTGTGTAAAAAAACTCGCTTCGTACAACTCCTCTAAACCTTGCCCCTCGCACCTTAAACCTATGCCCCCTAGTAATTGACCCCTCTACCCTGGGAAAAAGTCTTGGACTATTCACTCTGTCTATGCCCCTCATAATTTTGTAGACCTCTATCAGGTCGCCCCTCAACCTCCTTTATTCCTGTGAGAACAAACCAAGTTTATTCAACCTCTCCTCATAGCTAATGCCCTCCATACCAGGCAACATCCTGATAAATCTCTCCCGAATCCTCTCTAAAGCCTCCACATCCTTCTGGTAGTGTGACAACCAGAATTGAACACTATACTCCAAGTGTGGCCTAACTAAGGTTCAGCTGCAACATGACTTGCCAATTTTCATACTCAATGCCCCGGCCAATGAAGGCAAGCATGCATATGCCTTCTTGACTACCTTCTCCACCTGTGTTGCCCCTTTCAGTGACCTGTGGACCTCTACATCAAGATCTCTCTGACTGTAAATACTCGAGGGCTCTACCATTCACTGTATATTCCCTACCTGTATTAGACCTTCCAAAATGCATTACCTCACATTTGTCCAGATTAAACTCCATCTGCCATCTCGCCGCCCAAGTCTCCAAATGATCTAAATCCTGCTGTATCCTCTGACAGTCTTCATTGCTATCCGCAATTCCACCAACTTTTGTGTCGTCCACAAACTTACTAATCAGACCAGTTACATGCTCGTCCAAATCATTGATTTATACTACGAACAGCAAAGGTCCCAGCACTGATCCCTGCGGAACACCACTAGTTACAGCCCTCCAATCAGAAAAGCACCCTTCCATTGCTACTCTCTGCCTTCTATGACCTAGCCAGTTCTGTATCCATCTTGCCAGCTCACCTCTGATCCCGTGTGACTTCATCTTTTGTACTCGTCTGCCATGGGGGACCTTGTCAAAGGCCTTACTGAAGTCCATATAGACATCATCCACTACCCTGCGTGCATCAATCATCTTTGTGACCTCCTCGAAAAACTCAATCAAGTTAGTGAGACACAAGCTCCCCTTCACAAAACCGTGCTGCCTCTCGCTAATACGACCCCTTGCTTCCAAACGGGAGTAGGTCCTGTCTCGAAGAATTCTCTCCAGTAATTTCCCTACCACTGACGTAAGGCTCACCGGCCTGTAGTTCCCTGGAATATCCTTGCTACCCTTCTTAAACAAAGAAACAACATTGGCTATTCTCCAGTCCTCCGGGATATCACCTGAAGACAATGAGGATCCAAAGATTTCTGTCAAGGCCTCAGCAATTTCCTCTCTTGACTCCTTCAGTATTCTGGGGTAGATCCCATCAGGTCCTGGGGACTTATCCACCTTAATATTTATCAAGACGCCCAACACCGTGTCTTTTTGGATCTCAATGTGACCCAGGCTAACTACACACCCTTCTCCAGACTCAACATCCATCAATTCCTACTCTTTGGTGAATACTGATGCAAAGTATTCATTTAGTACCTCACCCATTTCCTCTGGCTCCACACATAGATTCCCTCCCTTGTCCTTCAGTGGGCCAACCCTTTTCCTGGCCACCCTCTTGCTTTTTATGTTCATTATTAGCTAGAAACAGCTAAAGCTGCTGCACAATAGCACAGTGGTTAGCACTGTTGCTTCACAGAGCCAGGGACCCAAGTTCGATTCCCGACTTGGGTCACCGTCTGTGAGAAGTCTGCACGTTCTCCCTGTGTCTGTGTGGGTTTCCTCCGGGTGCTCCAGTTTCCTCCCACAAGTCCCGAAATACATGTTGTTAGGTGAATTGGACATTCTGAATTCTCCCTCAGTGTACCCGAATAGATGTCGGAGTGTGGTGACTCGGGAATTGCAGTGTTAATGCAAGCCTGCTTGTGACACTAAGATTATTATTATTCCACTCCCAACAGTAAGTCTGCCTGTAACTATTAGATCCACCTCTCTCTCACACATGCACAGTTAATAAATGAAAAATTACTTGAATTATTAGATATTAGTCTCAACTTTTGTTATTCATCTTGTATTAAACATATATTTTCTAAATAAAATGAAGAGTGATCCACAATTATAATTTATCTATGGGACAATCATTGTGTTATCTACTTGGCCGCTGAGCATGTGATTTAAATTAATCTTATACTCATTGAGAACACAATGTATCTTCACACCAATGATTACAATATACACAATAACAGATAACTGGAAGTGAATTATATAGCAGTAATTCTATTGAGACAAAGCCACAAACAGCAAAAGCAAACCTCAAACCTTCTGAAACTTCCAAGAAAATAACTCTTTCAAGTTGTTCCAAATGTTTTTCATTTGACACACTATTTGTGCTAATCCGTTCAACACACAGTGTTGATCAGGCATTGAAGACATTTATTTCTTAACCAGGAATGAAGACAGTGCTGCTGTTATGGGAGGTCTACATCAATGGTGCAGTCGATTAGAGCAATCTGGCAAAGTTTAAACAGGAGACTTTTCTCCACAAGTATTGACAGGGGTCACTTGGTGATTCTTAGAAGCTTATTTGTAACAGCGCTTTCATTGTGCTAGCATTATATACAATCTTTTTGATGTTATAATTTCAGTATTTAGCATCAAAGACTTTGATAAGTGTTAGTGTGGGGGGTATAAGAGAACGCTGATGATGTTTGACCTGAGGAGTGACACACCACGTGACAGATCCTGTAGTAAATTACTAGGGAATAACACAGCGAGTATATTACACTCTGTATGACCTCCATTTGTCAGGAATGTCCTTGGCAACAAAGAGCTCCTGTGCTTTGATGAAAGAGCTCATTCTGCAGCCTCAGCATTTAACAGCACAGAGACCAATCATTGCCCTGCAGACGTCTGACAAACTGATAAATGGAGGTTAGCACTTATTATGGCGCATGATGCAATCGCAGACCAATCACAACAAACATCTTGCTCATGTTTCCAGGGTTATTCTGTGAGGTACTTGTGTAAAACATTGTAAATTCAACAGCATCTAATCACAAGGTTTAAATTGCATCCTAAGAGGTCTAGATACCATAGTAACATTAATAAACTCCAACTGAAGTATCATCAGCTCAAGCCTAACAACGTCATTGACAAATAACAGAGGTAGAGTAGGCCACGTTGAAAGTCACGGTAATACCGACAAGCATCACTGTAACACTTGGATATGGCGAGAGGACAACAATGTTCCAATTCTCTTTATATCTGTTATACCAAGTTAACTAATGGTACTACTGTACTGAAGGAATGCCAATAATGGGAGTCTCAGCACATCAGTAAATATCTTTTTGAGAGATGCCTTCAGCAATAAACACCTACAGGTATGAGATTAAACACTGGAATATTTATAGCATGGAACCACTAACCATACTTGCACCAGTTTGATGTCATCATCTGCAGCGAGGGGGATGACCTTGTATATGATCAATTCAGTGACAGCACACTCAGCTCTGAGCCAAGGGACTGTGGGTTCAAGACCTATTCTTCAACTTCAGCCCATTATCCAGGCTGACCTTCAATACATACAAAGGGAGTACTACAAAGCCCGGAATGCCTTTTAAGATGAGAGATTAGAGTCTCTCAGGTGCAGATAAATGCACCCCAGGCACAATACAAGGTAGAGAATGGGAATTCTCCTGGCCAACACTTCTCCCCAGTAATATCATTAGTAAAATGATTTTTTGCTTCTTTATCTCATTGCCATATGTGGGACCTAGCTGTAACCATCTCAGGGAGTGGACTTCACTGGCAGTGGGTCACAATGGAACATCCAAATGGCATTATATAAATGCAAGTTTATTTTCACAATTTCAAACTCCCCTTTCTCTTTCATACATACAGTAACGGAATTTTTTAAAAAGTCCTGCTTAGGCTTGATAATTAAAATTTAAAAAAAAGTAATATATAGCAAATACTAATGACTACAACGTGATCACTTTCTTGGTAACATTCACCACACCAGGGCTGCCTCACACTAATGGGATCTGACTCACCCATTCATGGAGAACAGCCAAGTTCAAATATCATTTGAGGTTATTGTTGCTGCTCTCAAGCTGGCTTCTCCTACCCATTCCTTCTTGGGTCACCTGACCTGCATCATCTCAATAGTGTCACAACTGTTTCAGAAATTAATATAAATCTAGGGGTGTGCTGTAAGTTTTCATATTTTCACACATTAATAGGCAAACACAGATGGGCAAAACAAGGTACTGGTAACCAAGGGATTAACTGATCCCAGATTAAATTCACTGTTGAAAATCCGTACAATCATTACATGGTTTTGTCAGGATCTTGTATAAAGAAAACAGAGGGCGTGCTTCTAGTAAAATGTCTGTTTACAAGCATACTCCAACCGTGACAACATATTCTAAAATTAGTTGCAATGTTAATATGAAAATAGGGATAATGAAAACAGTTTGATAAACAATTTAGATAATTAGAACTATTTAGATAATGCAATAAAGTTTTGGGGGAATTCAAATGAGAAAAAAAAACTTGTTTGCTTTTTATACAAGATGCCAGTTTACAGAATGGAATCACCTGTTCCCATTTGAAAGATGGACTGTTACTTACCTAAGTTGTTGTCTGTCAGCACCTCTTTGACTTTCTTTGTGATGGCATATGTATCGAGTTCAGGAGACATGGCTACCAGCTCCTGTATGCTTAACGCTGACTGACCAGAAATTGGCAGTGATGATAGAACCTGAGGATCATTCGAAGATTGTTCACATGGTTCTGGTGGCTTGATGTCCTTACTGTTCTCTGTAGCTGTGGATTGCTGTGATGATAGTTCAGCCACACTCTTCACTGATTCAGCAGAACTTACTGGAGATTCAGGGGCTGGGCTGCAACTAGCCGAGGTCTTTGGGGTAATCTCTAAAATGAGTGAATAAAAATTTAAATGTAAACGTTCTTGTTCCTTATTTGCTGCATAACATTTTAAACTACATTTTATTGTAGGCAGTCCTAGACTTTTAGTAAAACTAAAGTTCATCTAAACATTAAGTTTTATGTTTTCTTTTCGAGATTTAAAATCAGACATGCAACCAACAGTTTAAGAGCAGGAAAACACCATCCCACTGGCTGGGCAACAGGAGACAGAGAGTAGTGGTGGAAGGGAGTGTCTCAAAATGGAGAAGGGTGACTAGTGGTGTTCCACAGGGATCCGTGCTCGGACCACTGTTGCTTGTGATCTACATAAATGACCTGGAAGAAGGTATAGGTGGTCTGATTAGCAAGTTTGCAGGTGATACTAAGATTGGTGGAGTTGCAGATCGCGAGGAGGACTGTCAGAGAATACAACAAAATATAGATAGATTGGAGAGTTGGGCAGAGAAATGGTAGATGGAGTTCAATCCAGGCAAATGCGAGGTGATGCATTTTGGAAGATCAAATTCAAGAGCGGACTATATGGTCAATGGAAGGGTCCTGGGGAAAATTGATGTACAGAGAGATCTGGGAGTTCAGGTCCATTGTACCCTGAAGGTGGCAACGCAGGTTGATAGAGTGGCCAAGAAGGCATACAGCATGCTTGCCTTCATCGGACGGGGTATTGAGTACAAGAGTAGGCAGGTTATGTTACAGTTGTATAGGACTTTGGTTAGGCCACATTTGGAATACTGCGTGCAGTTCTGGTCGCCACATTACCAGAAGGATGTGGATGCTTTGGAGAGGGTGCAGAGGAGGTTCACCAGGATGTTGCCTGGTATGGAGGGTGCTAGCTATGAAGAAAGGTTGAGTAGATTAGGACTGTTTTCGTTGGAAAGACGGAAGTTGAGGGGGGACCTGATTGAGGTGTACAAAATTATGAGAGGTATGGATAGCAACAAGCTTTTTCCAAGAGTGGGGGTGTCAGTTAGAAGGGGTCACGATTTCAAGGTGAGAGGGGGAAAGTTTAAGGGAGATGTGCGTGGAAAGTTTTTACGCAGAGGGTGGTGGGTGCCTGGAACGCTTTACCAGCGGAAGTGGTAGGCAGACACGATAGCATCATTTAAGAGGCATCTAGACAGGTATATGAACGGGCGGCAACAGAGGGAAGTAGACCTTGGAAAATAGGAGACAGGTTTAGATAAAGGATCTAGATCGGCGCAGGCTGGGAGGGCCGAAGGGCCTGTTCCTGTGCTGTAATTTTCTTTGTTCTCTTTGTTCATTCATTCAGATGGTTAAGTCAGTGAGTAGCTAAGCCGCACAGCAGGAAGGTGCAAACTTCAATCCATGGTCATGAAGTTATTATAGCACAGAAGGAAACCATTTGGCCCATCTCATCCACGCAGCTCTCTATGGGAGAACTCCAATCAGTGCCATTTCCCTACACTCTCCTGAAAGTCCTGCAAGTTTACTTCCCTCAACTGTTCATCCAATTTTCTTGCGCTAAAGAAGGCTTTGAGGAGGTAACTAAGCGTGTCGATGAAGGTAGAGCAGTTGTTGTCATATACATGGATTTCAGTAAGGCGGTTGATAAGGATCCCCATGGTTGGCTCATGAAGAAAGTAAGGAGGTGTGGGATAGAGGGAAATTTGGCCAATTGGATAAGTAACTGGCTATCACATAGAAGACAGAGGGTGGTGGTGGATGGAAAATTTTCAGACTGGAGACCAGTTATCAGCGGTGTACCACAGGGATCAGTGCTGGGTCCTCTGCTATTTGTAATTTTTAGCAATGACTTGGAGGAAGGGGCTGAAGGGTGGTTCAGTAAATTTGCTGATGACACCAAGATTGGTGGAGTAGTGGATGAGGTGGAGGGATGTTGTAGGCTTCAAAGAGACATTGATAGGATGCAGAGCTGGGCCGAAAAATGGCAGATGGAGTTTAATCCTGATAAATGCGAGGTGATTAATTTTGGTCGAAAAAATTTGAATGCGGATTACAGGGTCAACGGCAGGGTTCTGAGGAATGTGGAGGAACAGAGAGATCTTGGGGTTCATGTCCACAGATCTCTGAAGGCTGCCACCCAAGTGGATAGACCTGTGAAGAAGACCTATAGTGTGTTAGCGTTTATTAACAGGGGGCTTGAGTTTAAGAGCCGTGGGGTTATGCTGCAACTATACAGGACCCTGGTGAGACCACATTTGGAGTATTGTGTGCAGTTCTGGTCACCTCATTATAGGAAGGATGTGGAAGCATTGGAAAGGGTGCAAAGGAGATTTACTAGGATGCTGCCTGGATTGGAGGGTAGGTCTTATGAGGAAAGGTTGAGGGAGCTAGGGTTTTTCTCTTTGGAGCGGAGGAGGATGAGAGGCGACTTAATAGAGGTTTATAAGATGATGAGGGGGATAGATAGAGTGGATGTTCAGAGACTATTTCCTCGGGTGGATGTAGCTGTTACAAGGGGGCATAACTGTAAGGTTCGGGATGGGAGATATAGGAGGGATGTCCGAGGTAGGTTCTTTACTCAGTGAGTGGTTAGGGTGTGTAATGGACTGCCTGCTGTGATAGTGGAGTCGGACACTTTAGGAACTTTCAAGCAGTTATTGGATAGGCACATGGAGCACACCAGAATGACAGGGAGTGGGATAGCTTGATCTTGGTTTCGGACAAAGCTCGGCACAACATCGAGGGCCGAAGGGCCTGTTCTGTGCTGTACTGTTCTATGTTCTAAACTACCAGAAATACGAGAGACAGGAAACACAGGCAAGGCTTCTGCTCTGCTGGTTATCTAAAGATGCACAGTGGGGATGGCCTCATTTGGTCCCTGCGTGATTCCAGGAGAATAGTGGAGACAATGGCATCTAGAAGCAAACAGCCTACCAATACTTTGTCTGGATGCAAATATAAAGAACAGCCAAGGCACTGAAGCACAATCAGCACCCAAGGCATGCAGCAGGCAGTAAAAGGGCAAAGTCTGTAAAACAAAGTGGGGAAAATAATAGAGGGAAGGAAAAATGTCTTGAGCGCTTAAGATATAGTGCATTAGGAACAAGCAACTGGAAATCTGAGCACCAACTCCAAGAAAGAGAATCTCTGTGCAGCTGTTTTATTTTAAACATTTTTAATTCCCTGGATTGAAATGAAGCTTGCATAAGCATGATTGGCTGAATGGCCTCCGCTGTGCTGTATCATTTTATCATTCTATGTTTGGACTACCCCGGGAATTTGGGGATTACAGAATGCACAGGGATTTAACAAAGAAAACAGCTGAAATATCACATCCCTGAAATTATCTGAAGCAAGTGCAAAGATTGAGGGATAGAGTTTTTAAAAACTTTTACCACTATTACAGTTTACAGTATACAGACTATATCAATCTAAATGAATGGATTCCATATGAAAGAATCATGACTTTCAAATAGTACAACAAAATGTAACTTTGTTTGTCATAAAGGCAGTTTAGTTATTTAAGGGCAAAGAGAAAATGCTGGAAAATCTCAGCTGGTCTGGCAGCAACTGTGGGGAGAGAAACAAGCTAATGTTTTGAGTCCAGATGACCCTTTGACAAAGGGTCATCGGGACTCGAAACGTTAGCTCTTTTGAGGGCGACACGGTAGCACAGTGGTTAGCACAGTTGCTTCACATCTCCAGGGTCCCAGGTTCGATTCCCGGGTTGGATCACTGTCTGTGCAGAGTCTGCACGTTCTCCCTGTGTCTGCGTGGGTTTCCTCCGGGTGCTCCAGTTTCCTCCCACAGTCCAAAGATGTGCAGGTTAGGTGGATTGGTCATGTTAAATGGCCCTTTCTGTCCAAAGAGGTTAAATAGGATTACTGGGTTACAGGGATAGAGTGACGGTGTGGGCTTAGGCAGGGTAATCTTTCCATGGGCTGGTGCAGACTTGATGGGCCAAATGGCCTTCTTCTACACTGTAAATTCCATGATCTATGATCAGTTATGAGGTCGATAACAATAACTATCCCGATTTGAGTAAAATGCATTTCCCAAATCTGAAGGTAATGGACTTCAACTTGAGGGATCAAAAAACTGAGCAAGTGTATGTTTAATATACTTTTGATGGGCTTCTTATTAAAATGTAATTGGAAATGAGAAAATTGTTATATTGAAACTTAACAATTAAAACATTAAACTCTCAACATGTATCATTCGTCCTTAAAACACCTGATACAAATCCATGACACCATTCTGGTCAAAACTACTTTTTCTTTAA
The DNA here is from genome assembly GCF_902713615.1 of Scyliorhinus canicula. Classification (NCBI taxonomy): domain Eukaryota; kingdom Metazoa; phylum Chordata; class Chondrichthyes; order Carcharhiniformes; family Scyliorhinidae; genus Scyliorhinus; species Scyliorhinus canicula. The sequence continues at coordinate 99,926,618 of NC_052157.1, read as the reverse complement.
TCATAACAGCCAGAGAATTATGTGCCAAATTTGCTCTTAATTCACCCATGCGAGGGAGTAGTTTGGCAGATCATCCATCTTCCTCACTGTATGGTGTCAGAGATGGCAGAAACTCCTGCATGATGAAGATATTTCTACTGAGGTCCATGTCCTTTAACCTGTACCAAGGTCAAACATACCACTGCTCGGCTAATGACATTCAACTGAGATTTAAAAAAAACTTTTGTTTCTGATTTCCTTCAGTCACGATTAATGCATCTCACTAATACATTTTTCTCTTTTATAAGTTTCTTATTTTTAGCTGACAAATTAAACAACTGCATTTTTGGGTTAAAATATCTGAATACTAGGACAGGATTTCTGTCAAATCTGAAATAGGATTTAACATAGAACAAGATACAGGCACTTTTTCCTTCCTTCGCTTGTATATTGGTGAAATCTATCTTTTGATCTAACCTCTCCCATTCCTTATTTGCATTGTTTGCACTGATGCCTCATTCCTGGCTAGACATCATCAGGACACAAGCTTGTGCTTTTTCTGTCGTTCAATGTTCCATCCACTTTTCAGCAAAAGGCGAATGAGAACGTAACGAGAAACATCAGTTTAAACCCAGGTTTCCTCGTTCACCGTGTGGTGCTGCTGTATTGTAGGGTACACACCACATGGTTCAAACAAATCTCTTGCTAAGCTATACCTTTAAAATCAAAACAAAAGCTGTCAATCTATTCCTGAATGTTATTGCAGTTTGAGCATCCCTTATCCAAAATGCTTGGGGCCGAGTGTGTATCGTTTTTTAGAATTTTCAGTATTTCGGAATATAACGTGCATACGTGGCATGTTGTGACCTGCGCATGTGCATTGGAAACTGTGAATATATGGCCGCTTTGGGAACTGCTCATGTGTGGCGCACGTTGGGTACAGTGAATATATGGCACACTTTGGGAACTGCACATGTGCCCCACACATTGGGAAGTGCTCATGACGCCGCAAGTTGGGTACTGCGCATGTGCATCGCACGTTGGCAACTGTGCAGGTGCGCCGCACGTTGGGAACTGTGCCGGTGCGCCGCACGTTGGGAACTGTGCAGGTGCGCCGCACATTGGGAACTGTGCAGGTGCGCCGCACGTTGGGAACTGTGCAGGTGCGCCGCACGCTGAGAACTGTGCAGGTGCACCGCACGTTGGGAACTGTGTAGGTGCGCCGCACGTTGGGAACTGTGCAGGTGCGCCGCACGTTGGGAACTGTGTAGGTGCGCCGCACGTTGGGAACTGTGCAGGTGCGCCGCAGGTTGGGAACTGCGCATGTGCCCCGCACATTGGGAACTGCTCATGACGCCACAAGTTGGGAACTGCGCATGTGCGCCACATGTTGGGAGCTGCTCATGTGCACTGCAGGTTGGGAACTGTGCATGTGCGCCGCACGTTGGGAGCTGCTCATGTGCGCCGAACGTTGGAACTGTGCATGTGCGCCGCATGTTGGGAACTGTGCATGTGAACTGCACATAGGGAAATGTGCAGGTGCGCCGCACTTTGGGAACTGTGCAAGTGCACTGCACATAGGGAACTGTGCAGGTGCGCCGCACTTTGGGAACTGTGCAAGTGCACTGCACATAGGGAACTGTGCAGGTGTGCTGCACTTTGGGAACTGTGCAAGTGCACCGCACGTAGGGAACTGTGCAAGTGCACCGCACGTAGGGAACTATGCAGGTGCGCCGCACGTTGGGAGACTGTGCATGTGCGCCGCACTTTGTGAACTGTGCAAGTGTACCGCATGTTGGGAACTGTGCATGTGCGCCACACATTGGGAGACTGTGCAAGTGCACCGCATGTTGGGAACTGTGCAGGTGCGCCGCACGTTGGGAACTGTGCATGTTCGTTGCACATTATAAACTGTGCTAATGCGCCGCATGTTGTGAATTGTGTAGGTGCATTGCACGTTGGGAAACTGTGCATGTGCCCCGCATGTTAGGAACTGTGCAGGTGCACTGCACATTGGGAGACTGCGCAGACGCGCCGCTTGGTGGGAACTATGCACGTGCGCCGCACGTTGGGAACTGTGCATACGCGCCGCATGTTTGGAGACTGTACATGTGCACCGCACGTTGGGATCAATGCAGGTGTGCCGCACGTTGGGAGACTGTGCATGTGCGCCGCACTTTGTGAACTGTGCAAGTGCACCGCATGTTGGGAACTGTGCATGTGCGCCGCACTTTGGGAACTGTGCAAATGCACCGCACGCTGGGAACTATGCAGATGCGCCGCATGCTGGAAGACTGTGCATGTGCGTCGCACTTTGGGAACTGTGCAAGTGCACCGCACGTTGGGAACTGTGCAGGTGCGGCGCCCGTTGGGAACTGTGCAGGTAGAATTTCATAGAATTTACAGTGCCAAAGGAGGCCATTCGGCCCATCCAGTCTGCACCGGCTCCTGGAAAGAGCACCCTACCCAAGGTTAACACCTCCACCCTATCCCCATAACCCAGTAACCCCACCCAACACTAAGGGCAATTTTGGACACTAAGGGCAATTTATCTTGTCCAATCCACCTAACTTGCACATCTTTGGACTGTGGGAGGAAACCGGAGCACCCGGAGGAAACCCACGCACACACGGGGAGGATGTGCAGACTCCGCACAGACAGTGACCCAAGCCGGAATCGAACCTGGGACCCTGGAGCTGTGAAGCGATTGTGCTATCCACAATGCTAACGTGCTGCACGTTGGGAACTGTGCATGTTCGTTGCACATTAGGAACTGTGCAGACGCGCTGCATGTTGCGAATTATGTAGGTGCCTCGCACGTTGGGAAACTGTGCATGTGCCCCGCATGTTAGGAACTGTGCAGGTGCGCCGCACGTTGGGAGACTGTGCATGTGCGCCGCACTTTGGGAACTGTGCAAATGCACCGCACATTGGGAACTGTGCAGGTGCGCCGCATGTTGGGAACTGTGCATGCTCGCTGCATTTTGTGAACTGTGCAAATGCACCGCACATTGGGAACTGTGCAGGTGTGCCGCATGTTGGGAACTGTGCATGTTCGCTGCACATTAGGAACTGTGCAGATGCGCCGCACGTTGCAAATTGTGTAGGTGCATCGCACGTCGGGAACTGTGCAGGTGCGGCGCACGTTGGGAACTGTGCATGTTCACTGCACATTAGGAACTGTGCAAAGCACCGCATGTTGCGAACTGTGTAGATGCATCGCACGTTGGGAACAGTGCATGTGCCCCGCATGTTAGGAACTATGCAGGTGCGCTGCACATTGGGAGACTGTGCAGACGCGCCGCTTGGTGGGAACTATGCATGTGCGCCGTACCTTGGGAATTGTGCAGGTGCGCCGCACGTTGGGAACTGTGCAGGTTCGCCGCATGTTGGGAGACTGTACATGTGCACCGCACGTTGGGAACTATGCAGGTGCGCCGCACGTTGGGAGACTGTGCATGTGCGTCGCACGTTGGGAACTATGCAGGTGCGCCGCACGTTGGGAGGCTGTGCATGTGCGTCGCACTTTGGGAACTGTGCAAGTGCACCGCACGTTGGGAACTGTTCAGGTGCGCTGCACGTTGGGAACTGTGCAGATGCGCCGCACATTGGGAACTGTGCATGTTTGCTGCACATTAGGAACTGTGCAGATGCGCAACATGTTGCGAATTGTGTAGGTGCATCGCATGTTGGGAACTGTGCATGTGCCCACATGTTAGGAACTGTGCAGGTGCGCTGCACATTGGGAGACTGTGCAGACGCGCCGCTTGGTGGGAACTATGCATGTGCGCCGCACGTTGGGAACTGTGGTGTGCCGCACCGTGCGAATTGTGCAGATGCGCCGCACGTTGGGAACTGTGCAGGTGCGCCACATGTTGGGAATTATGTAGGTGCATCGCACATTGGGAAACTGTGCATGTTCGTTGCACATTAGGAACTGTGCAGATGCGCTGCATGTTGCAAATTATAGAACTTAGAACATAGAACAGTACAGCACAGAACAGGCCCTTCGGCCCTCAATGTTGTGCCGAGCCATGATCACCCTACTCAAACCCACGTATCCACCCTATACCCGTAACCCAACAACCCCCTCTTAACCTTACTTTTTGTAGGACACTACGGGCAATTTAGCATGGCCAATCCACCTAACCCGCACATCTTTGGACTGTGGGAGGAAACCCACGCACACACGGGGAGGACGTGCAGACTCCACACAGACAGTGACCCAGCCGGGAATCGAACTTGGGACCCTGGAGCTGTGAAGCATTTATGCTAACCACCATGCTACCCTGCTGCCCCGTAGGTAGGTGCATCGCACGTTGGAAAACTGTGCATGTGCCCCGCATGTTAGGAACTGTGCAGGTGCACTGCACATTGGGAGACTGCGCAGACGCGCCGCTTGGTGGGAACTATGCACGTGCGCCGCACGTTGGGAACTGTGCAGGTGCGCCGCACATTGGGAACTGTGCATGTTCGCTGCACATTAGGAACTGTGCAGATGCGCAGCATGTTGCGAATTGTGTAGGTGCATCGCACGTTGGGAACTGTGCAGACGCACCGCTTGGTGGGAACAATGCATGTGTGCCGCACGTTGAGAACTGTGGTGTGCCGCACTTGCGAATTGTGCATATGCGCCGCACGTTGGGAATTGTGCAGGTGCGCCGCACATTGGGAATTGTGCAGGTGCGTCGCACGTTGGGAACTGTGCAGGTGCGTCGCACGTTAGGAGCTGCGCATGTGCGGTGAATGTATTGAGCCATTGGAGACCAATTCTACTCACGATTCAAGCATGTGGGTTGGGGAGGGGGGGGGGGGGAGGGGTTGAAGACTTCTTTACTAATTATTAGAGGATAAGGGGAGCTTAGAGTTGGACTAATATTATCACACAGAATTCCTACAGTGCGGAGGACGCCATCCAGCCCATTGAGTCAGCTCCGACCCTTTGAAAGAGCACCCTACCTGGGCCCTATCCCCATTATCCCCAACCTACCTTTTGACTGTGGGAAGAAACTGGAGCACCAGGACAAAACCCACACAGATATGGGGAGAACATGCAAACTCGACAGTCATGCAAGGCCGGGTGGCACGGTGGTGCAGTGGTTAGCACTGCTGCCTCTCTGCACCAAGGACCTGGGTTCGATCCCGGCCCTGGGCCACTGTTGGTGTGGAATTTGCACATTCTCCCCGTGTCTGCATTTGTCTCACCCACACAACCCAAAAATGTGCAGGGTAGGTGGACTGGACATGATAATTGCCGCTTCATTGGAAAATATATATAATTGGGTACTCTAAATGTATTTTTAAATAGTCATGCAGGCCAGAACTGAACCCGGGTATCTGGCGCTGTGAAATGAAATGAAAATCACTTATTGTCACAAGTAGGCTTCAAATTAAGTTACTGTGAAAAGCCCCTAGTCGCCACATTCCGGCGCCTGTTCGGGGAAGCAGTAACGTTAACGACTGTGCCACCATGCACCTGTTACAAAGAGCAGAGCCAGTTCTATTCATGAACATGCACAGCAAGTGTAGACGGTTTGGGGACTAGCACTGCTGACTTTTTATCCCTCTCTGAGTAAACCTTGCAGTCAGATATACCCAAGGTAAATAATTCAGTTATTTTATAACTCTCATTTATATATTGACTTTAACAGTAAATTATTTCAAAGGAATGGAAGCCAAGCTGAAAAGATATTGCGAGAAGTGACAAAAGGCTTGGCCAAAGACACGAGGTTTATGAAGGATCTTAGAGGAGAGGAAGTTGGTGAGGAAGTTGGGATCGAGGAGGAAATGCTGCAAACTTTGGCCTCAAGAGTGCTCATAGTTTTGGTGTTATGGGTGCTATTCTGGTACCTTGTGGGTGCAGCCCTTGACCTTGGTGAGGGCATTGGCACAGTTCTCAGGTGCATGCAGCAGCTGTATCATGATGTCAATCAGTGTGTAATGCTGTTTGATGCCAGCACTACAATCTTGGACCATGCCACTCCAGATAACACTGCTTCTTAAACATACACAGCACAACATTCATACAAAAGATGGATACTGCATCTCCAGTCCCTCCACTGCAATTTAAAAGGATTATCAACTTTTCTCAGGTTAGTTGCCAATCAATTTCTACTGGCTTTATCTGATTTGGGGAAGTGCTATCAATTTTTCTCCTGCTGTCTAGATGAAGTCGGCAGGAATGCTTATGGTGAAGGTCTTGGTTCTGAGTTTTTCGAAAAACATTTTATTGAAGGCTTTTTCAATATTTCATTCAAGAAACACAAAAGCCAACTGCAGCAACAGCAAACACACCCTTGCTTCCTATCACCCCCTATCAAATGCCCCCCACTCACCCTGCTGCCACACCGGCACCCATGCCCACATTTCCAGTTTTTCATCCCACCCCCCAACCAAACAGGAAATAAAACAAGCCCCACCCCCATGACTCAATACTCCTTAAAAAAGTCAATGAACAGTGAGGCTGCTCTACGTGGCTCCGATGGCGAGTGTAGTTACAAATGGAAGGAGATCGGAGTACTTTAGGCTCTACCGTGGGACCAGGCAGGGGTGCCCCCTGTCCCCATTGCTCTTTGCACTGGCGATTGAACCTCTGGCTATGGCGTTGAGGGAGTCAGGGAGATGGAGGGGTCTGGTGCGGGGTGGGGAGGAGCATCGGGTATCGCTGTATGCGGACGACCTGCTGTTGTATGTGGCGGACCCAGAAGGGGGAATGCTGGGGGTGATGGAGCTGTTAGCGGAATTTGGGGGCTTCTCGGGCTATAAGTTAAATTTAGGCAAGAGCGAGGTATTTGTAGTACACCCGGGAGATCAGGAGGAGGCTCCCGTTTAAGAGGGCAGTGAAGAGTTTCAGATACCTGGGGGTGCAGGTGGCCAGGAGTTGGGGGACTCTCCATAAGCTTCATTTTACCAGGCTGGTGGAGCAGATGGAGGAGGAATTTAAAAGGTAGGACATGGTGCCGCTATCGTTGGCCGGTAGAGTGCAGTCCGCCAAAATGACAGTTCTCCCGAGGTTCTTGTTCCTCTTCCAGTGTTTGCCCATGGTGAAGAGGGTCTTCTTGGAGCGGGGTAGAGATGGGGGGGGGGGGGGTCTGGCGTTACCCAATCTCTCGGGGTACTACTGGGCGGCCAATGTGTCTATGGTGCGCAAGAGGGTGATGGAGGGGGAGGGGGCAGCATGGAAACGGATGGAGAGGGCGTCCTGTGGAGATACAAGCCTGGGGGCCCTGGTAACGGCGCCGTGGCCGCTCCCTCCCACGAGGTATACCACGAGTCCGGTGGTGGCGGATACACTCAAGATTTGGGGGCAGTGGAGGCGACATAGGGGAGAAGTGGGGGGCTCGATGGAGGCTCCGTTAAGGGGGAATCATAGGTTCGTCCCGGGGAACATTGATGGGGGATTTCAGGGTTGGCACAGAGCGGGCATCAGACAGCTGAGGGACCTGTTTATCGATGGGAGGTTTGCGAGCCTGAGGGAGTTGGAGGAGAAATTTGGGCTCCCCCGGGAAACATGTTCAGGTATCTGCAGGTAAAGGCATTTGCTAGGCGACAGGTGGAGGGATTCCCTTCGCTTCCCACGAGGGGGGTGAGCGACAGGGTGCTTTCGGGGGTCTGGGTCAGAGAGGGGAAGATATCTGATATCTACAAGGTTATGCAGGAGGTGGAGGAGGCGTCAGTAGAGGAGCTGAAAACTAAGTGGGAGGGGGAACTGGGGGAACAGATCGAAGACAGGACATGGGCTGATGCCCTGGAGAGGGTTAATTCTTCCTCCTCGTGTGCACGGCTTAGCCTCATCCAATTCAAGATGCTGCACCGGGCCCACATGACTGGGACGAGGATGAGTAGGTTCTTTGGGGGTGAAGACAGGTGTGTCAGGTGCTCGGGGAGTCCAACGAACCATGCCCATATGTTCTGGGCATGCCCGGCACTGGAGGAGTTCTGGAAGGGGGTGGCGAGCACGGTGTCAAGGGTGGTGGGATCCAGGGTCAAGCCAGGATGGGGACTCGCGATTTTTGGGGTTGGGGTTGGGGTGGAGCCGGGAGTGCAGGAGGCGAAAGAGGCCGGTGTGCTGGCCTTTGCGTCCCTAGTAGCCCGACGAAGGATTTTGCTACAATGGAAGGATGCGAGGTCCCCAAGCGTGGAGACCTGGATCAATGACATGGCGGGTTTTATTAAGCTAGAGAAGGTCAAATTCGCCCTGAGAGGATCGGTACAAGGGTTCTTTAGGCGGTGGCAACCTTTCCTCGACGTTCTGGCTCAGCGATAGGGTACTGGGACAACCCGGGGGGGGGGGGGGGGGGGGGGGGGGGGGGGGGGGGGGGGAGACGGACGATGACTATGTTTGTTTATTTAATTGTAATTTATTTTTAACTTTTCTTGTTGGGGTTGGGGAGGTGGGGGGGATGTGATACATGCGTTGATACGGTCTGGGGGGTGTTACAGTTGTTATGGGTTATTTTGTTGCATTTCATTGTTTGTTGTTATATTTTATATTTTCTGTAAAAAATTCCAATAAAAATTATTTAAAAAAAAAAGTCAATGAACAGCTTCCACCTCAAGGTGAACCCATCCTCGCAACCTTCGGACTTGTCTCCAGAACCTTTGACATTATGGCCAAAAACCCTTCCAAAACCCCCTCTCCATCTCCACATGATTCGCCGGCCTCCCTTGCAAACCCCAGCACCTATTCTCCACCCCTGGAAAGAACCAACTTATCCTGGACACTGTCATGTGGGCCCTGTGCACCACCTTGAATTGGATAAGGCCTAGCCTAGCACACAACGAGGACTCATTCACCCTCCGCAGAGCTTCACTCCATTATCCAACCCCCAACGCCCCACCAAACTCCTCCTCCCACAGGAGCTCTCTCCCTCTTCAACTCCCCAGACATGTCCGCAACTCTGCCCTCCTCTATTTCATCCTCGGACATGAGCTTATCCTGCAGCACTGAGGGTGGAAGCATCAGAAACGACGGCACCTATTTCCTCAAGAGGTACCGGAACCCATTCTCCTTCGGCAACTAGTACACACCCTCCAGCTCCTCCAAGTCCGCAAACTTCTCTCCAACAAACAAATCTCGAAAATATTCTATTCCAACCTGCAGCCAGCCCCGAAACCTCGTATCCAATCCTGCCGGAGCAAACCTAGGATTGTCACAAATTGGTATCCAGAGACACTGGTTCCAAAACGCTCAGTGTTGACACCACCACCGGACTCATGGAATACCTGCCCGGCGAGAATGGAAGGGGCACCAACACCAATGCCCTCAAGCCGGTCCCCTTACACAAGGCAGCCTCCAACCGCCCCATCCTCCACCATCCATTTCCTAACCATTGCAATGTTTGCTGCCCAATAGTAGCTCGGCTAACGACACCACACCCCGGCGATCCCTCTGCAAGAACACCCTCCTAACTCACCTTCCCCACCAACACAAACATCAAAAGTATCCCATTAACCTTCCCAAAAAAAGGACATGGGCATAAAAATTGGGAGGTTCTGGAACACAAACAAAAACTTCAGCAACACCGTCATCTTTACCCAGTTCGCCATTGGCAACACATCCCACTTTTAAAGTCCGACTTCATTCCCTCCACCAAGTTCAACTTATACAGCTGGGCCAAACCCCACGCCACCGGTGTCCCAAGGCACCAACCGAAGTGGCAGTTGCCCCAACCGCCTCTCCTGTCCCTGTGTATTAATTGGGAATATCTCGCTTTTTCCCACATTAAGCTTGCCAAAAAGCAGCTAAACTCCCCCAAAATCCTGTCAAAGCTCCCGACCGGTTATATAATGTACAGTAGGAGATCATCCGCGCATGATGAAACTCGATCGAGAACTTTGATAGATGATCACCATTGCACCTACCATCTCCACCGCTCAAAAGCCCTCCACCCCCAAGAGTCACAGCCGGTGGCTTAAACGCCAGGGCATAGGGCAGCAGAGAGAGCGGACACCCCTACCATGTCCACCGGTGTAACCCAAAATAACCCGAGCTGACCTTGTTCGTCCGAACACTCGCGTTAGGTGCCTTATACAGTAGGCCAAACCCAATCCACTAACACCTGCCCAAACCCAAAACCTCGAACAAATAGGTTTTGATATGATAGAGGTTATAAGATGAATAAACAGCGTAGACAGTCAGAGACTTTTTCCCCGCATGGAACAAACCATTACAAGGGGACATAAATTTAAGGTGAATGGTGGAAGATATAGGGGGGATGTCAGAGGTAGGTTCTTTACCCAGAGAATAGTGGGGGCATGAAATGCACTGCCTGCGGAAGTAGTTGAGTCGGAAACATTAGGGACCTTCAAGCGGCTATTGGATAGGTACATGGATTACGGTAGAATGATGGGGTGTGGATTAATTTGTTCTTAATCTGGGACAAAAGTTCGGCACAACATCGTGGGCTGAAGGGCCTGTTCTGATCTGTATTTTTCTATGGTCTATGTCTAAAGGCACCCATTTAACCTGATCAAAATGCTTCTCGCCGTCCATCGCCACAGCCACTACCACTTCTCGGTCCTCCCATACCCAAAAAGGAAAAAAACAACGTCCTCCACCCACCGCAACCTTTCAGCCTGCTCTACCCTCTCCTTGTGCACCTGAATCAATATGAATTCCCCCTTATCACCGTTTTCAGCGCGACCCACAGCGTGGAGGCGGAAACCTCTTATTCTGCTCTACGTAGTTCCGGATGGCCCTCCTCACCTACTCGCAAACCCCATTATCCGCCAATAGCCCGACATCCAACCTCCACTGCGGTCACTGAGCTTCCCCCTTCGCCATCCGAAAGCCCACCCAATGCAGCAACAATCGCCAAATACTATGATCCAACCACCCCTGCCAACAGCACCTTATCTAAAACCAAGAAATCAAGAGTACACCTGGTGCACTAACGAGAAATACTAAAACACCTTTGCCCTCGGCTTCAAACTGCCACAGGTTCGACCCCCCCCCATAAACCCTAACAGCTCTTTCGTCATAGCCGAGGGTCCAACCTAGGATTCACTCTAAAACATCCCCCTCCCGCCCCCATGCGTGTCCATGTCTGGAATCTTTGCTAAAACCCACCTCAGAAAATTCAAATCATCCCAATTTGGGCCAGAAACATTCACTAGCATCACAGCACCCCTCCAGCTTCCCACTCACCATCATAAACCTACCTCCTGCATCATATACTTCACACCTCAAAAACCACCCACTTATTGATCAGCACCACCAGTCTCCATATCCAACTCCGAATGGAACACCTGCCCCACCCAACCCTTCCTCAGCCTCGTCTGGTCCCCCAACTTTCGGTGTGTTTCCTGAAGAACCGCAATGTCTGCCTTCAAACCCCTTAGATGCATGGAAACGCAGGACCTTTTTAACAAGGCCATATAAACCCTAAAGGGTCCACGTGATCAATTGTGTCGGGGAGGTCCCCGCCGCCCCCTCGCCTATCAGCCATAGCCTCTCTTTAACCAGCTCCTCCAGGTCCATGCCTCGTTCAACCCCAGGCCCTCCCCAAGATGTCCGCCGCCATCTCCACTTAACCAAAGGCACCACACCAACTTGACCCAGGTCAGTACCCCCACATTCCCAACCCCTCCCTCCCTAAACAAAGAGAAAGGAAACCCAAACAAACCCCACACTTCAGTCTCATTAACTAGCCAACCAGCTAGCATAGTGGCTCCCATTCGAGCCCGCCACCTGAAATGAAAATCGCTTATTGTCACGAGTAGGCTTCAATGAAGTTACTGTGAAAAGCCCCTAGTCGCCACATTCCGGCGCCTGTCCGGGGAGGCTGGTACGGGAAGCTGGTGGCTGGTACACCTACCCCCTTCCCCCTTAATTCCCCCAAAACAGTAAAACACACATGCCCACTCCGCACTCAGACACATTAAATACACCAATCTGCCCGGCGTGCAGACACACTTTCCCCACATTAGCATCTCCAAAGTTCAATGTTCTCACACACCACCCTGTCCATTGTCTCTCATAAATTCACTCGCCTCCTCCAGCGTATCAAAATAAAACTCTCGATTCTGGAACGAGACCCACAGATGAGCAAGATACAACATCCCAAACTCACTCCTTCCTTGTAGAGGGCCGCCTTGATCCGATTGAAACCGGCATGCCGCTTGGCCAACTCCACATCCAAGTCTTGGTAAATCCTCAGTACGTTTCCTTCCCAGGTGCACTTTCTCGTTTCCTCCCCCCGGCTCAGTATCCCCTATGTCAAGGGAATGATTCAAGCACACCACCATCACCCTTGGCAGCTCCTCGCCTTTGGCCTCTCGTCAATGCCCTGTGCACGCAATCCACCTCGGGGGACGGTCAAAAAACCTCTCCCCCACCAATTTCACAAACATATTCGCCACACACCCTGTGGCCTATGTTCAGTCCCTTCAGGCAGGCCCATGATCCAGAGATTCTGCCTTCTGGGACGATTCTCCAGGTCCTCCATGTTCTCCCTCAACTTCTTCCGGCTCTCTGCCATGAGCACCACCTCTGCCTCCAATGGGGCCAGCGGGTCTGCCTGGGTCTTACCCCACAACCAGAAGAATTGCAGAGTAAGGGTGGCATGTGGCACAGTGGTTAGCACTGGGACTACTGCGCTGAGGACCCGGGTTCGAATCCTGGCTCTGGGCCATTGTCCGTGTGGAGTTTGCACATTATCCCCATGTCTGCGTGGGTTTCACCCCCACAACCCAAAGATGTGCAGGTTAGGTGGATTGGCCATACTAAATTGCCCCTTAATTGGAAAAAAAATAATTGGGTACTCTAAATTTATGAGAAAAAAACCAAATGCAGGTTAGGTGGATTGGCCATGATAAATTGCCCTTAGTGTCCAAAGAGATTAGGAGGGGTTATTGGGTTACGGGGATAGGGTGGAGGTGAGGGCTTGGGTGGGTCGGTGCAGACTCGATGGGCCGAGTGGCCTCCTTCTGCACTGTATGGTCTATGTTCTAATAGTCTGCCCACTGACCGAGTGTCCACCTCGCCCCAACCCCGACATCCCAAAACCTAACCTGCACATCCCGAGATGTTAAGCATGGCCAATCCACCTAACCCGCACATCTTTGGGCTGTGGGAGGAAACCACAGCACCCGGAAGAAACCCATGCAGACACGGGGAGAAAGTGCAACTCCAGATAGACATTCATGCGACGCCGGAATTGAACCCGGGTCCCTGGCAGTGAGGCAGCAGTGCTAACCACTATGCCACCGTGCCACCCTGTTGTGGATTGCCCAAATGAATGACTTTACAAGAAACCGGTTACAATAGTGGAGTAAGGTTACGTGCAAACTAAGGGCACGTAACTCATTGGCTAAGGGCAAGAGATCTTTCTGGAAAGGCACAAAAAGGAGAATAAAGATTCACTACCCAGGACCTTTCTCAACAAGGCTCTGCGCAGAAATAACAGAGAAGATTGGAAACCAACCTGAGACGGAAGGCGGCAACGTGCAAGACTCACCTTCGTGGAAGAAGGCTCCGAGGGAACCGAGACTCAGAGAAATTCACCCGCAGCTCAACTGAGTTCATTGGAAAGGGTAGTATTAAGAATCTTGGGATTATATTATTTGAGATAATTTGAGGTAGGGGTGACTGTTTTACTGTGTTTCATGATAAATTTGGTTGAATCAAACATTTGTATTTGTCTTTTGCTCATCTCACAAAGAAAGGCACCTGGGTAAAATGCTGGAGTAATAAACTGGTTGAAGTGACTGAGGGTTTACAGACAACAACTTTAGCAGAGTGGTAGCAGTGGGAGGAAGAACACTGTCATTCCCGAAGACAGAAGGTTTCCAAGGAGTTACTGCCACTCGCAAGGGCAGTGCCTGGGTAAATCTATTAATTTGTTGGAGGGCAGACTTTTGATTGCTATGATATCCCAAAAGCCCTGTGAACACATATCTGCAGCGATAATGGCAGTAGTCAGAGCATGCATGGCTGTCTGCTGAGTATGCAAGGCACTAAACTGAGATTGTATGACCTCAGTCTGAGCATCAAACATTCATGGCTTCTGCTTCAACTATAATGGAAGCTGAGACATTCCCCATCAAATACTGCATCAATGTCAGGTCTACAAGTGTTCTCAAGGAGTTAGTCCCCACTTCCATACTGAATAGGAGGGGCTCCAAGATCTGTGCAAGTTGTTGCTGGATTCATCCGTGCTCCTCGACAGTGACAGCAGGCTTTTGGTAGGTCTGACAATGCACTAAGCATTTCATTGGTCTTGTTCATCAACCTATTGCTGAATGCCATTCCAATATCTTCATCTGAGTCCTCTCCTGTATAACTTAAATGCAACTTTGTCCTCTGGAGAGCACAATCCATTCACTAGTCCTGGTTGCACACACCTGTACTCAATGAATAAAACAAAAAAGAGTGGCTAAGGTAAATATTGGACCTTTAGAGGATGAGAAGGGAGTTTGAATAATGGGAGATGAGAAAATGGCTGAGGAACAGGTTTTTTTGGGTCGGTCTTCACAGTGGAAGACACAAATAACATGCCAGTGACTGATAGAAATGAGGCTATGACAGGTGAGGCCCTTGAGAGGATTGTTATCACTAAGGAGGTAGTGATGGGCAAGCTAATGGGGCTAAAGGTAGACAAGTCTCCTGGTCCTGATGGAATGCATCCCAGAGTGCTAAAAAATGAAAATGAAATGAAATGAAATGAAAATCGCTTATTGTCACGAGTAGGCTTCAATGAAGTCACTGTGAAAAGCCCCTAGTCGCCACATTCCGGCGCCTGTCCGGGGAGGCTGGTACGGGAATCAAACCGTGCTGCTGGCCTGCTTTAAAAGCGAGCGATTTAGCCCAGTGAGCTAAACCAGCAGGCAGAGAGTGGGTAATTATAGGCCAGTGAGCTTAATTTCAGTAGTAGGGAAGATGCTGGAATCTATCATCAAGGAAGAAATAGCGAGGCATCTGGATAGAAATTGTCCCATTGGGCAGACACAGCATGGGTTCATAAAGGGCAGGTCGTGCCTAACTAATCTGGTGGAATTTTTTGAGGACATTACCAGTGCGATAGATAACGGGGAGCCAATGGATGTGGTATATCTGGATTTCCAGAAAGCCTTTGACAAGATGCCACACAAAAGGTTGCTGCATAAGATAAAGATGCATGGCATTAAGGGTAAAGTAGTAGCATGGATAGAGGATTGGTTAATTAATATAAAGCAAAGAGTGGGGATTAATGGGCGTTTCTCTGGTTGGCAATCAAAAGCTAGTGGTGTCCCTCAGGGATCAGTGTTTGGCCCACAATTGTTCACAATTTACGTAGATGATTTGGAGTTGGGGACCAAGGGCAATGTGTCCAAGTTTGCAGATGACACTAAGATGCGTGGTAAAGCGAAAAGTGCAGAGGATACTGGAAGTCTGCAGGGGGATTTGGATAGGTTAAGTGAATGGGCTAGGGTCTGGCAGGTGGAATACAACGTTGACAAATGTGAGGTTATCCATTTTGGTAGGAATAAAAGCAAAAGGGATTATTATTTAAATGATAAAATATTAAAGCATGCTGCTGTGCAGAGAGACCTGGGTGTGCTGGTGCATGAGTCGTAAAAAGTTGGTTTACAGGTGCAACAGGTGAGTAAGAAGGCGAATAGAATTTTGTCCTTCATTGCTAGAGGGATGGAGTTGAAGACTAGGGAGATTATGCTGCAATTGTATAAGGTGTTAGTGAGGCCACACCTGGAGTATTGTGTTCAGTTTTGGTCTCCTTACTTGAGAAAGGACGTACTGGCACTGGAGGGTGTGCAGAGGAGATTCACTAGGTTAATCCCAGAGCTGAAAGGGTTGGATTACGAGGAGAGGTTGAGTAGACTGGGACTCTACTCTTTGGAATTTAGAAGGATGAGGGGGGATCTTATAGAAACATATAAAATTATGAAGGGAATAGATAGGATAGATGCGGGCAGGTTGTTTCCACTGGCAGGTGAAAGCAGAACTAGGGGGCATAGCCTCAAAATAAGGGGAAGTAGATTTAGGACCGAGTTTAGGAGGAACGTCTTCACCCAAAGGGTTGTGAATCTATGGAATTCCTTGCCCAGTGAAGCAGTAGAGGCTCCTTCATTAAATGTTTTTAAGATAAAGATAGATAGTTTTTTGAAGAATAAAGGGATTAAGGGTTATGGTGTTCGGGCCGGAAAGTGGAGCTGAGTCCACAAAAGATATGCCATGATCTCATTGAATGGTGAAGCAGGCTCGAGGGGCCAGATGGCCTACTCCTGCTCCTTGTTCTTATGTTATTAATCATCATGAACAGACCCCTGCCTCTATGCTATTCTTAACCTCATTGGTGACAAGTGTGTGGTCGAGTGACAGTGTTTGATCTTCAGCCTCATGCTTGCTCCTCTTTTTCATTCTTTCACAAAGTTTGGGTGTTGGTGGCTAGGCCAACAATTATTGACCATCCCAAATTGCCTTGCCCTGGAGAACTACCCTTCCCCTTGAATGTAAGACTCTTGTGCATCTGAAAGAAGAAAGACGCAAGGGTAGGGTTGTGGTGTGGGAAGGATGACAAAGCAAGGGGTGAATGCTTACACTGCATTTTAAATCAGAATAGACTGTGTGTTGAGGGGAACTGAGATGCGAGAAAGAGGATTAGCTATGAGCTACTTGAACTAAATTGTGGCTACCCCAATGATAGCGGGCACTGTCTCCCCCATAGGTTTGAAGACAAACCTGTCCCTCTCCAATTAGGAGCTGCTGTCTATGGTTTAACACCCACCATGCCCTGCAAGATAGAGGGAGAAGTGTATCAGTGTGATGTAATGTGTTTGGGTGATGTGCTTGTCATAATTGAATAGCTGTCTGTAAGCTAGAAAGAGCAGGGATATGGTGCCTGCAGCTATTGTAAAAGTGTGAGGGTGAGATGAGGCGATAAATTTGAAGTTTGAGTCAATGTTGATAAAAAATGTTGGTATGTGAGTGAAGGAGTTGGAGCAGAGCAGATGGAGCAGTGCATGAGGCTAGTGAAGGGGTTGGAGCAGAGAGGATGGAGCAGTGCATGAGGCTAGAGATTTTGTTGTGAGGATATATAATTTGAACATAGAACATTACAGCGCAGTACAGGCCCTTCGGCCCTCAATGTTGCGCCGACCTGTGAAACTACGCTAAAGCCCATCTAAACCCATGGGGGCTGGTTTAGCACACTGGGCTAAATCGCTGGCTTTTAAAGCAGACCAAGCAGGCCAGCAGCACGGTTTGATTCCCGTACCAGCCTCCCCGGACAGGCGCCGGAATGTGGCAACTAGGGGCTTTTCACAATAACTTCATTGAAGCCTACTCGTGGCAATAAGCGATTTTCATTTTTCATTTCATTTCATCTACACTATTCCCTTATCATCCAAATGTTTATCTAATGACCATTTAAATGCCCTTAATGCCAGGCAGGGCATTCCACGCCCTTACTACTCTCTGAGCAAAGAACCTACCTCTGACATCTGTCCTATATCTATCTCCCCTCAATTTAAAGCTGTGTCCCCTCGTGCTAGCCATCACCATCTGACAAAAAAGGCTCTCACTGTCCACCCTATTTAATCATCTGATCATCTTGTATGCCTCAATTAAGTCACCTCATAACCTTCTTGTCTCTAACGAAAACAGCCTCAAGTCCCTCAACCTTTCCTCATAAGATCTTCCCTCCATATCAGGCAACAACAGGTAAATCTCCTCTGCGCCCTTTCCAATGGTTCCACATCCTTCCTATAATGCGGCGACCAGAACTGCACGCAATACTCCAAATGTGGCCGCACCAGAGTTTTGTACAGCTGCAACATGACCTCATGGCTCCGAAACTCAATCCCTTTACCAATAAAAGCTAACGCACCGTATGCCTTCTTAACAACCCTATCAACCTGGGAGGCAACTTTCAGGGATCTATGTACGTGGACACCGAGATCTCTCTGCTCATCCACACTACCAAGAATCTTACCATTAGCCCAGTACTCTGTCTTCCTGTTATTCCTTCCAAAATGAATCACCTCACACTTTTCTGCATTAAACTCCATTTGCCACCTCTCAGCCCAGCAGCTTATCTATGTCCCTCTGTAACCAGCAACATCCTTCCGCACTGTCCACAACTCCATCGACTTTAGTGTCATCTGCAAATTTACTCACCCATCCTTCTACGCCCTCCTCCAGGTCATTTATAAAAATGACAAACAGCAGTGGCCTCAAAACAGATCCTTGTGGCACACCACTAGTAACTGAACTCCAGGCTGAACATTTCCCATCAACCACAGCGAACCAATTTCTGATCCAAATTTTTAAATCACCCTGAATCCCATTTTCTGTATTTTCTGCAATAGCCTACCGTGGGGAACATTATCAAAAGCTTTACTGAAATCCATATACACATCAACTGCTTTACCCTCGTCCACCTGTTTGGTCATCTTCTCAAAGAACTCAATGAAGTTTGTGAGGCACAACCTACCCTTCACAAAACCGCGTTGACTATCCTTAATCAAATTATTCCTTTCTAGATGATTAAAAATCCTATCTCTTATAAACCTTTCCAAGACTTTGCCCACAACTGAAGTAAGGCTTACTGGTCAATAGTTACCGGGGTTGTCTGTACTCCCCTTCTTGAACAAGGGGACATTTGCTATCCTCCAGTCTTCTGGCACTATTCCTGTAGACAATGACGACATAAAGATCAAAGCCAACGGCTCAGAAATCTCCTCCCTAGCTTCCCCGAGAATCCGGCCCAGGGGACATGTCTATTTTCACACATTCCAGAATTGCTAACACCTCCTCTTTATGAACCTCAAGCCCTTCTAGTCCAGTAGCCTGTAACTCAGTATTCTCCTCGACAACATTGTCTTTTTCCAGCGTGACTACTGACAAAAAATAATGATTTAGCACCTCTCCTATCTCCTCGGACTCCACGCACAACTTCCCACTACTGTCGTTGGCTGGCCCTACTCTTACCCTAGTCATTCTTTTATTCCTGACATACCTATAGAAAGCTTTAGGGTGATCCTTGATCCTACCTGCCAAAGACTTCTCATGTCCCCTCCTTGCTCGTCTTAGCTCTCTCTTTAGATCCTTCCTAGCTAACTTGTAACTCTCAAGCGCCCTAACTGAACCATCACGTCCCATCATTACATAAGCCTCCTTCTTCCTCTTGACAAGTGATTCAACTACTTTAATAAACCATGGTTCACTCGCTCGACCACATCCTCCCTGCCTGACAGGTACATACTTATCAAGGACACGCAGTAGCTGTTCCTTGAATGAGCTCCACATTTCAATTGTGCCCATCCCCTGCAGTTTCCTTCCCCAACCTATGCATCCTAAGCCTTGCCTCATCGCATCATAATTGCCTTTCCCCCAGCTGTAACTCTGCCCCTGCGGTATATACCTATCTCTTTCCATTGTTAAAGTAAACGTAACTGAATTGTGGTCACTATCACCAAAGTGCTCACCTACCTACAAATCTAACACCTGTCCTGGCTCATTACCCAGTACCAAATCCAATGTGGCCTCGCCTCTTGTTGGCCTATCAACATACTGTGTCAACAAAAACGGACCCATCTAAAGTACTCGATCTATAGCGTTTCCAGTCTATATTTGGAAAGTTAAAGTCCCCCATAACAACTACCCTGTTACTTTCGCTCCTATCCAGAATCAACTTTGCAATCCTTTCCTCTACATCTCTGGAACTTTTCGGAGGCCTATAGAAAACTCCCATTAGGGTGAACTCTCCTTTTCTGTTTCTAACCTCAGCCCATACTACCTCGGTAGACGAGTCCTCATCAAACGTCCTTTCTGCAGGGCAGCACGGTGGCCTAGTGGTTAGCACAACCGCTTCACGGCGCTGAGGTCCCAGGTTCGATCCCGGCTCTGGGTCACTGTCCGTGTGGAGTTTGCACATTCTCCCCGTGTCTGCGTGGGTTTTGCCCCCACAACCCAAAAATGTGCAGAGTAGGTGGACTGGCGACGCTAAATTGCCCCTTAATTGGAAAAAATAATTGGGTAATCTAAATTTATAAAAAAAAAACGTCCTTTCTGCCACCGTAATACTGTCCTTGACTAACAATGCCACCCCTCCCCCTCTTTTACCACATTCCCTGAGCTTACTGAAATATCTAAACCCCAGAACCTGCAACAGCCATTCCTGTCCCTACTCTAGCCATGTCTCTGAAATGGCCACATCGAAGTCCCAGGTACCAACCCATGCTGCAAGTTCACCCACCTTATTCCGGATGCTCCTGGCATTGAAGTAGACACACTTTAAACCACCTTCCTGCCTGCCGGTACACTCCTGCAAACTTGAAACCTTACTCATGACCTCACTACTCTCAGCCTCCTGTATACTGGAGCTACAATTCATGTTTACAACCCCTGCTGAATTAGTTTAAACCCTCCCGAAGAGCATTAGCAAATTTCTCCCCCAGGATATTGGTACCCCTCTGGTCCAGGTGTAGACCATCCCGTTTGTCAAGGCCCCACCTACCGAAGAATGAGCCCCAATTATCCAGGTGTCTGAAACCCTCCCTCCTGCACCATCCATGTAGCCACGTGTTCAACTGCTCTCTCTCCCTATTCCTCGTCCCGCTAGCATGTGGCACGGGTAACAACCCAGAGATAATAACTCTGTTTGTTCTAGCTCTGAGAAGGTGAATTCGGTAACAATGATTACTCATGAGATGTAAATGAATGTCCTCCTGCACTGCATCCAGGTTCTCCAGCCTACAATGCATTGACCTGACAACTTGCTTCTCCTATTGCCTATGCAGTGTCTGCCACACAGCCACCCGAGTCCCTGTGGGTAGAGGACCTTTCTCCTCCTGTCCACCTTCTGCACGAAGGTCTCCAATGCTGTGGATCAGAAAATTACAGCTGGCCCTCTGTCATGTTGAACCATAGTCACTTTTCTTGCAGGATAGACACTCTTCCTCAGCAACGCCCAGCACCTACTGCAGTCAGGGTGCACCTCTCCCTTTATGAGATGCAGGCTGGCTTTAAGAAGTACAAAAATAGGATAAAGGACTCTGATCTGAAATGTTACTTCTGTTTCTTTCCCACAGAAGCTGCCAGCCCTGTTGAATAGAACATAGAACATAGAACAGTGCAGCACAGAACAGGCCCTTCGGCCCTCGATGTTGTGCCGAGCAATGATCACCCTACCCAAACCCACGCATCCACCCTATACCTGTAACCCAACAACTCCCCCCTTAACCTTACTATTAGGACACTACGGGCAATTTAGCATGGCCAATCCACCTAACCCGCACATCTTTGGACTGTGGGAGGAACCCGGAGCACCCGGAGGAAACCCACGCACACACGGGGAGGACGTGCAGACTCCACACAGACAGTGACCCAGCCGGGAATTGAACCTGGGACCCTGGAGCTGTGAAGCATTTATGCTAACCACCATGCTACCATGCTGCCCAAAAAAAAAATTCCTATTTCCAGGAATTGTTTTTTATTTCAATTTTCCAGCACCTGCAGCATTTTGCTTTAGTTTTAAGAGGCATTAGCCTTGCACAAACCTGGGCCTCCTGTGAGATTTGCAGTCACCCAGCAGAGTATTTAGTGCTTAAATTAGCAGGCAGCTTTTGAGCTGTCCCCATGACAATGAACCTGCAGAGGTTAATCACACACTGCGATCCCTGGGTCCATTTCTGAGCCTTACCCAATTTTCACCCCATTATATTCTCGCAGTACTATCCAGCATATCCAGCATAACCACATTACAGTGGTTAGCACGGTTGTTTCACACCATCAGGGTCCCAGGTTCGAATCCCGCTTGCGTCACTGTGCGGAGTCTGCACATTCTCTCTGTATCTACGTGGGTTTCCTCCGGGTTCTTCAGTTTCCACCCACAAGTCCTGAAAGACGTGAATTGGACATTCTGAATTCTCCCTCAGTGTCCCTGAACAGGAGTCGTAGTGGAGCAACTAGGAGATTGTCACAGTAACTTCCTTGCAGCATTAATATAAGTCTACTTGTGGCACTAATAAAGATTATTTTTACTCAAAGAAGGTAGCATTGGGGGCAGCACGGCTGCACAGTGGTTAGCGCTGCTGCCTACACCACTGAGGACCCGGGTTCGATCCCGGCCCCGGGTCACTGACTGTGTGGAGTTTGCACATTCTCCCCATGTCTGCGTAGGTTTCACCCCACAACCCAAAGATATTTAAAAAAAAAAAAAATTTTTAATTTAAGATTTTTTTTTAGAGTACCCAATTATTTTTTCTAATTAAGGGGCAATTTAGCGTGGCCAATCCACCTACTCTGCACATTTTTGAGTTGTGGGGGCGAAACCCACGCAGACACGGGGAGAATGTGCAAACTCCACACGGACAGTGACCCAGAGCCGGGATCGAACCTGGGACCTCAGCGCCGTGAGGCAGCTGTGCTAACCACTAGGCCACCGTGCTGCCCACAACCCAAAGATATGCGGGTTAGTTGGACTGGCTACGCTAAATTTCCCCTTTTTCATAGATTTCATAGAATTTACAGTGCAGAAGGAGGCCATTCGGCCCATCGAGTCTGCACCGGCTCTTGGAAAGAGCACCCTACCCAAGCCCATACCTCCACCCTATCCCCATAACCCAGTAACCCCACCTAACACTAAGGGCGATTTGGACCCTAAGGGCAATTTAGCATGGCCAATCCACCTAACCTGCACATCTTTGGACTGTAGGAGGAAACCGGAGCACCCGGTAGAAACCCACGCACACACGGGGAGAATGTGCAGACACCACTTAATTAGGAAATAAAATTGGGTACTCTAAATTAAAGAAAGAAGCTGACATTGGGTTGCACATCTGTAACAGTTACTTCGACGTGGTTTCTGCAGGGATGTTTGGTTGCAGTTTCAAAATAAGTTGCCACTGGCTAACGCATCAGCTTCATTCTCCAAGTGGTAGCAGGCAGATAAAGAATCAAACCACTGTCCCACTGCCCAAAATCCGTGCCGTGGAGCAAAAGGTTTCTGCTGTTCATCAGCAGCAGATTTAAGCACCTAAGGAGGACTTGGTCGAAGGTTCACATCCAATATGAATTTACAACCATTAAATGAACAGAGATTCCGCTACATCCAGTGGCTAAACAGGATACTGTCTAAAAGCAGCTGCTTTTAAGCTTTCCATGTTTTTCTTAAAATAAACCTCAGAAACCAGATGAATTTGTTATAATAAACTTGACTGTCTTCATTTTCTGCCTATTTGAACAGTCGGGATAAAGTCATTTCTTATTATTCAACCACTGTGCGAGCAGCTAGAAGATGATGTCTGCAAGCATTTTTCACCATGAAATAATTATTGCAACTGACATTTTTACTGCTGGCATGCCACAAGGCACAATGTGCATTTTGAAAAAAAGGGAATTATTATTAAGAAAGAGGAGAGCATTCAGCAATATGCTGCCAGACATAATCACTGTTCTGGCTACTAAAATGGCAGAGAAGAAATGTGCAAACACAGAGCTTTTTGTGAACTCTATTGTCATCTGCCATGGCTGCCAAAACTTAGACCATTTGTCTGTCAGTATCAAAGCCACTGAAAACCTCCCTGTTCTTTGGAAACGTTGGTGGTATCTCTGCACCAAAATCTAAATCCTAAGATACTGGGAGAAAATGAATCAAAGAAATACTTTTACATTAATGAACAAAGTGCTTTTTGTATGATATTGATCATATTACACAGATCCAGAATTTGATAGCAAGCACAAAAGTCTGTCAATTTTATTTTATTTTGTGGAAAGAATTTTGAATCTTTTTCCTGAAAAAGGGTTTCTGCATGATGCAATGTGAACTGGATAAATATCATGAATCTCTTTCACTTCACAATTAGTAAAGATCAGAACAAGGGACACTAGAAGCTCCCAGTACACAACAATACTTGCTAGTGCTGTCTTGCATGGAAACAATTGTCTGATAGAGAATGAGTGGGACCTGATTCTCTATGAAAGTTTGCCGAAGTTCCACTGGTGGTTTACTTGCAGAGATACGTAGGTCCAGAGAGTCACTGTCAACATCAAATGTAGAATGCAGAGACGCAGTCACTGGCAAAGGGGTTCACTAGGAAACCACCTCCAATGAAGTAACTGCCTGTACCTTTACTAAGGGGTAAGCCTACACGGAGAGTGCGGCCTTCATGGTGGATCTCCAGGGAAATATTATTGCCTAAGCGAAGGGTCACGTCAACAAACATTGAAACGGTTGATACCTTTAGCAGGGGAACTAGTGGGACTCCGCTATGCCAGTTAACCATAACAATTACAAATGTCAGCCTTCCTTTGCCTACAAATTCTCAAAATGGACAATGTCAATTAAGTGCAAAGACAGAACATTATTCAGTTCTTGATAATCTTTTCAATGATTATTTTGCTGGATTTAAAGTTAAGAGTTAGTTAATTTCCCAGATATTAAAGCAATTAACATTTATAATAGCTTACTTTCTGATGGGCCAAGTGGCCTTGATTCTCTGTAATGCCTAATTCATGGAGTTGTAACCATTCATTGGGGCAGCATGGTGGCACCAATGGGGGGGTAGCAGGGTGGCACAGTGCTGCCTCACAGCGGCAGGGACCCGGGTTCGATATCGAACCTGTCTGTGTAGAGTTTGCACATTCTCTCTGTGTCTGCATGGGTTTCCTCCGGGTGTTCTGGTTTCTTCCACAGTCCAAAGATGTGCAGGTTAGGTGAATTGGCCATGGTAAATTGTCCCAAAGTGTCCAAAGGTTAGGTGGGGTTACAGGGATAGGGCGGAGATTGGATTTGTGTAGCTGGTGTTTCAAATGGTCGGTGCAGATTCAATGGCCGAATGGTCTCCTTCTGCACTATCGGGATTCTAATAGTTTTAAAAATAGTCACCCTTCACTCCAGCTTCCTGCCAGTCAGAGGCAGAACCCTTGGCACACAGCAGACGTCATCAGATACCTGCAAGAACTCTACATGCCAGAAATACTGGCTTTGGAAATAAATAATTCTAGCAACTAGAACAGAATGTTAACAGGACTGTCTTCATTTGCACTCTGTTGCATGTCAGAAACATTAAATATCATATTAAGAGATTCTTACAGGAAAAAAAAAATTAGTTTCAGCTTTATTTCTTGTGAATTAGGCTTTGGCCTCCATGCTTTTGTTTATTCAAAAGAAGTGCAATGTCTATACATGTTTCTTTTGCCTGCAGAGGGTAGGTCCCTGTATATGAATATATGTAGCTTCCAGCAAGCATAAGTGAGCAACATTGTGAGCCCGACTAATAATCTTAAACTGGCTGTTATCATTCTTAGCATATTTGGGATTGGTCAGCATGTGCTGTCCAATCGCAGAATCACATCTAACAAAACAAAGAGCAAAAGAACAAAGAACATGCTCTTCCAAGCCTGCACTGACCATGCTGTCCGTCTAACCTAAAACCTTCTACACTTCCGGGGTCCGTATTCCTCTATTCCCATCCTATTCATGTATTACTCAAGACGCCCTTTAAACGTCACTCATGTACCTGCTTCCACCACCTCCTCCGGCAGCGGGTTCCTGGCACCCACTACCCTCGGTGTAAAAAACTTCCCTGGTACATCTTAAACCGATGTCCCCTAATAATGAACTCTTCCACCCTGAGAAAAAGTTTCTGACCATGCCCCTCACAATTTTGTAGACGACATTAGGCAAGTTCTAAGATGTTCAAGCATGGGGACGGTGGGGGACGAAGACGACAATAACTTCCCTTGCATACGTCACGGCAACACATCGGCCAGTCAAAGCTAACTTACCGACTAATCAGCACCCCTTTTCTCATGCATTATAAACTGCTGTCCCTTTTGTCATTCTGGCATATGCCCTGACGAGTGCATGATTTGTTCAGCAATAACTCTGCTGTTGTTGATGGTTCACAGGGCACTGAGTTTTTAGTAAATTAATTGTTACGGGATGTGGGCTTCGCTGGCTAGGCCAGCATTTGTTGCCCATCCCCAATTGCCCTTGAGAAGGGGCACAATATGAACATTATGAAAATCGCTTATTGTCACAAGTAGGCTTCAAATGAAGTTACTGTGAAAAGCCCCTAGCTTTAGCTAGGCTCCGGTGCTTTCATGATGGGTTCCATTGTAATAGTGCTGCACCATTTTATGAAATATCATACAGGTTAAGATATTTAAGCAAATTAAAATAGGTGTAAAGCAAATCTGACAGGGGGACAAAGTATGTAGACAATGTGTATTGACTTGGTTGCTCCCATACCTTGTATATCTTTACTTGAATAGCATTAAAAGAGAAACAAAATGTTTTTCACATTCATTGCATGAAAAATTGATCATTTTTGGCACCAAATTAAATCTTATGCAGTGTTCCTCAGATTTGTACTAGAACAACAAATCCCATTTAGCGTTTGGCTCCAGATTAAGAAGTTGGGTCTGTTGAACTCTGTTGCAATTATGGTAAAAAAGCAACAATCAGCGCAGTTCAGCGGCTCTGGGATAGGGAAGGAATGGTTGGTCAGGGTTCTCACT
Source organism: Scyliorhinus canicula (assembly GCF_902713615.1). NCBI lineage: Eukaryota > Metazoa > Chordata > Chondrichthyes > Carcharhiniformes > Scyliorhinidae > Scyliorhinus > Scyliorhinus canicula. The sequence continues at coordinate 99,900,172 of NC_052157.1, read as the reverse complement.
CTCGGGTGCAATAGAGGAACCTCTGCTAGAAGTCCTTGTGTGCGGACAGAACAGGATTTGGCTGCAATGTCCTCTCCTGTCATAGCCTGCTGAGATTCATACAAGAATGATAGGCAGTCAGGTAAGATATAGCAGAGCATCTGGCATCGATAGAATGATGCAAGGGAGTTATTGCCTTCAAGAGAGGAAGAGAGACCATAAAATTGCAGGGAAAACGTGCTGGGCACAATGGATTTAAAAAATCATTAGGTAACCTGTCTCGAGTAAGCACAATACCAGATGCCTTCTTAAGTCTATTATGGGCATATTACATTTCTGAACACATATAATTTACATAAAATTCTTGGCAATGTTGTCTTCATGGGCCATTATAAAACAGTCCTGTAGTTAATTTTGATCAAACATTTATAAAATGAAGATACTTTATGCAGACCAAGAACAGCAGTGAGTAAAAGCAATTTATCATCTCTTCGCACCGCTGATCACATTATCAGTACACTCTTCTACTGCATTCATCATACAATCGGACGATTATTTGCATATTAATCAGGCATCCGACCATAAAGGACTGCATGCCAGCCAAATGCTGTGCTATCTCTGGAGGAACATTCAGTAATTATCATGCATCAGTGTTATGATGTGGTAATTGATTACAACATCTTTCTGTCCGCCTGGGGAGTCCTCAAACTCGCCCACCTCTAGGCAGAGCAGTGCAAGTCTAAATTCCTCATTCAAGCACACAAACAAAGATGAGTTACAAAAAAACAGATCACTGACCTTTACTGCAAGCTAGGAATTGCACAGCAGACTTAAAATCTCACCATTGAACAAAGATACAAATACCTGGGCTGAGCTGACACAAAGGAATATTAATTTATATATATATATATATATCTATACACATATATAGAATATATATAGTATGTGCGTGTGTGAATCAAAGGTTGGTGCTTTTTAAATGGTAAAATTGCAACATTATAAACAGCAATGTGAGAAAGAAATCATCAATTATTTACCAGTGGAAAATGTTGCACTTGCATAATTTCAGCTGCGAGTGGTATCACTTTGTACCAGTTTGCAGTCTTGAGGTAAAAAGAACAACACTTGTTAAGGCAGCCAAGTATAATGTAACGCAGGAGCCAAAGACAACGAGGGAATATGGTCGTGTGCTCTAGATACTCCACAATTGGAATTTCTGATCTTGGCCAGATCTTGGCAGCGGAGGGATGACAGAGACAGAGAGAGTGGGGGAGAAGGATAAATTGGAGGATGACTCAAATAGAGGGATGTTCTTGTACACCAGAGAGCAGATAGTTACTGAGCAGGCACCCACCCTCGCAACTGGGAAATGTTATGTGACACCTGGGAAGTTCAAACTGGGGACTGGGGGGGGGGGGGGGGGGGGGGAGGAGGACAAAAATAAACACTCCATTGAACCATAACCAAAGAAAATAAATGCTTTGTTTTCTATTTTTTCATAAGTATATAACTTGTCTGCATTATCTCAATGTCATATGCTTTCTTACTTTTAGATGGGGATTTTTAAAATGACCAGCTGAAAAAGTATTTGCTTTTGATGGTTACTGATGCAAGTCTAGTCTATGCATAGTATTTTATGTTTTAGCATCTCCTTCAGACACTATTAATATTGGTACAATGCAATTGTTTTAAGGGGATTTTTTTTAATTACCTTCACATAATTTGCATTTACGTACTGGTAGTGCTTTTTGAAGGGATTTTCTCACATATTAATTTGCCCTGAAGAGAAACTATAGATTAATTTTGTCCTGCCTGATATGAAATAGCAAAAAAATGGGGGATCTTATACTTTTATTAAAAAGGGATTAAGTTTTATGAATCCCTAAAGCAAGACAAATTATTCAGAGTAATACCAATGCCTTTAACAATACCAATTCTAATTAGGCACTTTCTGCTGCGTTAATGCTTTATACGGCTCCTCTGGGTATTCCCATTACCAGGCAATGCAGTGCTAGCGCATAGAGGAATGACGAATGATATCATGGGACAAACTAAACAAACATAAAATTCAGGCTCCCTGTGGGTCACTGCAGCTGCATCTTAAAATTGAGTTCAGCAGGTCAGGATCTAGTTCACTGAACAGCCTAAATAACATAGATACCTTACCGCACGGCTGAATCTTAGCAACTGAAAAATAACTTCTTGCTATTGTGTGTTATATATCATCAACAGCCTTTCCAGTTATAATGGCTTCATATCTCATCACAGATGAATCATTCCTTTTTAAACTGCCTTCAACAAAATGTATATTTGAAGCGATATAAAAAAAAGGAATTACTGAACAGATGTTATACAATAGTTATCGATGTGACTGATCTGCATAAACATTTAGGATCACTTTTGCACATGGCCAGTTTAAATCACATTTCTTATTCCTCCAGTCTACTATCAATAATATTAAATTGGAATTACTTTGGAAAATATTGTCCAAAATATTTAAGTCTTGGCATTTCTGTGGCAAATGTTGCTTTTTCACCATTCAAAAGGCTCCCCAGCCCTTGAAAAAGGTCTTTGGTCCTTGAAGAAGGTTGGCCTGCTTCATTAAAATGGGGATTGTATAGGTACTCTTTTTGAAAACAGTGGTCAGGTCGCACAGTGAGGGTGCAGAGGGTAACGTTAGCTGGAAGGTTGCTGGAACTTCGCCACAATGTGGGGGAGGGGAGAGAGAAATCGGAGGGAAAAGCACTTACATTTACTGCCGCTGGCTACAACACAGCACTAGGATAGACTATGCACAGCATCAGTCCTGGAGACCCAATAGAGGAAAGAAAATAACTTCCTATTAAACAAAATTAAAATTGGTAAGGGGGGGAAATAATTAACTGTTGAAATATTCTGGGAAAAACCAAGAGAAAGAAGCAAATCAAACCCCGTTCTATGTTCCATCTGAGGTTTGGTAAATTTATTGAAGCAGAAAGCTGCCATCCCCAATTCAACATAAAGATGCAGCATGCAGTATATTCAGTACATCCTATTAAAGTTTCAGGAGCTTTTCCTGAAAATGGAGGTGGCCTCTATTTTTCACAACTTTTTCACAATGTCTTTTGAAAAAGGGAGGAAAAGGCCTGTAAACATGATTCCTTAGAAAAAACGTGCCCAGCGATTAGCACTGCTGCCTCACGGCGCCAAGGATCCGGGTTCGATCCCGGCCCGTTACTGTCCGTGTGGAGTTTGCACATTCTCCCCATGTCTGCGTGGGTCTCACCCCCACAACCCAAAGATGTGCAGTGTAGCTGGATTGGCCATGCTAAATTGCACCTTAATTAGATTTTTTTTTTTCAAAAGAACAAATGTTCAAAATAAAACGCAGAACAGGTTCACTTATTGAGACAGACTCTTCTATCAAATGTTATGATAACCAGTACAGCAACTTGAAAGTAAAGATAACATAGATAACTAGGGCTGTTCCATGGGCATTTTAGAACTCAATAATTTGCACTTTCACAATATCACTTCGCATTTACATAGAACCTTCAAGAGAAAAATGTGGGTTTTCAGAAGTGCAAAAGGAACAACAGGCAAAGGAGGAGATATTCGAAGGGTGAACAAAAGGCTTGGTTAGATAAACAAAGAACGAAGAACAAAGAAAAGTACAGCACAAGAACAGGCCCTTCGGCCCTCCAAGCCTGCACCGACCATGCTGTCCGTCTGAACTTCAGTCTTCTACACTTCCGGGGTCCGTATCCCTCTATTCCCATCCTATTCATGTATTTGTCAAGATGCCCCTTAAATGTCACTATCGTCCCTGCTTCCACCACCTCCTCCGGCAGCAAGTTCCAGGCACCCACTACCCTCGGTGTAAAAAAAACTTGCCTCGCACATCTCCTCTAAACCTTGCCCCTCGCACCTTAAACCTATGCCCCCTAGTAATTGACCCCTCCACCCTGGGAAAAAGTCTGACTATCCACTCTGTCTATGCCCCTCATAATTTTGCGAACCTCCATCAGGTCGCCCCTCAACCTTCTTCGTTCCAGTGAGAACAAACCGAGTTTATTCAACCTCTCCTCATAGCTAATAGGTGGGCTTTAAGAAGCAGAGGATGGTGGAAGGAGCTAGGGAGTGAATTCTAAACCATGGCACCAATAGAAGTGAGAGCAAATCGTTATTGAGGCAAAGGAAGGGAAATGCCTAAGGTGAAAAGGAAAACTGAGATTCAGAGACAGGCTGTAGGGTCAATAAAGAAAAATAGACTTGCATTTATATTAACGATTTTCATGACCATTGAACAGGTCAAAGAACTTTACAGAAAACAAAACTGAAAAGCCATCACTGCTGTTGGAAATGCCGAGCACAGCAAATTTCCACAATTAGCAAAGTGATAATGAGCCGATAATCTGTCTTTTTGTGATACTGATTGAAGGATACATTATAGTCAGACCATGAAGGTTAATTCCCCTCTCCCTTGAAATCTTTTACATCTACCCGAGCAGATAGATGGGGCCTCAGTTTAACATTTCACCCAAAAGACAGCACTCAGGCAGTGCAGCACTCCTCATTGCTACATTGAAGTGTCAACCTTCATTTTTGTGCTTGAACCCGGGAGTGAGATTTGAACTCGGAATTTGTGACTCAAGAGGCGAGAGTGCTATCAACTGAGATTAAGGCCAACACTCGAAAGTTGGAAATGTTTACAAAAATGGGGCAAAGGTCATGGAGGAATCCAAACAGTTAAGAACACTTTACAGAGTTGAAAATAATCCATTCCCAGGAAGTGAAGAGAGAAAGGGAATGCAAGTGTAACCATCACTAGAGGAATGAAGGGTGTGAAGTGGGGCATAGGATGGGGACTGAGGCTACAGGGATGGGCAGTGGCAAGTCAAGAAGTCATTTGTAAATTAAAACAAAGCTTTTGTAATTGATTGGAGTGCAGGCCCAGAGGAAGGTCATTTGAGCACAGTAATAGGGAACTGCAATATGGGTAGATGCAGCTGGTGGAATTTTGAATAATTTGTCAAGAACAATTCCCCTTCGAAGGTCAGGGCTTCTTTCTGAGTATTCTGTCATTCAATCCCTCGTTCCTTGGGTAGGTCAGAAAACGTTGGCCGTCACCATCAAAGATAAACTATCTTAAGGAGTGAAATCATGTTAGCTACAATGTTTTAAAGACTTTAAACTATAACCATTCATCATGATTGTGTATAACCTACAACCTTTTATTGATTACATGTCAGCATGTACAACCTTAGTCACTCCAACTGAAAAACTAGTCAACTAATCATGACAGTGTTTAAAGAACTAACACCATCTGAAAGCCGTGTAGTGTTATTACAATGTTTAAATGACAATATGCTTAAAACTAGGGAGCAATGGGATGGCACGGCTGTGCAGTGGTTAGCACTGCTGCCTCGCAGCGCCGAGGTCCCAGGTTCGATCCCGGCCCTGGGTCACTGTTAATGTGGAGTTTGCGCATTCGCCCTGTGCATGCGTGAGTCTCACCCCGACAGCCCAAAAGATGTGCAGGGTAGGTGGATTGCAAAGCTAAATTGCCCCTTAATTGGAAAAAATAAAAATTGGATACTCTTAAATTTATAAAAATGCTGGCAAGCTACCATTAACCAGTATTGTCAGGGGAAGCAAGAACAAATGTCTGAGGCTTAACTCAACTTAGTACTTTGAGATAGTTATACATGATGCAGTGGTGTTACTGCACCCTAATCAACATATAAAGAGGCCTCCAGGGGCCTCCTGTCAAATCCCACTCTCCTGCTTGCTTCATAGTCTCTTTAACAATCTTCTTTCTCAGACAAATCTCTCACTCTCTTTTTAAAAGTTTTGTCGTGCTTTGCTACAATGGCTGTGACAGAGAATACACCTGTACCATGTTTTTAAAACATTTATTTCTAACCTTCTCTTTAATTATTATTGTGTGAGTTTGATAAATTTATTCCCTCGTGGTACCATCTATTCATAAGTGGAAGCGCTGTACACTATTTACTGTAGATCATGGCGGGTATGTTGACCGTTGAAACTTCAAAAAATCCTTTCAAAAGTGAGGGTCAAGGCAAGCAGCAAGAAGGAATATAAATACACAGACTTGCCTCCATTGAGATGTACTGAAAAATTGGACACTGCTTACGTGGAAAGATGACAAAGCCAAACTCTTCTCTTTTTCGGAAGGAGAAATATTTTCAATGTATTATTTGATAAATCCAGTTTGTTCTGGTGCCTTGCAATAGGTGCCAAGAAAAAGAAAATAAATCACTTTCTGCATGTTTAACTGCACCCAGTAAAGGAATCTAGAGATTCACTGAGCATATATTAAATTTTATTGCAAAAATTCAATCTTTTTCTTCCCTCTTTATTATAATCTACCAATTAAAAAACCTCAGGGAATGTCGATCTGTATGTGACTAATTGATGCATATGTAACTCCGTAAAAAGTCATGTTCCTGCTTCTAAATGAATAGAAATCATGCAAGTTCTATTAATATAAAATTATTATTTATTAATGACTTAAGAACTCTTTTCAGATGCACCCATAACTCCAATTACCTTTAAGACGGTTTTACTGACCACCAGTGTCTCTGCCTTGAATATCAGTGAATAACAAGATCCCCACAAAACTACTGCAGGTTATGACAATTCAGCTCTGACATTTTCAGTCAAAGAAAGGTCAATTTTTAAACTGCCTCAAATCCTTTTCAACAAATAGAGGCAAATACCGGGATTTGGCATTAAAAGCCCCATTCTATATGCTTCTAGTAAGAGAGAGATACAACTATCAAAATTGATTATAATAATACTAATAATATTTATTATTGTCACAAGTATGCTTACATTAACACTGCAATGAAGTTACTGTGAAAATCCTCTAGTCACCACATTCCAGCGCTTGTTCGGGTACACAGAGGGGGAATTCAGAATGTCCAATTCACCTAACAAGCACATCTTTCGGGACTTGTGGGAAGAAACTGGAGCAGCCGGATGTACGGGGAGAACGTACAGACTCTGCACAGACAGTGACCCAAGCGGGAATCGAATTTGGGATCCTGGCGCTGTGAAACAACAGTGCTAACCACTGTGCTGTGATGCTTCCAATCCAAAAATTACATACATCAATTGTTTGGGAGTGGCACAGTAGTTAGCACTGTTGCTGCACAGCGCTAGGTACCTGGATTTGACTCCTGGCTTGGGTCACTTTCCGTGCGGAGTCTGAACATTCTCCCCGTGTCTATGTGTGTTTCCTCCGGGTGCTCCGGTTTCCTCCCGCAATTCCCGAAGACGTGCTTGTTAGATGAACTGGACATTCTGAATTCTCCCTTATGTACCTGAACAGAGTGTGGAGACTAGGGGATTTTCACAGTAACTTTGTGGCTGTGTTTTTTTTTAAATTTAGAGTACCCAATTCATTTTTTCCAATTAAGGTGCATTTAGCATGGCCAATCCACCTAACCAGCGCATCTTTGGGTTGTGGGGGCAAACACGGGAAGAACATGCAAACTCCCACGGACAGTGACCCAGAGCCTGGGTCGAACCTGGGACCTTCGCGCCGTGAGGTACCAGTGCTACCCACTGCACCACCGTGCTGCCCTCATTGCAGTGTTAATATAAGCCTACTTGTGACAATAATAATATTATTAAAGATAAAATGTAAACTTGCCACCCACAGTGCTTTGTCCACTGGACTGCTCAACATTTTCCCAAACGTTTCATGTGAACTGTAAATAACCAGGATGAAAAATCTAACATCTTTTTAATTCTTGACATGGTTCCAACAAATGATTTAAAAAAAAATTATAAATCATCTTTTCTTGTAACAATCACGTTCAGAGATGTTTCCTCATGGCATGAATTAACTCAGCCAAAAGTTAATTTCAACATTTTTAAAAATGCTTTGAAAAACTGGTATAATCCCGATGAACCTGAGGAAATTTATTAGCAAAGAAGTCAGTGTTATCTTATACGCGGAGTGCAGGGTTAACACATGCTGAAAAAAACAGGGTCATGTTATAGACCTGTGATGCACAGGTACCGTATCAAAATCCTGTATAATCTTAAAGACCTCTACCAAGATCATCTGAAGTACCTTCTAAGTCCTTGTGAAGAAAATCCTAATTTCTCAAAGAAAGCTTGCTTCAATTGCAAGGAGTGCCAAAGTTCAGTATCAGGCGTGTCTGAGGTCTCACCATCCAGTCTCTGATGTGGAGATGCCGGCGTTGGACTGGGGTGAGCACAGTAAAAAGCCTTACAACACCAGGTTAAAGTCCAACAGGTTTGTTTCAAACACGAGCTTTCGGAGCACTGCTCCTTCCATTCACCTGAGGAAGGAGCAGTGCTCCGAAAGCTCGTGTTTGAAACAAACCTGTTGGACTTTAACCTGGTGTCGTCAGACTTCTTACTGTATCCAGTCTCTGGAATTGGTTTGCCCATGTCCCCCAGAACAGATACAACTGAATTTCTTGGTCAGTACTCTCCTACTGCAGCCTAACTACGGTCCTGTAGAAGTTAGCAATAGCCTCTTTGATCCTTCAGTAATTCTAACCATTTATTCTGGCTGGTCAGATAACCTGATATAGATTTGGTATTAAACTGTCCTGTTCTGTCAAGTTCCATTACTAAGTGGATAAGCTCAGCAACAAAGTGGACACAGTCTCTACAGTTCTGAAGATTTGGTGCTGAATTACAATGCATGCAGACGTCCCACCGAGAAGCTAATAATAATAATCTTTATTATTGTAACAAGTAGACTGACATTAACACTGCACTGAAAATTCCCTAGTCACCACACTCCGGCGCCTGTTCGGGTATACCAAGGGAGAATTCAGAATATCCAATTCACCTAACAAGCACGTCTTTCGGGACTTGTGGGAGGAAACTGGAGTGCCAGGAGGAAACCCACGCAGACACGGGGAGAACGTGCAGGCACAGACAGTGACCCAAGCCGGGAATTGAACCCGGGTCCCTGGCGCTGTGAAGCAACAGTGCTGACCACTGTGCTACCATCCCACCCAGTATACTTCAGTTCGGTGTTAATGTAAGCCTACTTGTGACTAATAAAGATTAAGATTAGCTAACAAATCAAAAACAAATTTGTTTCTCTGCTATATTAAGACCATAAGACATAGGAGTGGAAGTAAGGCCATTCGGCCCATCGAGTCCACTCCGCCATTCAATCATGGCTGATGGGCATTTCAACTCCACCTACCAGCATTCTCCCCGTAGCCCTTAATTCCTCGCGACATCAAGAATTTATCTATCTCTGCCTTGAAGCCATTTAGCGTCCCGGCCTCCACTGCACTCCGCGGCAATGAATTCCACAGGCCCACCACTCTCTGGCTGAAGAAATGTCTCCGCATTTCTGTTCTGAATTTACCCCCTCTAATTCTAAGGCTGTGCCCACGGGTCCTCGTCTCCTCGCCTAACGGAAACAGTTTCTTTGCGTCCACCCTTTCTAAGCCATGTATTATCTTGTAAGTTTCTATTAGATCTCCCCTTAACCTTCTAAACTCCAATGAATACAATCCCAGGATCCTCAGCCGTTCCTCATATGTTAGACCCGCCATTCCAGGGATCATCCGTGTGAATCTCCGCTGGACACGCTCCAGTGCCAGTATGTCCTTCCTGAGATGTGGGGCCCAAAACTGGACACAGTACTCCAAATGGGGCCTAACCAGAGCCTTATAAAGGCTCAGTAGCACATCGCTGCTTTTATATTCCAACCCTCTTGAGATAAATGACAACATTGTATTCGCTTTCTTAATCACGGATTCAACCTGCATGTTTACCTTTAGGGAATCCTCGACTAGCACTCCCAGATCCCTTTGTACTTTGGCATTATGAATTTTCTCACCGTTTAGAAAGTAGTCTATGCTTGGATTCTTTTTTCCAAAGTGCAAGACCTCACATTTTCTCACGTTGAATTGCATCAGCCATTTCCTGCACCACTCTCCCAAAATGTCTAGATCCTTCTGCAGCCTCCCCACTTCCTCAGCACTACCTGCCTGACCATCTAACTTCGTATCATCGGCAAACTTCGCTAGAATGCCCCCAGTCCCTTCATCCAGATCATTAATATATATGGTGAACAGCTGCGGCCCCAACACTGAACCCTGTGGAACACCGCTGGTCACCGGCTGCCATTCCGAAAAAGAACCTTTTATCCCAACTCTCTGCCTTCTGTCAGACAGCCAATCCTCAACCCATGCCAGTAGCTCACCTCGAACACCATGGGCCCTCACCTTACTCAGCAGCCTCCTGTGTGGCACCTTATCAAAGGCCTTTTGGAAATCTAGATAGACCACATCCACTGTGTTTCCCTGGTCTAACCTACTTGTCACCTCCTCAAAGAATTCTAACAGGTTCGTCAGGCACGACCTCCCCTTACTAAATCCATGTTGACTTGTTCTAATCCGACCCTGCTCTTCCAAGAATTTAGAAATCTCATCCTTAACGATCGATTCTAGAATTTTACCAACAACCGAGGTTAGGCTAATTGGCCTATAATTTTCCATCTTTTGTCTTGATTCTTTCTTGAACAAGGGGGTTACAACAGCGATCTTCCAATCGTCCGGGACTTTCCCTGACTCCAGTGATTTTTGAAAGATCTCAACCAACGCTTCCGCTATTTCTTCAGCCACCTCCCTCAGAACTCTAGGATGTAGCCCATCGGGGCCAGGAGATTTGTCAATTTTAAGACCTTTTAGCTTTTTTAGCACCATCTCTTTTGTAATGGCAACCATACTCAACTCAGCCCCCTGACCCTTTATAATTTTTGGGATATTACTCATGTCTTCCACTGTGAAGACAGACGCAAAGTACTTATTAAGTTCTCCAGCCATTTCCTCGTCTCCCATCACTAGCCTTCCAGAATCAGTTTGAATTGGCCCAATGTCTACTTTGGCCTGTCGTTTGTTTCTTATGTATTGAAAGAAACTTTTACTATCATTTCTTATATTACTGGCTAGCCTGCCTTCATATTTGATCCTCTCCTTCCTTATTTGTCTCTTTGTTAACCTCTGTTTGTTTTTGTAGCCTTCCCAATCTTCTGATTTCCCAGTGCTTTTGGCCACTTTATAGGATCTCTCTTTTTCTTTGATACATTTCCTGACCTCCTTTGTCAACCATGGCTGTCTAATCCCTCCCCGGATAATCTTTCTTTTCTTGGGGATGAACCTCTGTACAGTGTCCTCAATTATGCATACAAACTCCTGCCATTTTTGCTCTACTGTCTTCCCCACTAGGGTCTGCTTCCAGTCGATTTTCGCCAGTTCCTCTCTCATGCCCTCGTAATTACCTTTATTTAACTGTAACACCATTACATCCGATTTTGCCTTCTCTCTTTCAAACTGCAGACTGAACTCAACCATATTATGATCGCTGCTTCCTAAGTGTTCCCTTACTTTAAGATCTTTTATAAAGTCTGGTTCATTACATAGCACTAGGTCCAGAATAGCCTGCTCCCTTGTGGGCTCCATGACAAGTTGTTCCAAAAAGCCATCTTGTAAGCATTCCATGAATTCCTTTTCTTTGGATCCACTGGCTACGTTATTTACCCAATCCACCTGCATATTGAAGTCCCCCATGATCACCGTGACCTTGCCTTTCTGACATGCCTTTTCTATTTCCCGGTACATGTTGCGCCCCTGGTCCTGACCACTGTTAGGAGGTCTGTACATAACTCCCATTATGGTTTTTTTGCCTTTGTGGTTCCTCAATTCTACCCACACAGACTCCACATCATCCGACCCTATGTCGTTTAGTGCCATAGATTTAATTTTGTTCTTAACTAACAAGGCACCCCCACCCCCTCGGCCCACCTCCCTGTCTTTTCGATAGGTTGTATATCCTTGGATGTTTAACTGCCAGTCCTGAACCCCCTGCAGCCATGTCTCTGTGTTGCCTACCACATCATAATCATTCACGATGATCTGTGCCATTAGTTCATCTACTTTGTTACAAATGCTACGAGCATTCAGGTAAAGTGCCTTAATGCTAACTTTCTTATCATTACAGATATTGGAAGTCCTAAGATGTCCAAAGTTATCCTTCCTTTTTGTTGCATTCCTAGTCTGCCTCAAGCTTAAATCCACCTGCCTACATGTTATCCTCCTGCGTATCTTGCCATTTAACTCCATGCTCCCTGTCGCTTTCACTTTCCCTTCCCCCCAACTCAGAAGTTTAAAGTCCTACTGACCACCCTATTTATCCTCTTCGCTAGAACACTGGTTCCAGATCGGTTCAGGTGGAGACCGTCCCAACGGTACAGATCCCCCCGGTTCCAAAACTGATGCCAATGTCCCATGAAGTGGAATCCCTCTTTCCCACACCAATCCCTTAGCCACGTGTTTACTTCCCTAATTTTCTTATCCCTATGCCAATTGGCACGTGGCTCGGGCAGTAATCCGGAGATTATGACCCTTGAGGACCTGTATTTCAATTTTCTTCCTAGTGCTTGATAGTCCCCGAACAGGTCCTCCACCCTAGCTTTACCTATGTTGTTAGTGCCAACGTGGACCACAACAACTGGATCCTCCCCCTCCCGCTCCAATATCCTTTCAAGCCGGTCAGAGATGTCCCGCACCCTGGCACCGGGCAGGCAACACACCATGCGAGACTCCCGATCCGGCTTGCATAGGATACTATCTGTCCCCCTAAGTATAGAATCCCCTATAACAACTACTTGTCTTTTTACTCCCCCCTCTTGAATGGCCTTCTGCACTATGGTACCGTGGTCAGCTGGCTCATCCTGTCCAGAGCCCTTTTCCTCATCCATACAGGGAGCAAGAGTCTCATACCTGTTGGACAAGGTCAAGGGCTGAGGCTCCTGCACTCCTGAACTCAGGTTCCCCCTGCCTGCCTCACTTACAGTCACACTCTGAAGTCCCTGATCACTTACTGAATGTGAATTACTTAATCTCCCAGGTGTGACTGCCTCCTGAAACAAAGTGTCTAGGTAACTCTCCCCCTCCCGGATGTGCCGCAGTGTTTGAAGCTCAGATTCCAGATCATCAACTCTGAGCCGGAGTTCTTCCAGCAACCAACACTTGCTGCAGATGTGGTCATTGCCATTCACAAGGGGAACAGCCAGCTCCCACATCATACAGCTACAGCACATCACCTGCCCAGCCATCTCTGATTAGTTAATTACTTTATTACTTTGTATAAATTTCAGTTAAAAAAAAAATATTCTCTGGCTTAAATTGTTTTTAAATGGACCATTGTTGGAGTGGTAAAATGGTCGTCGCTGGTCACATGCTAGTAATTTTGTAAGACTCAAAGCCATTCCAATTGACAAAGACTAACTCATCATCCTCCTGAAATGTGACAATCTGTTGCATTTTATGAACATTCCAGCATAAAGGTCCAGTAGACGAGACATCTGTACCAACCAGAATTATTGACTCATTTCCAACATTGTGCTAATGGTTCCACAGCTCAAAATACAATGGTTTTAACAAGCGTTCTCAAAGTTAATTGTTAGCTGAATGGTTCAACCCAAAACGGCCCTGTCACATGACGGAGAACTGAGCTGTTTGAATCACTTTAGTTATACAGCTTCTGGATTCTGCCATCAACTGTGTAACTGCAGTAGATAAGCTGAACTTCAGGCTCACAGCCTGCTTCTGACCTCCATCGCTCTCAAAATTGGATCGGCAAAAAGGATCTTTTATTTCACCTACAGAGTGAACTAAATCCCAGAATAAAAGAATACGTTGCTGCATCCTCAACCGACTTACGAGGACAAAGAGCCAGACAAAGCCACCTGAATGAACCTTCATTGGACATTGACTTTCGGCACTTCGCTCACGTGAATCAATGTCAATACCTTATTGATTTTTAAGTAACTCAAAATTTGTAACTTCTTTTCCTTTCTTTCTATACCTTTCTACCTTATATGCTCGTGAGTGTGAATGTTGTCGTGTTCCATCCCTTGAGTTTTGAATATATGAATACATTTTAGTTTTGTTTCACCAAATAAAATTTTCTGTGGGGTTATTTTAAATATTGGACCTCATAAACCGGGGTTTGGTGTTAAGTAATGGTTTAAGAGACATTGCAATTAGTTGTCTCATTTATGTTAAGTGTTCAATGATTGACACTGATATGTAAAGGGGCTTCAGGTGGACTTTGGAGCTTGTGATGATCTGTAGAGTTCTGTGCAGAGTGAGTTAAAGGTGTGTTGGTGAAAAAGGAGCTGAACTCTTGTCTCTTCATACCACAGCATCTAGTACATGCTGACATTTGGAAAACACACCGTGGTCTATTTCAACAAGGGAAAGGATACCAAGGGGAACAAATTAAATGAGAAATTAAAACTACCGCTGTCATGGGCAGATGAGTGAAACAGTACTAATAATCCCATGCAACTTGCTCTCATGACCATAATATATAGCACAAAACAAGATTGTGTTCATTCAATTTCTTTGGTCAAAATGTCAAAAATCTCTTCACAAAATAGATTGTAGTGATTGTTAGCTTGTTGGCCCAAGCTTTGGGCTGTTTAGTATGGAAGGTGCATAACCTCTCTGCAGAATGTGCAACTTACCAGAAGTGTCTGAGTTATGAAGAATGGCTAATGTAACTAGGGCTGTACTCTGTCAAACCATTAAGATTGATGGGGGATTCAAGCTGATAAAAGTGACAGTTAAGGTCAATATAGTTATTACCACTGGGTGGCAGATAAAGGCCATTGGCCAGGATATCAAGATGAGTATCTGATACACAGAACAAAAGAACTGGGAGCAGGAGTAGGCCATCTGGCCCCTCAAGCCTGCTCCGCCATTCAATGAGATCATGGCTGATCTTTTGTGGACTCAGCTCCACTTTCCCGCCCGAACACCTTTATTCCTTTATTCTTCAAAACACTATCTACCTTTATCAAATGGTTAATAAATGAGCAGATTACAAAGTTCAACAAATAACACAGGCAGGCCATTCAGCCCAACTGAGGCATGCCAGTATAATAAGATAAAAGCAAATTACTGCAGATGCTGGAATCTGAAACAAAATTGAAAATATTGACAATCTCAGCAGGTCTGACAGCATCTATGGAGAGATGAAGGGAGCTAATGTTACAAGACTAGGTGGCTCTTAGTCAAAGCTGGAGAGAACTGGAAATAGGGTCAGATTAATACTTTTGTGGGTGGGGGGAGTGGGTGGTGTGGACCAGTGGAGCTGGATAGAGGGCCAGCGATAGGTGCAGATAGACAAATATGCCGCAGGCAGAAAGACAAAAGGAATGTAAATGGTGGTGATTAAGGCAAAGAAGGGTGTTGACAGTGGCACATAAAGAGATTAGATGTGTGAATGGCAGAAAAAGGTGATCAGTGTGTCAACGGGTAACTAGGAACAGGAAACAGATGGCCCGGGGGGGGGGGGGGGGGGGGGGGGAGAGAGAGAGTGAGAGAGAGAGAGAGAGAGAGAGAGAGAGAGAGAAGAGGAGGAGATGGTGAGGGAGAAAATAAATCAATGGAAGAAATTAAAATAAATTGATAGAAGTCAAAATGGGGTGAAGGTGGAGGAGAGAGTTCAAAGCCTGAAGTTGTTCAACTCAATGTTGTCTGGAAAGCAATAACGTGCCTACTCGGAAGATGAGGTGCTGCTCCTCCTGTTTGTGCTGAGAATTTTGCAACAGACCAAGGACTGACATGTGGACGTGAGAGCAGGACGGTGAGTTAAAACGGCAAGAGACAGGAAGGTCTGGGTCCTGCTTGCGGACGGACTGGAGGAGTTCTGCAAATCGGTCACCCAGTCTGCGTTTAGTCTCTCCAATGTACAGTAGACCACACTGGGAGCAGCAAATGCAATAGGTGAGATTGAAGGAGGTGCACGTGAAGCGCTGCCTCACTTCAAAAGAGGTTTTAGGCCCTCGGATGGTGAGCAGGAAGGAGGTAAAGGGGCAGGTGTTACACCTTTTGCAATTGCATGGGAAGGTGTCGTGGGAAGAGGCTGAGGTGTTGGGAGAGATGGAGAAGTGGACCATAGTATCCTAGAGGGAATGCTGACAGGAGGTGTTAGAAGAAAATGTATTTGGTGGTGGCATCATGCTTGGGTTGGTGGAACTGGCTGGGAATGATTCTTTGAATGTGGAGACTTGGTGGGGTGAAAAGTGAGGAAAAGGGGGACTCTATCCTGGTTCGGGAGGGAGGAGAGGGGGCGAGGGCAGAGGTGCGGGAGATGGGTTGGACACAGTTGAGAGCCCTGTCGACCACAGTGGGTGAGGAACCACGATTAAGGAAGAATGAGGACATGTCTGCTTTGGAAAGTGGCATCATCAGAACAGATATGACGGACGCGATGGAACAGAGAGAATGGGATGGAGTCCTTACAGGATATGGGGTGTAAAGAAGTGCAGTTGAGGTAGCTGTGAGAGTCAGTGAGTTTGTAATGGATATTAGTGGACAGTCTGTCCCCAGAAATTGAAATAGAAAGGACAAGGAAGGGAAGGGAAGTGTCAGAGATGGACCATGTGAAGATGATAGAGGGGTAGAATTTGGAAGCAAAATTAATACATTTTTTCAGGCCCAGATGGGAACATGAGGTGGAACCGAAAGAGTCATCAATGTACCGATAAAAGTGTTGTGGGATGGGGCTGGAGTAGGACCAGAACAAGGAATGTTCCATGAACCCCATAAAGAGACTGGTAGAACTGGACCCATGCGAGTACCTGTCACCACACCTTTGGTTTGGAGAAAATGCGACCTGCGCATGCCAGTGCTTATCCTCCCCATAAACTTCCTTTGTACCCAATGCCATCTAATCCTAAGAACATATTTTTTTATTTTGCCTCACGTGTCTACTAAACTTCTCCTTAAATGCACCTATATTATTCACTTCTATTACTCCGTACATGTTCCGTATTCTTGGTGAAGATGTTTGTCCTGAATTCCCAGTTGGATTTTTTTGTGAATTTTATATTTATGGCCCCTAGATTTGGTCCCCCAGAACAACAACCAGAATTTATATGGCATCCTTAACAAGATAAAAGAGCCAAAGGCACTTCACAGGAGCACAATTAATTAGAATTTGACACCTAGCCATACAAGAAAATATTATGAAAAAATGAGCTGAGAGAAGAGTATGAGGGGAAACTGGATAGGAAGTACAAAAAGATGTGAATTTGAAGCCATGACCTGAGAAAATGGCAGAGGCAGCTGAAACAATAGTCTTTGTGACAAAATGACAAATGAAAATGTTTTCTCTACATCTATTCCTTCATAATTCAAAATACATTTATGATGAGCCCTCAGTCTTATTCTTTCCAGAGAAAGGAACCCCAGCCAGTTCAATCACTCCTGGTGAATATAACCTTTCAATTTGGTATCAATCCATCAATTTTCTATACCTTCTCCAATGCCTCTATACCCTTTTTATAATACCTTCTTGACAGTGCCTTGGGGTCAATGATGACTTGCTTCTACTCCATCTTGAATACTTTGAAGACATTGTTAAAGTGTCTGTTATCCTGGAAGTCTGCCGCAATCGAGTTCCAAATAGAGCAATGGTTTCCTAAGTTTGGTATCAAACAACATTTTGAGCGACCCAGCTGGGCATGTTGGCATTGGAATGGACACGTTGTTGGGCTGCCTTTTCTGCCACTGGATTTGGTGGCTTAACTCGTGGTATGTCTCCTGTACTTGTTGGTGCCTGCTATAGGTTATCCAAGTTTCTGATTTTTTTTAGGAGCATGGAGATCACTGCTGCCTGGTAAGTCAAGGCCTTAGTCACTGGTTCGAGGTCCTGGAACTCAAATAAATTTTCCTCAATCCTCTGGCATATTAGAGGCAACAATGAATTCCGCTATCTATGCCTGCCTTTGTCAAGATGTGGAGATGCCGGCGTTGGACTGGGGTGAGCACAGTAAGAAGTCTTACAACACCAGGTTAAAGTCCAACAGGTTTGTTTCAAACACGAGCTTTCGGAGCACGGCTCCTTCTTCAGGTGAAGAAGGAGCCGTGCTCCGAAAGCTCGTGTTTGAAACAAACCTGTTGGACTTTAACCTGGTGTTGTAAGACTTCTTACTGTGCCTTTGTCAAGAGTAGGCTCCCAAGATATATTCCAGGATCTCTCTGTTGATCTTGATCAATGGAGAAAGGTGTTGTGGGAGCTGGTTGGAAGAAGACATTAGTTTTCCAGCTGTTTAGTGAAAGACCCATATTCTCATGTCTTTCAGAGGAGTCTACAATAACCTGAAGCTCAATTTCTGAGTGAGTGCACAGACGAGCAACATCTGAAAACTGAAGCTCTAGGACAGATTGGATGAGAATAGTTTTGAATTGAAGGCGTCGTAGTTTCCAGTTGTTCTGTAGATTATCTCCATGCCTGTAGGTAATTTGCTAGAGATGGGGTGCAGCATTACAGCGAGGAAAATGGAGGAGGGTTGGTACAACCTTGCAGTCTTGTCTGAACCAAGTCTTCACTGAGATAGGGGGCGGGATTCTCCGAGCCGAAATCACCTTCGGCCCGGGGGTGGAGAATGGGCGTCAGACCCGCGATCGGGTCCGATGTCGCTCCTGCAATTCTCCAATCCCTGGAGAATCGGCGCCAATCGGGCGCACGCGGTAAACGCGACGCCGGTTGGGGCCACTGAAAGAGGCTCCCGCAGCGATTCTCTAGGGGCAGTTGCCCGGGTTCCCGCCAGCATGGTTCTCTCATGGATCCACCAGCGAGCACTCGGCGTGACGGCTGCGGACTCGGTCTGCGGCCACCCTTATGGGGGGGGGGGGGGTCCAGGGTCCTCCAGGACGGTGAGGCTATTGATTGGGGGCCACAGATCTGCGGGTGCGTGTATCTGGAAGGGGCCTATCTTCATGCTGTCGCTCCGCGGTGTGGGTCCGCCACGTCATGCGCTGTGCGCATGCGTGGACCCCCGACCGGAAGTGCAGGGCCCCCTATTGGCAGCCGGAGCTGCGAGGAGCACTCTGATACCCTGCTAACCCCCTGCAAATCATAGAATCAGCCTGGACTTACTCCAGATAAGTCCAGAGTGATTCGAGCACGTTTTTTCGTGGGCATGGGGACTTAGACCTATTATTGGAGAATCCAGCCCAGGGTCTGTGGCAGTTCTTTTGGTGGAGATCAGTTTGCATGTCATCATGAAGGAGACATAAAATGGTGACAAATTTTTGAGGATAATCAAATTTCAGGAGGGTATTCAATAAATCTTTACAGTTGATAGAGTCAAAGGCTTTTGAGAGGTTTTTTAAAAAAGAAGTGTACAGCAGCTAGTGCTATCCCTTGCATTTTTCTTCGATTTGATGCCTGTCAATGGGTGAAAACCAAACTGCAACTTTTGGAAAGAGCTCTTCAGCTACTGCAAGAAGGTGAATGGAGGATCCGTGCAGCAGGAAGACTGCTGTGTAATTACCATAAATGGACATGTCTCCCTTCTTGAATGCTTGAGCCGTGGACTGTCTTGACAGTCCTGAAGAAGCTGGATGGTGTCTGTACTGATTGCCTCACTCTCTTTCTACCCACTTGTTCTTCATGTCATGGGCTTTGAGCTGTACCATTGCCTTCAGATGCCTAGAGGACTGAAGCTTTTCTCTTGAGCAGTGGTGAAGGTTCTACTCAGTAAAAACCTTGTGCTTAAGCTCAATTATGCTCTGTATTATTTGGTAATTTTTGCCAAACCAGTTACAATGTTTCCTGCTAAAGGAATCAATAACTCTTAGTGGTTCTTTGTAATGGTGGACTTTAGGGTCGTGGTGCATTGCAGATCCTGGTGGCTGGAGATTGAGAGGTCGGCAGTGAGATACTGACTGAGAAGGGCTACCTTGGTTGGATCTTTGAAGCCTTCAGTGTTACTTTTTGTGTGGTGTTGCTTCTGTTGGCTCTGTTGTTTGGGGGCCAGGCTAATGAGGTGGTGGATTGGAAAAGGCAGCGGTTCATCCTGTACCTGTCGTGGCATGGGTAATGTTGATAGCTCTGCAGTCTCTTGCTTAAACGATTCAGTAGTTGAGTAAGTGCCAGTGTTTGGACTGGGGTGCTGCCAGCGGCGTGCAGAGGGGGGGGGCCGACGGGGCGCTGGCCCCGGGCAGCGACTGGATGGGGGCAGCACCGCGGTCGGCCCGAGCGCGCCTGCGCACCGCGGTCGGCCCGAGCGCGCCTGCGCACCGCGGTTCGCGGTCGGCCCTAGCGCGCCTGCGCACCGCGGTCGGCCCTAGCGCGCCTGCGCACCGCGGTCGGCCCGAGCGCGCCTGCGCACTGCAGAGGCTGGAGAGGGAGCAGAAAGGGCGCGAATTTTCCAGAATGGACGGCATTGCCACCATGGGTGAGTTTTATTTATTCATTTATTTATTTTATTTATTTGATCTATTTTAAAACTCTTCTCTGCACCCTCTCTGTAGCTGTCAACTTTTAAACTGTCGTGCCCAGAATTTGACATTTGGGCCAGGGGCACCCATTTGGGACAGAACCAGTATTTTATAAAAATTCATCATGGCCTCTTAACTTTTGCCCTCTTACCCTTTATACTTAAAGCCCAGGGTCAGCAGGGTGCAGGGGAGATTCTCAGAGACTTGACTGCAAGCTGCTGGAGCTCGGATCTTGAACAGAGCTTTTATATCTGGATTTGGGGACCCTTTATGCACTGGCATAGTGCACAAACAGGCCCCACATGACCAGGGTTTTGTGAAGAAGAAGGGATCTGGAAATGTGTTGACTGTGAAAATTATATTTGTGGAAATTGGGTGAAGTAGTTTGATGAGACTTGGTGCTAAAGCTTTAGAGAAATGAAGATGGAATTTGATTTGAAGAAGTTCAACGTTTTGAAGGATATTGTGGCTGAAATGAAAGCGATACGTGCTGAATGAGCTGACCGAAATGTGTGAGATATGTCTTTGTATCTGCTATGTGTAATTTATCGGTCATATTATTGCAATTTTCCTGTTAATTCATGTTTAATTTACGTTGATTTTGGTGTGATTGCTAATATAAAAGTGAAGTCTTGTATATTGGTCTTAGTTGGGTTGTTTGTAGTTGTTTCCACAAGGGTCATAACAGTATTTCCATGACGTTCTGCTCATATCCTTCTCCATGGGGGTTGCAGAGGAGGGAGGCGCAACTTTTGAGACATAACATCTCACCCATTGATTTAGATTTAGAACAGTACAGCACAGAGCAGGCCCTTCGGCCCTCGATGTTGTGCCGAGCAATGATCACCCTACTCAAACTCACGTATCCACCCTATACCCGTAACCCAACAACTCCCCCTCAACCTTACTTTTTAGGACACTACGGGCAATTTAGTATGGCCAATCCACCTAACCCGCACATCTTTGGACTGTGGGAGGAAACCGGGGCACCCGGAGGAAACCCACGCACACACGAGGAGGACGTGCAGACTCCGCACAGACAGTGACCCAGCTGGGAACCAAACCTGGGACCCTGGAGCTGTGAAGCATTGATGCTAACCACTATGCTACCGTGTTGCAAAGCAAAATGACTGAAGAAGAGAACAATATCCCTAGAATTCCAGCGCTAAGGGGAAATTGACTAACTTACAGCGCAATTTAACCTCAGGCAGCCGTCCTATACCTTAGAGATGGCAAAGATAAAGAGGTCAGTGAATAGCTCTAGAACGGGTGCAACTACGTTTTTTATAGGTTTTTTGGTGATATTTAATGAAATATTTACGTGGGATGTAGTAAGAGTGAAGCCTGGATGATCAGAGGACTGCTATGGCATTTAATCTCGGAATTGGAGACATTTATTCCTTAACATGCTAATATTTGAATACAGATACCACTAATTTGCAAGTCTATGATATAAATTGCACAAAATTATCAGTGGAGATGAACAAGAAAGAGAGAAATTAAAAAAGGAATGTTCAGACTTTGCAAATTATTATGACAATGATGTGGTTGCAATTCAGTTATATGACGAAATTATTGATTTTGTGATGCTCCTTCGAGCTGGAGGGACTAGAGTTCCCCCTGATCCTAAAGATGCTCTGGAGTCTTTACTGCAGTATGGGAGGGATGTCTTTCCGACGCTGTGTGTTTCATACAGATTACTGCTTACAATTGCATTTTCAGTCGCAAGCTGTGAAAGGTCATTTTCAAAACTGAAATTAATAAAAACATATCTGAGGTCTTCTATGTCACAGGAGCGACTGACCAACCTGGCTTTAATAAGCATTGAAAAAGAATTTCTCACAGCTGATGTAAAAAATGAAGTAGTTCAGGTGTTTTGTGACAGGAGGTATCATTTGGGGAAAAGAACTTAATAAATTTGATTGATTAATATTAAAATCGAATAAATCAGGGTAGCATGGTGGTTAGCATAAATGCTTCACAGCTCCAGGGTCCCAGGTTCGATTCCCGGCTGGGTCACTGTCTGTGTGGAGTCTGCACGTCCTCCCCCTGTGTGCGTGGGTTTCCTCCGGGTGCTCCGGTTTCCTCCCACAGTCCAAAGATGTGCGGGTTAGGTGGATTGGCCATGCTAAATTGCCCGTAGTGTCCTAATAAAAGTAAGGTTAAGGGGGGGGGTTGTTGGGTTACGGGTATAGGGTGGATACGTGGGTTTGAGTAGGGTGATCATGGCTCAGCACAACATTGAGGGCCGAAGGGCCTGTTCTGTGCTGTACTGTTCTATGTTTAAAGCGTTTATTTCATGTTTCATCTGTGTTTATATATTCAAAATGTTTTCCTTTCTCATAATATTTCTCAGTATATTAGGCCTTATACTTGAGTCTTTGGGGGCATATAATCAAGATTTGCCCCGGGCATCACCAGACCTCTGCACGCCGCTGGGTGCTGCCATGAGATCTTGCGTTTGTTTCTCTGGTGAAACAGGGCGTTAGTTTGACCAGGTCACATTCTAAACATTTTGTTAAGATGAACTTCCCTACTCCTTCCTTGCCAATCATGCCCTTCAAGAGATCTGTGTCCTTCCTGACTCTGGCGTTGACATCTCGGAGGAGATTCAGTCTGTCACCTACTGGGACTCACATGAACAAGGTCAACCTCTTTTGTTGCCTTAAGTCAATAAGTGTATACACCGATGACGGTGGCATGCTGATTCTTCATCAGGGTGAGCAGGCTGTCATGAGGCACTCACTTATCCCATAGGGGGAGTGACTGAGGTGCCACACAAGCTCATTTCCACTGACTAAGTTTACCCCATTGGAGTGTGGTTCTCCTTCTACAAGATCCTTTCAGAACAAGGGTGCCATCAACCTTTGCTCCTTTAGTTGACCTCCTAAACATTGTGTCTCACATAGGTGCCAATGTCAATATCGAGATGCCCGAGTTCCTGAGCTATGATGGCAGTGCAGCACTGTCTGTCATTGTTAGGGTTGCCCATGAGGATCCTGATGTTCCAGGTTCCAAACTTCATTTTGACGAGTAGAAGATGGTTGTACATTATTTTTTTTCATGTGAGATAGTCATTACACACTGACTGGCTGTCACATAGAAGACAGAGGGTGGTGGTGGATGGAAAATTTTCAGACTGGAGACCAGTTACCAGTGGTGTACCACAGGGATCAGTGCTGGGTCCTCTGCTATTTGTGATTTTTTATCAATGATTTGGAGGAGGGGGCTGAAGTGTGGGTCAGTAAATTTGCTGATGACACCAAGATTGGTGGAGTAGTGGATGAGGTGGAGGGCTGTTGTAGGCTGCAAAGAGACATTGACAGGATGCAGGGCTGGGCCGAAAAATGGCAAATGGAGTCTAACCCTGATAAGTGCGAGGTGATTCATTTTGGTAGGACAAATTTGAATGCGGATTACAGGGTCAATGGCAGGGTTCTGAGAAAGTGGAGGAACAGAGAGAACTTGGGGTTCATGTCCACAGATAGCTGAAGGTTGCCACTCAAGTGGATAGAGCCGTGAAGAAGGCCTATAGTGTGTTAGCGTTTATTAAAAAGGGGCTTGAGTTCAAGAGCCGTGGGGTTATGCTGCAACTGTACAGGACCCTGGTGAGACCACATTTGGAGTATTGTGTGCAGTTCTGGTCACCTCATGATAGGAAGGACGTGGAAGCATTGGAAAGGGTGCAAAGGAGATTTACTAGGATTCTGCCTGGATTGGAGGGTAGGTCTTATGAGGAAAGGTTGAGGGAGCTAGGGCTTTTCTTATTGAAGCGAAGGCGGATGAGAGGTGACTTAATAGAGGTTTATAAGATGATGAGGGGGAGAGATAGAGTGGACGTTCAGAGACTATTCACTCGGGTGGATGTAGCTGTTACAAGGGGGCATAACTATAAGGTTCAGGGTGGGAGATATAGGAGGGATGTCTGAGGTAGGCTCTTTACTCAGAGAGTGGTTAGAGTGTGGAATGGACTGCCTGCTGTGACAGTGGAGTCGGACACTTTGGGAACTTTCAAGCGGTTATTGGAAAGGCATATAGAGCACACCAGAATGACAGGGAGTGGGATAGCTTGATCTTGGTTTCTGACAAAGCTCGGCACAACATCGAGGGCCAAAGGGCCTGTTCTGTGCTGTACTGTTCTATAGCACAGTCTTTGCATAATCATATGCTGGCACATATGTGGTTGCAGGGGCACAGGTTATATTTTACCACTCCCAGATCTCCCTTCCTATCATCAGATTCCACGTCTTAGTAAATGGTCATTGTTCAGACTGGTGAATGGTAGACAGCAATGTTCCCCAAGGATAAGTGCTCGGACAACTGTTATTTGTCCACTATATATAAATGACTTGGATCTAACATACAGAGTAGAATTTCAAAATTTGCTGATACCAAACTTGGAGGCGTGGTAGACAGTGAGGGTGATAGGAATCAACTGCAACATGACACAGATAGGCCACCAGAATGGGCAGGCTAGTGACAGATGGTCACTTTGCTCCTTTGCCCCATTTAGACACTTAACTTCCAAGGAGTCAGTTGCCTCCTTATTCCACCCATCAAAATGTACATTTATCTATAATGAAATTAATTTGTTAATTACACAACCATTCTGATTGGAAAGAACGGTTTCATGCATAATAATTACAATGTTTTACCACTGGTGGGATTGCTGCTAAATTGATTAGAATGTTCAAAGTGATTAAATTATTTACTAATTATTAAAGAATAAAAATATGGAATGGTATCGGAAGAAATTGTTTTTTTTAAACGAAATGATATTCTCTGTCACTATGATTATGTGAAAAGCCATACGATAGTGGTCAATAATTCTGTTCACACAGATGTAGAAACCAGTTATGATTTAATACTATGTATACACATGGTCACTCTGACCTACCTTGTCCCGGTTGCTGGACCTGGGATGGAAGAACACTCTGCCCCAGCTCACCATTCAGCCATAGCTGCATACGAATAAAGGGTTCTCGGCCTTTCTGAGTCAGCTTACTCCAAGGCTTAGGCCTAGACAGCATGTCACTGACACTCCCTTGTGACAGACCCAAAACCTAAGAAAAAGAACAGGGCATGGCAAAGAAAAACAAAGAACTTTGTGAGTAATCGTGTTTTGTCTTAATTTTTTTGACTTTGCAAACAAAACATTACTGCTACACAGTTTTACATTTAGAAACATGCCAAATGCATCCAAGTGTTGAAAGTCATTTCAAGGATCACAAGTTATTTTGATGGGTTACTGATCCAGATTCCAAAGTCACTGATGCAGACAGCTATAAGCAAAGCATCAATTTTCTGGCAGTAATTTGGGCCACTGGTGTTATTTATCTTCTACTCCATTTTCCATACAGTGTTGCTCTTTTCAATCATTTCATTTTCCTTTCTTTCACGTACCCTGTGTTTCAGTCACTTATAAAAAAAAAACACATAATGTTCCACCTTTTTGTGGTAGAAAATGAATGGTACTGTACAACACTCTACTTAATGTCAAACAATATCAACTGGCTCACTGATATGCAATAGTAGTATTTATAGTCTAAAACCAGTAGATTCCAGACTCCTTATACTTCTTGAATTTTACACAGCCTCTCCATTTACTGTATTAATGAGGATAATGCGCTAAACTTGGTGACATGTAAGACTTTACAATGGCCGGCAATGGCCACATAAAGCAAAACAGTAAGAGCGTTATGTAGGTCTGATTTCACCATTATGTTTATACAATGGTTCTGGCCTGCAACTTTTCTTTTAACAAGATGATGGATTTTCTTAAAAATTAATCAGGGACTTACCGGTGTTGCTCCAGTGCAGAATGCTCCACTGTAGTCATTTGATGTGGCCGGTGCGGAGCTGAATGGTTGTGTAGTCAGACGCAACACCTGAGTGATGACAATTAGAATGATAAATAGTTCCCTTCTAAGTGTTATCACACTGGTGCTATGACATTGTTTGAGAAGCCAGAACCATTGTATAATGGAAACCACACCTTCTGATGTGGGAACATAGAAGCTTGTTTTTCACAGTTCCACCCTTACGTGATCATATAAAAAACAAACTAATTCAGAATTTATAATCTGCTAAACTTGGTATAAAGGTTCGCTGGTGGTCAGCAGTGAAATATACCAAAACACTTTCCACTTGTGATGCTGAGCACAACTTATTTGTTGAGGCAGATATTATAACTTGGCACTGGCTATGACCCATTTTCCAGTTAACCCGAAGAATCTGAGAATAAATCATCTTATTTTGGAAGATGATATATCATTACATTTCAGTTAAATTCGTACAATTATATCTCTTTCCTATTTTTTAGCCACATCATGGCTATTTTTTAATGGCAACATAATTTGGTGACAGTGACTTGGCTAACTGGAGATTTGTGTTGCTCCAAAAAGAAGAAATCTTTTTCCTCAATGGTTTAGCTTTACTAAAATGAAATATTACAGCAAACTTGGGATATGTGTTTGCATAATACAGTTAGCTAGTGCAATAATGCAGGGGTTTCAGACCCAAACAGTGCTACATTTGTGGTTCTCACACTGGCACTTTTGAACACTATTTAAATATTCTGAAGCAGGGTTGTGACTGCACACTCACCTAGTGCGGAACAGTATAATGATGGAGCTCATTAACAAATAAACTAGATACTGTAATTAAGCTGTTAACAGTATTCTAAGGTTAGCAACTGATTAAGGACTGAAGCAAACTTTTGTATCACATTTTGTATTGTGCATACACATAGGTCTATGAATGTAGATATTGTATAGAATGTATAATGGGAAATCGGAACAAGATTAAAATACTTGGAACTCATTAGAAAGAAAGACTTCAGCAATCATTATAACAAAATACTTCAACAATTGTTATTAAAATGAGAGTAATGTTACTTTTGATCACTCAGCAATGTCTAAAGCACTTTCTTTTGAAAAGCAGTCTAAGATAACAATAACAATTTGCATTTACATAGTGCCTTCCCATGAAAAAAGCTTGTATTCATATCGCACTTTTCACAACCACTGGATGTCTCAAAGTACTTTGCAGCCAATGAAATTGTTTTCGAAGGGTAGTCACTGTTGTAATGTAGAAAATATGGCAGCTAATATGTGCTCAGCAAACTCCTACAAACAGCAATGTGATAATGACCAGCTAATCTGTTTTTTAAGATGTTGATTGAGGGATAAATATTGGTTCCGGGAAGCCGGAAATCTCCCCTGCTTTTTATCGAAATAGAATCCTTTACATCCACCGAAGCTGGCGGAGGAGGCCTCTGTTCAATGTCGAATTCAAAAGACAGCAACCTCCCTCAGTTTCTGCACTAGAGTGTCAGCCTTAATTTCTGTGCTCAAGCCCTGGAGTGGGACGCCTCAACCTCAGAAACTTGAGATTCAGAGGCGGGTTTGCTACGGACCGAGCCACAGCAGGCAAAATGAAGCAAAACATCCCAAGGTATGTCATAGGAGTGTAATAAGTTTAAATGTTGATTCTGTGTCATGAAGAACATCGGAAGTACAATAATAATCTTTATTATTGTCACAAGTAGGCTTACATTAACACTGCAATGAAGTTACTGTGAAAATCCCCTAGTCACAGAGGGAGATTTCAAAATGTCCAAATTACCTAACAGCACGTCTTTTGGGACTTTTAGGAGGAAACTGGAGAACCCGGAGGAAATTCACACAGACACAGGGAGAACGTGCAGACTCCGCACAGACGGTGCGGGAATCGAACCTGGGACTCTGGCGCTATGAAGCAACAGCGCTAACCATGTGCTACCGTGCCGCCCAAGTGGCCTTGATCAAAGATGTCGGATTTTAAAATGCATCTTAAAGGAGGAAAAACAAGTGAAGATTTGAAGTGGTGTGGTAGTGAAGTTTGAAGCTTAGAACCTAGATTGTTGTAAGCATGGTTGCCAATGATGGGGGGAAAAGAACATGCGTATGTATTTTTAAAAACATTTTTAGATTACCCAATTATTTTTTCCAATTAAGGGGCAATTTAGTGTGGCCAATTCACCTACTCCGCACATTTTTGGGTTGTGGGGGCGAAACCCACACAAACACGGGGAGAATGTGCAAACTCCACTCGGACAGTGACCCAGAGCCGGGGTCGAACCTGGGACCTCAGCGCCGTGAGGCAACTGTGCTAACCACTAGACCACCGTGTTGCCCTAACTTGCGTATGTACGGCAGGCTAGATTTGGGACACAATTTAAAAGGTTTGACTCAAGATTTGTGGTGTACATCTGAACCTTAAAAATGCTGCACGATAAGTAGTTTGACATACACAGCAACTGCATTCAGGATTTTTCACTTTGTACTTATCTTCTTTTGGAAGCAAACAGCTTTTGGGTTCTGAATTCAAATTATAAATGTTGGGAGGAGGCCCAAATCTTAAAATATACTTGTAATTCTCATAAGACCCCTGAATAAACTATTCTAAAAAGCAATGTTTTTATAAACGGCTTACCTTTTCCCCAAAGATCCTCTGGCAGATCCCATTCTTGGCCAACCTTTCCTTCACCTGTCGTGTCAGCTCAGCTGTGTCCACTTCCTGGTACATGTAGATCTCATACTGTTCCGGTGTTAGTGGTGGGACAGAGGGCTTATGCGGTTTTGCGACGGGGACAAGAGGTGAAGAAGGTAGGGGGCTGCTTTGTGGGGTCACACTGCTACTTGCGACCACTGTGCCTAAATCAGATGCTTGAGAGTATGGTGACTCTGCGTTTTGCCAGTCCTTCCAGTGGTCAGAAGCAGCAGGACCTTGCAAAGCATTTCGCTCCAATCTGCTTGGATTACTAATCCTTTCTTTCCCACTGCAAGCTTCCTCTGCTCTTCCATCTTCTGAAAAGGCTGAATTTCTTCTGTCAGGGCAAACTGTGTTCCACCACTGGTCCCTCCATATACTACTTCGTCCCAACTCATTTTTAACTTGCTTGAGCATATTGTGTGGTGTGTCTGCTATCCCATGGTGCTCTGAGGAGCATGAGTCATGCAAAGCTTCTTTTTTAAATCCATGAGAAGTTTGTGTTGCATTGTTGCTGGAATCCACCGTGAAAGGCTTTTTCATGGCTATTAGTGAGGAGAATGATGAGGAGGAAGATGATGTTGCTTTGGATGAATGGAGGGCCAAGTCAGCTTGAGTAACTGGTGTTGGCTTCGGTGTGGGCTCAAGGCCTGCCTTCTGAGCTTCCATCTCACGCCGGGCCTGTTCCAATATTGACCAAATTGCTTCATCTGAACCACCACTGCTAGATGTACAGGGTGGTTGAGTTGAATCAACTGTAATATACAAAACAAAGTACATCTGAAAATGTATTCCAACAGTGGCCATTTGGATTTGCACTCATATTCAGTGTCCAAGCTCATGAGGTCAGAAAAAAATGGTATCAATACAACAAACCTGCCTGAGAAAACAATTGTGAAATGAGATTTCAAGAAGATATAAACAGGGTGTACATGTAGAAGATGAAATTACTGCAAGGAATTAGATTACATTTTGATTGAAAGAATGAAGAGAGGCCATGTGGGATGATGGGTACAGATGGAAAGTGGGTGCAAAAGAACAGAGGTGCCTGGGGCTATATGTGAACAAATTGTTGCAGGTAGTAGTACAGGCTGCGAAGGTGATTAATAAGATGGAATCCTGGGTTTTATGAACAAGATTACAAAAGCAAGGTAGTTATAATGAACCTTTATAAAAGTCTGGTTCAACCTCAATTACATTATTGGGTCCAATTCTGGCTGCTGCACCTTAGGAAGGGTCTGAAGAGTTTAGAGAATGCTTCCCAGGAGGAGGAACTTCAGTTGCCTGGTTAGACTGTGGTAGTTTACTTTACAGAAGAGAGAGTTGAAAGGAGATCTGACAGAGGAGTTCAAAATCAAGAGGGGTCCGGACAAGTTGATGAGAGGAAGTGTTCCCATTGGTCGACAACCAGAGGACACCGATTTAAGGTGGGATTGGTAAAAGAACCAATAGTGCTATTAGGAAAAACTATTTTATGCAGTGTGGTTATGATCTGAAATGTGTTGCCTGAGACTGTGTGCAGGCAAACTCACTTTTGCTTCACAAAAGGGAATTTGATAAGCACCTGGGGAGAAAGAAATTGCAAGGTCTTCAGCAGAGAGCTGGCACTGAAATGGCATACTGAATGGCCTCTTTCTGTGCTGTAAACATTGTGTTTCTATGAAAATTACATTTAAGACTTAAATAGTCATTTGGTAGTGCAGAATTTGAGTATTGTCCAAGCTTTCTGCCTTGCACTCATCAGGACAGTTTATAAGAATATCAATAGTAAAGAGAACAACAATTTATACTACATGGGAAGGGTGCTGGTCGGTTGGCAAGTGAGCTCAAATTGGTAGAGGCGTTGTCATGTAGAATGCACCAGAGAAGACTTAACTGCCAAGTCTTTGTTCAAATTCAAACCAGGTAGGTTGACTCTGATTGGTCAAGGCTTTGCTATGGGGAATTAATCATGGAATGGCTGCCCTCCAAACTTTTGTTTAGTTGGACACGGCGCAATGCCTGGACATCCTCCTCTGTTTGCGAAGGACAGGGAAGTGTGTGTGAATACATGTACTTCTAGCATGTGTAGGTGAGCCACACAGCCAGCCAGGCTGATAAGCCTTAAACTGGTTTTCAGTGTAATTCTTAGCAAAATCAGGATTGTTTAACAAGCATTGTCCGATCACGCAACCATATCCAATGTTGGATTATGTTTTGAATTTTGCAATCAAAGGCTGGTTTCATATGGCCAGTACTTTGTCTGTTGTGAAGAGCCGAAGGGACATGCTGTTTGATACGACCCCTCAGTTG
Source organism: Scyliorhinus canicula (assembly GCF_902713615.1). Classification (NCBI taxonomy): domain Eukaryota; kingdom Metazoa; phylum Chordata; class Chondrichthyes; order Carcharhiniformes; family Scyliorhinidae; genus Scyliorhinus; species Scyliorhinus canicula. The sequence goes on along the minus strand of NC_052157.1, from coordinate 99,869,054 downwards.
TTGGGATGCAAGGCCGACAATTTATAGTACAATTTCATGAGTGGGCCTAAGACAGCCACTTTCGGCTTTTCAAAAAAAAAAGTTTAAATTGTTGTTCTCTTTACTATTGGTATTCTTGTGAACTGTCATGATGAACATAAGATGAAAAACTTCAACAGTATGTCTCTTTTTCAGCAATATTTAAGATTTAAGACAACTTAATTTTTTTCTCAATATTGCAATTCCTAATGGAAATGCATTAAGATAATGCTTAATCATAGAATTTACAGTGCAGAAGGAGGCCATTCAACCCATCAAGTCTGCACCGGCCCTTGGAAAGAGCACTCTACTCAAGCCCACGCTTCCACCCTATCCCCGTAACCCAATGAGCTTTAAAATTTCAGAAAGGTAACTTCCATGGAACATCAGTGAACCTCAATGTCCCAGTCTCTCATATAACACAAACCAACAATAGGATTCAGTTTTGTACCTTCAACAGAAAATATATATTGGAAAACAATTCTGAACTGAAATAATTAACTTCCTAGAATGATTCTAAAAACACAATTTTTATCAGTTGTAAAAATGTTTTCCAAGATGTATTTTCTTTGAAGATACAAAACCCACAGTAAGGTTTGCATTATATAAGAGACTGACAAATTGAGATTTATTGGTATAAGTCACAATATGGAAGTTGGTTGATGTTATAATCCTGCTTAGGCTTTGGGTGTAAAACGCTATGCTTCATGCAAAGATTTCTCAGTTTCAATACAAAATATGTCTCAAACCCGATATCGACGAGAACAAAGCTATTTCACCTGGGGTCTGCTCCAATGAATCTGTGATTTTGCTGTACTCACCATTTTTTTGCACCTGTAGTTCTCTCTTGGCCTGTTCCAGAATAGATTTGATGGCTTCATCAGAGCCCGTCTCAGGGGTTCTAATCCGTGTTGTGATGTTGCCTGGAGACATAAATATTGCAAATTAACACTGAAGCGAGGCTTGTAGCCAGCAGAAATGTATTTACAATACACTAGAGTAAACAGGTATTTATAATCTTTCAGTGCTTCCATATAGTAGCAAATAACTCATGAAAGATATTTTAAGAATAGACTTTTGCCCAATACATTATTCAAACTATAGTTGCATTAACCTACTTTTTCTTCAATTATGCACTTACTGCTACCATCCTTAGTCACTTTCAGTCAATTATGTTTGACATTTGCGAAAACTTTTGTTTAAAATTTTCCAGAAGTTCGCAGAAGGTATTTTCAGTATTTTTCTGAGTTTGGTTCGGGATATGGCAATCTTTTCAATGGCCTCGAACAAAAATTAAAATTTCTATGTGGCATGGTGGCACAGTGATTAGCACTGTTGCCTCACAGCACCAGGGACCTGGGTTCAATTCCGGCTTTGGGTGATTATATGTGTGGAGTTTGCACATTCTCCCATGTCTGCGTGGGTTTCCTCCGGGTGCTCCGGTTTCCTCCCACAGTCCAAAGGTGTGCAGGTTAGGTGGATTGGCCATGACAAATTGCCACTTAGTGTCCAGGGATGTACAGGTTAAATTACGAGATTATGCTATAGGTGGAGCGGATCGGTGCAAACTCGATGGGCCAAATAACCTCCTTCTCCACTGTAGGGATTTTATGATTCTATATCTGACAATCTGGCATCTGAAGTGTGACGAATATAATGTTTGTGCCAGTTACAACATGGGGAATAGCAATATTAAGTGGAGGATTTGTTTATCTATGGGTAACTAAGCGCACGTCTGTGTGTGTACGGTCTGTGTGTAAACTGTGTGCGCGTGCAAATGGAAGGCGGCTAAAAGAGAGTAGGAGACTGAAAATTTACAGCACAGGAGCATACCATTCAGTCCAACTTGTTTCTGACGATGATTATTACTCCATATGAGCTTTCTTGTATTCCGCTTCATTTCATTCTGTCAACATATACCTGGGGGTATCACAGGCCTGGCAGCACTTGGGATGACAGTTGTCGGAGGAAACTACCGGCTGGATATCTGGTAGCATGGGTGAGGTGGGGGGTCCCAGGGATGGCAGAACTTGGGATGGGGATGGAAACCAAGGGTTGGCAGCACTTTCTGTAATCATCTAAAAGATGCCTGCCAAAATTCATATGTTTCACAATTAACTTTTAGAAGTGAAGCCTTGCATTTCCTTTACCTTCCCTGATCTGCCTATTTTCTTCCGCATTCCCTCTATCTTTCCTGCTCTGCTATGTTTTTCTTTCTATAACTTTGTTACTATTCTGTCCCTTTTTATCTGTCTCACATGTTTCAGTAATGAGACTCCATTTTCCAACTATCAACACCGCATATGCAACACAGTGGAGCTAATTAGAGGCTCTCTCTTACATTTCATGATTGAACTAATTTGAATTTTACAAACTAATAACATGAGCAAACACTTGCAGTTTTTTTTTTCTTTCTCTCTCTTGGATTTTAGGTGATATTTATTGTGTATATAATTTGAACACCAACTTGGGGTCACTATAGTTACTTAATCAGCAGCATCTAAGCCATTTCTCTCTCCCACACATTTGCAGCTATTTTTAAATATTCAAGAACTTTTGCATAAATAATGGGCGCGATTCTCCGCAACGGTCGATGCCGGGGTGAAACCCGGAGTGTTTCACTCCGGCGTCGGAGGCCGCTCCTCGCCCCCTATTCTCTCCCCCCCCCCCCCCCCCCCCCCGGGGGTCTAGGAGCAGCGTTGCGAGAAACTCGGCCGCCGGGCCTTGACGCCTGCGTCAAAGCGGCGGCGCCTAAGTGGCGTCAGCTGTGCATGGGCAGGTTGGCCGGCTCCAACCCGCACATGCGCGGTTGCCGTCTTCCCCTCCGCTGCCCCGCAAGACGTGGCAGCTTGATCTTATGGGGAGGCGGAGGGGAAAGAGTGCGTCTCTTAGAGACGCCGGCCCGACGATCGGTGGGCACCGATCGCGGGCCAGCCACCTCACGAGCACACCCGTGGTGCTCGATCCTCTCTCCGCCCCCCACAGGCCCCACACTTACCTGTCGCGCAATGTTCATGCTGGCAGCGACCAGGTGTGGTTGCCGCCGGCGTGAACCCGCCGGGGTCGTCAGGCCGCTCGGCCCATCTGGTCCGGAGAATTGCCGGGAAAAACATTGGGGGGGGGGGGGTTGGGGGGGGAGAATCACGGGGGGTGCCAGGGCGGCGTAGCGTGATTCGCCTGGTCCTCCCGCGATTCTCTCACCCGGTGCGGGGAACGGAGAATCACGCCCAATATTTTTGAAATTTATTCTCCAGCTTTACTTCGAAAGACAATCTAAAATTTGTGAGAAGCAAGAAAACAGAAGGACATGTCTTGGACTCAAAAATGATCAAGTCTATATCCTAACTACAACAGTTACTGAAGCCATTAAAAAATACCGATAATTCATTGTGTTACGTCTGTGATGTGGCACATTTACTTTTTTTTTAAAAAACGCAATTTATTCAAACTTGTATCAAAGTAGGATACAGCAAATAAACACCCCAGGAAATATTCTTCCCAACAATCAACTGTACAGTTTGTACAGATTTGGCACATTTACATACAGCTTTGCCATTGTGACAAGTTTTTAATTTTTAAAATATTCTTTCATGGGTTGTGGGCCGACAGGATCTTCCAGTTTTGTCGATGTGTATGCCATTTTGCGTGGTTCGCCCATCCGCCGCCGTGGACCTGACGGCGGGGAGGGGGGGGAAGACAGGAGCGGAAGATCCCACTGATGGGAAGGGATGAAAAATCCGGGCCAACATCTTTTACAAGGTAAATAAGTCGTATTGAATAAACTGGAACCCTCTTGACCCTGGTGGACTGTGTACAAAGTGGGAGGGGGCCACATGGTACTTTATGGCTCGGATAAAAGCCAAACCATGCCTGGAAGACTGTGTTTAAAAGTTGGTTTTGGTTTGATGAGAAGAAGCACTAACTGATTTTGAAAAGAAGCCTTTTTGTAGTCCAGAGCCAGTTCATAGCCTGAGGAGAATAAAAGCAGCTCCTAAATTGCTCTGCACATTAGGATTAAGTACTGACAAGTGTTCCTCAATCCCACCTGAAAAGCAGTGCAAGAGTCATCGACCCAATCCTATATCTCAGATGCCGTTTCAGCACTACTTGCTTCCTCCTCCCTTGAATCACTGACTTTTAACCTTTGGCAGAATTTCTATATTTTTATTTTATTATTTTTTGGGGTACATGTGTGATTTGTGTGTTTGTGCGCGTGAGATTTAAGGTATCTTGAAAGAGTACTTATTAGACTTTCATATTCCATAGTGTACATAATATGTTTTGCTTTTCTATTCGACAGGACTGGTTTTATAATAAACTAATAAATTTGTTGTTTATTGAAAGAAACCCAATTAAAGTTTCTTTTCTTCTGGGTAACAGTAGCAAAGGTAAATAATTGGTCATTTCGGTAAGTGAGCCAACTTTTAAACTCATGGTGTGACCTGTGGAGTAGTGGGGCTAATTAAACTGCGCACTCCTCCCATCTCGGTTGTCATACATTGCACAAACTAAGAACTTGTTTGGATCATCAGGTGAAGCGTTCAAGTGTAGAGAGTTACTGGAACAGACATGTAATTCAGTCAGCTTATTAAAACTATATTCATAGATTAATAGCAAAAATGGTAGCATTTTGACAAGCAGAACAATGGAGTTTAATAGACCCTGAGGGGTTTCTCTACAATATAGGCTGAAGAGCAGGGTAATGCAAAACTGGGGGCCACCACTATTGGGAGGGTGGAATTAAAGGGAAAGGTAAAGTCTCCAGAGTCCCAGATGACCATAGGCTGCTTTCCCCTTTTGAGGGGGTGAGCTGACTGGTGGTGATTTAACCTGAGGATCACCACACCTCAGGCAAAAGGCAAGTTTGAGAAGGTGGAGCCATCATGAATAACCTCAGTCGTTATGGGAATTGAACCTGTGCTGCTGGCACGAACCAGCCACCCAGCCAAGTGAGCTAAATTACAATGTGACCAGTTGACACAAAATATTTCTATTACATATTCCTATGTCCACAGAGGTAACAAAATGAATGCAAAATCGAATCTATCGCTTGATAGATGAAGACATCGGTCTATTTTAAAATTACAAATGTAAACTGAGTTTGTCCAATCTGGCATATTTTCTCTGAATAAATTAACAACTTTTACATGGAAGTTTAGTTAAAAACTGCGAAGAATGACCTTTGCAGAATACTACTAATGCAGTCTGGGAAATTGTGCACACTGCAAACATTCAGACTCTGGGATCTGCTGACTGTTTACAGTGCAACAGCTCTGGACAAAAAGCGCAAGCCCAAGATTTTGAGAGACAATACGAGACTTTCAGGTAAATAAAATAATAATGAAGATACTCAAAGAAACAAAAGCCAATTTTTTTGTTGTTCTTAATCAACTTATTGTGAAAAATGGAATTTTTGAATGTCTTCATTTCTTGTTTAGGTCATAAGAACATAAGAACTAGGAGCAGGAGTAGGCCATCTGGCCCCTCGAGCCTGCTCCGCCATTCAATTAGATCATGGCTGATCTTTTGTGGACCTAGCTCCACTTTCCGGCCCGAACACCATAACCCTTAATCCCTTTATTCTTCAAAAAACCTGCCCGCATCTATCCTATCTATTCCCTTCATAATTTTAAATGTTTCTATAAGATCCCCCCTCATCCTTCTAAATTCCAACGAGTACATTTCCAGTCTACTCAACCTCTCCTCATAATCCAACCCCTTCAACTCTGGGATTAACCTCCAGCGCCAGTACGTCCTTTCTCAAGTAAGGAGAAAAAAACTGAACACAATACTTCAGGTGTGGCCGCACTAACACCTTATACAATTGCAACATAACCTCCCTAGTCTTAAACTCCATCCCTCTAGCAATGAAGGACAAAATTCCATTTGCCTTCTTAATCACCTGTTGCACCTGTAAACCAACATTTTGCGACTCATGCACCAGCACACCCAGGTCCCTCTGCACAGCAGCATATTTTAATGTTGTATCGTTTTTTTTTTAACAGGCACTTCAGCCCTCGATGTTGTGCCGAGCAATGATCACCCTACTCAAACCCACGTATCCACCCTATACCAGTAACCCAACAACCCCCCCCCCCCCCCCCCCCCAACCTTACTTTTTTTAGGACACTACGGGCAATGTAGCATGGCCAATCCACCTAATTACATATTACATGTAAATGTCATATAGACATTTCAAGTGTTGTAACAGTTAGCACATTTTATCACTAATTTAACCAGGTTGTAAGAGAAAAGAGTAATGTCTTCTGTTCACAATATTCTTTCCCTCCCCATCTTAGACAAGTGATGAAGGTTCTGTTCAATTTAAACCTCATAGAGAGCCATGTTTCTTTCGCACCCCAGCCTCCCTGCGATGTGATGTGGAGATGCCGGCGTTGGACTGGGGTGAGCATAGTAAGAAGTCTTACAACACCAGATTAAAGTCCAACATGTTTGTTTCAAACACTAGCTTTCAGAGCACTGCTCCTTCCTCAGGTGAATAAAGAGGTATGTTCCAGAAACATATATATAGACAAATTGAAAGATGCCAGACAATGCTTAGAATGCGAGCATTTGCAGGTAATTAAATCTTAACAGATCCAGAGATAGGAGTAACCCCAGGTTAAAGAGGTGTAAATCTGTTAAGATTGAATTACCTGCAAATGCTCACATTCTAAGCATTCCCTGCGATGTGACAGAGGCTGCAGTGCTCTCCTAGCATTTCCATTCACTCCTAAGGGCAGCAGGGTGTCACTGTGGAAAGAAGGCGTATGGTGTGTTAGCTTTTATTGGTAGAGGAATTGAATTTCGGAGCCATGAGGTCATGTTGCAGTTGTACGGCCGCATTTGGAGTATTGTGTGCAGTTCTGGTCGCCACATTATAGGAAGGATGTGGAAGCATTGGAAAGGGTACAGAAGAGATTTACAAGAATGTTGCCTGGTATGGAGGGAAGATCTTATGAGGAAAGGCTGAAGGTCTTGAGGCTGTTTTCGTTAGAGAGAAGAAGGTTAAGAGGGGACTTAATTGAGGCATACAAGATGATCAGAGGATTAGATAGGGTGGACATCGAGAGCCTTTTTCCTCGGATGGTGATGTCCAGCTCGAGGGGACATAGCTTTAAATTGAGGGGAGATAGATATAGGACAGATGTCAGAGGTAGGTTCTTTACTCAGAGAGTAGTAAGGGCGTGGAATGCCCTGCCTGCAACAGTAGTGGACTCGCCAACACTAAACCCATTCAAATGGTCATTGGATAGGCATATGGACGATAAGGGAATAGTGTAGAGGGACTTTAGAAGGGTTTCACAGGACGGTGCAACATCGTGGGCCGAAGGGCCTGTACTGCGCTGTAATGTTCTATGTTAGCACTGCTGCCTCACAGTGCCAGGGACCCGGGTTCGATTCTGACCTTGTGTTTTCACTTTCTCCCCGTGTCTGTGTGGATTTCCTCCGGGTGCTCTGGTTCCCTCCCACAGTCTGAAGATGTGCAGGTTAGGTGGATTGGCCATGCTAAATTGCCCTTAAGTGTCCAAAAGGTTAAGTGGGGTTACGGGGATAGGGTGGGGGATCGGGCCTAGGTAGGGTGCTCTTACAGAGGGTTGGTGCAGACTCGATGGGCCGAAAGGCCCCCTTCTGCACAGCAGAGATTCTATGGTACATATGGTCACTCACCAAGCCAGACTGGAAACTCTTCCAAAGCTCTCTGGGAAAACACATACTCAGCTGGTGAAAGTCTTTCCAAGGTCAGGTGGCTCCAGACATTAGTTTCCATCAAAGTGTTCAGAATAGAAGAAAAACATTTTCGCACAGCAAGTGGTTAGGATCTGGAAAGCCCTGCCTGAAAGTGTGGTGAAGGCAGATTCCATTGAGGCTTTCAAAGGGGAATTGGATCACGATTTGAAAAGCAGAAGTGTGCAGGGCTACAGGGACAAGGCAGGGAATTGGCATGAGATGAGTTACTCCTGCAGAGGTCCAGCATGGACAGGATGAGCTGAACTGTCTCCTCTGTGCTATAACCATTCTATGATTCTACCATAACTGCAAGTATTACAACCCATCCCATAACATAAATCATGTAAATAATAATAATAATCTTTATTGTCACAAGTAGGCTTACATTAACACTGCAATTAAATTACTGTGAAAAGCCCCGAGTCGCCACATTCCAGCGCCTCTTCGGGTACACAGAGGGAGAATTCACAATGTCCAAATTACCTAACAGCACATCTTTCGGGACTCGTGGGAGAAACCGGAGCACCCGGAGGAAACCAAGCAGACACAGGGAGAACGTGCAGACTCCCCACAGACAGTGACCCAATCTGGGAATCGAACCTGGGACCCTGGCACTGTGAAGCAACAGTGCTAACCACTGTGCTACCGGGAGGGGAAGTGAAGAGATGAAGTGATAGTTCTTCAGATGGCAACAGATTCAACAATAACTCCCATTGAGTATTATGTATGTTTTTAAATTCAGGGACTGGCAAAGTAATGAACAGAGATATGCAGGAGATTACACAGTCCATAATAACATAAGACCAAGAATACTTTTTCAGTTCTGTACCACTGATCAAACAAATTCAGCCTCATTTAAACCAGAGCTCGAAAGCCTGTTTGAAATTTGTATCGGTACCACTAACATTGCTAACATTTTTTCAACGCACCTTTCACTGTTCACCTGAACATCTGTGGACCTGTTTACTATGCAAAGTATTGGAGTTTTATATATTCACCTCAAAACAATAACAAGCAACAATAAATCTGATGTACAATTTAGAGCTCACTGCAGGTTTTTTAATGACTGCATACATTAGGGTATGAATTGTGCACTGATGCAACTCAAAAGGCAATTATCACAAACAGGTGCAAAACTTCAGAGACAGCTGCAAACAGAATGACATTTTACTCTAATTAAAACTGAACTGTAGAACTCCCGATCAACCTCTGATTTCTCAGGAATTCAACCATTCATCTTATTTTTAACAAAGTGTCCGGGTAAAGTGGTGTTATTATTCCCTTCCCTACCACTAGTCACAGGAAAGAACTGTCCTCGCAACCACAAACATGGAGAACGTAGAAAAATACAGCACAGAACAGGCCCTTCGGCCCACAATGTTGTGCCGAACTTCTGTCCTAGGTTAAGAACAAATTAATCTACACCCCATCATTCTATTGTAATCCATGTACCTATCCAATAGCCGCTTGAAGGTCCCTAATGTTTCCGACTCAACTACTTCCACAGGCACTGCATTCCATGCTCCCACTACTCTCTGGATAGTGAACCTACCTCTGACATCCCCCCTATATCTTCCACCATTCACCTTAAATTTATGTCCCCTTGTAATGGTTTGTTCCACCCGGGGGAAAAAGTCTCTGACTGTCTACTCGATCTATTCCCCTGGTCATCTTATAAACCTCTATCAAGTCGCCCCTCTTCCTCCTCCGTTCTAATGAGAAAAGGCCTAGCACCCTCAACCTTTCCTCGTAAGACCTACTCTCCATTCAGGCAACATCCTGGTAAATCTCCTTTGCACCTTTTCCAAAGCTTCCACATCCTTCCTAAAATGAGGCGACCAGAACTGCACACAGTACTCCAAATGTGGCCTTACCAAGGTTTTGTACAGCTGCATCATCACCTCACGGCTCTTAAATTCAATCCCTCTGCTAATGAACGCTAGCACACCATAGGCCTTCTGCACAGCTCTATCCATTTGAGTGGCAACTTTCAAAGATCAATGAACATAGACCCCAAGATCTTTCGGCTCCCCCACATTGGCAAGAACCCTACCGTTAACCCTGTATTCCGCATTCATATTTGTCCTTCCAAAATGGACAACCTCACACATTTCAAGGTTAAACTCCATCTGCCACTTCTCAGCCCAGCTCTGCATCCTATCTATGTCCCTTTGCAGCCGACAACAGCCCTCCTCACTGTCCACAACTCCACCAATCTTCGTATCGTCTGCAAATTTACTGACCCACCCTTCAACTCCCTCATCCAAGTGATTAATGAAAATCACAAACAGCAGAGGACCCAGAACTGATCCCTGCGGTACGCCAGGGGCTGGTTCAGCTAAATCGTTGGCTTTTAAAGCAGACCAAGCAGGCCAGCAGCACGGTTCGATTCCCGTACCAGCCTCCCCGGACAGGCGCCGAAATGTGGCGACTAGGGGCTTTTCACAGTAACTTAATTGAAGCCCACTCGTGACAATAAAGCGATTTTCATTTTCATTTCACTGGTAATTGGGCTCCAGGCTGAATATTTGCCATCCACCATCACTCTCTGACATCATCGCAGAACAGCTCAGTATGTTCCTGCCTGTGCAGACTTCCACCACTATTAGTTTGTCATTATGTCTCTGGACCTGAAACTACAAATTTCTGATCCAGAGGTGAATTCAGCCAGCTGAATCGCACCAATCAAATCCCCGAGTATACTGCTCTGTCAGCTTATGAGCAGCACAGTAGCAAAGTGGTTAGCTTCACAGTGCCAGGGTCCCAGGTTCGATTCCCACTTGGGTCACTGTCTATGCGGAATCTGCACTTTCTCCCCATGTCTGTGTGGGTTTCCTCCGGGTGCTCCGGTTTCCTCCCACATGTCCCAAAAGACATGCTTGTTAGGTGAATTGGAAATTCTGTGTACCTGAACAGTCGGCGGAGTGTGGCGACTAGGTGCTTTTCACAGTAACTTCATTGCAATGTTAATGTAAGCTTACTTAGAACATAAGAACATAAGAACTAGGAGCAGGAGTAGGCCATCTGGCCCTTCGAGCCTGCTCCGCCATTCAATGAGATCATGGCTGATCTTTTGTGGATTCAGCTCCACTTTCCTACCCGAAAACCATAACTCTTTATTCCTTTATTCTTCAAAAAACTATCTATCTTTATCTTAAAAACATTTAATGAAGGAGCCTCAACTGCTTCACTGGGCAAGGAATTCCATAGATTCACAACCCTTTGGGTGAAGAAGTTCCTCCTAAACTCAGTCCTAAATCTGCTTCCCCTTAGTTTGAGGCTATGACCCCTTGTTCTGCTTTCACCCGCCAGTGGAAACAACCTGCCCGCATCTATCCTACCTATTCCCTTCATAATTTTATATGTTTCCAGAAGATCCCCCCTGCATCCTTCTAAATTCCAACGAGTACAGTCCCAGTCTACTCAACCTCTCCTCGGAATCCAACTCTCTCAACTCTGGGATTAACCTAGTGAATCTCTTCTGCACACCGTCCAGCGCCAGTATGTCCTCTCTCAGGTAAGGAGACCAAAACTGAACACAATACTCCAGGTGTGGCCTCACTAACACCATGTACAGTTGCAGCATAACATCTCTAGTTTTAAACTCCATCCCTCTAGCAATGAAGGACAAAACTCCATTTGCCTTCTTAATCACCTGTTGCACCTGTAAACCAACTTTTTGCAACTCATGCACTAGCACACCCACGTCCCTCTGCACAACAGCATGTTTTAATATTTTATCATTTAAATAATAATCTCTTTTGCTGTTATTCCTACCAAAATGGATAACCTCACATTTGTGAACATTGTATTACATCTGCCAGACCTGAGCCCATTCACTTAACCTATCCAAATCCCTCTGCAGACTTCCGGTATCCTCTGCACTTTTTGCTTTACCACTCATCTTAGTGTCGTCTGCAAACTTGGACACAGTGCACTCGGTCCCCAACTCCAAATCTTCTATGATTTGTGACAATAAAAAATATTATTATTACAGATTATTATTATTCCTTTGAACAGTTACATCTTAGAACTCCATCTCTGCAATACCATTTCAAATTGTTATGGACACAAAATTCCCCATTTAAAAAAGATTTATGGCATGCAGGCATCCTGTCTAACTTCAATAGATAGTCCGAAATTTACTTTCTAACTGCTCATTCATGTTCCTGTCCAACATAAAATTAGTAACTCTTGGATGAGTACATCTCTGCTCGCAGAGAAAAGCAAGCCCTCCTCTGTTCCTTACCTTGTCTATTCTTTGCATTCAGAATCCTCTGATACATGCACCACCAATCTAAAGCACATGTGTGCGCTGTGTTTTTCTGTTCCTTACATCCGGCCCATAGATTTCTACACTATTACCTGTTTGTTCCTTTCCTTACTTTATCTGCCAAGTACAACCCTGAACCAGCTTTCACTTCATTCCCCAGAAAGAAACCTGGTCCAAGAGTTTAACAGGACTTGATACTCTATCCCAAGCAAACAATACAAATAGAAAGAAAATACAAAACAAATTGCAGTGAATCACTATTGAAGAAAAACAACAAAGAAAAACTCTCTCTATCAATGTCACTTTGCTTTAAATGTAAGGTTCTTCACTGTATTTTGCATGGATTTCATTGAAGGGCACTAAAATCACAAGGCTGCAGTACAAAAGTGCTCAGGAACAGTAACCAAAATGAGGCATCATTTCCTCTCTTCATAGCACATGGCCTAAAGTGAGAAAGTCATGGAGAAGGTACAAGTATGAGATGCCTCAGCTTCTCTCTGCTGAAACAAAGAGGTCTGGTGGCACAGTGGCTGAGCACTGCTGCCTCAAAGCACCAGGGACCCAGGTTCAATTGCAGCCTTTGGTTACTGTCTATGTGGAGTTTCTACATTTTCCCATCACCTGCGTGGGTTTCCTCCAGGTGCTCCAGTTTCCTCCCACAGTCCAAAGATGTGCAGGTTTGGTGGATTGGCCCCTTAGTGTTCAGAGATATGGTTAGGTTATGAGGAAAGGGCAGAGTGGATGGGGGAGTGGGTAGAGTGCCCTTTCAAAGGGTCGGCGCAGACATGATGGGCCAAATGGCCTCCTTCTGCACTGCAGTGATTCTATCAAACAGAAGGAGATAGGCAGAAGCAGAAAGAATGAGCTAGCCGAAGAGAGGCCAAAGGAAGAGAGATTTACACCGATTTCTGTCTATAAGCCACAGCTCAGGAGATGAAGTAAAACTGACTTGCTGAGATACTAACTGATGATATGATGTTGGTGTGATGTTGAGGAAAGGATCATAAGATTGTGATGTAAACATACCCCATAATGTAAATGTTTGATGGATTTCTCAACATTACAATACTGGATAATAAACTACATAACATTAATTTTGTTTTGCAGGCATTATGGCACATATCAAGTAAGTCTTCAATGAAATTACTAAAACTAACAATGCACTGCAGTTATTTAACAACTGACAGCACTGATGTACTTCTACGACCTCAATATCAGGAGGACACTTCATGAACATGATTTTGATATTAATAAAGATGACAAGTTTCACATGCCTCAAAATGCCTCTGAAACATGCCTCGAGCGTGCCAGGGAATTCAGTGAACAATACTTTCTAATGCTCAAGGCTTTGGTTTCCTGTCATTTGAACAGGCACCTATGTGACTCCTTTCAAAGGCGCACGGATCCCCCCCCCCCCCCCCCCTCTCCATCTTGCTGGCAAGTAACATTATATTGTCATGAACAGCTCCATCACACAGGTCTATTGAGGATGGACAAAACCACTACAACCTAAAAAATCTGATGTATAATGACAGGCAGCCCTGGGACTCTGATTGGGAAGCTTAATCTTTATCTACCAGCAATGAGCTCTATCCAAACACACAAATAACGACTGACCTAAACTCCAATAGCTCCCATTCTGGTGGTAAATCATTCAGTCAGCTGCACACACCAACAAACTCATAAAACAGAACTCGCATTCAAGGCCTGAATTATTCATTTATTAATAAAACCTTTTTTGCCTGTCTTTAAATATCTCTGTACTGCACATACTTCCGAGATTTTGGTGAGTGTTTCCCAGTGCAATAGGACACTATTGGGGGTCCGGTTTAGCTCAGTTGGCTGGACGACAGGTTCATGATACAGAGCGACACCAAACGAGCAGGTTCAATTCCTGTACCGACTGAAGTTATTTATGAAGGTCCAGCCTTCTCAACCTTGCCCTTCGCCTGAGGTGTGGTGGCTCTCAGGTTAAATCACCACCAGTCAGCTCGCTGTCAAGGGGGAGAGAAGCCTATGGTCATCTGGAACTTTGGCGACTTTCAATAAGTCACTGTGCCAACATCTGCACCAGTAAGATCTGTGTTCATGCTGACACATACCACACGCACGTCTTCAATAAAATACAAGTAAATTCTTGAGATTGGAGTGCTTGGCACTGCAAACCATAGGTGAATACAGGTCCTAGTGCTGTGTCAACATATTCTACTGACAGACAATTTGCCTTTTCACTCTATGTATCAGCCCTGATCCAACTCATCCACTCTGCAAATTCCTCAACGGCCCTCTTTACCTATTGCAATAGAGCCATTTTGAGTACGGAGTGTTCTCATAAGCTTTTCTCTTACGCAATTGTTTTACTGACGCCTGTTGAGGGTTCTGAGCATGTACCCTCTGAGTTAGGCTTTTCAGTTTGCAGCAGGATGACTATAAGCAAGAGCTGTTTTACCAGAGCTCCTGTTTCCATCGTTATTACTGCTCCTGTTCTGCTGAGTTACCGTTATTGTTAAACTAAGTTATTTATTTATATATATATAAAGAAGTTCCTTCTTTTGAACAACACCTTTAACTACATACCCTATGGTCTCAAGTTACCCCATCCTTTTGGCAACGAGAAGAAAACAGCAAGAAAAGAAAACAAAGTTTTTTGATATTTTGCGTGGTAACAAGAGGTTGCATTCAGCGAGTGTATGGTGGCGAAGACTAATAAGTTGATGAGGAATCTGGCCTAACTACGGAAACCAGTGAAGATTTAATTTGTAGGTTTAGTTGCTCTGGTCCAGAATCACCACAACCCGAAGCCTTCCTTGATTGTTCAAAGATTCAGATTTCATAACCATTTTCGACAAAAAGGTCAATCGGTTGCTAATTTTGTAGCAGAATTACTCCGCTTTCAGAACACTGATTTTAGAGCAGTTTTAGAAGATTTGCTCTGAGATAGGCTGGTCTGTGGCATTAACAAGGACAGCATTCAGCATTTGGTTGTTGGGTGAAGCACACCGACTTTTAAGGTGGCTCTGGAAATTCCAACGGGCATGGAAATGGTGGCCAGTAATGCTAAAGATAATGATAAAGATTTTGGCATATCCTTCAGTCCGATCTTTCAATGGATAATGGACAGACAACCTGCTGCAAGGCATTCCTCACATTACAGTCTTCTTGTATGACATCTTAATTACAGGGAAGACTGAGGGTGAGCAACTCAGCACTCTAGCTCAAGTTTTAAAAACATTTTTAGAGGCGGGACTACCTCTAAAGAAGAGAAAGTGTATGTTGCAGACACAAAGTGTCAGGTATCTAGACCACAGAATAACTGCACAATGCTCATCTCTAGTGGAGGGGAAAATTCAAGCATTAAAAACGTTCCAGAGCCCAGTTCATTTTTGGGCTTGGTAAACTATTATGGAACGTATTTGTCCAAGCTGTCAACAGCGTTGGCTCCACTGTACCTGCTTCTGCACAAAGAAACCAAATGCAGTGGGAGTCTGCACAGAAGGCGGCTTTCTCTGCCCAAGTCTCCAGCCAATCTATGTCCTGCTGTATCCTCTGACAATCCTCAACACTATCTGCCACTGCACCAACCTTAATGTCATCTGCGAACCTCCTAATCAAACCATCTACATTTTTCTCCAAATTGTTTATATGCACTATAAACAACAGAGGCCCCAGCACCGCCCTGTGGAACACCACTAGTCACAACCTTCCATTCAAAAAAACACTCTTCTACTGCTAGCCTTTGCCTTCTGTGACCGAGTCAGTTCTCTATCCATCTTATCACCTCACCTCTGATGCTGTGCGACTTCACTTTTCGTACCAATCTGTTATGCGGTACCTTGTCAAAGGCTTTACTGAAGTCCATATAAACAACATCCACCGCCTTCCCCTCATCAAACATCTTTGTCACCTACTCAAAAAACTCGATCAAGTTAGTGCGGCACGACCTCCCCTTCCCAAAATCATACCGCCTATCGCTAATACGTCCATTATAATAATAATCTTTATTGTGACAAGTAGGCTTATATTAACACTGCAATGAAGTTACTGTGAAAATCCCATGGTCACCACATCCCAGCGCCTGTTCGGGTACACGGAGGGAGAATTCAGAATATCCAATTCACCTAACAGCATGTCTTTCGGGACTTGAGAGAGGAAACCGTAGCACCCGGAGGAAACCCACACAGACACAGTGAGAACATGCAGACTCTGCATAGCCAGTGACCCAAGCCGGGAATCGAACCTGGAACTCTGGAGCTGCGAAGCAACGGTGCTAGCCACTATGCTACCGTGCTGTCCGTTTGTTTCCAAATGGGTATAAACCCTGTCCCTGAGAATTCTCTCCAATAATTTACCTACTACTAACGTGCGGCTCATTGGCCTATAGTTCCCTAGAATATCTCTGCTACATAGAACATAAAACAGCTACCTTTCCTAAATAGCGGTACCCCATGAGCTATTCTCCAGTCCTCTGGGATCTCACCTGTAGCCAATGAGGATACAAAGTTGTCAGTCAAGGCCCCAACAATTTCCTCCCTTGCTTCCCTCAGTATTCTGGGGCACATTCCATCCGGCCCAGGAGACATAGCTACTTTAATATCTTTTAAAAGACCCAATACCTCCTCCTTTTCTATGTTAACATGACCCAGACTGTCCACCCACCCTATCCAAGAATCATCTTCCACAAAATTCCTTTCTTTGGTAAACACTGATGCAAAGTACTCATTTAGTACCCATTTTCTCTGGCTCAACGCATAGATTTCCCCCACTGTCCTTAAGTGGTCCAATCCTTTCCCCGGCCACCATCTTGCCTTTTACATATGAATAAAAAGCTTTGGGATTCACCTTAATCCTACTTGCCAAGGACTTTTCATGACCCCTCCTAGCCCTCCTAATTTTCCACTTAAGTACCGTCCTACTTTTTTAATACTCCTCAAGGGTTTCTACTGTCCCCACCCTTCCAGACCATACAAAATCCTTTGACGAGGTTCATCGTTATCCAGGTCTCCCTAAACTTCCCATACTTATCCTTCGTTCTCTCAGGAACATAACTTTCCTGAATCCTAATCAACTGTCGCTTGAAACAGTCCACATGTCCGATGTTGATTTACCCTTCAACATCCACACCCAATCCAACTTCTTCAATTCCTGTCTAATGTTATCGTAATTTGCTTTTCCCCCGTTTAGCACCATAACACGAGGGCTACTCTCAGCACTGTCCAGAAGTACCTACAGAATAAGCAGCTCCTCTCTCAGAGTTAAATGAAGGGTAAAAGGAGAATGCCAGTTTAAGCATACTGAAAATGAAAAATTTTAAATGAAAATCACTTATTGTCACGAGTAGACTTCAATGAAGTTACTGTGAAAAGCCCCTAGTCACCACATTCCGGCGCCTGTTCGGGGAGGCTGTTCGGGAATCGAACCGTGCTGCTGGCCTGCTTGGTCTGCTTTCAAAGCCAGCGATTTAGCCCAGTGTGCTAAAAAGCCCACTGACGACATGGTTTAAAAGAAAATCACATCTACAACAATGATACAACCGTGGCCACATGAACCAATGCACATTATCATCAAAACAATATGTTCGTCAAACATGCTGATGTGTTTAATGTGAAAATCTGAGTTGAGCTTAGGCCTTGGTTTCAAAGAAATTTCGCATCAGATGTTAGAAAACAAAAAACATGTAGCAGTAGATTTACACTGAGGAAGGACCATTACTGTGTCCCATTAAACAGAATTACAGTGCGGCTAACAGTATATCTAAATTAAACATGTCAGAAATGAAAATTGAATGCAACGAGTCACATCAAATTATGTCAAATAAAAAGAAGCAACAAGAAATCAATATGAGCTTGTGTCACTTGAGAGATGTGAGGGATAGAATGTTGTGTCTCTCATACGTCACATTACTATCATCACAGTTTTATTTGGTTTCAGTAATGTAGATTGCCATTTTATGCTATGACAGGGTTTACTTTTTAAAATATATCAGTCGTTAAAAGTGCTCTGAATGAATTACGATTGTTATTTAAACAGATAGAACATAGAACAGTACAGCACAGAACAGGCCCTTCGGCCCTCGATGTTGTGCCGAGCAATGATCACCCTACTTAAACCCACGTAACCCGCATACCCGTAACCCAACAATCCCCCCATTAACCTTACACTACGGGCAATTTAGCATGGCCAATCCACCTAACCCGCACATCTTTGGACTGTGGGAGGAAACCGGAGCACCCGGAGGAAACCCACGCACACACGGGGAGGACGTGCAGACTCCACACAGACAGTGACCCAGCCAGGAATCGAACCTGGGACCCTGGAGCTGTGAAGCATTGATGCTAACCACCATGCTACCGTGAGGCCCCGGTAGAAAGAGATGATAGAAATGTCTCCTGAAACCTATCCAAATTAGCTTAAATATAATGAAAATTACCAGCAATTTTATGCAAAGGGAAGGGAGTTTGTTTCCTAACTCACTGAACTTCATTACCAACTTCAAGATTGCACAATTTCATAACTCTTACTTACAGCCTTCCAACTTGCACTTTCCATAAACCACAGCTCATCGGTGCTTTCATCTACACACCAATCTTGCCAAGCCCACAGTATCCTGTTCCCCAGAGCAATTACTATACATCTTTCCATCGCTGGCATGGTCTCATGTACTCTAACAGCTGAGATCTCCTCTCGTCACAAGTCTCTGCACATTCTCTTGGTTCCTCAGGAACATTATTTTCATTCGATATTCCCCCCAGTCCATATAATTATTAGTATAATCCCACTCAATGAACCTCACGCTCTCTATATCTCTATATTGTCACATTCCTTCCAGCCTTCAACAGCCTTCTGCAAAGCACTCGAGTTTCTCTGTACATTTACAACCATGTGACAATGTGATTGATATTAATAATCTGAAGGTGCTGGTCCTTGTAAAGTGAACAATGAGGCTCCTCCACACAAATTATGGTCATATTTACTGTGACTTTAGCCACATTATTTTAGTGAACTAAAAAATAAAATGTATCTCATAGATGTGGAAGAATATTTTCAGCTATGAAAGACCTCCTGCTGCCCTAAAGTCTTCATGTGGGCAGGAAAGCAAAAGATAGCCTGATGTAACTGAAAGGTTCAGAACTCATTTCATCTGAATATTCATGGCTCATGTCACTGCTTGACTAGGAGGAGGTATATTTTGTAAGGTAATTCTCAGACCATCTTTCTTCCTGCTTCACCACTTTCAGTAACATATGTCTATAAGCATTCCATCGAAGATTCCAAACAGGTATTTGTGAAACTCCCCCACAAGAGGCAACTGGAAATTCGAGATCACCAGTTTTTTGTTTGGAGTAGTTTCTGTTGCTAACATTCCAGGTTTTCATCACAACAGTATGATGATTGTAATGGGTCTAACCAGCATCCTATACAATTTGACAGGATGCATGCAGATGTCTACTATGTAACATCCAAAAGCTGAGATCTCCGCTCGTCACAAGTCTCTGCACATTCTCTTGGTTCCTCAGGAACAAGAGAGGTTGGAACAAGGGAGGTTAACAAAGTCAATGGAATTAAATACCAGGCACTGCACAGAACAGGTGGCTGATCTGGCATCACCATTTCTGCATCACATCAGAGACAGATTTCTACCTCATGGATCCTCACCAACCCAATTATTCAACAATTGTCCGAGAGTCTAGAGTACTGTAAAAAATATATACTGTACCAACGTAATCATTATTATTTGTGGATTTCACCCACTGACTCTGACTGCTTGCAAGTCGATTTAATCCTGAATACAGCATACTACACTACCTAACCTTTAGTGTGATCAACACAGAACATAACAGCACAGTACAGGCCCTTCGACCCTCGATGTTGCGCCAACCTGCGAAACCACTCAAAAGCCCATCTACACTATTCCCTTATCATCCATATGTTTATCCAATGACCATTTAAATGCCCTTAATGTTGGCGAGTCCACTACTGTTGCAGGCAGGGCATTCCACACCCTTACTACTGAGTAAAGAACCTACCTCTGACATCTGTCCTACACCTATCTCCCCTCAATTTAAAGCTATGTCCCCTCATGCTAGCCATCACCATCCGAGGAAAAACGCTCTCACTGTCCACCCTATCTAATCCTCTGATCATCTTGTATGCCTCAATTAAGTCACCTCTGAACCTTCTTCTCTCTAACGAAAACAGCCTTAACTCCCTCAGCCTTTCCTCATAAGATCTTCCCTCCATACCAGGGAACATTCTGGTAAATCTCTGCACCCTTTCCAATGCTTCCACATCCTTCCTATAATGCGGCGGCCAGAACTGCACGCAATACTCCAAATGCGGCCGCACCAGAGGTTTGTACAGCTGCAACATGACCTCATGGCTACGAAACTCAATCCCTCTACCAATAAAAGCTAACACACCGTACACCTTCTTAACAACCCTATCAACCTGGGTGGCAACTTTCAGGGATCTATGTACATGGACACCGAGATCTCTCTGCTCATCCACACTACCAAGAATCTTACCATTAGCCCAGTACTCTGTCTTCCTGTAACTCCTTCCAAAATGAATCACCTCACACGTTTCTGCATTAAACTTAATTTGCCCTCTCAGCCCAGCTCTGCAGCTTATCTTTGTCCCTCTGTAACGTGCAACATCCTTCCGCATTGTCCACAACTCCACCAACTTTAGTTTCATCTGCAAATTTACTCACCCATCCTTCTACGGCCTCCTCCAGGTCATTTTTAAAAACAACAAATAGCAGTGGCCCCAAAACAGATCCTTGTGGTACACCATGAGTAACTGAACTCCAGGCTGAACATTTCCCCATCAACCACCACCCTCTGTCTTCTTACAGCGAGCCAATTTCTGATCAACCTGAATCCCATGCCTCCATATTTTCTGCAATAGCCTACCGTGGGGAACCTTATCAAATGCTTTACTGAAATCCATATACACCACATCAACTGCTTTACCCTCGTCCACCTGTTTGGTCACCTTCTCAAAGAACTCAATAAGGTCTGTGAGGCACGACCTACCCTTCACAAAACCGTGTTGACTATCCCTAATCAAATTATTCCTTTCTAGATGATTATAAATCCTATCTCTTATAAACCTTTCCAAGACTTTGCCCACAACAGAAGTAAGGCTTACTGGCCTATCGTTACCGG
The DNA here is from genome assembly GCF_902713615.1 of Scyliorhinus canicula. Lineage (NCBI taxonomy): Eukaryota > Metazoa > Chordata > Chondrichthyes > Carcharhiniformes > Scyliorhinidae > Scyliorhinus > Scyliorhinus canicula. Next base: position 99,847,865 of record NC_052157.1, on the reverse strand, counting down.
GGTTGTCTCTACTCCCCTTCTTGAACAAGGGGACAACATTTGCTAAACTCCAGTCTTCTGGCACTATTCCTGTAGACAATGACGACATAAAGATTAAAGCCAAAGGCTCAGCAATCTCCTCCCTAGCTTCCCAGAGAATCCTAGGATAAATCCCATTCGGCCCAGGGGACTTATCTATTTTCACACTTTCCAGAATTGCTAACACCTCCTCTTTATGAACCTCGAGCCCTTCTAGTCTAGTAGCCTGTACCTCACTATTCTCCTCATTGTCTTTTTCCAGCGTGAATACTGACAAAAAATATTCATTTAGCACCTCTCCTATCTCCTCTGACTCCACGCACAACTTCCCACTACTGTCCTTGACTGGCCCTACTCTTACCTTGTCATTCTTTTATTCCTGACATATCTATAGAAAACTTTAGGGTTATCCTTGATCCTACCTGCCAAAGGCTTCTCATGTCCCCTTCTGGCTCTTCTTAGCTCTCTCTTTAGGTCCTTCCTAGCTAACTTGTAACTCTCGAGCGCCCTGACTGAACCTTCGTGTCTCATCTTCTTCCTATTGACAAGTGATTCAACTATTTCAGTAAACCACGGTTCCCTCGCTCGACCACTTCCTCCCTGCCTAACAGGTACATACTTATCAAGGACACGCAGTAGCTGTTCCTTGAACGAGCTCCACATTTCAATTGTGCCCACCCCCTGCAGTTTCCTTCCCCATCCTTTGCATCCTAAGTATTGCCTCATCGCATCATAATTGCCTTTTCCTCAGCTATAACTCTTGCCCTGCGGTATATACGTATCCCTTTCCATCGCTAAAGTAAATGTAACTGAATTGTGGTCACTATCACTAAAGTGTTCACCTCCCTCCAAATTTAACACCTGTCCTGGCTCATTACCCAGTACCAAATCCAATATGGCCTCACTTCTTGTTGACCTATCTACATAGTGTGTCAAGAAACCCTCCTGCACACATTGGACAAAAACGGACCCATCTAAAGTACTTGATCTATAGCGTTTCCAGTCAATTTTTGGAAAGTTAAAGTCCCGCATAACAACTACCCTGTTACTTTTGCTCCTATCCAGAATCATCTTTGCAATCCTTTCCTCCACAACTCTAGAACTTTTCGGAGGCCTATAGAAAACTCCCAACAGGGTGACCTCTCCTTTCCTGTTTATAACCTCAGCCCATACTACCTCAGTAGATGAGTCCTCATCAAACGTCCTTTCTGCCACCGTAATTCTGTCCTTGACTAACAATGCCACCCCTCCCCCTCTTTTACCACATTCCCGAGCTTACTGAAATATCTAAACCCCGGAACCTGCAACAACCATTCCTATCCCTACTCTAGCCATATCTCCAAAATGGCCACAACATCAAAGTCCCAGGTACCAACCCATGCCGCAAGTTCACCCACCTTATTCCGGATGCTCCTGGCATTGAAGTAGACACACTTTAAACCACCTTCCTGCCTACCGGTACACTCCTGCAAACTTGAAACCTTACTCATGATCTCACTACTCTCAACCTCCTGTATACTGCAGCTGCAATTCAAATTCACATTTCAACTTTTTTAAAAAATGAACTATGTCACAGTAAATTTGGCAAAAACAACAGCAAATGCACCAGTAAAGGTACACAAGCCATGTATTTCCCTGAAGTCTGAACGGAACAGTAGTCAATTTAGGTAACTATAACTTGCACTTTATACATTTTTGGAACATGACACAGCTTTTCACACACAAGTTACTTTTTTGAGGTGTAATCACAGCTATTTATCTAAAAATGCAGCAACCATGACTTCCGCTTGTGACCAAGGAGTGATTGGTCACATACAGGTCTGTTCCTGTTCAAAGTCACAGAAAAGGGCTCTTTTTACCCAGGTCCGGGTGGAATTTTGATGAAAAGGCGTAGGTGAATGTTAGAGGAGTAGTTTACCCCTGGAATGATATGTCTTCTGATCACTGGACTCGGCAGAAAACAGTGAGAGGTTTGGCTGGAAAGTTGAAACAACCTTGTGCTTCACAGATAGTCTCTTCCAGCATTCAGGCAGGGGAGGGGCAAGCTGTAAGGCCCCAGATACAGGAACTGATGACTTTTATCAAGGAGGAATTCCATAAACAGAGAAAAGAAATGCATGAGGATCATGCAAAAGCCATTGCAGAAGCTGTGGCACCCCTGAAGAGTGCTTTGGAGTGGATGGAGAGGTGTTTGGAGGTGCAGGGGTCACAGATTCAGGGGATTGAAGGAGTGATCTCGGACCACAGCGATCGTGTGGTGGCTCTGGAGGCAGAGGTGGGGCTCCTAGGAAACCTTTGTACAACGTTGAGAGCAAAGGTGGAGGAGCAGGAGAATACCTCGAGAAGACAGACGTGCGAATAGTGGGCCTAGCTAAAGGAAGGTGTGAGTGCCACGAGGTACGTCTCGAAGATGATGGAGGGGCTGGTGACAGAAGGGGTGCTAGATAAGGCCCCTGAAGTGGACCCAGTGCATAGGTCTCTGAGGCAAAAGCCTAGAGCTGGGGATCCGCCGCGGGTGGTGATCTTGAGACTCCATAAATTTGTGGAGAAAGAGAAAATTCTACGGTGGGCCAGGGAGAAGCTGCGACTGGGAGGGAAATAATGTTCGGATTTATCAGGACATCGGAGCAGAGTTGGCAAAATGGCGAGCAGGTTTCAACAAGGTCAAGGCGGTGCAGTACCGGCGGCAGATCAAGTTTGGGGTGCTCTACCCGGTGAAATTATGGGTGTCGTTCGGAAGCCAGGAATATTATTTAGAGATCCCAGAAGCGGCCAAAGACTTCATTAAGGAGCATAAACTGGGGGAGAACTGAGTGGACAATGCTTCGGAACCGGGGTGCTGGCACTATGTAATGGTCGGGAGCATGTTTGAAGTGGGTAGGGATTGGGGGATTTTCGCCTTTTTTTGTGGGCGGGGGGGGGGGGGTTCTGTTCAATGTTGAGATTGTAAGGAGTTGTAGGGGTGAAAGGTTTATGCGGGGATAGATGTTCCCATCGCTCCTCCTGTTTTATGGGACTGTTTGTGTTTAAGATGGCCACCTGGAATTCAGGTGAAGTCCTTGTTTGGGTGGGGGAGGGTCAGGCCAGCAGGAGGTCTTCTCCTTTGAGTGGAGGAGAAGAGGAAGGTAGGGGGAGGTCATTAGGATGTGCATTTGGGCAGGGGCAGCCGCGCACTAGCAGGTTATGCTGGTGATCAGAAGTGAGGTGGTGGAGGAGAAGGCCAAGAGGGGTGGCTGGGCAGGGAGGGGTAAAGCAGGGGGGGGTTCTGCGACGTGGCAGGAGGTGACAGATGACATGGTTAAGGGCGAAGAAAGTGGCCATCTGGGGTGGGCTAGATACAGAGTGGAATTAAAGGGGCAGGAGTTAAGTGGGGAAAATGATGGATGGTAGAGGGGATTGGAGGCGCAAGCCTCCGGAAAGGTTGGTAACGTGGAACGTCTGGTGACTGAATGGACCGGTTAAAAGGTGGTCGCGCACCTCAGGAGCTTGAAAGCGGGGGTTGTCTTTTTGCAGGAGACACACCACTGTGTGAAGGACCAGGTTAGGTTAAGGAAGGGGTGGGTTGGACAGGTTTTTCATTCCGGGTTTGATTTGAAATCGAGGAGTGTGGCAATTTTAATTAGCAAAAAAAATGGATTTGTGGGTGCAAAGAAGGTGAGGGATCCAGGTGGGAGATATGTGATTGTGAGTGGGGTATTGGAAGGGGCACCGGTAGTGTTGGTAAATGTGTATGCCCCAAATTGGGATGCTGTGGGTTTTGTGAGGGGGTTGCTGGCAGTAATCCCGGATTTGGCCACGTACCAGTTGATCATGGGAGGAGATTTTTACATAGATAGAATTTACAGTGCAGAAGGAGGCCATTCGGCCCATCGAGTCTGCACCGGCTCTTGGAAAGAGCAAGTTCAACACCTCCACCCTATCCCCATAACCCAGTAACCCCACCCAACACTAAGGGCAATTTTGGACACTAAGAACAAAGAAAATTACAGCACAGGAACAGGCCCTTCGGCCCTCCCAGCCTGCGCCGATCCAGATCCTTTATCTAAACCTGTCTCCTATTTTCCAAGGTTCTACTTCCCTCTGCTGCCTGCCCATTCATATATCTGTCTAGATGCATTTTAAATGATGCTATCATGTCCACCTCTACCACCTCCGCTGGTAAAGCGTTCACCCACCATCCTCTGCGTAAAAAACTTTCCGCGCACATCTCCCTTAAACTTTCCCCCTCTGACTTTGAAATCGTGACCCCTTGTAACTGACACCCCCACTCTTGGGAAAAGCTTGTTGCTATCCACCCTGTCCATACCTCTCATAATTTTGTAGACCTCAATCTGGTCCCCCCTCAACCTCCGTCTTTCCAACGAAAACAATCCTAATCTACTCAACCTTTTTTCATAGCTAAGGGCAATTTATCATGGCCAATCCACCTAACCTGCACATCTTTGGACTGTGGGAGGAAACCGGAGTACCCGGAGGAAACCCACGCACACACGGGGAGGATGTGCAGGCTCCGCACAGACAGTGACCCAAGCCGGGAATCGAACCTGGGACCTGGAGCTGTGAAGCAATTGTGCTATCCACAATGCTACCGTGCTGCCTGTGTCCTGGAGCCGAGGGTGGATAGATCGAGCACCAGGTCGATGGGTAGGGTACGAATGGCAAGGGAGCTGGGGGCGTTTATGGAGAGGATGGGTATGGTGGATCCATGGCGGTTTCAGAACCCAGGGGGAAGGGAGTATTCCTTCTTTTTACACATCTATTAGGTGTATTCGAGGATTGATTACTGTGTAGTGAGTCGGGAGATTTTGGTTAGGGTGGAGGGGGCAGAGTATGCGGGGATAGTTATCTTGGACCATCCACCCCACTGGCTGGATATTCGGTTCAGTACGGGACGAGAGGGGTGGAGGTTTGACTCGGGGTTGTTGGCGGATGGAGGTTTTTGTGATAAGGTGCGGTTGGAGATTAGGGAAAATGTGGAGTTCAATCAGAATGGGGAGGTGTCAGCGGGCATTTTTTGGGAAGCACTGAAGGCAGTGGTCCAGGGAGAAATGATCTCATTTATGGTTCGTGTGAATAAGGAAAGGAGTGCGGAACATGACCATCTAGTGAGTGAGATAGTGGAGGTGGACAGGGAATATTCAAGGGTGCACACCATGGAGGGATTGGCGAGGAGGAAAAAGTTGCAGAGGCAATTTGACAGACTGACAACGGGGAGGGTTGTAGGGCAAATGCGTAGGGCAAGAGGGGTGCAATACGAGTAAGGGGAGAAGGCGAGCCGCATGCTGGCGCACCAGCTGCGGAGGCAGGCTGCGTCCAGGGAAATATTGAAGATCCGGACTGGGGTTGGGGATGTGGTGTCAGAGCCAGGGAAGATAAATGAGGCATTTAGAGAGTATTACCAGGGTCTTTAAGAGGCAGACCCAGGAGGAGGAGAGGAGGGGGACATGGGGTGGTTTCTGGATGAGCTGGAATTTCCCCAGGTGGAGGAAACAAAGAGGCAGGCGTTGGAGGAGCCCCTGGGGCTGAGGGAGGTGATGGATGGTATCAGGGGTATGAAGTTGGGGAAGGCCCCTGGGCCGGATGGGTACCCGGCAGAATTTTATAAGGAATTTGCGGCGGACCTGGCACCAGATCTGTTGGGGGCATTTAGTGAAGCACTGGAGAAGGGGGAGTTGCCCGAGACGATGAGGCAGGCAGTAATCACACTAATCCCAAAAAAAGGGAAGGATCCGGTGGAACGTGGGGCGTATAGACCCACTATTGAACATGGATGTGAAAGTATTGGCTAAATTGTTGGCGGGGAGGATGGAGGATTGTGTCCCGGGGGTGGTTGCAGAAGATCATACAGGCTTTGTGAAGGGCAGGCAGCTCATGAGTAATATAAGACGGCTGTTGAATGTGGTGATGAATCCGCCGAGAGCTCTGGTACCGGAGGTGGTGGTGTCCATGGACGCGGAGAAAGCATTTGATCAGGTGGAGTGTTCGAAGTTTTGGGAAGGTTTGGGCCGAGATTTGTGGCATGGGTATGGTTGCTGTATGTGGCGCCAAGAGCGAGGGTGAGGACAAATGATATGAGCTCACAAAGCTTTGACTTACACAGGGGTACGAAGCAGGGGTGCCCGCTGTCGCCACTGCTGTTTGCGCTGGCCATAGAGCCATTGCCGATGGCTCTCAGGGGGTTGGCAGAGTGGCAGGGGATAATGAGGGGGCAGAGGGAGCATTGGGTGTCGCTCTATGCCGATGACCTCTTGCTGTATGTTTCGGATCCGTTGGAGAGTATGGGAAGGATTATGGGCCTATTGGGGAGGTTTGGAGGGTTCTCGGGATACAAGCTGAATGTAGGGAAAAGCGAGGTATTCCCGGTGAATGAGCTGGCAGAGCGGGCTAATTTATGGGGGATGCCATTTATGGCAGCGAGGGATAGGTTTAGGTACTTGGGGATTCAGGTAGCGAGGAAGCGGATGGGGCTCCATAAGTGGAACTTAACAAAGCTGGTGGAGGAGGTCAGGGAGGATCTTAAGAGGTGAGATAGACTGCACTTAACGATGGGGAGGGTTAGGTATTCAGGGAGCCCAGTGGTGCAGTCCACGGTGAAGATATGGAATCAGCTGAGGAGGCAGTTTAGGGTGGAAGGGATGTCGGTGCAAAGCCGCTGTGCGAGAATCATGGGTTTGAACCGCGGGGGGGTATGGATAGTGTATACAGGAATTGGAGGGAAGTGGGGCTGGTCAAGGTGAGGGATTTGTATTTGGAAGAAGTGTTCACCAGTCTGGAGGAGCTAAGGCAGAGGTAGAGCTGCCGAGGGGTAGTGAGTTCAGGTATCTACAGGTTAGGGACTTTGCAGAAAAGGTCTGGAAGGGGTTCCCTAGATTGCCAGGGTACGCCCTGTTGGAGCGAGTGCTGCTTCCGGATGTGGAAGGGGAGGGAAGAATTGGGGATATATCCAAGTGGCTGGGGGAGCAGGGAGGCGAGCGGGTGGTGAAGATCAAGGAGAAATGGGAAGCGGAGTTGGGAATGGAGATCAATTGGGGAGTATGGAGTGAGGCACTGCGAAGGGTAAACAGGACCTCCTCTTGTGCAAGGATGAGCCTGATACAGTTTAAGGTGGTGCACAGGGTGCATATGAGTCGGGCGAGAATGCGTGGGTTCTTTCAGGGGGTAGCAGATGAGTGTGAGAGGTGTGGGCGGGGGCCAACGAATCATGCGCACATGTTTTGGGGTTGTGAAAAATTGGGAAGATTCTGGGCGGGAGTGTTTGCGGTCTTAGCCAGGATAGTGGAGGGAGGAGTGGACCCGGACCCTTTGGTGGCAATATTTGGGGTTTCAGAGAAGCCAGAGCTCATGGAGAGGAGGAAGGCCGATGTCTTGGCCTCGGCCTCTCTGACTGCACGGCGGCAAATTTTGCTGGAGTGGCTGTCGGCATCGGCACCGGGGGTAGCAGCATGGTTGGGTGACCTGTATGACTTCCTGCGGTTGGAGAAGATAAAGTATGAGTTAAGGGGCTCAGCAGGAGAGTGAGAGAAAAGGTGGGGGATGTTTGTGGCCGTGTTTGAGGAGCTGTTCGTCGCAGGGGGTTTTGGTGGGGGTGGGGGGTGAAAAAGGAGAAAAATCTGTTCAAACGGTCTGGTTGATTGTTGGGAAGAATGTTTCCCGGGGTGTTTATTTGCTGTAACCTACTTTGATACAAGTTTGAATAAAATGCGTTTTTAAAAAAAATGCAGCAACTAATGGGTTGAGACAAGACATTAATTCCCTACTTCTACATTAGGAAACAATTATGTTACAGTGAAATATTTGATATGAATGCATAACTAATTTGGCTGAGATAAATGACAAAGTTGATTCTATCCTGCTTATATTTTAGTAAAAGTTAATGAGAATTTGTTCACCTTTTAAAAAAGAAAGGATCTTACCTCTACTAAAACTATGTCCAGTGACTTGATTATAATGAGATTTAAAATAAATACAAATTGGAGTTTTAACTTTTCTAAAGATATCACATGGACTTCAGAGGACTAAATTCTCCACTTCAATCCATCTCGTCAATCTGACAAGGTGGTCATGGAGATGACCAGAATGTACAAAATGATCTTAGTTACCAAAATTATACCATCAATATTTTATTTGACCAAGCTGCTATCTGTAGTCAGAAACTATTGGGATCATAGCAACTTGTAAGCACTTCAATTGGTCAACAAAACCGGAGATAACCTATGGATCAGGCAACAAAACAAATTCCAGGTTTCTGAATATCCCCTGGTGACACACCCACAGGCGTAATTCAAACCATTAGCTTAATTAAATCACAACTGTTAATTTACGTCAATCTTCACTTAAAGCTGCAATGCCTTTTGAATCAGATTTGTTTAAGTACACTCACCTCTCTCTGAACAACTTCATTTTGCTCCGGATTTTGAGGTAAAACCTGCAGCTTCTACTGTGCTTAGTTTTAACTGTTGGTCAAAAAGATACAAAGGGATGGATTCTCCACAGTCAGGATTCTCCGTTTCGCTGGCAGCCCGGGGATTTCCCGATGACATGGGGCTGCCCACAATGGGAAACCCCACTGGCCAGCTGGCAAGACGGAGAATTCTGGGGGCCTGCCGCACCAGACGAAGAATCCTGCCCAATGACTTCTCACCTCTCTGGTAACCTCCAGCAGCCATGCTCTCCGAGTCCCTTAACCACCTATTCCAGTCACATCCCCAAAATAATTCTTTCCTTTAAATTTGCAAATGATACTCAAATGAAGTATTTAAAATAAATAACTGGCAATTAGGAGTTGATTAAAACACATTTGAGGAGAATAAATGTGCTTAAAAATAGATTTAAATTATAAGCACTAAACCATTGCTCATTGCAGCTTTAAGGAATTAATGCCTTGATTTTTATACTTACATTATGTTTTCCAGCAGATTCCAGGCCAGTATCAGACCACATAGCTTGTGTTTTTGTATATTTTTACTATGTCTACATGAATCCTATTGGTTGTAATTAACAGAACATCCCAGGACCTACCTTCTGAACCATATCTTCGTTTCTTTACTTCCTGCAACACTCTTTGTATGTTCTGGCCTGGAACCTCTGTTAAAAAACAAGTTTTGATAAGAATAAAAAACAAGGGGGAGTTATTTTGACTCTTTACAGTGACCAAGCATGCTATATACTGGAGCATACAATATATACTGTCACTGATTGTTTTAATGGATTGTATTTTAGTGGTGAGGAGGAAGGTAGGAAAAAGCAGTTCAGTTTCATGACAGAAATGTTTTTGTGATCTTTGGTAATCATTTTAAAATTGCATCTGCATCAATAACCATGATGTTGAATGTCAACAGCCTCCTATTCTCCAAATGATTATTTCATTTTCATTATCTATTTCCAACCTGAATAAAGGTTGTTCAAGTACAAGGTGGCAGCAAATGGAATACAATATGGCAATGTGTGAAATTAACAATTTTGGTAGGAAGAATGGAGAAGCAGAATATCTTTTTAAAGGTGTGGAACCTTGTTCAGGAGGATTGGGCTGTTCTTAGCAAATGCATCATGGAAAGTTAACATGCAGGTAAAACAAACATTTAGGAAGGGAAATGATACATAAGTAGTGTGTATATTACAAAGGGGTTGGAAGACGAGAGTAAAGTCATCTTTCTGAAATTACATCATGGGGTTTTGGTGAGAACACATCTGGAGTGCAAGGCACAGCTTTGATCTTGTGCATAAGTATGGATATGCTGGTCCTAGAGGGGGTGCAACAAAGGTCCATTATTGATTCCTGGCATGAGAGGATTGTCCGATGAGAATGATGGGAGTGGAATGGGCCTATATTATCCAGGGTTTAGAATGAGGTGTAATTTCATTGCAACATATACAATTTATCGAGGGCTTGGCAAGACATTTGGTGAGTCTGTTTTCGCCTGGCTAGAGTCAAAGATAGGGATTATAAGTCTCAGAATATGAAGCCAGCTATTTGGAACTGAGATCAGAAATGACAAATGTCTTCATTCAGAACATTCTTTGGAGTTCTCTATCCCAGAGGGCTGTGGATTCACAGTATATTAAAAAAAAATTATTTCAGCTTTCTGGAGTCTAAGGAAATTAAGGAATATGTAAATAAGGTTAGAAAGTAGAGTTCAAATAAAAAATTAACCATTATCTTATTGAATGGTAGAGCAGGCTCAAGAGGACACATGGCTGACTTCTACTCCTATTCCTCGTTACATTGATGCAAACAAGCTTTCCAATCAATTAATTCAATACTATAATAATCTACGATATACCTTGGCATATCTTGGTACTAGTCAAGGCTTGCCACCACTGTCTTAAAGGGATAATAAATGCTGGCAGCTCAGATCTGATGAATGAAAAAAATATTATGACCTCTTTACAATGCAAGTTTCTCCAAAGTATCCTGTGCAGCATCAACCTTAATACTTGCACACTGCAACTGAAAGTAGCATTTCTGTAGCTTTAATGTTCTCGTATGGTGTTTGTTATATACATCTGGTCAGTTCCCTCTATACTGGCTATCTTTGCAGTACAACTTCTGCGTTTATTACAGAAATTACATTTCAGATTATATAGAATATACGGCATAGAAACAGACCAATTGCCCAACCAGCCCATGTCAGTGTTTGTGCCTATCGTTTCTCATCTAAACCTACCATCATAACCATCAATTCCCTTTTCACAATATTTCTTTAACTTCCTCTTAAATGTGCGTATACTATTAGCTTCAACTACTCCCCTGGTTGTGAGTTCCACATTCTCAGCACTCTTTGGGTGAAGAAGTTTCTTCTGAATTCCCTGTTGGATTTCTTGGTGACTATCTCATATTGACGATCTCTATTTCTGCTCTTCCTCACAAGAGGAAACATTCTCTGTATCCACTCCATCAAAACATTTTATAATTTTAAAGACCTCTATGATGTCACTCCTCAGCCTTTTGCTGAGAAGAGACCCAGCCTGCCGTTTCCAAGCATTTCTGGTATCATTCTTATGAACCCTTTCTGCACTAACTCATGTGCCTCGATATTCTTTTCATAATATGGCAACCGGAACCGCGCAGAATAATCTAAGTGTTACAATTTTAGCATAACCTCCCAACTTTTTAATTCGATTCCTCTAGAAATATAACCTACTGCTTGCTTTGCTGTTTTTTTTCAATGGCCTTCAATGGCTTTTTCTATGGCATACTTTGTAGTGATTGATGTATTTGTACTCGAGATCCCTTTATTCCTCTACCCAATTTAGGATAGCATCTTCCATATTCTTCCTACCGAAGTGTCTTACCTCACATTTAGCCTTAATTTTCCAATTATTTGCCCCTTCAGAAAGTTTATTAACATTCCCCTGTAATTTGTTGCAGTTTATAGGAAAATACTTCAATTGATTAAAAAAAGCAACTTCATCGAGCACAAATGTAACCAAGAGTAAACTGATAAAATGGTGGCTTCATAATGCGGAAGGGGAAGGCAACTTTCTGCAGAAACAGGTTAAGTAGCTAAGTTTCAACAATTATATTTAAAATAAACAGATGATGAAATAATAGATTTCTAAAGATGAATTTTCTCACAATGACATTTCTCACACATTTCTGTATCCAACACTTTATTCTCTTTGTGAAAGCATGCCTTCTCACATCATGCAGCTCATTTCAATACTATCTAAGCATATCATGACCTTAAGTACACTCAGAGTTAACAATTTGCTAAATTGGGACTCTTGTCTTTTCAATTTTGGATTTGTTCTACTCACAAACCTCTTGTTGCTATAATCAATAGCTACACTTGTACTGGCTTTTAACAGGAAAAGCTCTAAGCTCGGAAAAGTACAACAAATCCGCCAGAAGTCACACAGCACCTTCCTGTGAGGTAATGCTATACTGAGGTCCTTGACAATTAAATATCATGCTTCGCAACACAGCAACTTTAAGACTGTCAAGTGCATTCAGCGGTGTATTTGTGTATGACACTAGGAAGGAATATACCAGAGGCCACATACTTATAAATTTAATCAATTGTTCCAGTCGAGAGAACACAGAAAGAACAATGCCTACAATTGATAAAGATGATTTTGTTACAGTAATTGTTGCAGTACTTGGGATCTGGGCTGCTTCCATTACAAGATCACTATAAAAACTACTTTGGTCAAGTTTGCCTTGTCTGTTTAGAATTTGCTTTCTCACTACAAGTCCCTTCAAAGTTTACCTCCCCTTTATAAAGTGCGTTAACCCACCTCAGCTTATATTCAGCCATCTGAGCTGATGACACATTTCCATCTGTAACATTACAGCCTCCGCTTTTTTCACATGCCTACAGACCTAGCACATACTTGCAGCCTTTTTGTTTCCATTCCATATTTTCACTTCATCAATGGTTACACGGCTACGGCTATCAATTAGAGCATCGTTTTGAAAATGGACAGAAGAGAAATGGGAGGAAGGCAGGAAATAACCTAATGGGGGTGTGGAAGTTAGGTTGTGAAGACAGTGATGCAAAGACAAGGTGGAACTTCAAAATGAGGCAATTAATTGTAAAGCCAAACAACAGGATTGTACTGCGCAGTTTGGGAGTGAAACAGAACAGAGGTCAACAGACATTCTATATATCTAAAATGTGTGTCAATTTTTCAAAAGGAGAAATTACTCAGAGGCAAGGATCAGGTTCAAGAGAATTTGTTGATCAGATCCTTATTTCTAAATTAGTTTTAATCAATGCCAGACAATACAAAGGAGCACACTACTGACAAGAATCAAAATGGCAGTGTGTGGACCAGAAAGGTGGAATTACATACCAGTCAGCAAGTTGCGTTCTTTGGTTTATTTTTTTTTTACAACCATTGATTTAGGAGAAGCATACCTTGAAAATAAAATCATCTGCACTAGTCGCTATAACCACATCATTGCTAATAATATATTTAATATACTGAAGTATATTACTGATTGACAACTCAATTATGACCGGTTTAGTTAAGGTAGACAAAGTAAAACTGTTCCTATTGGCTAATTATGTAATAACGAGGGGGACACAGATTTACAGTTTGAAACAAGAGATGCAGAAAAGATGTGAGAAAAAATCTTTCCACACAACTCATTGTAATCACCTTGAACTCGCTGCCCATGAAGATGGTGAAAGTGGAGATAATCAATAATTTCCAAAGGAAAGGCATACGGCATGCTTGCCTTCGTCGGTTGGGGCATTGAGTTTAAAAATGGGCAAGTCAATTTGCAGCTTTATAGAACCTTACTTCAGCCACACTATCAGAAGGATGCTACCAGAAGCTTTGGAGAGGATACAGAAGAGGTTTACCAGGATGTTGCTTGGTATGGAGGGCATAGCTAAGAGGAAAGGTTGGAGAAACTTGGTTTGTTCCCACTGGAACAACGGAGGTTGAGGGGCGACCTGATAGAAGTCTACCAGATTATGAGAGGCATGGACAGAGTGGATAGTCAGAAGCTTTTTCCCAGGGTGGAAGAGTCAATTACTAGGAGGCATAGATTTAAAGTGCGAGAGGCAAAGTTTAAAGGAGATGTACGAGGCAAGTTTTTTTGCACAGAGGGCGGTGGGAGCCTGTAACTCGCTGCCGGGGGAGGTTGTGGAAGTAGATACGATAGTGACATTTTTAAATTAATTTTAAAATAAGTTTAGAGTACCCAATTACTTATTATTTTTTCCAATTAAGGGACAATTTTAGCGTGGCCAATCCACCTAACCTGCACATCTTTGGGTTGTGGGGTTGAAACCCACGCAGACATGGGGAGAATGTGCAAACTCCACACGGACAGTGACCCAGGGCCAAGATTCGAACCCGGGCCCTCAGCGCCGCAGCCCCAGTGCTAACCACTGTGCCACGTGCCACCCCACGATAGTGACTTTTAAGGGACGTCTTGACAAATACATGAATAGGATGGGAATAGAGGGATATAGTTCACGGAAGGGTAGGGGGCTTTAGTTCAGACGGGCAGCATGGTCAATGCAGGCTTGGAAGGTCTATTCCTGTGCTGTAATTTTCTTTGATGTGGAGATGCCGGCATTGGACTGGGGTGGGCACAGTAAGAAGTCTTACAACACCAGGTTAAAGTCCAACAGGTTTATTTAGAAACACTAGCTTTTGGGGCGTAGATCCATCACCAGGACAGTGATGAAGGAGCTACACTCTGAAAGCTGGTTCTTCCTGTAAATTTCTTTGTTGTTTGAAATTGGCTGGATACTAAAGAGAAATAAACTTGCAGGGTTATGCAACTGACTGGACTGTTTTTATAGAGAATCGACATGGACCTGATGGGCTGAATGGCCTCCTAATGTGCCACAATGGTTCGGTTACACCAATTTACCTGCTGTTCTTTTCCTCTCCCAGAAGATCACACGGTTTCAGGTGGGATCAGGTATAATTCACAAGATATTACAATTATGTGGGAAAGACCAGAAGGTCTTTACCTATCCATCATTGTTCGTATGATTGTATTAGATCATTAAACTTTGGGAACGTAGTCTCACATTGAGAATCAATATAGCTCTCGTTAGATTGCATCTGTTGCACTGTGATGAGTTTTGGACACGACACCCAGCAAGGATATATTTGCCTATGAAGGAATCTGGCACAGATTCACTAAAATGATACCAAAACTTGAATGGTTAGGTTATAAAGACTGGCTGCAAACACTAAGCCTGTTTTTCATTGAATGTAAAATATTAAGCGGCAATCTAATGGCAGACACTGGAGTCATAATCTTCCAATCTTTCTTAGATACAGGAGTCGCATCACAGGACTGGAGAGGTGCAAATGTTAAACCCTTGTTCAAAAATAAAAGGGCAAGGGCAAGCCCAGCATCCTCTGTGGTGGGAAATCTTTACAAAACGATAACCGAGGACAAAATTATCAGTCATTTCAAGAAGGGCGGATGCATTAAGGAATTGTTGGGGGAAAATTGTGTTTAGCTGACTTGATTTGAATTTTCTAATGTCAGAAAGGGTTCACAAGGGTAATGCAATTGATGTGGTGCACATGGGAATCCAAAAGGCAACTGAAGCGCCACTTAACAGGATTGTCAGAAAAGGGGGCAGTACGGTGGGCGCAGTGGTTAGCACTACTGCCTCACGGCGCCGAGGACCCGGGTTCGATCCCAACCCCGGGTCACTGTCCTTGTAGAGTTTGAACATTCTCTCTGTGTCTGCGTGGGTTTCATTCCCATAAAGATGTGCAGGGTACAAAGTTGACTGGGTGAGAGGAAGCAGAGTTGTGGTGAGTGGGTGTTTTTCGGATACGAGGAATGTGTGCTGTGAGGTTCACTGGGCGTCAATCAGGGATCATTGGTTTTGCTGCTTTACCTGAACTATATTAATAACCTAGATTGGGTGTACAAGGCACAATTTCAAAATTCGCTGTTAACACAGAAATTGAAAGTATCTGTGAATTATGAGGAGGACAGAAATAGATTTCAAGAGGACATGGATAGGCTGGTGGAATGGACGGACGTGTGGCAGGTAAAATTTAAGCAGAGAAAATTTGAAGTGATGCATTTTGATAGCCATGATGTGGAGCTGCCGGCGCACAGTAAGAAGTCCTTTCATTTTCCTCACCTGATGAAGGAACTGTGCTCTGAAAGCTAGTGATTCAAAACAAACCTGTTGGACTTTAACCTGTTGTAAAAATTCTTACTGTACATTTTGGTAGGAAGTGCTAGAAGGGGCAATATAAAATAAAAGGTACAATTCTAAAGGGGGTGCTGGAGCAGAGGCATCCACGGGTATTGTGCACAAATTGTTAAAGGTAGCAGAGTAGGTTGAGATAGAGGTTAAAAAGACATACATGATATTGGCCTGATAAAGAGACATAAAATACAACAATAAGGAGCTTACGCTGAACCTTTATATTAACCATTTTGGCCTCATCCTGGAGCAGTGTGTCCAAAACCTGGGCACCATACTTTAGGAAGGACACTAAGGCTTTGGAGAATATAGAGAAAAGACTTACGAGAGTGGTTCCAGAGATGAGGGACTTTAGTTACGTATATTTAGTAGAGGAGCTGGGGTTATTTTCCTTGGAGAGAGAAAAATTGATAGAAGTATTCAAAATCATGAGCTGTCTGGTTGGAGTAAATAGGGAGAAACTGTTCCCATTGGCAGAAAGGTCGAGAACCAGGGAACACAAATTTATGTTCAATGGTAAAAGAACCAAAGGCAACATAAGGAATTGGTTTTTTTTTACACATAGAGTTCAATCCTGACTTTCAAAAGATGATTATCTGAAAACACATTAGCAGGGCTATGTGGAAAAGACCAGAGACTAGCTAAGTTGCTCTTGCACAGAGCTGGCATGGATATGATGGGCTGAATGGCTTCCTCCTTTGCTATTAGAATTCTATGATTTCTGAAGACAGTGATCCCTTGTTACCAGCAGTCTTCCTCGGGTACATCACCGATTGGTCAATACTCATACTTGAGCTTTGACTGCACGCCTTACTATTTCTCCGAGGAGGTAGGGGAGAGAAATAAGCCTGAACCTGCCTCATTCACATCCACTCTCCCCACATTTCCAGCAGCAGCTGCTGACCAACAATCAGTTGTTTGATCTCTGGTCAGTTCCCAATCCTAAGTAGGGATACTAAGGCCAACTATTGGAGCTGGATTCTCTGTTGGGGGGGGGGGGGGGGATCCTCCGTTTCACCGGCAGCGCACTCACTACCGCGGATTTCCCGACGACGTGGGACGGGAAGGGTGTGGCGGGACGGAGAATTCCACTCATAGTGTTCTGCTCGAGTTCAATTAATTCAACACATTGGGGATTGAACCTGGGATCTTTATGGTTCCGTGATTCAGATATATTCACTGAGCTGCAGGAGGCTGACTTGCCCTGTTTAATGCAATTGCTTCCACACGAAAAGTTAACACTGTAGTGCTGCAGTATTTTATTTCTGTTACTAGCCGTTGAGACTAACATAATTTGCAAGCAAATTGCAAGATCTGAAACTACATCAGAATATGCTGAGAATAAGGCTACCTTTAGTGGCAATGAGATTGACAGATTGTGAGTGAGTTAGATGTCATGTAAACGTCAAACCGAAACTTCAGCCACAGCTTATTTAGCAAAGACACACTCTTTTCTGTAGAGTAAGAGTTTTCCATTTAATTTTATAAATCTATTTCAAGGTAAGATGTGCCCCAGCACAAGAAAAGGTATCAGGGTGGCTCTGAAGGGTCTGTAGAGTGCGCAGCACAGCTCATTCAAAATGCTGGGAGGTTATGGATAATATATATGGAAAGGTTCTCAAAAGCTTCCAGCATTGAAAGGAATACCTATTGGCAACAGTCAACACTGCCCTTTCTAAAGAAAAACATCAATTCTGGAAATGTATTAAAATGATTTTGCTGATGGATGGAAATAAAACATTCTGCAAACTAAAATCACATTGCAACATCAGGACAACAGCCTAAAGACACAGTATTCCTTTCAGTAGCCTTATTAACATTTTGAGTTGCCATGTTCAAAGTCAAATTTAATTTCTGAATCTGTCACAATTTCAGTTCGATATTCTCATTTCTCAGTCAGTAGCCATAATTTGTCCGCTATAATTTGTTTTGGTTTTCAAGTTAGCCGTGTTCCCTCTATATAATACACCAGTCCAAATTAAAGTGAAGAGAATTTTCCAATGGTGTTCTTCCCTCAACCACAGTAGATGCTAACTCATGATTGGGTAAGGCTACAAGTGAATTTGGCACAGCCCATGTTTGAGCTGAAACAATTGCAGCTCAGTCCTGTGCTTTACTTCCAGTAGAGGCAGTACAGCAAAGATTCACTAGATTGGTTCCTACCATGCGGGGCAGCAAGCTGGCACAGTGGTTAGCACTGCTGCCTCACAGCCCCAGGGTTCACTTCCAGCCCTGGGTGACTGTCTCTGAGACGTTTGCACGTGTCTGCATGGTTTTACTCTGGGTACTCTGGTTTCCTCCCACAATTCAAAGATATGCAGGTTAGGTGGGATTTGCCATGCCAAAGTTCCCCTAAGTGTCCAAAGTGGGGTTATGGAACTAGGGCGGGGGAATGGGGCCGGGTAGGGTGCTCTTTCAGAGGGTCGGCGCACAACCTCTGCACTGTAGGAATTCTATGGTTCTATGTTTGTCCTATGATGAGGCAAGTAAATTGGATATATATTATTTGAGTTTAAAAGGATGAGAGGGGACCTTATTGGAACATTCAAGATTTTGAAGGGGCTTCAAGAACACAGTGACAGTCTCAGGATAAGAGGAGGATAATTTAGGACTGAGATGAGGAGAAATTTCTTCACTCAAAAGAGTTAAGTCTTTGGAATTCTCCACTTAGGAGAGCTGTGGGTGCTCCATCATTAAATATATTTAAGGCGAGAGAGCCAGAGTTTTGGCTTCTCAGGAAATAAAGCAATATTTTAATTTATTTTTTAAATATAAATTTAGAGTACCCAATTCTTTTTTATTCCAGTTAAGGGGCAATCTAACATGGCTAATCAACCTACCCTGCGCATCTTTGGGTTGTGGGGGTGAGACGAAATAAAGCAATATGAGATATATGCGGGAAAGTGCAGTTGAAACAAAACATCAGCCATTTTTGTTTTTTAAATTTAGAGTACCCAATTCATTTTTCCCAATTAAGGGGCAATTTAGAGTGGCCAATCCTACCTTGCACATCTCTGGGTTGTGGGGGCGAAACCCATGCAAACACGGGGAGAATGTGCAAACTCCACACGGACAGTGACCCAGAGCCGGGATCGGTCCTGGGACCTCGGCGCCGCGAGGCAGCAGGGCTAACCCACTGCGCCACAGTGCTGCCCCCAACATCAGCCATGAATGTACAGAATGACAGAGCACTCTCGAGGGGCGGGCTATGAGGTCTACTCATAGAACATAGAACAGTACAGCACAGAACAGGCCCTTCGGCCCTCAATGTTGTGCCGAGCCATGATCACCCAACTCAAACCCACGTATCCACCCTATACCCGTAACCCAACAACCCCCCCCTTAACCTTACTTTTATTAGGACACTACGGGCAATTTAGCATGGCCAATCCACCTAACCCGCACATCTTTGGACTGTGGGAGGAAACCGGAGCACCCGGAGGAAACCCACGCACGCAGGGGGAGGACGTGCAGACTCCACACAGACAGTGACCCAGCCGGGAATCGAGCCTGGGACCCTGGAGCTGTGAAGCATTTATGCTAACCACCATGCTACCCTGCTGCCTTATTTCTCCTGCTCTTATTTCTTACGTAATTTAACATATGCAGATGGCACAGTGGTTAGCACTGTTGCCTCACAGTGCCAGGGACCCGGGTTAAATTCTGACCTTGGGTGACTGTGTATGGAGTTTACGCATTCTCCCCCTGTCTGCGTGGGTTTCCTCTGGGTGGTCTTGTTTCCTTCCATAGTTCAAAGATGTGCAGGTTAGCTGGGGTTACTGAAATAGGACGGGGGAGTGAACCTAGGTAGAGTGCTCTTTCAGTGGATCAGTGCAGACCCGATTGGCCAAATGGCCTCCTTTTACATTGTAGGTATTCTATGGATATTCTCATTCAATGCCTGGTGAGATTAACCGTTATATTCATCCCCAGATCAGCTACCTCAAAATAGACCGGGATCATCTTTCTGCATATGGTACAAACTAGGCACTGCAGTTATTTACTGACCCATCAGTAGTGAGCAGCACGGTAGCATTGTGGATAGCACAATTGCTTCACAGGTCCAGGGTCCCAGGTTCGATTCCCGGCTTGGGTCACTGTCTGTGCGGAGTCTGCACATCCTCCTCGTGTGTGCGTGGGTTTCCTCCGGGTGCTCCGGTTTCCTCCCACAGTCCAAAGATGTGCAGGTTAGGTGGATTTACCATGCTAAATTGCCCTTCGTGTTCAAAATTGCCCTTAGTGTTGGGTGGGGTTACTAGGTTATGGGGATAGGGTGGAGGTGTGGACCTTGGGTCGGGTGCCCTTTCCAAGAGCTGGTGCAGACTCGATGGGCCGAATGGCCTCCTTCTGCACTGTAAATTCTATGATCTATGATCAGGGGAGCAACGATAAAGAGGTATCAATAGTGTTATCCTTATTTTTCCTTATTTAGTATAGCCAATGCCTGAATGGTCTAAAATTATGTTTAAGTAGTGTTTTGTCCATGAGAGATAGGACAACTGTAGGAATAATGTATCTTTAAGATATTTAGAATGAAGGAGGTTAAATCCAACACCCACCTCTTTGCCTGCCCTGGATGCTCCGCAGGGCTAGAATATTCTGTTCATCGGACAGGAACTGCTTCATCTTGTGAAAAGGCTCCTTCCCACGAACAGTCAGCTTATTCCATGGTTTGGGTCTGGCCAGTATCTCACTTACAGAGCCTTGAGACAACCCCAGTACATAATGTCCAAATATCCGTTGGCCAATATTGTGCTTGATCAGCTGCTCTTTAACTTGCCGTGCAATTTCCGCTGTGTCCAGCTCTTCGCCCTCAGATATGCTTCCAGCGCTCTCTGACTGGCTGGGTGAAGGGATCATTCCATTTAGGTCAGAGTTCTGCTGGATTGGGCTTGGCGATGATATGGAATTTGTGCTGTAGGGACCTGTTGGAAAAAGCATGGTTGTGCTTCCCGCATCCTGCATTGCCTTGGTGTAGAAGGACTGCATTAGCTGCCGTTGAAGAAGGGAGTTAAGTGCAAATTTCCCTGCAGAGGCCAGGGGGAACGGGGAGCTTGTCAATGATGAGTTGAAAAAATCTTGACCTAAAACCGTTGGTGAGAATTGGTGCGTACCGTTAGCACTGGAAGCCTGCTCATTTGCGTTGCGCAGCAACTTAGAGGGAGGGGAGGATGGTGAGGTCGAAGGGCGCAGACTCTCAGGTCGGTCTTTCCCATTTCTCCCAGCTGACCCTACAAGAAAGGTCAAACACAATGCATTATGGGGGAGTGAAAAGTAAAACCATAAAAAATAGCAAACTTTAGCCCAAAATTGCAGATTTAAGAGGGCTTTCAGCTGACGCAACTGGTCAAATTTGAGTATGCCAGACTAGCCCCCAAAGACAGGTGTCATGCATTTGTTGTTTGTACCTTTCTTGTAAATGGCAGCCTGGAGAATCCCTGTCAAGCATTTAAGCAGCCCATACCAAACATTTACTTTGTCTAAGTGCCACTGACAGGCAATGTGTTAGTTTAACAGATATAAAGCCCTACCCAGAGAGATAATTGCAGCAATACAAAATGAAATTTATTACATTTAATTAAATACTGTAATCGCTATTGAACATATACTCAGACATAAACCAATGAGAAATCACAGCTTTTATACCCAAATGCATCAAGATAAAATTCAGGCACAATCTGGTCTTTTTTTAAACCACTGTTTCCAAGGTCTGAAAGCTTCTTCCTATTACCCAGTCTGTACAAGTAAACAAACATAATTTAATGCTTTAGGAGGGAGTAATACACATTAATCTTGTTGCCGTGCACTATTGCAGGCTTTGATCTCAGGATCTGTTTCTCACACTCCCCAAGCACAGCAATATAAGCTGCAAACCAAAGACCTACCACTAAGGTCACTGTTGGTGATACGCAGAGTTGCATTTTCAGATTGCAATGAGCGGTTCTTTTCCAGCAGAAGTACCTCTAGGGTTTTGGATGTGTCCTGATAAAACAACAGTAATGTAGTCAGATTTACATGTTAAATGTGCGATATTTTATACACATCTTGCTCAATAAAGGATTCATTAAGAATCAAAATTAACAGCAGACATGTAGCCCAAGCAACCTCTTGCATAGAATTTTTTTTTTACACTGCAGAAGGAGGTCATTCGGCCCATCGAGTCTGCACCTGCTCTTGGAAAGAGCACCCTACCCAAGCCCACACCTCCACCCTAGCCCCATAACCCCACCCAACACTAAGGGCAATTTAGCATGGCTAATCCACCTAACCTGCACATCTTTGGACTGTGGGAGGAAACCGTAGAACCTGGAGGAAACCCACGCGCACACGGGGAGAACGTGCAGACTCCGCACAGACAGTGACCCAAGCCGGGAATCGAACCTGAGACCCTGGAGCTATGGAGCAATTGTGCTAACCACTATGCTACCGTGCTGCCCACAAAATTTCAGAAAATAAATTCTTTCAAGGCACATTGTTGTTAGATGTGCCTGGCAAACCTTTTTGCTTATTGACAAACACAGGATGAAATGATGCAAATTGTGTTTTAATACAAAACAATCGTTCATTCCTGTTTAAGCTTTCTGGCAAAGGAACAACATTTCTACTCTCGACCCCACTCCCACAAAAAATGGATATTCTAACAGTGATGCAAAAAGAATGCAACAAACTATGTCACCTCACAGTCCAAGAGGGTGAGACTTTTCCTCATTCTCAAGTAAACCTTATATTATCCCATTGAAATCAGATACCCTCACATCCGAAGAAAGCTAATTTTTGTTTCCATCTCCTAAATTCAAATTTGTTTCAGTTCCTTGCGAGGACTGCCATTACCCGAAAACTTGCGAATCTTGCAAGTGAAGAAGAGGTTTTGAGGTTTGTGTGTGGTGGGTAAGGGGTTTTGTAAGCCTGCCATCAAAGGATTAACCTATTTTTACAGACATGATACAGAAATACTACTAAAATCTGAGAAGGTTTACAGTCAATTTGAGCACCATCACAAATTTCAGATTTGAAAAAAGAAAGCGCTATTGCACTTTGAATCAAAAAATTAAATCAGGATTTCATACTATTAGATTTAACACCAATTTTACGCCACATTTGATGACTGACATGCAAGATTTTCATTAAATTATGGCTTTTACATTAAGAAATTAACTATCAAAAGTAATATTATTGTAATGGCAAAATACTATGCACTAATTATACTGCACTGTAAATGGCGTACTAATGCAGAGGTTTACAAGAGCTTTCTATTTTTTTTGATACTTTAAATATCAAGATGATCTCTGGAGCTTATCATGCCTTGTCCCATTCAGTAATTAAAGTAATTTCTTACTCATCACAAATACTTAGAAATTTCACAAACACTCCACACATCCCCCCCCCCCCACCCCCCCCAACAACAATAATTTAAATGCTAACAGTAAAAGAACAGTAAAGCAAATGAGAATTGGAATTCCATGATCTAATTCTCCCCGAACCCACACCTCTTATTAGCCTACCTCAAGATTTGTAACTGATGAACTGCAATGTAACAAAGGCACACACTTTTGTCTATTGACCGCCACACCCTTAAAGATGCCAGGGCTTCCCACAGATTCCTGTCCCCAGACTAGCTTTTATATTTCCTTTAAATTCTGTTCAAAGAATTGAATAAGCACATTACATTCTCTGTTTAAGGTACCAGCTGGTGATACGTTATGTTCGAGACATGTGAGAGGTAAAACAAATAATTCATCTGTACAGGTGCAAAAGATCAATCTGTAAAAGTACAACTTGCAAAAAAACAAAATACAGATTGCCATTAACATTTAAAAGCATAATATACAATTTGTGTGGGATTTATAATTCCCTCCTGTCAGCTTGACGGAGCATTTAAGTTAAAGAACACTCAAAGGACAAGATGAGCATATATTCATATTACACTTCAATGAGTTACTATAAATACGAGTGATAGGTATAAAGCATGTGTCAGTAATGGTAAAGGTACAGCACACACAGGTGCCAGACATGTAACGGTAACCCGAAAGTCACACTTAGTTATGCTTTCAAATTATTGTAACAGGGAGAGAATGAGGTTTGTTAAATCAATATACCAAGCTTTGCACACGTGAAGTGGGAGACAGCCTGAGTGAGGCAGGCAGAGTGGGACTGAAATTTGGCAATTTGGAGCAGTGTGGTAATTCGATGCAGAGTTTGGGAGGGGGGGTTGCTTTTTCCATTTTCGTCTTGTTTTCTTTCCTCTTGCTTTTTTCATCAGCAGAGAGAGAGAGAGAGAGAGACCAAGAGAGCATCCTGGGAAGGCAAGTGATATAAAGATCTCCCTCGGGTATCTGCAGTGATAAGTGAAGGTTTGTGTTTCATAAACTTTCTTAGATAATTTAATTGGTGATAGAAATGTCGGTCAGTACTTCCGCTTATGACCATGGAGTGATTGGTCACATAAAGGGCTGTTCCTGTTCAAAGTCACAGAAAAGGGCTCTTTTTACCCAGATCCGGGTGGAATTTTGATGAAAAGGTGTAGGTGAATGTTGGAGGAGAAGTTTACCCCTGGAATGGTATGTTTTCTGATCACCGGTGAGAGGTTTGGCTGGAAAGTTGAAACAGTCTTATACTTCACAGTCTCGTCCAGCATGTAGGCGGAGGAGGGGCAAGCTGTAAGGCCCCAGAGACAGGAACTGATGACTTTTATCAAGGAGGAATTCCATAAACAGGAAAGAAATGTGTGAGGATCATGCAAAGGCCATTGCAGAAGCTCTGGCAACCCTGAAGAGTAGTTTGGAGCGGATGGAGAGGTGTTTGGAGGTGCAGGGGTCACAGATTCGGGGGATTGAAGGAGTGATCTCGGACCACAGCGATCGTGTGGTGGCTCTGGAGGCGGAGGTGAGGCTCCTAGGAGACGTTTGTAAAACGCTGAGGACAAAGGTTGAGGAGCAGGAGAATACCTCGAGAAGACAGAACCTGTGAATAGTGGGCCTGCCTGAAGGAGTGGAAGGTGCGAGTGCCATGAGGTACGTCTCGAGGATGCTGGCGGGACTGGTGGCAGAAGAGCTGCTGGATAAGGCACCTGAAGTGGACCGAGCGCATAGGTCTCTGAGGCAAAATCCTAGAGCTGGGGAGCCGCCGCGGGCGGTGATCGTGAGACTCCATAAATTAGTGGAGAAAGAGAAAATTCTACGGTGGGCCAAGGTGAAGCGTAGCTGCGACTGGGAGGGAAATAACGTCCGGATTTATCATGATCTCGGAGCCGAGTTGGCAAAACCGCATGCAGTATTCAACAAGGCCAAAGCGGTGCAGTACCGGCGGCAGATCAGGTTTTGGGTGCTCTACCCGGCGAAATTATGGGTGTCGTTCGGAAGCCTGGAATATTATTTAGAGATCCCAGAAGCGGCCAAAGACTTCATTAAGGAGCATAAACTGGGGGAGAACTGAGTGGACAATGCTTGGGAACCGGGGTGGTGGCACTATGTAATGGTCGGGAGCATGTTTGAAGTGGGTGTAGGGATTGGGGGAGTTTCGTCTTTTTTTGTGAGCAGGTGGTTTCTGTTCAATGTTGAGATTGTAAGGAGTTGTGGGGGTGAAAAGTTAACGTGGGGTTGGATGTTCCCATCCCCCCATCTGTTTTATGGGATTGTTGCCGTTTAACATCTGTTTGTTTGCTTTTGGAGAAGGCTACCTGGAGTTCAGGAAAAGTCCTTGTTTGGGTGCGGGAAGGTAAGGCCAGCAGGGGGCCTTCTTCTTTGACCTCAGGAGTGTGTGTGTGTGGCAGGAGTAAAGTGGGGAAGATGACGGACGGTAGAGGGGATTGGAGGCGCAAGCCTCCGGTAAGGTTGGTAACGTGGAACGTCCGGGGACTGAATGGGCCAGTTAAAAGGTCGCGGGTGTTTGCGCACCTCAGGAGCTTGAAAGTGGGGGTTGTCTTTTTGCAGGAGACACCCCACTGTGTGAAGGACCAGGTTAGGTTAAGGAAGGGGAGGGTCGGGCAGGTCTTTCACTCGGGGTTTGATCTAAATCGAGGAGTGTGGCGATTTTAATCAGCAAAAAAAATGGGATTCGGGAGTGCGAAGGAGGTGAGGAATCCAGGTGGGAGATATGTGATTGTGAGTGGGGTATTGGAAGGGGCACCGGTAGTGTTGGTAAATGTGTATGCCCCAAATTGGGATGATGTGGGTTTTATGAGGGGGTTGTTGGCAGCAATCCCGGATTTGGCCACGTACCAGTTGATCATGGGAGGAGATTTTAACTGTGTCCGGACGTTATTTCCCTTCCAGACGCAGCTACACTTCACCCTGGCCCACCGTAGAAGTGGATAGATCGAGCCCCAGGTCGATGGGTAGGGTAAAAATGGCAAGGGAGCTGGGGGTGGGGGTGGGAGAGGTTTATGGAGAGGATGGGTATGGTGGATCCATGGCGCTTTCAGAACCCGGGGGGAAGGGAGTATTCCTTCTTTTCACACATCTATGAAGGGTATTCGAGGATTGATGACTTTGTAGTGAGTCGGGAGATTTTGGTTGGGGTGGAGGAGGCAGAGTATGCGGGGATAGTTATTTTGGACCATGCACCCCACTGGCTGGATATTTGGTTCAGTACGAGACGAGAGCAGAGGCCAGGGTGGAGGTTTGACTCGGGGTTGTTGGCGGATGGAGGTCTTAGTGATAAGGTGCAGTTGGCGATTAGGGATTATGTGGAGTTCAATCAGAATGGGGAGGTGTCAGCGGCATTTTTTGGGAAGCACTGAAGGCAGTGGTCTGGGTGAAAGTCCTCTCATTTATGGTACGTGCGATTAAGGAAAGGAGGGCGGAACATGACTTTGCACGAAATGGATTTTAACGGATGTGGAAGGGGAGGGAAGAATTGGGGATATATCTAAGTGGCTGGGGGAGCAGGGAGGCGAGCGGGTGGTGAAGATTAAGGAGAAATGGGAAGTGGAGTTGGAAATGGAGATCAATTGGGGAGTATGGAGTGAGGCACTGAGAAGGGTAAACGGGACCTCCTCTTGTGCAAGGATGAGCCTGATACAGTTTAAGGTGGTGCACAGGGTGCACATGACTCGGGCGAGAAAGAGTGGGTTCTTTCAGGGGGGTGCAGATGAGTGTAAGAGGTGTGGGCGGGGCCAGCGAATCATGCGCTCATGTTTTGGGGTTGTGAAAAATTGGGACTATCGGCCTGTTGGGGAGGTTTGGACCCTTTGGTAGCGATAGTTGGGGTTTCAGACAAGCTGGAGCTCATGGAGAGGAGGAAGGCCGATGTCATAGCCTTCGCCTCCCTGATTGCACGGCGACGATTTCTGCTGGAGTTGCGGTCGGCATCGCCACTGGGGCTCGCATCATGGTTGGGTGACCTGTGTGACTTCCTGCGGTTTGTGAAGATAAAGTAGGAGTTAAGGGGCACAGCAGGGGAATTTGAGAAAAGGTGGGGGATGTTTGTGACCGTGTTTGAGGAGCTGTTCATCACAGGGGGGTGGGGGTTGGGTGATGGGGGGGCAGGGGTGAAAAAGGAGAAAAGTCTGTACAAACTGTACAGTGGACTGTTGGGAAGACTGTTTCCCGGGGTGTTTATTTGCTGTAACCTACTTTGATACAAGTTTGAATAAAATGCGTTTTTTAAAAAATGTTGGTCAGTGGGGGTGAGGTGCTCAACTTGTGACATGTGGGAGATCTGTGATGTTTCAATCTGCAGAGACTGTACCCAATTGCAGCTTCTCACAGACCACATGGATAGGTTGGAGCAGCAGTTGAATGCACTTAGGAGCATAAAGGTGGTGGAAAGCATCACAGATAGGAATTTAAGTGATGTGGTGACACCCAAGGTGCAGGCAGATAGATGGGTGACTGTTAGAAGATGCAGGCAGTCAGTTCAGGAATACCCTGTGGTTGTCCCCCTCTCTTACAAGTATACAGTTTTGGATACGGTTGGTGGGGGGGGGGGTGCTAGCAGGGGATAATAGCAGCAGCAGGCAAAGCATTGGCACCCCGTCTGGCTCTGTTGTTAAGCAGGGAGGGACAAAGAGCACAAAAGCAATAGTTATAGGGGACTCTATAGTTAGTGGTACAGATCGGCGCTTCTGTTGACATTAAAGAGACTTCAGAATAGTATGATGCCTCCCTGATGCCAAGGTCCAGGGTGTCTCTGAACAGGCAGAAAGCATTCTGAAGGGAGAGGGTGAACAGCCAGAGGTAATGGTGCGCATTGGCACTAATTACATAGGCAGGAAGCGTGATGAGGTCCTGCAGCAGCAGTTTAGAGAGTTAGGTCGAAAGTTAAAAAGCAAGACCTCTATGGTTGTAATCTCAGGATTACTCCCTGTGCCACATGCCAGTGAGGCTGAAAATAGGAAGATAGAGCAGCTAAACACGTGGCTATCAGTTGGTGTAGGAGGGAGGGTTTCAGATTTCTGGGCCATTGGGATCTCTTCCGGGGCAGGTGGGACCGGTACAAGAAGGATGGGTTGCATCTAAACTGGAGGACACAAATATTCTAGCCGGGAGATTTGCTAGTGTCACAGGGGAGGATTTAAAGTAGTTTGGTTGGGGGAAGCCGGGGGGAAGAGAGAGAGAGAGAGAGAGAGAGAGAGAGAGAGAGAGAGAGAGAGAGAAAAAAACAAAAGCAAAGGTGAAGTCACACGAAATCAGACACAAGGTGGTAAGATGGAAACAGAACTGGCTCGGTCACAGAGGCAAAGGGAACCAGTAGAAGGGTGTTTTTCTGATTGGATTGTGACTAATGGTGTTCCACAGGGATCTGTGCTGGGGCCTCTGTTGTTTGTGGTGTAAACGAGTTGGAGGAAAATGACATTAAGGTTGGTGTAGTGGCAGATAGTGTTGAGGATTGTCAGAGGATAAAGCTGGACATCGATAGGTTGGAGACTTGGGCAGAGAAATGGTATATGAAGGTTAATCCGGACAAATGCGATGCATTTTGGTAGGTCTAACATAGAGGGGAAATATACCGTAAATGGTGCAGGTGCACAGATCTTTGAAGGTGGCAACACAAGTGGACAAGGTAGTCAAGAAAGCATACGGAATGCTTGACGTCATTGGATGGGGAACCGAGTATAAAAGCTGGCAAGTCATGCTACAGTTGTATAGAACCTTGGTAGGGCCGCACTTGGAATATTGCGCACAATTCTGGTCGCCACAGTACCAGAAGGTTGTGGAGGCTTTGGAAAGAGTGCAGAGGAGGTTTACCAGTTTGTTGCCTGGTCTGGAAGGGGTCAGCTATGTGGAGAGGCTGAATAGACTTGGACTGTTTTCATTAGAAAGACGGAGGTTGAGGGGTGACCTGGTAGAGGTCCACAAGACTATGAGGGACATGGATAGAGTGGATGGGCAGGCACTCTTTCTCAGGGTGGAGGGGTCAGTCACGAGGAGGCATAGGTTTAAGGTCTGTGGAGCAAAGTTTAGAAGAGATGAGCAAGGCAGGTATTTGCAGGTGATTGCCTAGAACGCGCTGCCAGGGGAGGTTGTGGAAGCAGATACATTAACGGCATTCAAAAGGCATCTTGACAAATACATGGATAGGATGGGTATAGAGGGATACGGCACAAAGAAGTGCTGAGGTGGCAAAGGTTGGTATCATGACTAGTCCAGGCTTAGAAGGCTGAAGGGCCTGTTCCTGTGCTGTGTAGTTCTTTGAATGAACTGAAGGGGAACTAGAGAGTATGGCCGGTAAGACTCAGAAGGAGAGCAGGCAGGGTGTGGTTGCTGATCAAAGAGGGTCTGGTGGACCGAAGTGCATTTGTTTCAACATAAAGAACATAAGAACTAGGAGCAGGAGTAGGCCATCTAGCCCCTCGAGCCTGCTCCACCATTCAATGAGAAGGTCTCTCTGCACAGCGGCATGTTTTAATATTTTATCATTTAAATAATAATCCATTCAATGAGATCATGGCAGATCTTTTATGGACTCAGCTCCACTTTCCGGCCCGAACACCATAACCCTTAATCCCTTTATTCTTCAAAAAACTATCTATCTCTATCTTAAAAACATTTAAAGAAGGAGCCTCGACTGCTTCACTGGGCAAGGAATTCCATAGATTCACAACCCTTTGGGTGAAGAAGTTCCTCCTAAACTCAGTCCTAAATCTACTTCCCCTTATTTTGAGGCTATGTCCCCGAGTTCTGCTTTCACCCGCCAGTGGAAACAACCTGCCCGCATCTATCCTATCTATTCCCTTCATAATTTTATATGTTTCTATAAGATCCCCCCTCATCCTTCTAAATTCCAATGAGTACAGTCCCAGTCTACTCAACTTCTCCTCATAATCCAACCCCTTCAGCTCTGGAATTAACCTAGTGAATCTCCTCTGCACACCCTCCAGTGCCAGTACGTCCTTTCGCAGGTAAGGAGACCAAAACTGAACACAATACTCCAGGTGTGGCCTCACTAACACTTTATACAATTGCAGCATAACCTCCCTCGTCTTAAACTCCTTCCCTCTAGCAATGAAGGACAAAATTTAATTTGCCTTCTTAATCACCTGTTGCACCTGTAAACCAACATTTTGCAACTCATGCATGAGCACACCCAGGTCTCTCTGCACAGCGGCATGTTTTAATATTTTATCATTTAAATAATAATCCATTTTGCTGTTCTTCCTACCAAAATGGATAACCTCACATTTGTCAACATTGTATTCCATCTGCCAGACTCTAGTCCATTCACTTAACCTATCCAAATCCCTCTGCAGACTTCCGGTATCCTCTGCACATTTTGCTTTACCACTCATCTTAGTGTCGTCTGCAAACTTGGACACATTGCCCTTGGTCCCCAACTCCAAATCATCTATGTAAATTGTGAACAATTGTGGGCCCAACAAGGGCCCAACCCTGAGGGACACCACGAGCTACTGATTGCCAACCAGAGAAACACCCATTAATCCCCACTCTTTGCTTTCTATTCATTAACCAATCCTCTATCCATGCTACTACTTTACCCTTAATGCCATGCATCTTTGTCTTATGCAGCAACCTTTTGTGTGGCACCTTGCCATGGAATATAATGTTCATTTGTGGTTGCCACAATACGAGAAGGATGTGGAGGGTTTGGAGGGGGTACAGAAGAGGTTTACCAGGATGTTTCCTGGTATGGAGGGCATTAGCTATGAGGAGAGGTTGGAGAAACTTGGTCGGTTCTCACAGGAATGACAGAGGTTGAGGGGCCACCTGATAGAGGTCTACAAGATTATGAGGGTGATGGACAGAGTGGATAGTCAGGAGCTTTTTTTTTTACAACAATCTTTATTAGTGTCACACGGTAGCACGGTAGCATGGTGGTTAGCATAAATGCTTCACAGCTCCAGGGTCCCAGGTTCGATTCCCGGCTGGGTCACTGTCTGTGCGGAGTCTGCACGTCCTCCCCGTGTGTGCGTGGGTTTCCTCCGGGTGCTCCGGTTTCCTCCCACAGTCCAAAGATGTGCGGGATAGGTGGATTGGCCATGCTAAATTGCCCGTAGTGTCCTAAAAAGTAAGGTTAAGGGGGTGGGGGGTTGTTGGGTTACGGGTATAGGGTGGATACGTGGGTTTGAGTAGGGTGATCATTGCTCGGTGCAACATCGAGGGCCGAAGGGCCTGTTCTGTGCTGTACTGTTCTATGTTCTAAGTAGGCTTACATTAACACTGCAATGAAATACTGTAAAAGTCCCCTAGTTGCCACTCTCCGGCGCCTGTTCGGGTACACTGCAGGAGAATTCACAATGCCCAATTAACCTAACAATCATGTCTTTCAGGACGTTGTTGGAGGAAACCGGAGCACCCAGAGGAAACCCACGCAGTCACAAGGAGAACGTGCAGACAGTGACCCAAGCCGGGAATGAAACCTGGGTTCCTGGCGCTGTGAAGCAACAGGGCTAACCACTGTGCGACTATGCAATCGGGCAGCAGGGTAGCATGGTGGTTAGCATAAATGCTTCACAGCTCCAGGGTCCCAGGTTCGATTCCCGGCTGGGTCACTGTCTGTGTGGAGTCTGCACGTCCTCCCCCTGTGTGCGTGGGTTTCCTCCGGGTGCTCCGGTTTCCTCCCACAGTCCAAAGATGTGCGGGTTAGGTGGATTGGCCATGCTAAATTGCCCGTAGTGTCCTAATAAAAGTAAGGTTAAGGGGGGGGTTGTTGGGTTACAGGTATAGGGTGGATACGTGGGTTTGAGTAGGGTGATCATGGCTCGGCACAACATTGAGGGCCGAAGGGCCTGTTCTGTGCTGTACTGTTCTATGTTCTATGCCACCAGCGTGGAAGAGTCAATTACTAGGGGGTTTAAGGTGCGAGGATCAAGGTTTAAGGGAGATGTACGAGGCACATTTTTTATTTTTTTTACACAGAGGGTGGTGGAAGCTGGGATTCGCTGCCGGGGGAGGTAGTGGATGAAGAAATGATAATGATTTTTAAAGGGTGTCTTGACATATACATGAATGGGATGGGAATAGAGGGATATGGTCCCCGGAAGGGTAGGAAGTTTTAATTCAGGCGGACAGCATGGTCAGTGGAGGGCTGAAGGGCCAGTTCCTGTGCTGTAATTTACTTTGTTCTTTGAGTTGCACATGTTCTGCAACTCAATGCCAACTCACTACATTCCGATAATAATGATTTGGTTTCTCTGCAGCTTTCACAATTGTTTACAAAATCAGTCTACTGTAAATTTCCCAAGCTTTATCACACTGTCACATTACAGTATTATATTAGATTACAAATTACTCTAGTTGCATATTTTTTTTGGTAATTAAGCAAGGTTTTTCTTTTTTAAATACCAGTGCAAAGATACAATGCTGGAACGTTATAAGCAAAACTCAAATTCAGCAATAAGTTATATGCCTAGTCAATAAAATGAACCATAGAATGGTTACAGCAGAGGAGGCCATTTAGTCCATCTTGCCCATGCCAGCTCTCTGTAAGATCAACTAAGCTAGTCCCGCTGTTCTGTCTTTTCCTTAAAAAATGCCATTTCTGTGTACTCTTTTTTTGCAGAGTGAGATACTTGCCTAGAACTCCAATCCTTAAAGGTTCAAATCTGTTGCTGAAAAGAACCAGAGGGGCACCAATATCCTGGGAGGGGAATTTCCTACAGCTCTTCGGGGGGGTTTAAACTAATTTGGCAAGGGGATAGGAGATTGATTTATAGTCCTGGAGTTCAGGAATTTGAGGGTGGTGCAGTACTGAGGAAGGTACCAAGGTCACAAGAGTGGATCTGCAGGCATGAAGGTGGTTTGAAGTGTGTGTACTTCAATGCGAGGAGCATCAGGAATAAGGTTGGTGAGCTTGAAGCATGGATTGGTACCTGGGACTACGATGTTGTGGCCATTCCGGAGACGTGGATAGAACAGGGACAGGAATGCTTGTTGGAGGTTCCGGGGTTTAGATGTTTCAATAAAATTAGGGAAGGGGGTAAAAAAGGTGGAGGAGTTGCATTATTAATCAAGGATAGTATAATGACTGCAGAAAGACAGTTTGAGGAGGATCTGTCTACTGAGGTGGTGTGGGCTGAAGTTAGAAATAGGAAAGGAGTGGTCACTTTGTTAGTTTTCTATAGGCCCCCAAACAGTAACAGAGATGTGGAGGAAAAGATTGAAATGCAGATTTTGGATAGGTGCGGTAGTCACAGGGTAGTTGTCATGGGTGACTTTAACTTTCCAAATATTGATTGGAACCACTATAATTCGAATAGTTTGGATGGGGCTGTTTTTATCCAGTATGTTCAGGAGGGTTTCCTCACACAATATATCCACATAGACCGACAAGAGGCAGGGCCACATTGGATTTGGTACTGGGTAATGAACCAGGCCAAGTGTTAGATTTGGTTGTGGGAGAGCACTTTGGAGGTAGTGACCACAATTCGGTGACTTTCATGATAGCAATGGAGAGGGATAGGAACATACGACAGGGCAAGATTTATAACTGGGGAAAGGGTAATTACGATGCGATTAGGCAAGAATTGGGGAGCATAAGATAGAAACAGGAACGGTCAGGGATAGGCACAATTGAGATGTGGAGCTTGTTCAACGAGCAAATACTGTGTGTTCTTGCTATGTATGTCCCTGTCAGGCAGGGAGAAAATGGTTGAGTGAGGGAACCATCGTTTACAAATGATGTTAAATGTCTTGTCAAGAGGAAGAAGGGGACTTATGTAAGGATGAGAAAACAAGGTTCGGTTAGGGCACTTTAGGGATACAGGATAACTAGGAAAGAGCTCAAGAAAGGGCTTAGCAGAGCTTGGAAGGGGCATGAGAAGTCCATGGTGGGTAGGATCAAGGAAAACCCCAAGGCTTTTTACACTTATGTGAGGAATATTAGAATGACCAGGGTGAAGTTAGGGCCGGTCAAGGACAGTGGGAACGTGTGCATGGAGTCTGAAGATAGAGGAGAGGCCCTAAACGAATACTTTTCTTCAGTGTTCATAAAGGAGAGGGGCCATGTTGTTGAGGAGAATAGTGCCATACAGGCTGGTAGGCTGCAGGAGGTAGATATTTGGAAGGAAGATGTGTTAGAAATTTTGAGAAGCCCGAGGATAGATAAGTCCCCTGGGCCTGATGGGATATATTTTAGGATTTTTTGGGAGGCGAGGGATGAGATTGATCAAAGCCTTTGCCTTTGATCTTTATGTCCTCACTGTCTACAGGAATAGTGACAGAAGACTGGAGAGAGGCGAATGTTATCCCCTTGTTCAAGAAAGGGAATAGGTATAACCGTGGGAATTATAAGCCGGTTAGTCTCACTTCGGTCATAGGTAAATTATTGAAAAGGGTCCTGAGGGATAGGATTTATGATAATTTGGAAAGATACAGCTTAATACAGGATAGTCAGCACAGATTTATGAGGGGTAAGTCTTGCCTCACAAGTTTGATTGTATCCTTTGAGGAGGTAACTAAGTACATAAATGAAGGTAGAGCAGTTGATGTCATATACATGGATTTTAGTAAGGCATTTGATAAGGTGCCCCATGGTCTGCTCATGCAGAAAGTAAGGAGGCATGGCATAGAGGGAAATTTGGCCGATTGGATCAGTAACTGGCTATCACATAGAAGACAGAGGGTGGTGGTAGATGGTAAATTTTCATCCTGGAGCCCAGTCACCAGCGGTGTACCACAGGGAAGAGTGCTGGGTCCTCTGCTATTTGTGATTTTTATCAATGACTTGGATGATGTAGTTAGTAAATTTTCTGATGATACCAAGATTGGTGGAGATAATGTGGAGGCTACAAAGAGACACTGATAGGATGCAGAGCTGGGCTGAAAAGTGGCAGATGGAGTTTAACCCCGATAAGCGTGAGGTGATTCATTTTGGTAGGACAAATTTGAATGCGGATTACAGGGTTAACGGCAGGGTTCTGAAGAATGTGGAGGAGCAGAGAGATCTCGGAGTTCATGTTGAGAGATCTGTGAAAGTTGCCACCCAGTTCTGGTCGCCTCATTTTAGGAAGGATGTGGAAGCTTTGGAAAAGGTGCAAAGGAGATTGACCAGGATGCTGCCTGGATTGGAGGGTAGGTTTTATGAGGAAAGGGTGAGGGAGCTACGGCTTTTCTTATTGGAGCGAAGGAGGATGAGAGGTGACTCAATTGAGGTGTATAAGATGATGAGAGGGATAGATGGAGTGGACGATCAGCGACTTTTTCCTCGGGTTGATGTAGCTGTTACAAGGAGGCATAACTATAAGATTCAGGATGGGAGATATAGGAGGGATATCCGAGGTAGATTCTTTACTCAGAGAGTGGTTAGGGCGTGGAATGGACTGCCTGCTGTGATAGTGGAGTCGGACACTTTAGGAACTTTCAAGCTGTTATTGGATAGGCACATGGAGTTGATTTGATCTTAGTTTCAGACTAGTTCGGCACCACATCGTGTGCCGAAGGGCCTGTACTGTGCTGTACAGTTCTATGTTTTCTATGTTTCATCTCACCCTAACCCAAATCTTCTCAGAGGAAATTCACAATGTGCATTATATTGATAGAGGCATCTTTTTAATTACCTGTATATTTTACAATATTCCTCATGATGAATTGGAATTTATACGTCAAGTACAGAACATTATGAGATTCCAACAGAACCTACCTGTGATCCAGATCCTTCTGATGCTACAAATTCCATCGACTTCAGGATACTGGAAATAGGGGGAAAAGTGGGTTGGATTTATTGTTTAATAATGACTTTGTATTGGCACAAGCTGTTATAGCATACACCTGCAAGCATTCCGTTACATTATCCAGGATACATTATCCAGGATACTAAGAGGAATAATACAGACTTCATAGTGTCAATGCTCAGAACAGAAGAAATAGCACTGTCAATATCAGACTATCACAATCTCAGACTAAAGGGACGATCCTTTAAAACAGAGATGAGGATAAATTTCTTTGTGGAGCTATGCTGCAGAAGATGTGGAGGCCAAATCACCGAGTGTCTTTAAGACAGAGATAGATAGGTTTTGATCAATAAGATGATCAGGGGTTATGGAGAGAAGGCAGGCGAATGGGGATGAGAAAAATATCAGCCATGATTGAATGGCAGAGCAGACTCGATGGGCTGAGTGGCCTAATTATGCTCCTATGTCTTATGGTCTTAATACCATCACTGTAGCGTTTAATTTCACCAACAAAGATTTCAACCTAACTATTTGAGCTGCAAAGTAAAGCAGATTGCTTGCTTATGCAATTCCATGAGGATTTTCAGAGGGTAAATATAAAGGTTAATAATAATGTAACATTTTAAGCTGTCAAAAGCTCTCAAGCCCCCTGTTCTGATTGTGCACAGCTTTCGGAGTTATTCATGTCAGATCAGGTACGACTGTGAATTGTCTCAATCTGCAATTAATTATTTGCTAAAATAAAAATGCCATTTCTGTGTACTCTAATCAGAACATTACTATGACAAATAAGGAAAGAACCAATCTTTACATAGTCATAATTTCAGAACTGTCAGCCAAAACAAATGTGGCAAATTTGGGTCCAGAGTAAAGGTTTCAAATGCGGCTCCCTTGAAATCTAAATTTAAAGAGAAAACACCACCTGTGCTTGTGTGAATCATTGTGGGATGTTTTGCTATATTAAAGATGATATATAAATGAAAGTTGTTGCTGTTCACTATAAAGATTTACAGTCAGCTAAAATTTGTTCTGGCTAGATGCAAGGTAGAAATAAAAATGGGGATAGATTTTGATGGTGCAAAGTACATATTTTTAACTGTTTACTCTGACAACTTGACAAGTTTCCATAAACATTATTTTGACCATCTTGCAATTACAGCAAGCAACACCTCTGGCTGCCACCCTATTAATGAGGACATTCATTATAAAGGGAACATCTGCTCAGTCACTCATTCAGTTCTCATGCAGTTTGGCTAATAAGGTGTCCCAATGAAACAGAATTGTACTGCAGCTCCTAAAGGCGTGAGTTTGAGAGGACTCACTAATTTATTGTTATCACACACCTTCCTCACAGGAAATACAGTGCGTACACTCCCTTAAATCTTCCTGCCTACCCTGCTTCATTAAGACACTGCTTAAAAACTATTTCCTTCATCAAATCTTTCATCAACCAGGTCCTCATAACTCCTTATCTGGCTTGGTGTCAAATGTTATCTAATAACCCTCTTGTGACCTGGGACAGTTTACCACATTAAGGATAACATGCGACGGTGTTGTTAATGCTAATTGATTCTAAACATAACATAAACTCACGCGCTAAATCTTTGTTTTATCAACAAAAATGCAAAAGGCAATTTTAGTAAATTTAAACAGAAATCGCTGGAAATACTCAGCAGATCTGGGGACAGAGAAACAGAGTTAACATTTCAGGCCGAGGATCCTTATACAGAACTGAGATAAGTTAGAAATGCAATCAGTTCTAAGCAAGCGATTTGGAGGAGGGTAGGAAAAAGAACAAAAGGGAAGATCTGTGATAGGATGCAAGGGAGGGGAGCTTAAATGACAAAAGAGATGAAGGTGCAGGGTAAAACGCAAAAATCATCTCTTCATCCAAAGTACAGATAGATTCAAAACTTTTCAAAGTAGATAACAATCTTCAAATAGTTGAATAGATGCAAAATATGTCTCTAAAAAGCAGGCCCACTTCCCATTACACCTTTGAAAAGCTACCACACAAATACTTCACTCAAAATAAATTCTGTGCATGTTCAAATTTCCACAACTACTCTTCAGACAAATATTGAAATAAATTTGTTTTTCCTGGAATAAGGAGGCATTGGTTTACCTCCAAAATTAAATTGGCGTCAAAATGAAGAATTTAATAAACTTGTAATGAAAGCATCTCTAAAACTTCTACTGACAAGGAAATTAAAACAATGCAAGCTCCTTCAAAAAGAAATGTAGAGGATCAGTTCTACATTCTCATCAAGAACAAAAGTTAATTTTCTGTATTTTTTCAGGCTTACCACTGAATTGTTTACATGGAGTATTACCTGAACATTAAACAACTTTATTTTTGTGTGGCCAGACTGCACATGGCAAAATAAACCATTATATGATCCAATTTGGATATACTGTCTTTTCAATTGCCTGACCTGTAACATTTTTCATTATTATTTTGTGCCATATTTCGAGGACAGCAAGGTGACACAGTGGTTAGTGCAATGTTCTCATCGGATGGCCTGATTTATATTACACAATCACTGGCAGCTAAAGCTATAAACGATTTATTAACATTAACGGTGGGTAAACTATATAAAAAACAACAGATGAATAACAGCACAAGCAGCTCTCTCTTCCAGCTCTCCAATCAGTCTGAGGTCACCTGACTCTAACATTCACTTATATACTGAATTAGTAGGTTCTTCTATCTTCAATCTTCTATCACAAGTTGATAACTTGTGCTTTCATATCTAACACGGGTGGTAGGATAGAAATGACATTGACATGCAGATCTACATCTTCAGCAATTTCACTACTAATAGTTTGTATCGGTACTTTATATAATGCATCTTCTTTAAATTGTATCTCGTTGGCGAATGGTAGTGCACTAAAATCTGTGAACACGTCACTGAATTTGCTCGTAATGTCCTCAGAATTGTTGAGAGTGTTGATCCAATCCTTTGTGGATGCTATATACCAACTGTACTCAACCTAATTCTTCACAGGACTGATCAGCTAATATTGAATCCAAGCCCTCGGATACAATACGGAATGGGACGGAATAAACTGTGTTCTTCGCCACCACACCCGGGTCACAAGCACCATAACATTTAATGTTTGAACCATTGTAATCTCTCAGAGATATTTTGTAATTTCTTCTAATTGGCCGAATTTTTAGAATCTGTCATGCTAATTAAATTGGTTTTGACACCAGTGTTTAACTTTAATTGGACCACTGCACCGTTCTTGTCAAGTGGCAGCAGCCATTTGTCCTCGTCAACCCCATTTATTTTAAATAGACCATCAGTTTGCATTTTTGTAAGTGCTGGAGAATATTTTGATGTCTCCAAGAAATTATTCTTCACTGTTATTACTCCAACAAACAATGATGTTTCATCACTGGAGACCGAGTCTTCCACTATGCTGACTGATCTGGGGTTGAGTACAGAGCAACAATTCTGAACAAAGTGATTTTTTTCTTTGCATCTGGAACAAAACTTGCCAAACACTGAACACTGCCATAATTTGTGCCTTAGACTACATATTTTACACAGAAAAACTTCATCCTGATCTTTAACCTGTTTGTTGGTGTACAAGGAGCTGCAGGAACTTTCCCGCCTTTTTTCAAATGTTTCCCGCCTTTTCGGAAAAAGGGCAGCAACCGGAGTGCTTTCCTCCAAGAAGATGCCGCCATTACTGAGAAACATTTAGAAAGCTGTGCTGCTACCTCGTGAGCCTGACAAATCTTAACTGTTTGTTCCAAAGACAACTCCGATTCCCTCAGCTTATTTCCATTCACACCAAACGCAATCTGGTTCTGAATCATGGAAGGTTCCACTGCAGAAAAATTACAGGTTTTCACTTTTAACGTTAAATCAGTGGTGAAATGACCTATGGACACTTCTGTCTTCCATAAACGTGATCTAAACACATAGAGTTCACAAATTTCATTCTTTCTGGGGGTGCAATGTGCAGCAAATCTTCAAATTACTTTGTTAAAACTTTTACCATCTTCTTTGTTTGCCCTCCAGCTGTTAGGAGCATCGCTACCTTACGCGAATCGAATTGATCTCCTAAATTTACTGCAGTACAAAACATTTTAAATTGCTGTTTAAACACACGCCAGTTGCTGTCCACATTACCATGAAAGCTGAGACTCATTGGTGGCTTCAACGACTTCATAGTTAAATTGCTCCACTCAACTTTAAATTTCCATATTTCAAGAAACTAATAACAGCTCATCTTACTGCTTTACAGCAACACCGCTTTGGTCTATGAACGGTGTGGGCTTTTTGCTTTTGAAAAAGAATTTTGCCCAATTAGTTCAAGTTATGAATCTCATAAGATTAAAGAAATAGGAGCACACGTAGGCCATTTAGTCCCTCAAGCCTTCTTTGCCATTTAACAAGATCAAGGCTGCTGCGACTGTGGCCTAAGCTCCACCATCGTACTCCAACCCAACCAATTCCCGGCATTCAAAACCT
The DNA here is from genome assembly GCF_902713615.1 of Scyliorhinus canicula. Lineage (NCBI taxonomy): Eukaryota > Metazoa > Chordata > Chondrichthyes > Carcharhiniformes > Scyliorhinidae > Scyliorhinus > Scyliorhinus canicula. Next base: position 99,807,642 of record NC_052157.1, on the reverse strand, counting down.
TCCACTCCCTAGTAAAATTTTCTAGCTCAGTCTTGAATATATTCAATAACCTAGACTCTACTGTTGTTTGGGGAAGAGAATTCCAAAGATTATGACCTTCTGAGCAAAGAAATTCCTCTTCATCTCTGTCTTACATAGAAGACCCCCCCATTTTTAAACTCTGGCCCCTGATTCTAGATTCCAGCATGAAGGAATACTGTTTCTCAATATCTTGTTCATCTTAGGCAGTTCCATGGGATTGATGATGATTTGCTTCCACTCCAATTAGATGGCTTTATACACCCAATGCACAGACTCTGCAACATGTAGGGCAATTGGTGTTTGAAGGGTTGAGTAGATGAGTTGTTTGGAGGTTTGTGCGCTCCCTCAAATTTTGCCTCTGCATTTTACTGACAAAGTCTCCCAAATGTGCCTTTCCAAATGAGCCTTCACCATTTTGGTGAATATCTAACCTCACAAAGCCCCTCAAATGTTTCCATTCCTTTCATTCCTCTAAACTTCAATGCGTATAGACACAACCTGCTCAACTTTATATCATTAGACAAACCGTGCACCCCAGGAATCAGCCTCATGCACTTTCTCTGAACTGCTTCCACTGCAAGTACATCTCCCCTTAAATGAAGAGAGCCAAACTGTACCAAATACTCTTTAGTGCAGTCTCATCAAATTTTTAAAACTAAATTTAGAGTACCCAATTTATTTTTTCCAATTAAGGGGCATTTCAGCTTGGCCAATCCACCTACCCTGTGCATCTTTAGGTTGTGGGGACGAAACGCAGGCAAACATGGGAGAATGCGCAAACTTCACGCAGACAGTAACCCAGGACCGGGATTGTACCTGGGACCTCGGCGTTGTGAGGCTAACCACTGCGCAGCTGTGCTGCTGATGTCCTGTACAGTTGTAGAAAAACTTGGCTATTCCCCTTGCAATAAAACATTTGCCTTCCTAATTATTTGCTGTATCTGCATTTTGACATTTTGTGTTTCATGAATGAGGACACCCAAATATGTTTGTACTGCAGCATTTGCCAGTCTCCATTGAAATAATATTCTGATTTTCTATTCTTCATGCCAAAGTGGACAAACTCATATTTTTCCCACACTATAATCCATATGCCAAACTTCTGCCGCTCATCCAAACTATCGACATTCCCTTTGCAGACAATGGGCGAGATTCTCTGGCCTCCCTGCGGCGTGTTTCTCGGTGACGGGAGGTGGTCCACCATTGGTTGGTCCTGCCGCTGTCAATGGGATTTCCCATTAAATCTACCCACACCACCGGGAAATCTGCGGCGGGTGTGCACCATCGGCAGGACCCCGCCGGCGTGAACAGCCGGAAGATCTTGCACTCTGTGTCCTCCTCACAACTTGATTTCCTACTTATCTTTGTGTTGTCAACAAATTTAGTTACAATATGGTCATGAAAGACCACAATGACGGCTTGCTAAGCCAGTATGAACTAGCTTCTGGAAAATGAGTAAGAGTAACATTGCTAAACTAAAGGGCAAATGATGTTATATAATCATAGTGAAAGCGGGCACCTTGCAAGAAGATTCATGCTGCACCAAGCAGATTAAAGTACAAAATAAGATGTAACATGATAGAGAAAGGTTGCCCCCCTCAAAACGAGCTTTGAGGTGTAGCAAGCTTGAGATTTTCCATATTCCATCTTGAGATTTTTGTGTGAGAAAATTGTAAAATGCTGACAAGTATAGTTTAAGTAAATTGCTACGCTTGTCAAAATACTGCTCAAAACTACAGGACACAACTCGTTTAGATGAAATCCTGTCTAACCAAAATAATTCACGAAATGGCAGATGTCAATTCACTTCATTTGCAATAAATTAACAGGCAAAGTTCTTTGAGGTGAAATTAAAATGGTTACTTTTTATTTTTGGACTGTCCAGTCTGTAAACTTCACAGTGTATACAGGGGATCAGAAGCAATAGCTACCTTTTAATTCAGGTTCATTTTAAAAATAAATATAAACCTCTCATGTCCTGAAACTCTTCAGTAAGAAAAATTAATGGTTTATGGAGAGGAAAAATATTTTTTGAAGATAAATATTACTCTAAACAATCTTTAAAAGAAAATAGCATGGTCCATTCTGATTAATGTGTCAGTTAGATTTTTTTCCCGTTAAACAGAATGCACTGCCTTAAGGGTGAAGAAAGAAGATTTAAAAAGTAATTGGATATATACTGGAAATAGAAAACATTTTGAGGCAATTGAGAAAGAAGTGGAGCTAATCCTACAGCTCTTTTCAAAGGCCCAAATGGCCTTCTTCAATTATCCTTTTATTCTATAATAATGACTATATAATTAATTAGATAAACAGCTTTATGATTTTGGATATTGCTTCATCTGACCCTCTGGAAAATGTGCATATCTAACAGAACTGGCGATCAAAGAAAGAGTGAGCCACAAAAACAAAATTCTATTGAAAATATTAATAAAGACATTTCCAGGAGGTAACCCAGCAGTTTAATGACAACCCTCCAAATAAAATCCCACCTTTGACCAAAATTCACCTTCCTGAAGGACAAACGCTCGATTGCTGACCAAGCCATCTGTGGAGGGCCTCAGGGGATTTATGGAGGTGCTGTTGCACCTCACATCCCTCAAGTATCCTCCGAGGAGATCTTTTAAGGAACAGAACGATTGGCAATATCTGTGCATACAGGAAGGCCTGATTCCATAACATTGGGAGAGCCAAGTAGCTTCAAGAAATATAAGTGAATGACAACAGTTTAATGCTAAATTCATGATTTAACATATGTGGAAAACAGAAACTACATCTTGAATCAACACTCACCTCAGTTCTTTTTTAACCTCTTCATAGTCAGACTGCCCTTTCAGCTTTTCCTCTAGTTGCTTAAAAACAATGATTTATAAAATATAATAAAAACATTAAAAAGTGTCCTTTAAAAATAGTGCAGTAATTTCATGTTCAGCCCAGCAGTGCAAAATGTAACATTCTGCATAACTCACCATCAGATAGATAACTTCTTGATTACATCAGAAACCTCATGCAAAACATTCCTATTTTAATCATGTAGCTACCAGGCCATCTCCTATAAGACTATCTTTCAATGGAGTTCAAATAGTTTCTCGTAGGTTTGGTTGAAATAACATAACATACATAATTTTCTACCTGATCTACAAATTCTTTCATTCCGCAAGTTATTGGCTCTCCTCAGCAATTAAACTCTAAATCAGCTATTCTCCATACCACGCTGATACGCAGGAGCCTACCCAATCGCTCTAATGATTCAATGTCTATTCAATTTAAGTGAGAAATGTAACCTCCGGAATAGAAAGTCATATGCAAAAGTACTCTGTACACTTGCAAACAATACTTCAAAGATTACAGGATAAATACATGATCTGAAATTTACTATCATGAATATTTTAATTTAATAAAACTTACAATTAATAACCAAGTGTTCTCTTACCTTGAGAGTGCTGGACTTTGCACTGAGCTGCTGTTCTAGTCGCGAGACCTGACTTGCTGAGGTCTCACGGTGTTTGGTCAGGTTTGCCTGCAACCTCTGCACATCCTCAACTAATTGCATTATCTCACGGTCTTTTGCTGCCAGTTCAACTTCTAGACTTGATCGTGTCAGCACTTCAATAGCTTGTTCCTATTAACAGGTCCCAGAACATAAGTTTTGTGAGCAGCTTTCCTGAAATGGTTTTGAATCTACTATATGCTACACCTTTGGAGGATAATGTCAAACTTTTATGCTTCATTCATTCATCAATATTAAACAGGCCAATTTTAGACAGAAGAAGTATTTTACAGCTTTTTCCATTGCAACAGACATTTAACCTTACAGGGGTGACCTTGAATTTTCAAAAATACTTCCAACCTTCAGGTGTAGGAATTTGCGAATGGGCACATTGGCTCAGTGGTTAGCACTGCTGCCTCACGGCGCTGAGGACCTGGGTTTACTGTCTGTGTGGAGTTTGCACATTCACCCCGTGTCTATGTGGGTCTCACCCCCACAACCCAAATATGTGCAAGTTAGGTGGACTGGCCGCACTAAATGAAAATGAAATGAAATGAAAATCGCTTATAGTCACGAGTAGGCTTCAATGAAGTTACTGTGAAAAGCCCCTAGTCGCCACATTCCGGCGCCTGTCCGGGGAGGCTGGTACGGGAATCGAACCGTGCTGCTGGCCTGTTCGGTCTGCTTTAAAAGCCAGCGATTTAGCCAAGTGAGCTAAACCAGCCTCTGGTTGCCCCTTAATTGGAAAATACTAATTGGGTACTCTAAATTTATAAAGAAAAGGAGTTTAGAACTCACTCACTCTTTTGGATAATGTTTCTCCATCGTCCCGCCACCTGACACATTTCCCTGGCTCTGCACTTGCTTAAAAACTGAAATGTTACCTGTCTTTCACTCTCCACAGATCTTGCCAGACCAACTAGGTTTTTTCAGCATCTTTTGTTTTAGTTTCATATCTGCAGCATTTTGCTTTCTTGAAAGCGTTTGGCTTGAAATTATCAGGTTAAACTCGCCCTTTCTCAAACGTATAGGGGAGATATCAGAGGTCGGGGAGATGTCAGAGGTAGGTTTTTTACACAGCGAGTGGTTGGTGTGTGTAATGCACTGCCAGCGGACGTGGTGGAGTCAGAGTCATGAGGGACATTTAAGCGACTCTTGGACAGGCACATGGACAGCAGTAAATTGAAGGGGTGTAGGTCAGGTTGATCTTAGATTAGGATAAATGGTCGGCACAACATCGTGGGCCGAAGGGCCTGTGCTGTGCTGTAATGTTGTAGGTTCTATTTGCAATCGCCAGTCCTTTGGCACCACCCATGTCATAAAAGAATACTGGAAGATTGTGGTCATCTCATCTGCCATTCCTATCCTTCCTTTCTTCAGCAGCCTAAGTTGCATCCCACCTAGACAGGGTAACATCCAATTTAAGCACCACACACCTTTCCAGAACGTCTTTATTTTTCTCTCAGGCAGAACCCTGGTTCCTCTGAAAGATAGCTTTTTATGAACAAGGCTCTCTTCTTTGGAGAAGTGAGGAGATCTATCACTTCAAAATGTGGAATACAAATCCTGTGGCAACAATCAACTTTTGTCTGTGCTGAAATGTTTAACCTACATTTCAGTATTATTGGAATCAGTATATATAGGGTTAATATATACCACACAAAGTACTCTGGTCAGCAGCAGCTAACGATTCAGATCAGACAGCTGCCTGGGAGAAGAACAAGTTTGTCATAACTAACGCAATGGTGGAGTCAAATGTTTACTGATTCATCAGGGAACCATCACTTACATTTGCAGATATATAGGGCTGGATTCTCTGTTTTTGGGACTATGTCCACACGCCGTCGTAAAAACTGTGGCTTTCCATGCCAGAAAAGCTGGTGTGAAAAGGCACCCTATTCCTAGCCCTGCAGAGGGCTAGCAGGGACCTGGAGTGAAACAAGTAGTTTTAGCTGCAGATACGGGCCTCCGCACTTCCGGGTCAGAGGCTGCACATGCGCATGGCGGACTCAGACTGAGGAGCTGGACCTCCCAAATAGTGCCCCCGAACAGCCGCTCGCTCCACTTGACCCCGCCTCCCAAAAAAATTGCCACGTTCTATATGCGCCCCCCCCCCCCCCCCCCCACAACCTCTGATCGGCCCTCCCCCGACCATGGCAGCCCCGGACTGAATCCACAGCTGCCATGCGAGTATCCCGAATGGCTGGGACAATGAGTGGTCCACGCCGTCGGGACTTTGGCCGGTCGGGGGCGGAGAATGGCGGGTGGGCCTCCAGAAATGGCCGCAGGTAGATGATACGCGGCTTTTCGGGGCCCGGAGAATCGGGAACCGGCACCAATTCCGTGTGTGGAAATAGATTCTCCGCCCCGGCGCCGGACGTGATTTCAGCGTCTGGGTGCAGAGAATCCAACCCCTGATGTTACTATTAGAGATGGTGGCGATTGTCCCAACAATATGCAGCAATTTAGGAAGGCATTCTATGCAATTCATGACGCATGGCACAAAACCACAGGTCTCAATTCAAAGGATAGCTCACCCTAACTTTGAGAGACTAGATTTTGACAAATATCATTTCTGACTTCTTTGAAAAGAGGATAGTCACTGATTAGTTGGTGCCCTTTTAACGAACTGGTCAATGGGTAGAGATATCAGATTGATAGCAAGTGTTCAGCCAAAAGCTATATGGAGTCAGCTACAGAAACTCTTCAGCCAATAGCCATGAAGTGTTCTGTACTTTAAAAGCATGAGCAAGTCAGAAAATAGTTAACCTAATGTCAGCTACAGAAAGTGTTCTTTGATTTACATAGAACATAGAACACAGAACGATACAGCACAGTACAGGCCCTTCGGCCCTCGATGTTGCACCGACATGGAAAAAAAACTAAAGGCCATCTAACCTACACTATGCCCTTATCATCCATATGCTTATCCAATAAACTTTTAAATGCCCTCAATGTTGGCGAGTTCACTACTGTTGCAGGTAGGGCATTCCACGGCCTCACCACTCTTTGCGTAAAAAACCCACCTCTGACCTCTGTCCTATATCTATTACCCCTCAATTTAAGGCTATGTCCCCTCGTGCTAGCCACCTCCATCCGCGGGAGAAGGCTCTCGCTGTCCACCCTATCTAACCCTCTGATCATTTTGTATGCCTCTATTAAGTCACCTCTTAACCTTCTTCTCTCTAACGAAAACAACCTCAAGTCCATCAGCCTTTCCTCATAAGATTTTCCCTCCATACCAGGCAACATCCTGGTAAATCTCCTCTGCACCCGTTCCAAAGCTTCCACGTCCTTCCTATAATGAGGCGACCAGAACTGTACGCAATACTCCAAATGCGGCCGTACTAGAGTTTTGTACAACTGCAACATGACCTCATGGCTCCGGAACTCAATCCCTTTACCAATAAAGGCCAACACACCATAGGCCTTCTTCACAACCCTATCAACCTGGGTGGCATCTTTCAGGGATCTATGTACATGGACACCGAGATCCCTCTGCTCATCCACACTACCAAGAATTTTACCATTAGCCAAATATTCCGCATTCCTGTTATTCTTTCCAAAATGAAGCACCTCACACTTCTCCACATTAAACTCCATTTGCCACCTCTCAGCCCAGCTCTGCAGCTTATCTATGTCCCTCTGTAACCTGCAACATCCTTCCGCACTGTCTACAACTCCACCGATTTTAGTGTCGTCTGCAAATTTACTCACCCATCCTTCTGCGCCCTCCTCTAGGTCATTTATAAAAATGACAAACAGCAACGGCCCCAGAACAGATCCTTGTGGTACGCCACTCGTAACTGAACTCCATTCTGAACATTTCCCATCAACTACCACTCTCTGTCTTCTTTCAACTAGCCAATTTCTGATCCACATCTCTAAATCACCCTCAATCCCCAGCCTCCGTATTTTCTGCAATAGCCGACCGTGGGGAACCTTATCAAACGCTTTACTGAAATCCATATACACCACATCAACTGCTCTTCCCTCGTCTACCTGTTCAGTCACCTTCTCAAAGAACTCGATAAGGTTTGTGAGGCATGACCTGCCCTTCACAAAACCATGCTGACTATCCCTAATCATATTACTCCTATCCAGATGATTATAAATCGTATCTTTTATAATCCTCTCCAAGACTTTACCCACCACAGACGTTAGGCTCACCGGCCTATAGTTACCGGGGTTATCTCTACTCCCCTTCTTGAACAAAGGGACCACATTTGCTATCCTCCAGTCCTCTGGCACTATTCCTGTAGCCAATGATGACCTAAAAATCAAAGCCAAAGGCTCAGCAATCTCTTCCCTGGCTTCCCAGAGAATCCTAGGAAAAATCCCATCAGGCCCCGGGGACTTATCTATTTTCACCTTGTCCAGAATTGCCAACACTTCTTCCCTACGCACCTCAATGCCATCTATTCTAATAGCCTGGGTCTCAGCATTCTCCTTACAATTATGTTTAGATAGAAAATGAGTTGCAGCACTGTTGCTACATGGTGTTAACCTGTGTATTGCTCATATCACCATCTTCTGCAAATAAAGACGCTATAGGTTCAAGCCCGGGGGTACGGAGCGGCCGGACGGATATGACAGTCCCGCCGCCGCCGTTCACACCGGTTGCTGCCAGCTGGGGGTCTGGCCCGCGATCGTGACCCGCCAATTGGCGCCCCCCCCCCACCACCAACCCACGCAGACACGGGGAGAATGTGGAAACTCCACATGGACAGTGACCCAGGGCCGGGATTCGAACACGTGTCCTCAGTGCAGTAGTCCCAGTGCTAACCACTGTGCCGCCTAGCTGCCCTAAAAATGTAGACATCAGGATCAAGGATTGCAACGGCACAGCAGTTACGCACACAATTCAGTTCTTTTATCACATTTTTAACAGATTGGTATTAACAGAAAAAAGACACATTATCCCACATGGAAGTTTGTGCCATCATTGCAGCCTCATCATTTTTAGTTGCATCTTAATCTAGTTACCACCTTTTCCAAATCAGCTCAAGTGTACAACTATGATTGGTTGGTTGATCATCAATGTAGAAAATTGAGCTAAAATTAATAGATAGGCAGTTGGAAAGTGGATAAGACACCTCTGAAGTGAAAAATGTGTTTATCAGTCAACCCTTCCTTTGGTTCACCTTCTTTAATGTCTTACCACATCAGGAGCTTTCTGGATCTGAGTGGCCAGCTGCAGGGATTTGTTAGCTGAGGAAAGTTGCTCACGTAAGGTCTCTGCCTCTCTTTGAACCACCTCTGCCCTCTGAGGGAAAGGGAAGGAAAAACAAAATATATTCATTCAACAGCTGAGAAATTATATAGGCCCATTAATCAATTTCTGCATCATTGCCCAGAACAGATTTTCCTTAACAGTCAACCTAATAAATGTAAAAAGAAAATACTGAAAGTGATGGATATTCATTTTAAACAGTACAAGGAGGAAATAATTGAGTGATTATGACAGTAATTTAACGCCAGGAGCAAGGAATCCCTGCTGATATTAATGTTGCAGCTCAGTGAGTTTTTGAGACAGAATAAAAACAAGTGCAACGAGATTCTTTTATTCAATTTCTTTTCCACAGATGAGACCAAAAAGGACTTGCTTTTGGGATGGGGGAAGGGTGGGGAGGAGTAGAGAGAGAGAGAGAGAGAGAGAGAGAGAGAGAGGAGAGAGGTGGGTGGCAATAGGAGACAAGGGATAGGGAAGAGAAGGAAGGAAAAAGATTGGATGGGTGCAGGAGATCGGTCAGGTAAAGAAGTGAAAATAAAGAGGTGGAAAGTAGTTGGATTGGGTGTGGGGGTGAGAAGGGTAATGGCATGACTAGCGAGAGAGTGAAATGTGCAATGGGAGGATTGGTAAATATGGGAAAGGATGGAGGAGTAACGTGCAAGGAATGGTATTGGTAAGGGGATAGAACTGAAGGGAATGGAGAGAGAGTTAGTATAAGGGGAGGGAGATGAGATGCGAGGGGACACGAGGAGTGAAGATGCGAGGTGAGGTGGTGGGAGAGTGGGGTCCAAGGGAAAGTGGTGCGAGGGGACAGTGGGGTCAGAGGGGAGAGTGCCACTAGGAGTGTGTGGTGTCAGAGGAGAGGCTGAAGGGGCAAGGTGGTAGTTGGCTGCAAGAATCAAATCATTAGCCAAAACACTGAAAATCTGTTACCTGATTGGCTCTTTCCAGATCTGTCATGATAATTTCAATTTCATCCGCTCTGTAATAGATTGAAGGAGAATCCAACTTAACTAAACTCCTGAATACATTGCCGATATGTCCATGCAATAAAAAATTCACGCCCAGCTAGATGTTTCAGGTGCGGAAATATCCGTTGTATAACAGTCAAGGAGAATGTTATGTGCCAGATATAAACACGTTTTAGTATCTCTGTCCATTTGATTCAGATGTTATTTGATGCCTAAATTACAGTTGCAACTGCATAGACATTTTCAGACACTCTCCAATATTTAGCAGCAGGTTATTTTTACAAAATTATCTTTTTCATCATATTGATAAAAGTGGAGGCCAGCAATTGTGCAGGTCCAGCAGCAAGCTTATACAAATTCTGTGCTGTAAGCTAGAAGTTAACTTTGGAAGTGAAAAGTATATTACACAGGGAGCAATGAACTAAACATAGCATCACACAAGGGAGCTAACAAAGAAAATGCCTCACACAAGAGACCTCAATGCAGGAAAACATTGCTTACGTATACATTTTCTGCTTGTGACTGTTTAATTCTACCAGCAGCAGTTAGTTAGGTAACAATGGTCAAACCAAGGGCCATATTTAGCATTGTACACCTGAACCTGAGCCTTGGTCAAACTGAGAATGGAAATAGAGGCCAATAACTCTCGTTAACTAGCCAGATGACTGCTAATCTTTGGGGTTACCTTATGATTGATCTACATTCAAATACTTTGACAACTAATTTCAGCACCTGACTAAATGCTAGATATATTTTAAGATGCAAGACCACAGCATTCGTTTGATAACCATTCATAAAAAACAGAATTTCAGTCCATAAACGTTGCAACAGCAACAAAATAGTATATATGTTGTGACTGTTCAGAGTACGCAAACAAAAGACTTTAAATAACATCAAATAGTCTCTTTTGCATGGTACTCGCCAAATCATACTTCATTGGGATATTTAACGGCATAAAGTTTAAGTGTCAGGGCTTGGATTATGATTGATATTTATGACCGATTGGAATTCTGAACTTTCTGATATAACAAGAGATTAGGTAAACGATTAAAAGATATATAATCTTTAACATAGAAACGAGAAGCAGGAGGAGGCCCTTTGAATCTGCTTTGCCATTCAGCATGATCATGGCTGATCCTCTATCTCCACACCACATTCCTGCTGTCTCCCCACGCCTATTAAAACTTGAGGCTAGAAATCTATCTATTTCCTTCTTAAATATATTCAGTGAGCTGACCTCCACAGGTACACCACCGTCCGAGTGAAGAACAAAGAACATTACAGCACAACAACAGGCCCTTCGGCCCTTCAAGCCTGTACCGGTCATGCTTTCAACATGAGCCAAAACCCTCATTACTTCCTTGTGCCATATCCCTCCATACACATCCTACCTATGTATTTGTCAAGAAGTCTTTTGAAAGCCGTTAATGTATCTGCGGACAGCATGGTGGCGCAGTGGTTAGCATTGCTGCCTCAAAGAAGGGTAAGGGGAAAAGCGGGGGGGGTTCTGCGACGCAGCAGGGGGTGAGAGATGGGCAGCACAAGTGGATAGCACTGTGGCTTCACAGCGCCAGGGTCCCAGGTTCGATTCCCCACTGGGTCACTGTCTGTGCAGAGTTTGCACGTTCTCCCCGTGTCTGCATGGGTTTCCTCCGGTTTCCTCCCACAGTCCAAAGATGTGCAGGTTAGGTGGATTGGCCATGATAAATTGCCCTTAGTGACCAAAAAAGGTTGGGAGGGGTTATTGGGTTACAGGGATAGGGTGGAAGTGAGGCTTAAATGGGTCGGTGCCGACTCGATGGGCCGAATGGCCTCCTTCTGCACTGTATGTTCTATGACATGGTGAAGGGCGAAGAAAGGGGCCATTTGGGATGGGCTAGGTACAGAGTGGAATTAAAGGGGCAGGAGTAAAGTGGGGAAGATGACGGACGGTAGAGGGGATTGGAGGCGCAAGCCTCCGAGTAAGGTTGGTAACGTGGAACATCCGGGGACTGAATGGGCCGGTTAAAAGGTTGCGGGTGTTCGTGCACCTCAGGAGCTTGAAAACAGGGATTGTCTTTTTGCAGGAGACACACCTCCATGTAAAGGACCAGGTTAGGTTAAGGAAGGTGTGGGTCAGGCAGGTTTTTCACTCGGGGTTTGATTTCAAATCGAGGGGTGTGGCGATTTTAACGAACAAAAAAATGGGATTTGTGAGTGCGAAGGAGGTGACGGATCCAGGTGGGAGATATGTGATTGTGAGTGGGGTAATGGAAGGGGCACCGGTAGTGTTGGTAAATGCATATGCCCCAAATTGGGATGATGTGGGTTTTATGAGGGGGTTGCTGGCAGCAATCCTGGATTTGGCCACGTACCAGTTGATCATAGGAGATTTGTGTCCTGGAGCCGAGGGTGGACAGATGAAGCCCCAGATCGATGGGTAGTGTACGAATGGCAAGGGAGCTGGGGCGGTTTATGGAGAGGATGGGTATGGTGGATCCACGGAGCTTTCAGAACCCGGGGGAAGGGAGTATTCCTTCTTTTCACACATCTATCAAGTGTATTCGAGGATTGATTACTGTGTAGTGAGTGGGGAGATTTTGGTTGGGGTGGAGGGGGCAGAGTATGCGGGGATAGTTATCTCGGACCATGCACCCCACTGGCTGGATATTCGGTTCTGTACGGGACGAGAGCAGAGGCTGGGGTGGAGGTTTGACTCGAGGTTGTTGGTGGATGGTGGTTTTGGTGATAAGGTGCGGTTGGCGATTAGGGATTATGTGGACTTCAATCAGAATGGGGAGGTGTCGGCGGGCATTTTTTGGGAAGCACTTGAAGGCCAGTGCCAGAGAGAAATGATCTCATTTACGCTTCGTACATAGAAGGAAAGAAGGGCGGAATATGACCGTCTAGTGAGCGAGATAGTGGAGGTGGATAGGGAATATTTGAGGGTGCCCACCGTGGAGGGATTGGCGAGGAGGAAAAAGTTGCAGGGGCAATTTGACAGCCTGACAACGGGAAGGGCAGAGGGGTGCAATAAGAGTGTGGGGAGAAGGCAAGCCGCATGCTGGCGCACCAACTGCGGAGGCAGGCTGCGTCCAGGGAAATATTGAAGATCCGGACTGGGGCTGGGGATGTGGTGTCAGAGCCAGGGAAGATAAATGAGGCATTTAGAGAGTATTACCAGGGACTTCAAGAGGCAGACCCAGGAGGAGGAGAGGAGGGGGACATGGGGGGGTTTCTGGATGAGCTGGAATTTCCCCAGGTGGAGGAAGCAAAGAGGCAGGTGTTGGAGGAGCCCCTGGGGCTGAGGGAGGGGCTGGATAGTATCAGGGGTATGAAGTCGGGGAAGGCCCCTGGGCCTGATGGGTACCCGGCAGAATTTTATAAGGAATTTGCGGCGGACCTGGCACCAGATCTGTTGGGGGCGTTTAGTGAAGCACTGGAGAAGGGGGAGTTGCCCGAGACGATGAGGCAGGCAGTAATCACACTAATCCCAAAAAAGGGAAGGATCCGGTGGAATGTGGGCCGTATAGACCCATATCACTATTGAACACGGATGTGAAAGTATTGGCTCAGTTATTAGCGGGGAGGATGGAGGATTGTGTCCCGGGGGTGGTTGATCAATCAGGCTTCGTGAAGGGCAGGCAGCTCGTGAGTAATATAAGACGGCTGTTGAATATGGTGATGAATCCGTCGAGAACTCTGGTACCGGAGGTGGTGGTGTCCATGGACGCGGAGAAAGCATTTGATCGGGTGGAGTGGCGGTACTTGTACGAAGTTTTGGGAAGGTTTGGGTTCGGGCTGAGATTTGTGGCATGGGTACGGTTGCAATATGTGGCGCCAAGAGCGAGGGTGAGGACGAATGATATGAGCTCACAAAGCTTTGACTTACACAGGAGTACGAGGCAGGGGTGCCCGCTGTCGCCGCTGCTGTTTGCGCTGGCCATAGAGCCATTGCCGATGGTTCTCAGGGGGTCAGCAGAGTAGCAGGGGTAATGAGGGGACAGAGGGAGCATCGGGTGTCGCTCTATGCCGATGACCTCTTGCTGTATGTTTCAGATCCGTTGGAGAGTATGGGAAGGATTATGGGCCTATTGAGGAGGTTTGGAGGGTTCTCGGGATACAAGCTGAATGTAGGGAAAAGCAAGGTATTCCCGGTCAATGAGCTGGCACAGCGGGCTAATTTAGAGGGAATGCCATTTATGCTAGCGAGGGATAGGTTTAGGTACTTGGGGATTCAGGTAGCGAGGGAATGGACGGGGCTGGTGGAGGAGGTCAGGGAGGATCTAAAGAGGTGGGATACACTGCACTTAACCCAGGCAGGCAGGGTCCAAGTGGTGAAAATGAATATTCTGCCGAGGTTCTTGTTTATCTTTCAGGCTCTCCCAATCTTTATACCAAAGATCTTTTTTCGGAAAGTGGACACAATCATCTCTGACTTTGTATGGGCGGGGAAGGTGCCAAGGGTGGGGAGGACCCTGCTACAGAGGCAGAGGCAGCAGGGGGGGTTGGCGTTGCCAAACGTGCTTCATTATTATTGGGCGGCGAATGTGGACAAGGTGCGGCGGTGGTGGGAAGGAGAAGGGGTAGAGAAGGTTAGGATGGAGGAGGAATATTGTCAGGGGTCTAGTTTGAGGGCTATGGTGACAGCAGCATTGCCAATGGCTCCGAGTATGTATTCTGGGAGCCCAGTGGTGCAGTCCACGGTGAAGATATGGAATCAGCTGAGGAGGCATTTTAGGATGGAAGGGATGTCGGTGCTAACGGCGCTGTGCGAGAATCATGGGTTTGAGCTGGGGGGGGGGGGGCGGATGGATAGTGTATACAGGAGGTGGAGGGAAGTGGGGCTGGTCAAGGCGAGGGATTTGTATTTGGAGGAAGGGTTCGACAGTCTGGAGGAGCTAAGGGAGAGGGTAGAGCTGCTGAGGGGTCGTGACTTCAGGCATCTGCAGGTTAGGGACTTTTCACGAAAGGTCTGGAAGGGGTTCCCTAGATTGCCGGGATACACCCTGCTGGAGCGACAGCTGCTTGCAGATGTGGATGGGGAGGGAAGAATTCGGGATATATATAAGTGGCTGGGGAGCAGGGAGGCGAGCGGGTGGTGAAGATCAAGGAGAATAGGAAGCGGAGTTGGGAATGGAGATCAATTGGGGAGTATGGAGGGTAAACGGGATCTCCTCTTGCGCAAGGATTAGCCTGATAAGTTTAAGGTGGTGCACAGAGTGCATATGACTCGGGCGAGAAAGAGTGGGTTCTTTCAGGGGGTAGCAGATGAGTGTGAGAGGTGTCGGCAGGGGCCAGCGAATCATGCGCACATGTTTTGGGGTTGTGAAAAATTGGGAAGATTCTGGGTGGGAGTGTTCGCGGTCTTGGCCAGGATAGTGGAGGAGGGAGTGGACCCGGACCCTTTGGTGGCAATATTTGGGGTTTCAGAGAAGGATGGCTTGGCCTTCGCCTCTTTTTGAGAAACATTTTATTGAAGTAATTTTGGTATGGTGACAACAACAAAATAAACAATACACATGAAACCATGAACATAGTGCAAAAGTAATTCACCTCTCATACAGGTCCCACCCTTATTGACCCCTACTCTAATCTAAACTACCCCCCCCCCCCCGGTCTGCTGTCGATTAATTTCCCGCAAAGAAGTCGACGAACGGTTGCCACCTCTGGACGAACCCTAACAGTGACCCTCTCAAGGAGAACTTGATTTTCTCCAAACAGAGAAAGCTAGCCATGTCCAACAGCCAAGTCTCCAACTTCGGGGGCCTGGCGTCCCTCCAAGCTAATAGTATCCGTCTCTGGGCTACCAGGGAAGCAAAGGCCAGAACGTCTGCCTCTTTCTCCTCCTGGATTCCCTGGTCTTGTGACACCACGAAAATCGCCATCTCTGGACTCAGCGCCACCCTTGTTTTTAACACCGTGGACATGATGTCCGCAAACCCCTGCCAAAATCCCCAAAGCTTCGGACATGCCCAAAACATGTGGACATGGTTCGCCGGTCCTCCCGCACATGGGGTCCTCCACCCCAAAGAATCTGCTCATCCGGGCCACTGTCATGTGAGCCCGGTGAACAACCTTATCAGGCTGAGCCTGGCACATGTTGCAGACGTGTTGATTCTACTCAACGCCCAAAGACCATCCTCTATCTCACCTCCCAGCTCCTCCTCCCACTTGCGGTTCAGCTCTTCGGTCTGCGTCTTCTCCGACCCCATAAGCTCTTTGTAAATGTCCGAGACGCTCCCTTCTCCTACCCACCCTCTGGAAACTACCCTGTCCTGAATCCCCCTCAGCAGAAGGAGCGGGAAGGTTGACACCTGTTTACAAAGGAAGTCCCGCACCTGCAGATACCTGAATTTGTTTCCCCTCGCCAACTCAAACTTTTCCTCCAACGTCCTCATACTCGGAAAGCTCCCCTCTATGAACACATCCCCCATCCTCTCAATCCCCGCTCTCTGCCATAACCGGAACCCCCCCCCCATCCATACTCCTCGGGGCAAACCAGTGATTGTCACAAATTGGGGCCTAGACCAATGCTCCCATATGCCACCTCCACTGGCCCCAAACTCTCAGGGCCGCCACCACCACGGGGCTGGAGTACCGCGCTGGCGGAAGCGGCAGAGGTGCAGTTACCAACGCCTCCAGACTGGTGCCCTTACAAGAAGCCGCCTCCAAACGCACCCATGCCGACCCCCGACCCCCTCCACCACCACCCACTTCCTGATCATGGCTATATTAGTTGCCCAGTAATAGTTGCTAAAATTTGGCAGCACCAGCTCGCCCTCTCCCCGACTCCGCTCAAGCATTACCTTCCTTACTCGCGGGGTCTTGCCCGCCCAAACGAAGCCCGTGATCACTCTGTTGACCCGCAAAAAAGGACTGCGGAATAAAGATGGGGAGACACTGAAATACAAATAGGAATCTCAGGAGACCATCATCTTCACCGTTTGCACCCTCCTAGCCAGAGACAACGGAAGCGCGTCCCTTCTCCAAAAATCGTCCTTCATTTGGTCCACTAGCCGGGCCAGATTCAATTGATGCAGCCGGTCCCATTCCCGTGCCACTTGGATGCCAAGGTACCTAAAGCTTCTCTTTATTAACCTAAACGACAGCTCTCCCAGTCGCCTCTCCTGTCCCCTCGCCTGGACCACAAACATCTCACTCTTTCCCATATTAAGCTTATACCCCGAAAACCGGCCAAATTCCGCCAGAGTCCTCATGATTTCTTCCATCCCCTCTATTGGGTCCGAAACGTTCAGAAGCAGGTCATCCGCACAGAGCAAAACCCTGCGCTCCACCGCCTTCCCCCCCCAACCCCATGACCAGTCCTCTCCAGCCCCTCAAGGCTCTCAGAGCAATTGCCAATGGCTCTCTAGCCAGCGCAAACAACAGTGGGGAGAGGGGGCATCCCTGTCTTGTCCCCCGGTGCAGTCTAAAATAGTCCGATGTTGTCCTATTCGTCCATACACTTGCCACAGGAGCCTGATACAGTAACCTGACCCAGTCAATAAAGCCCCGCCCAAATCTGAACCGTCCCAGCATCTTCCACAGATAGTCTCATTCTACCCGATCAAAAGCCTTTTCCTCATCCATTGTGATCACTACCTCCACTTCCCTACCTTCCGGGGCTTTCGTGATCCCATTTAACAGCCTTCTTACATTGGCCACCAACTGCCTGCCCTTAACAAACCCCGTCTGGTCCTCCCCAATAACGTCTGGAACACAATGCCCGATCCTGGAGGACAAGAAGGCCTTCGCCTCTCTGAATGCACGGCGACGTAATTTGCTGGAGTGGCAGTTGGTATCGCAACCGGGAGTAGCAGCATAGTTGGGTGACCTGTATGACTTCCTGCGGTTAGAGAACATAGAACATAACAGCGCAGTACGGGCCCTTCGGCCCTCGATGTTGCGCCGACCTGTGAAACCATCTGAAGCCTATCTGACCTACACTATTCCATTTTCATCCATATGTCTATCCAGTGACCACTTAAATGCCCTTAAAGTTGGCGAGTCTACTACTGTTGCAGGCAGGGCATTCCACACCCCTACTACTCTCTGAGTAAAGAAACTGCCTCTGACATCTGTCCTATAGCTACCACCACTCAATTTAAAGCTATGTCCCCTCGTGTTGGTCATCACCATCCGAGGAAAGAGACTCTCACTGTCCACCCAATCTAACCCTCTGACTATCCTATATGTCTCTATTAAGTCACCTCTCAGTCTTCTCCTCTCTAACGAAAACAACCTCAAGTCCCTGAGCCTTTCCTCGTAAGACCTTCCCTCCATACCAGGCAACATCCTAATAAATCTCCTCTGAACCCTTTCCAAAGCTTCCACATCCTTCCTATAACGTGGTGACCAGAACTGCACGCAGGACTCCAGGAGCGGCCGCACCGGAGTTATGTACAGGTGCAGCATGACCTTGTGGCTCCGAAACTCAATCCCCCTACTGATGAAGGCTAGCACACCATATGCCTTCTTAACAGCTCTATTAACCTGGGTGGCAACTTTCAGGGATTTATGTACCTGGATGCCGAGATCTCTCTGTTCATCTACACTACCAAGAATCTTGCCATTAGCCCAGTAATCTGCATTCCTGTTACTCCTTCCAAAGTGAACCACCTCACACTTTCCCGCATTAAACTCCATCTGCCACCTCTCAGCCCAGCTCTGCAGCTTATCTATGTCCCTCTGTATCCTATAACATCCTTCAGCACTATCCACAACTCCACCGACCTTCGTGTCATCTGCAAATTTACTAACTCATCCTTCTACACCCTCTTCCAGGTCATTTATAAAAATGACAAACAGCAGTGGCCCCAAAACAGATCCTTGCGGTACATCACTAGTAACTGAACTCCAGGATGAACATTTGCCATCAAACACCACCCTCTGTCTTCTTTCAGGTAGCCAATTACTGATCCAAACCGCTAAATCACCTTCGATCCCATACTTCCTTATTTTCTGCAATAGCCTACCGTGGGGAACCTTATCAAACGCCTTACTGAAATCCATATACACCACATCAACCGCTTTACCCTCATCCACCTGTTTGGCCACCTTCTCAAAAAACTCAATAAGGTTTGTGAGGCATGACCTACCCTTCACAAAACCGTGTTGACTATCGCTAATCAACTTGTTCTTTTCAAGATGATTATAAACCCTATCTCTTATAAACTTTTCCTACATTTTACCCACAACCGAAGTAAGGCTCACAGGTCTATAATTACCAGGGTAGTCTCTACTCCCCTTCTTGAACAAGGGGACAACATTTGCTATCCTCCAGTCTTCCGGCACTATTCCTGTCGACAAAGACGACATAAAGATCAAGGACAAAGGCTCTGCAATCTCCTCCCTGGCTTCCCAGAGAATCCTAGGATAAATCCCATCTGGCCCACGGGGCTTATCTATTTTTACATTTTCCAAAATTGTTAACACCTCCTCCTTGTGAACCTCAATTTCATCTAGCCTGGTCGACTGAACCTGAATATTCTCCTCGACAACATTGTCTTTCTCCAGTGTAAACACCGACGAAAAATATCCATTTAACGCTTCCCCTATCTCCTCTGATTCCACACACAACTTTCCACTACTATCCTTGATTGGCCCTAATCTTACTCTAGTCATTCTTTTGTTCCTGATATACCTATAGAAAGCCTTAGGGTTTTCCTTGATCCTATCCGCCAACGACTTTTCGTGTCCTCTCCTCGCTCTTCTTAACTCTCCCTTTAGGTCCTTCCTGGCTAACTTGTAACTCTCAAGTGCCCTAACTGAGCCTTCATGTCTCATCCTAACATAAGCCTTCTTCTTCCTCTTGACAAGTGCTTCAACTTCCTTAGTAAACCACGGTTCCTTTGCTCGACAACTTCCTCCCTGCCTGACAGGTACATACTTATCAAGGACACGCAGTAGCTGTTCCTTGAAAACGCTCCACATTTCGATTGTACCCATCCTCTGCAGTTTCCTTCCCCATCCTGTACATCCTAAATCTTGCCGACTAGCATCATAATTGCCTTTCCCCCAGCTAAAGTTCTTGCCTTGCGGTATATACCTATCCCTGCCCATTGCTAAAGTAAACATAACCAAATTGTGATCACTATCACTAAAGTGCTCACCTACATCTAAATCTAACACCTGGCCTGGTTCATTACCCTGTACCAAATCCAATGTGGCCTCGCCCCTTGTTGGCCTATCTACATACTGTGTCAGAAAACCCTCCTGCACACACTGAAGATAAAGTATGAGTTAAGGGGCTCAGCAGGGGAGTTTGAAAAAAGGTGGGGGATGTTTGTGACCGCGTTTGAGGAGCTGTTTGTCGCAGGGGGGTGGGTGAAAAAGGAGAAAAATCTGCACAAACTGTAAGTTGATTGTTGGGAAGAATGTTTCCCGGGGTGTTTATTTGCTGTAACCTACTTGATACAAGTTTGAATAAAATGCGTTAAAAAAAAGAAACCTGGAGGGATTCAAACCTGGAGTTCAGGGAAAGGTGGGAACAGATTGCACCGGTGGCGCAATGGTTAGTACTGCTGCCTCACGGCGTCGAGGAGCAGGGTTCGATCCTGGCCCTGAGTCACTGTCTGCATAGAGCACATTCTCCCCATGGTTGTGTGGGTCTCACCCTCATAAGCCAAAGATGTGCAGGGTGGGTGGATTGGCCACGTTAAATTGCCCCTTAAACGGAAAAAAAAATATTTAAAAAGGGGGGGAGAACAGATTTGGGAGGCCACAACACATTGGAGAGGAAAAGGAGGTTGGAGATGGAGATGGTAGTTTGCAAGGACAAAAGGGTTACAGGGTGCTTTTTCTCAGGAGAGGGATGATGGCGACAGAATTAAAGAAGAGGGGGACAACACCTGAACAGAGACAACAGTTCACAATATGAGCTAACATGGGGGGTCAGGAGAAAAAGTTAGCTGATCGGTAGTTCAGTGAGAATAAGATCAAGGGAACAGGAGGTGGATAAATAAGGGTGCAACCACTTAAGTGCAGCCCCACTCAGCGGGATGGCAGTAGAGACATTTTCGGAGAAGAAGGTGTGGTTAACAGGTTGTAATTAGAGGGGACATGAGGGAAGTTGGGAGAGAAATTAGACAAAGATGCAAGTTCGGGTTCAAGGCAAGGAGGGGTATTAAAAGATTTTGGCCTGTGTGCTGATGGAAGTGGGGGGACGGGCAGGGGGCAGTTAAGCAGACAAGTCTCAATCTTACTCGCAAGGCAGTCCATGAGTTCCTTGTATTTGCTGGAGGGAAGAGTGGATGGGATATGGGTGTAAGAAAGAGAAGATGGTTTGGAGTAGTGAAAAGAAGCTGTGGGTTATCCTGGCATTCCAGGAGAATGATGCAAGAGCAGGACCTAATAGTGTTTTAAATAGTCCAGCCAGATCTGGCGGTAGATGGCTAAACCAGTTATCCATCAAATCTGCACCCCTTGGACTTAAGGGAACATTGATAAGTGTGGCACCAGAGGGAATGATCAGACACTGGTGAACAATCAGATTATCTCCATTCTACAGAAACTTGTTTGCACTTGCTATGTGAATGTGAATCCTCAAAATATAAACAGAGGCCTTAGTCTACTAAATTTGTCAGCTTCATTTGTGAAAATTTATAGTAGCATTCACAAATCTGACAGTGAATAACTGCAGTCGAGAGCATTGAATGGCTAAGTGTTCAAAACATGGTTCATGAATTGTTTATGATCCAAAACTCTGTTATCACAGTAAAGAGTTCCATGAATGGGACTAGGCTGCTGATAATTTGCGTCACAATACTGATTTTATCTGAAGAATACATAAATGTTAGATCCATAAATCACATTAATGGAGATACATTAATTTTTTAGATTCAAATTGTGTTACACCAAGGAGCCAATTTTAACCCAGAGCAGGTTTTAGACAGCCAGGTGGGGTTACGGGAATAGGGTGGAGGTATGGGCTTAGGTAGGGTGCTCTTTTCAAGGGCCGGTGAAGACTTGATGGGCCAAATGGCTTTGTTCTGCACTGTACATTCTATGATTCTATGAAGAGGGAGGAAGGGAGGAAAGGAGGTCAAGTGCTTACATTCTCTAGCCTAACATTCAGCAGCTTAGCTGTCTCCAAACACTGAAACTCCTGAAATTTATTGCCGTTCCTTCACTGTCGCTGGTGTGAAATCCTGGAACACCTTCCCTAACAGCTATGTTATTCTCTAAGTCTGAATAAAGATTGCAGACTTCCAGTTAACACAAATACTTTATTCAGTGGGTTTGTTCTGTTTCCAGAGCTTAACTAGATATAATAGTCAAGAGGTATGACCAGTGAAGCTCAGGTAAACTGCCTATGCTGAGCTGTCTCTGTCTGCTGCTGCTCACTAGTGTTGTGCTTCTGAAAGAGGCGGTTCCTGCCTTGGGCTGGAACCTTTATACCCGTCTCTGATGCTGCCCTCTAGTGATGCTGTGGCTGTTGCATCTGTCTGTAGTCCCTGGAGTATGTGCAGATGAATGGACAGATCACTGCAACAGCATGTACCTACACCTCAACGACTGCAGCAGTTCAAGAACGCAACTCAGGACTTCCAGTGGCAGCCATGGAGTGAGCGGTCGCACATTTGGTGGTTCCCGCTCAAGGTAGAAATTTTTTGTTTTTTTCAAAAGCATTGCTTTTCCTTCTGCACTGTAAATTCCATGAAATCTATGAAATTTAAGGGAGTGCTTGAGGGCAAAAGGTGCAAGGAAGGTAATGCTCCTCTGGTATGGCTGGTGCATGGATCAGCAGACGAGGAGCCCCACGAGAAATAAAGAGCTGTTAGAGCAGGAGAGTTTTCATGGTGCTCCACAGATAAACGTAGCGGTGGGCAAGGGGGGGCCGGCTGCCTGCCCAGTGGTCGATGGAGCAGCTGCTGGAGTTCTTGAACAACAAGTTCCCGCAGCAGACGAAAGAGGCCCTGGAAGACCTGGCCAACGCAGTAGAGCCGCTGAGATCTGGGATTGAGCAAGTTGAGCAGAGGCTGGAGTCCCAGCGATGGGCGATTCAGAAAGTGCAGGAGGCGGTGGGGAAACATGAGGAGTAGATAGCCTCGTTGGCGGTAGAGTTGGGAGTGATGAAGGAAAGCCAGAAGCGGGATGCCTAAAGGCATCGAAGGTGCGGAGGCCGCTGTCTTTTTAAAAAATATATTTTTATTCTCCATTTTCACATTTTATTCAGAATTTACACCCCACCAACGAACAGTAAATGGTAACGAATACAATGCCAATCCCCTCGTCAACAACAACGATCCCATCCTCCCACCACCCCCCAAACAACGGCCCACCTGACAATATAAGCATCAAATAAAACAAACCCTCCCAAGGTGGAAAAAAGAAAAAGGAATCACGAATCGCCTGTGGTCACCATTGACATATACAGTCCACCCTCCACCCCGCCAAACCCCTACTTCCCCCCCCCGCCCCACTAATATTCAGTGACCGAAAGAGTACCGTGAATGACACCCATGAATTGTAGACACCGCCCCACCCCCCTCCCAGACTCCTCCCCTCCACTTCCTCTTGTAAACTCCTCCCCCCAACCACGGTTTCTTCCCCCAACATTTCACCCCGGCTAGACTCATCGGAGCTTTGACAAAGAGTCATCGGACTCTAAACGTTAGCTCTTTTCTCTCCCGACAGATGCTGCCAGACTTGCTGAGATTTTCCAGCATTTTTCCTTTCGTTTCAGATTCCAGCATCCGCAGTAATTTGCTTTTATATAGACTCATCGAAACCTGTTCTGCCAGGCTCCGATGGCCGCGGCACCTCCCCCCACCACTCCCGTTCACTGGCCAGCTTAAACCGGCCAGCGTGGAGGCCCCTGCCCGGGTCTCCTCCCCCTAGCCCAGCCCCAGGAAAACCAAGATATCCCCGTTAGCACACAACCCCCGCATACACACCAAAGCCCCAAAGAACCATCATTGCAAATGAATGGCCCATCTCTTCCCTTGTCCAAATATATACAGCGCGACTCATTTAGTACATACACCAACACGCAGTGAAAAAATAAAGTTACATGAGGCTACATCGGTACATGACCCGCTCCCAGTCCCATTTCTCAATTGTGCCACAGTCCTTCTGCCTTCGCAAACTTCTCCGCTGCTTCTGCCGTCCAGAATTAAAAGTCCTTGGATTTGTAGGTCACCCTCAACTTAGCTGGATGAGGGCAGCACGTGGGTTAGCCCTGCTGCCGCACGGCGCCAAGGTCCCAGGTTCGATCCCGGCTCTGTTTTTCCAGGTCTTCCATTTTGGCTCGCAGACCCTTGTTGGTCTCTATCACCCTCCGCAACTCCTTCCCCATCGAGGTGAGTTGATCACTGTGCTGCGATAATGCCACTTCCACTTCCTTTGGTGCTCCCGCACCTCCGCTGCTGCGCTTACCGCTGCCCTCACCGGGGCAATCGCCTCCTCCACCAGCACTTTCAATACTGCCCCCATCTCCTCCTTCATCGCTTCCATGTGCTTTGTGAACTGTTTTTCAAGTTCCGCAGCCATCACCGTGGTCATTTCTTCTGCTATGAGCGATGCAGACTCCCCTGATGCTCCAGCCTCTGCTTTCCTTACAGTTCCTGCACTGACTTTTCCACTCCCCGGCAGACTTCTGTTAATTCCCTTTTTCACGGCCGTTTTTCTCCCAAACTTGGACATTTCTCCTCCCTGTGCTTTCTTACAGCCTTTTCAGCCTCCGTTGCCCCCGGGACCGGGCGTTAAAACTCCGAAATTCCTATTCCGGAACGGGAGCCCTCAAGTGTGCGGCTGCCTCCCGCCCGCCGTCACCGGAATGCATGGAGGCCGCTGTCTTTGAGGAGGCAACAAGGAAGTTAGACAAAGGAGAACCTGTGGACATCACTTATTTAGATTTCGAGAAGGCCTTTGACAAGGTGCTGCATAGGAGACAGTTAAATAAGTTAAGAACCCACGGTGTTAAGGGTAAGATCCTGGCATAGATAGAGGATTGGCTGACTGGCAGAAGGCAGAGAGTGGGGATAAAGGGGTCCTTTTCAGGATGGCAGCCAGTGACTAGTGGTGTACTTCAGGGGTATGTGCTGGGACCACAACTTTTCACAATATACATTAATGATCTGGAAGAAGGAGCTGAAGGCACTGTTGCTAAGTTTGCAGATGATACAAAGATTGTAGAGGGACAGGTAGTATTGAAGAAGCAAGGGGGCTGCAGAAGGACGTGGACAAGCTAGGTGAGTGGGCAATGAAGTGGGCAATGAAATACAATGTGGAAAAGTGTGAGGTTAAGCACTTTGGAAGGAGGAATTTCGGCATAGACGATTTCCTGAATGGGGAAATGCTTGGGAAATAAGAAGCACAGAGAGGCTTGGGAGTCTTTGTTCACAATTCTCTAAAGGTTAACGTGCAGGTTCAGTCAGCAGTTAAGAAGGCAAATGTTAGCATTCGTGTCAAGAGGGCTAGAATACAAGACCAGGGATGTACTTCTGAGGCTGTATAAGGCTCTGGTGTGACCCCATTTGGAGTATTTTGTGCAGTTTTGGGCCCTACATCTAAGGAAAGATGTGCTGGCCTTGGAAAGGGTCCAGAGGAAGTTCACAAGAATTCACAAGGCTCTGGTCAGATCCCATTTGGAGTATTGTGAGCAGCAGTTTTGGGCCCTGTATCTATGGAAGAATGTGCTGGCCTCGGAAAGATATTCCAGGGCAGAGTTTCTGTTGGGGGAGGGTTGCTGACAAGGTGACAAGGGATTGGTTGGTCTGGCGCAGTTGGGAAGGGATCGATGACGGTGACGGTCCAGATAGGGATATGGCTGATCGGCAGGGGGAAGGGAAGGGGGAGGGGAAGGGGGTGGGGAGGGGGAGCCCCCTCCCGCCCCCCCAAACCAGGTTGGTCAAGTGGAACGTGATGGGGTTGAATGGGCTGGTTAAACAGTCGCATGTTTTCGCGCATCTAATGAGTCTGAAGGCGGATGTGGCATTTTTGCAGGAGACGCAGCTTAAGTTGGCCGATCAGACGAGGCTGAGACGAGGGTGATGGGGCAGGTATTCCATTGGGACCTGGAAATGAAGATGAGGTGGATGGCAGAGTTGGCCAATACAAGAGTTGCGTTCACGGTGGGAAGCATTGTGGGGAATTTTTATACGGTCATAGATCCAAACCTGGGCCAGTCGAATCCAAAGTCATCGAGGGTGTCGGCAGTGGCGAGAGAACTGAGGGGGTTCATAGAGCACGTGGGGGGGGGGGGGGGGGGTGGACCCGCCGAGGTTTGGGAGGCCGAGGGCGAAGCAGTTTTCATACTTCTCCCATGTGTAACAGGTGTACTTCCGGATTGACTATTTTGTGTTGGACAAGGCGCTGCTGGTGGGAGTGGTTGACTCTGAGTATTCGGTGATTGTGGTTTCTGACTACGCGCCGCATTGGGTAGGTCCGAGGTTGGCTCAGGGGGAGGGGGGGTGGTTTATATTGCTTTGGAGGTGGTGAAAACGGGTAAGGCCCCGAGGCTGGATGGGTTCCCAGTAGAGTTTTATAACAAGTTTTGGGCGGAGCTGGGGCCACTGCTGGTTGAGGGTGTATAATGAAGCAAGGGCGGTAGTCCCCCCCGCTACATTGTCACAGGCTCTCATCTGCCTGATTTCTAGGAAGTGTGGACGAAACGTGGATGGAGGCCTTGCAGAGGGTGAATGCATCCTCATCATGTGCAAGATTAAGCCTCATCAATTTAAGATGGTACACAGGGCTAATATGACGGTGACGAGGATGAGTAGGTTTTTGCGTGGCAGGCAACAGGTGTGGGTGCTGCCCGAAGGGGCCCGTGAAGCACGTTCACGTTCTGGGTGCATCCAAGATTGAGGGGGTTCTGGTAGGGGTTCTCGGACGTGATGTCAAAGGTGTGGGAGTGGTTTCGAGTGCAGAGGTGATGCTATTTGGGGTGTTGGAAGATCCAGGAAGCTGGAGATGAGAGAGGCCAATGTTTTGGCCTTTCCCTCCCTGATAGCTCCGAGACGGATTTTGCTAGAGTTGTGGGGCTCGGAGCTGGCAGAATTCCTGAGGCTGAAGGTTAGGTTCACTCTGCGAGAGTCGGCAGAGGGGTTCAGCCGGAGGTGGAAGCCATTTAGCGATTTCTTCAAGGAGGATTATGGGGTCAGCGAGGCGGTGCTGAGGGGATTAAAATGGGGAATGTGGAGGAGGTTGGTGTCACGGGCAGGCGGGTTGTGGTTGTTTATTGAGTTGCTTTGTTGTTCTTCTGATATTCTGTGTGTATTTGTGAAAATGCCTTGAATAAAAATATTTTCAAAGAATAAAAAAAAGGCAACTTCCCACCACCTTCTGAAGGGCAACTAGGGGTGGGCAATAAATGCTGGCCTAACCAGTGAATTAATTTTTAAAAATAAACACAGGCATAGACGTGTATAAACCAAATGGCCTATTTCTGTGCTGTATATCTGCAGAACAAAGCCTATTCTCTTTGCAGAAGAGAAGGTTAAGGTGAGAGTTCATAAAAGTGTTCAAAAATAATTTGGGGTTTTGATGGGAGCAGGTTCAAGATTAAGTTTCAGGAGAATGTAGACCTGAAAAGTAAACACTTGCATGGCTATGAGAAACAGTGGAGCAAAGGGATGCACTAGATAGCTCTTTCAGAGTGCCAGCACAGAGACAAGGCCAAATATCCACCTCCTGTGTTGTATACGTCTATACACTTTTGTTAAGCTGGAAATTCAGAATTAAATCTCAACATTTGAAGGGGGATGATCATATTCTATAACCTGTAGCAGTCACATCTATTATATTTACTTTTAGTAAAATGGGAAAGCTTTTTTAAAATCTGCTTCTTAAATTAAAGTAGAGATTCAGCTCATAACAAGTTCCCTAAAATTTAGCAATGGAATATGTCCTGCTAACAAGGCAACAACAACTTGTCACGTGAGAGTACCTTTAAGAAATGGGTGTTTATTACTGCAGTGCTGTCACAGTGTGGGTGGAGCTGGGCTGTCTGCCAGCTTTTAGTTTCACTTTGACAAAAGCTTGGGTGTGCCTGTTTTTTTGGTTTTGTTTCAGTGTTGGAGCTGCAGTCAGCTACAGAATGTGTAATGTTGTTCTCTCTGCCATGTAAAGACTATCTCTTGATCATTTAGTGAATTCAGAGTTATAACTGTTCTCAATAATGAATTTAAACCTGATGTGCTTCTGTTAAAATGTTTTTTTTTAATCTTATGGATGTTAAAAGGAAAGTAAGGATAACTTAGTGTTGTATTCTTTGGGGGTTGTATTTGAATTAATGGTTGCTAAGCTGTTCACTGTATGTTTTAAAAAGGTTAACTTGAATTCATAGAATAAACATTTATTTGCTTTTAAAAAATACTTTTTGATTTCTGCAGTGCCACACCTCTAGAGTGGGCCGTGTGCTCACCATACCACAATCTATTAAAAGTCAGGGTCAGGTGAACTCCATGATACACTTTGGGGTTCTCTAAACCCTGGGCCATAACAAACTTTACTCTGTATCTAACCCTACGATGTACCTGTCCTGGGACTGTTTGATGGGGAGAGTGTAAAGGGAGCTTTACTCTGTATCTAACCTCGTGCTGTACCTGTTCTGGGAGTGTTTGATGGGGAGAGTGTAGAGGGAGCTTTCCTCTGTAACTAACTCCGTGCTGTACCTGTCCTGGGAGTGTTTGATGGGAACAGTGTAGAGAGAGCTTTACTCTGTATCTAACCCTGTGCTGTACCTTTCCTGGAAGTGTTTGATGGGGACTGTGTAGAGGGAGCTTTACTCTGTATCTAACCCTGTGCTGTACTTGTCCTGGAAGTGTTTGATGGGGACTATGTAGAGGGAGCTTAACTCTGTATCTAACCCTGTGCTGTTCCTGTCCTGGGAGTGTTTGATGGGGACTGTGTACAGGGAGCTTTACTCTGTATCTAACCCTGTGCTGGACCTGGCCTTGGCGTGTTTGATCAGGACTGCATAGAGGGAGCTTTACTCTGTATCTAACCCTGTGCTGTACCTGTCCTGGGAGTGTTTGATGGGGACTGCGTAGAGGGAGCTTTACTCTGTATCTAACCCAGTGCTGTACGTGCTCATTAGGTGTATTCTCCCTCAGTGTGCCGGAATCAGTGTTCTTCCATGTTGAATCCATTTGGAAGAAGCACGGAGGGTAGCAATGGCACTTTAATGTCCATGGTGACCAGGAGTGGTTCAGCAGCACCACTACTAAATGAGCTGACCGAATTCTGAAGGAACACAAATGTTATTCTTGCTAACTCTGTTTACAATGGCTTTCAGTGGTTTGGATTGGACGTGGTCTTTCATGACTGTAACCCAGCTACTGGACTCATAGGCATAGACATAGAACATACAGTGCAGAAGGAGGCTATTCGGCCCATTGAGTCTGCACCGACCCACTTAACCCCTCACTTCCACCCTATCCCCGTAACCCAATAACCCCTCCTGACCGTTTTTGGTCACAAAGGGAAATTTATCATGGCCAATCCACCTAACCTGCACGTCTTTGCACTGTGGGAGGAAACCGGAGCACCCGGAGGAAACCCACGCAGATACGGGGAGAACGTGCAGACTCCGCACAGAGAATGACCCAGCCAGGAATCGAACCTGGGACCCTCGAGCTGTGAAGGCACAGTGCTATCCACTTATGCTACTGTGCTGACTCGAAACAGTAACTCTGTTTCTCTCTCCACAGATGCAGCTAGACCTGCCCAGTCTTTCCAGCATTTTCTGTTTTTATTTCGGATTTCCAGCACCCACGGTATTTAAAAAAAACCTTCCTCAGTTGTTCAACCTCCAAATGTTACTGAATTTAACAGGCAATATAAAAAGCAAAGAGAAAAATCTCAGAGCTTGATACCCCAGTAACTTGAAACTAGACTGACTGCTAGAGAACTTGTTGACTTGAATTGTCAAATTAAACAGTATTGGTTCATAACGACGTGGATATGTTTTTTAAAAACTTCCATACAGGCCCATAATGTAACTGCAGCAAAATTATTCAAAGTTAATTTAAAATAATAAATTGAGAACACTCAGAACCATGAATTGAAATAAGTCTTTGCAGCACTGCTGTCTCACAGTGCCAGGGATCCGGGTTCGATTCCCACCCTGGGTGACTGTCTGTATCGAGTTTGCACTTTCTCCCTGTGTCTGCGTTGGATTCCTCCGGGTGCTTTGGTTTCCTCCCACAGTCCAAAGATGTGCAGTTTAGGTGGATTGGCCATGCTAAATTGGCCTTCAGGGTGAAGTTACAGGGTGGAGGATAGGGCCCAGATAGGGTGGTCTTTCAAAGGGTCGGTGCAGACTCGATGGGCCGAATGGCCTGTTTCTGTACTGTAGGGATTCTATGATTCTAAAACATTCAAATCTTCACCGGCTCTACAAATTTAACATTTTAGTCACCTCATGAGACTAAGCACTTTTAACAAATTAATTTCCTGACATAAGGGTGGGCAGACTCCATCGATTAGTACTGAATCGCAATGAGCCAGTTTATAGAGGTAGGCTCCATCACCTCCCAGTGAACTTCAATGAGCTAGATTATAGACAGGTTTCTGTTAAATAACAACAGGTTATTGTGTGAGTGGCTCGCTAAGCAATTTCAAAGATCGGGCAGCACGGTAGCATAGTGGTTAGCACAATTGCTTCACAGTTCCAGGGTCCCAGGTTCGATTACCACTTGGGTCGCTGTCTGTGTAGAGTCTGCACGTTCTCCCAGTGTGTTCGTGGGTTTCCTACAAGTGCTCCGGTTTCCTCCCACAGTCCAAAGATGTGCAGGTTAGGTGAATTGTCCATGGTAAATTGCCCTTAATGTCCAAAATTGCCCTTAGTGTGCGGTGGGGTTACTGGGTTATGGGGATAGGGTGGAGGTGTGGGCTTGGGTAGGGTGCTCTTTACAAGAGCCGGTGCAGACTCGATGGGCCGAATGGCCTCCTTCTGCACTGTAAATTCTATGATCAGTTAAAAGTCAACCAATAGAGTCACACAAGGTAAAAAAGGGCAGGTTACCTTCTCTAAGAGACATGAGTGAACCAGTCGAGTTTTTATAACAATGATAGTTTCACTGTTACTTTTATTGATTAGTTTCATTATTTCCATTTTTAAAACAAAAGCTGTGTTCAAACTGCCTTGGTGAAGTCAAAAAGTTCTCTTGTTTAGTCCGGTAACATAATCACTACGCTATCAAACCCAATGCTGAATTTGTTTGTTGTACATAACGCATAGATGATCACAGACCCAGCTGAGTAAACAGAACATACAAAGCATCATGATTTATAAATTATGTGCTGTCAAAGTTGGTATCTGTTTTAAAGCTCCCACCACTCTTGATACAGACAGCAGATGTAGAAATAACATAGCATTATCAAGAGGTCAAATTGCAGGTGAATTGAAATAAAGGCACAATCAACAGCCTGGGTCAAATTTGCACCAGTGAATAAATATATTTTATGTTAAGTAGCAACAGTGCTGACATTAGAATCTAATACAAGTGCCACACGAGGGCCGGAAGAAAAGGATTTGAAATTTGGTGACATTTATCAAATGACAATACAACACAGAATGCCATTGTTTAAGATTTTTTGGTGGGGTGAGAAATGTAACCTGAACTGAAAAACAAGTCACAAAATCATTATCACACTTTGCAAAGATGCTTTGAATTCCACAACCTGTTTGCAACAACAACAGCTTGTATTTCTCCAGCACTTTTAAAGAACTGAAACATTCCACGACATTTCACAAAAGCATAATGAAACAATACTGGATACGGATCCAAAGGCGGGCTTATTTGTACAGGTCAAAGAGAATCACAGAAAATACTGAATAGGCCCATCGAGTCTGCACCAATACATGAAAAGCACCTGACCTACCTACTTAATCCCACTTGCCAGCACTTGGCCCAAAGCCTTGAATGTTATGGCATGCCAAGTGTTCATCCAGTTACTTTTTAAAGGATGTGAAGAAACCCACCTCCACCACCCTCCCAGGCAATGCATTCCAGACAGTCACCACCCTTTGGGTAAAAATGTTTTCCTCACATCCCCCCAAAACCTCCCACGTCTCACTTTGTCCCTTCGTAACTGGTCCTTCAACTAAGGGGAACAGCTGTTCCCTATCCACCCTGTCCACCATGCCCCTCAATATCTATTGTTTCGTTTTTTTAAATCATAAATTTAGAGTACCCAATTTTTTTTTTCCAATTAAGGGGCAATTTAGCGTGGCCAATTCACCTAACCTGCACATCTTTTTGGGTTGGGGGGGGTGGGGGGGGGGGGGGGGGGGGGGGGGGGGGAAGAGAAGAGACCCATGCAGACACAGGGAACAGTGACCTGGGGCCGGGATCGAACCCAGGTCCTCAGCGCCATGATGGGGAGAACGTGCAGACTCTGCACAGAGACACAAGGCAGGAATCGAGCCTGGGTACCTGGCACTGTGAAGCAACATTGCTAACCAGTGTGCTACCGTGCCGACCATATTTAATGGCCTTTCCCTGGTTATCCTCTTCCCATTGATATACCGTATATACTCGCGTATCATGCGACTTTTGAAGACCTAAATTGTAACCTAAATTTGGGGGGTCGCATGATACGCGAGATACAAAATTCGCGGGTGTTTTACTTGCTGTTTTTTCTGATGGGAAGATGTTCAGCCACTTGACGTTTCCATTCATAAAAACATGAATGGAAACGTCAAGTGGCTGAACATCTTCCCATCAGAATGCTGTGGTCAAAATCTGAAGAGTAGTATTCCTGATCATATGGGTAGTTTATTCAATACATGGCCGTCTTTTTCCGATACAGAATTCGCGGGTGTTTTACTTGCCGTTTTTATGAATGGAAACGTCAAGTGGCAGAACGACGCTAGTAAAGCCAGCTGGAAAGCTGTTCGATTCGCGAACAGCTTTCACAACAGAATCCACTCTGCAGAATCCACAGACAATGATACCATTTGGAAGTTTTAGTTTAGGCATTAATTTCCAAAAAAGTGACTCGCATGATACATGAGATATAGCATAAAATCATATTTTGGGGACGAAAATTTAGGGGTCGCATGATACGCGAGATCGCATGATACGCGAGATCGCATGATACGCGAGTATATACGGTACTTATAAAATATCTTGTGATTTTCCCTACTTTTACCAGCCAGAGTTTTCTCATACCTCTCTTTGCTTTCCTAATTGCTTTATTAAACTCCACCCTGCACTTTCTGTACTCCACTAATCCCTCCGCTGATCCCCCCACCACCGACCTTCCAAAAGCCTCTTTTCCTTCTCATCGTATCCTGAATACCTCTGATAATCCATGGTTCTCTGGGCTTGTTATTCATCCCTATCACCCTACAGGGAGCACTTTGGGTCTGTACCCTCCCCATTTCTTTTTTGAACAACCCTCTTCTGTAGATTTCCCCACAAGTAACTTGGCGAGATCCTGCCTTATTTTACTAAAATCCGCTCTCTCCCAATCTAAAAATATTTTTGCAACTTGTCCGTTTCTTTGTCCATAACAAACTTAAATTATACCATGTTGTGGTTGCTATCACTAAAATGCTGCCCCACCACCACTTCAACAAACTGTCTGGTTTCATTCCCCAGAATTAGATCCAGCACTACCCCCTTGTTGGATCCTCTACATATTGACAGCTGTATACATTTTCAGAAATCCACTCCATCTGAGCCCTTAATACTATCCCAATTAATGTTGGGAAAGTCGAAATATAATTACCCTATTATTATTTTAACACACCTTCGCGATTGGGCACATATTTGATCCTCAATTTCCCACTGACTATCTTGGGGTCTATAATAAACACCTAGCAATATGGCTGCCCTATGTTTTTTCCTAAATTCTACCCACAAAGTTTCATTTTATGCCCCTCCCACCCGAAGATATCATCTCTCCTTACTGCAGTAACTGACTCCTTAACGAACTAATAATGCAATGTCTCCTCCTCTTGAACCCCCTCCCGGTCTCGAGTGAAGACTCCAGATCCCAGAATGTTCAGCTGTCAATGCCCCTCCCTCAACCACGTCTGTGGTGGCAACTCTGTCATAATTCCATGTGACAATCCTCAGCTTTAGCTCATCTGTTTTACCTGTAATACTCCTGTTATATAAGTAGAGGTCATCCAGCCTTGCGTTACTCCCTTGAAGCTTAATACAGCTGTACCCCCTCTGACTTAATTGCTTTATTGTATTATGCTGTATTCCTATTCTGCTAACAGTCTGTGTCCCCAGCACTCGCAAACCTGCCTACAAGGATGTTAGTCCTCTCTGATTCAGTTGCAGACCGCCCCGCTTGTACAGGTTCCATCTTCTCAGAAACAGTTCCAGTAATCCTGGAACCTAAAACCCACTCTCCTGCACCAACCGTAAGCCATGCATTCATCTGCACTATTCTCCTATTTCTGTACTCACTAGCACGTGACACTGGGAATAATCCAGAGATTGCAACCGAGGAAATCCTGCTTTTTAGTCTGGACCTCATCCTTTTTTCTATCTGTCATTGGTACCAACATATACCATGGCTTCTGTCTCATCACCCTCCCCCTTCAAGCTGTCGTACAGCCATTCAGTGACATCCTGGACCCTGGCACCACACCATCCTGGAGTCACCGTAGTGTCTATCTGTTCCCCTGACTATAGAATATGACTATTTATTGCTCTTCCTCTCTTCCCTGTACAAACAGGCTGCTTGTGGTGCCAGAAGCTTAGCTCTATCTGCACTCCCTGGAGGAACCAGCACCCTCATTAGCCTCCAAAATGGAATACTGATTTGCGAGCAGGGAACTCCTGAACTACCTGCCCGTTTCTCTTGGACTGCTTGGTGGTCACCCATTCCCTTCCTTCCTCAAGTCCCTTCAGCTGCGGTGTGGCCACCTCTCTAAAGCTCTCAGATTTGGGGATGCTCCTGTGTACCCCACCACCGTTCCAGCTCTGAAACCCGAGCTTGCAGGAACTGCAGCTGGACACACTTCCTGTCCACATGCTACAAATGTGCTCGGCTACCCACACAGTGCAGGAGGAGCATACCACAGCTTTGAGCTCTCTTACCATGACTAAACCCTTAAGTTTAAGACTTTAGAAGACTTGCAAACTTCAAAAAGAATAAATTAACCAAGTCCCTTGCTACAACAATGGTTTACAGTTTAATATACTTTGAAAAATATGAAAGGAGCAGTGGAAGATGGTGAAGCAGATGGGTCCTCAGCAGCTGAAAGCATGGGTGCAATAGGGGGATAGAAGGTACACACTACTGTTGAGGAATAAAAAGTTAAGGAACGTTTGCATATTAAATAAGGTTAGAGATAGGGAGGCATGAAACCATGAAAGAATTTAAACATCAGAGTAACAAAGTTAAATTGGAGACCTTTTGGAAGCTGCAATCTCTTCAACAGAAAAAACTCTGACAATATGTGTATCAATACTATAATCAGAATTTCAGCAAGTAAAATTAATTTGAAGCTAGAATACACAGCAATTTTCACTACAACATAAAAAACTTGACTTTTCATTCATCGTTTAAACCCACATGTTTAAACATGAATAAGATCTCATAACATGAAACAATATTGTGAGATGAAACTTATACATATCCAAAAGGTTCGGTGGGGTTTTTGGGTTAAGGGGATAGGGTGGAGGCGTCGGCTTAGGTGGAGTGCTCTTTCCAAGAGTCAGTGCAGACTCGATGGGCCGAATGGCCTCCTTCTGCACTGTAAATTCTATGATTCTATGAACTCAAATCGCATAATATTATCTTCAATTGTAGGTTTTTTCAGGAATAATAAACTTCAGTGGAGAAATTTGTAAAATGGTGCGATAACAATTCTCTTAAACTAAATGAAAACAAAGCAAAAGAACGAAGAACAAAGAACAATACAGCACAGGAACAGGCCCTTTGCCCTCCAAACTTGCGCCGACCATGGTACCAGCCTAAACTAAAACCGTATGTACTTAGAGTCCGTATCCTTCCATTCCCACCCTATTCATATATTTGTCTAGATGCCCCTTAAATGTCGCTATCGTACCTGCTCCCACCACCTCCTCAGGCAGCGCTTTCCATATATTTACCACCCTCTGTGTAAAAAACTTGCCTCACACATTGTTCTAAACTTTTGCCTATGTCCTTTAAACCTATGTCCCCTAGTACTTGACTCTCCTACCCTAGGAAAGGGCATCTGACTATCCACTCTGTCTATGCCACTCATAATCTTATTAGTTATAGACTTTAGGAAAAAGGCCAGTTAATTATATTGTTCCTGTGAAGATTCATGATTTGGACATTGAAATAGTTACTAACTACAAGTATCTAGGTGTCAAAGTAGATGATAAATTGAATTGGAGGAAACAGTGTATAGCTGTGGTAGCCTAGGGGTATACACAGTGAAATTACCTCAGAAAAACCTATTAGTTCTTAATATTCTAAACAAATTCTTCTAAACAAACTCTTCTAAATTGCTGTGATTCAGAATGCCATCCTTTTTGGATCTCTTGCCTGGTGCTGTTGTCTTAGGAAAGCAAACTCTTTCAGGGCACAGAGATTATTGACGAGGCAGGAAAGGAATTTGATGAGCATTCTTGGCAAAGTCTGCTCTCAGCATATTGATGAAAGTAGAGTGTCATGCACAATGGGAATTACCCTTGTATGAGTATCACTGTTGGATGCATTCAGGGAAAAGGCCTCAGATGCAAGACAAATCAGTTCCTGAAATAGTTTGTGTGGCCTTCGCTATAAGAACCTTTAAAAGGAGTTTGATGAGTGGACGAGGATATGCTCTCAGGGTGGGACTCTGACGGATTATTCTACTGCACTGGAATAGATTTTAATACATGTTAAAGTTAGATCTCAGTGATAGGGTAATTTTTTTTCTTTTATCGTTATTATTCATTTATATGTAATTTTTTTCAATGAACAAGAAATGTACCCAAAATAAACTTCTGTATGGATAAGAAGGTGAAATTAAGCTGAATTTAATTGAATTCCTGCTAAGTTGTCTGGTCAGCTAGCAGTGGTTCGCTGAGTGACCACCTGATCAACAAGCAGCTTTTGCACCCAATGTTTTGCTTTGAAGATTAACTAAAACAATGAGATATCAAAAAATGGCTTGTGTTGAATGCAGCTACAGGTCACAGAAGGGCTGCAAAATTAGTTTTCCTGGAACTACCTTCCACCCATATTCAGGGTAAGGTCAAATTGTTGGAGGTTTTGCTTGGAAGACTGATCAGAAATTTAGATTGAAAGCTCCTTGAACCTGCTCTGCCATCTAATGAGATCATGGTTGATCTTTACCTCAACTCCATTGACCTGCCTTTCCCCCCCAAATCCCTCAATACAATAATAAACATCTGTTGAATGCTAAAACAAGTTAGACATTTATTCATAAAGGGGATGTAGGAAACCATAAACAAAACTGTCAATGACACGAGTCAGAATGCAATTGGCACACAGCTTCATCAAAAAGAGACTATTTTGAATGACAGCACAGCGATAGCGAAAAAGTGCAGGGCTTGTTGCCAAATGTATGAACAGCATATTGTAGATTACTAGCTGCAAGGATCTTTAAGTGGCTTGAAAAATATATCAGATTGATAAACTAACGCTTGCTTTTGATATATTGCCTATAACATCTGTAGCAGGCAGAATTTTAATATCAGTTATTAGTGTCACCATGAGCAGAATTTAAACTACTTTAATCGCTGTCACATTTCATTCCGTTATTGTAAAATCTCTTTTTCAATCATTCACTGTACAAAAGAAACATACTGTAGAATTGTTTACAAAAAAAGATTTGCAAGATTGCATGTGGTCATAGCCTTAATGAATACTTAATCATGCAATACACTGCCCCTCTGTCTCAAATAGGAAAATCATTTCTTGGGATAGGCTGTCCTAATAAAGAAAGCAAAATATTCGGACTACAAATATAAATCGTTATCCAATAACATCGTATCTTTTGCTTGTTTAGGCTTACACAGAAAAGTAACGTTTATTTTGGTATATTTATTCTTCACAAGCGGATGGTAAGTGGCACCCCATGTTTGAGGTGGAACTATACTGAACAACTTTGAAACAAAGAACTTGGAAAACTGCATATTAAAAACAGATAAATGGCTGGCATTAAATGATATTCTGCATTCTTCTGGAACTGGATTTAAGACATGCAATCAACAGCATCACCATCAAATATTATTGGTGCATGCAAACAAATAAAATAGCATTCAAATAGGAGGAACGTTCCTTCAGCTTGGGGAATGAATACTGCAGACTGTAACTGTTGGGAATTGTTCGGAATGGTAACATTAGAATAGGGGCTGGTTTAGCACAGTGGGCGAACAGCTGGCTTGTAATGCAGAACAAGACCAGCAGTGCGGGTTCAATTCCCGTACCAGCCTGCCTGAACAGGCGCCGGAATGTGGCGACTCGGGGCTTTTCACAGTAACTTCATTAAAACCTACTTTTGACAATAAGCGATTATTATTAGAATAGGTTGACTAGAAAAAAACAGAGGATGCGAGAAAAGAATAAATAGGAACATATAAGAAAAGGGAGTTGTTGGGACAACCACGGTAGAGGAAAAGGGAAGGCAGAGAAGGGAAAGGAGGAAGTGGTGGGGAAAAATGAAGAGAAAAGAGCAAAATGGATTCAACACGCCAAGCCTCTTGCGACAGAACCTTCCAAACCCATGAGGATTATCACTTAGAAGGTTAAGGGCCATAAAACCGGAAGACACAAGACAGAATTAGGCCATTCGGCCCAAAGACCATCAGACACAAGACAAAATTAGGCCATTCAGCCCATCAAGTCTGTTCGGCCATTCAATCATGGCTGGCATGTTTCTCATCCACATTCCCCTGCCTTCTCCCCATAACCCCTGATCCCCTTACTAATCACGAACCTATTTATCTCTGTCTTAAAGACACTGGCCATGTGTGGTTGTGTTCTCTGTCTGGATTTGCCTATTTCTTCCTTACAATGCCCCCCCCATCCCCTTCTCTCCCCCCCCCCCCCCCATCATCATAGCCCGCTCCCCACTATTCCCCCTCCCCCCGCTTGCCTCGCCGCCATATTATCTGCACCCCTCCCCACAACCTTGCCAGGCGCTTTCCCCCTTGCCACAGCCTCTTTCTTTCTCATGAGTCCCTGTGCTAGCTACCTTGCTAGTGTGGTAGCAACCTTCAAGGGAGTTAATGTTTCCATCCCTCGCCCACCCTCTGAACTTCTTGCTCGCTCTATCCTCCGTCTTACCCTGTGCTTCTCTGAGCGCTGCTCAACCTTCCGTCTTTCGCTCCCTTTATTTTTCAGAACGAGGCCACGCTCACCTGTGTAAAGTGGTCTCTGTGGGGGTGATTTGGTGTTGGCTGTACAGGCTACAGGGGGGGCGGAGGCGGGAGTTCCGCCCCCATGTCGGAACATTGCAGTGTTTGTCTCGTTCCGTGGGCTCCTCATGACTTTCCCTGTTGCCACTTTTCCAGCCTGCGCTCTTCGGCAAATTTGTCTGCCTCCGCAGGTACTGTGAAAAAATGTTCTTTGCCGGAGAATGTGACCCAGAGTTTGGCTGGGTACTGCATTCCAAATCATCTGCCGCTCTCGTATAGTGCGGCCTTTGCTTCGTTGAATTCGGCCTGGCGCTTGGCCAGGTCAGCCCCAATGTCCTGGTAGATCCGGATCTTATGAGCTTTCCAGCTACAGTTCTTGGACTGTCTGACCCAGCGGAGGATTCTCTACAGGTCCTGGTACCAGTGTATTTTCACTATCATCGCCCTTGGACTTGGGGCTTTGGTCGAACTGACCGATGTGGCCTGTCTATTTATGGTGGGTTGGGGAAGGTCTCCCTTCCCTCCAGGTTGCCCAGCTTTTGGGCCACATAGTCTAGAGGGTTTCTACCTTCGGTGCCCTCCGGTAGGCCCATGATTCGCAGGTTCTGCCGTCTCAACCGGTTCTCTTGGTCCTCAACCTTTCCTTTTAGGCTGTCCTGTCGTGACCAGCCTCGCCATCTCTTTTTCTCGGGCGACAATCCGGTCTCTCTGGTCCGTTGCGGCCCTTTCCAGGTCTGTGATCGTCGCCTCCTGGGCCTCTAATCGCTTTTTGGCTTTGTCCAGGGCCAGTTGTATGTGTGCCAGAGCTTCGGCTACAGCACCCTTCACCGCAGCCTGGATGTCCGACTTTGTCTCGTCTCTGTGCTCCCTCAATGCTCGAGAGGAACGTCCTCCAGTCATCACCTGGTGAGGGAGGGCTTTGTGCGTGGCTGGTCGGGCCCTCTCGCTCTGGCAAAGTTCAGGTTTCGCACCTCGTGCACTGGTCAGCTCGTCCGTTCTTTGGTGATGCAGGTTCTTCCCACTCCTGGTTTCTGTTCAGCATCTGGAGTGGCTTTTGCCACCCTTCCCCCTTCTTCCGCCACCCTTCCCCCTTCTTCCCCCCCCCCCCTCCCCCTGTTCTTCTGCTGTAGTTCTGCTAAAGTTGTGGGATGAATTGTTCAATTTTTAGGTGTTTTTCAGGTGGAAAATGTCTATTTTGCAGGTTCGCTGGAGGAGAGCCACCTGATGTGCGACTTCTCAGCACATCGTCATCACCGAAGTGCATAGTTGTCATTGTAACTTGATTTGAGATACTACAGACAACTTTGCAAACATGCGGGTGGCGCAACGTACGTTCACCCGATTAATCCCGATGACCAGCTAAGATTGTTTCATTTGCCATGATCAATAATAAGAGACAGTACAACCCTTTCAGTCCAGAGCAGCGGTATCCCTTTTTCTATAATAAATTAAACAAAACAGTAATGTTTAAGTTTACTTAAAGAGCAGTGCCCAGTTTTGATTCTTTTACAATATTCAATGTTGATCTGCATAATCTTGCTCTTAAATTTGAAGGGTTGAACATTATTTTGCAAGTTGCATAAGACAGTTACTAAAAACATTTTAAAATATGCAAGTTGTGGAAGACAGTTACTAAAAACATGTAAAAATAATACACTCAAGTTCAAAAAGTATAATGTATTTTATAACATGGAAATAAAAGGGATTTCAGAAGAAAACAGACAAAGATGAATGCTTCATAAAAAATTTGCCTCAGTTACCTGTCTTACTCAGTTTTATAAAACTCCAGAAATATGAGAGCTGACAGTACAAGCAGAATTGCAGGGTTGACCTTTTCCATTTATTGCTGTCGAAAATTAGAGGTTAACCTGCAGGTCATTTGTGCGCTGTATAACTGCTGTACACATGAATATATTTAGAATAATCCTGCAGACTCACACCTTGCATTAGTCCCTTTGAGTCTCCTCAGGTTAATGTGTCACTTTCCAGATTTAACCTCTTATATTTCCACGGTTATTTAACCTACAAAAGACTGAAGGAAAAATAACTCCAGGCTTAAGCAAGTTCTGTTCTCATAAAGATGCTTTGTCAGAATAAAAATAAATATATTTACTATATAATTATACACCGTGAAGAAACAGAATGATGACAATGCATCGTTAATTTATTAAATTATTCTGTCCAGCACCAGTTTTGTGCAAAGTATTTCAGGATTATAATTATAAATCGATTTTGTCTCCTGAAAGCTGGAGTTCTACTGGAGATATGACTGCTGCAAAAAACAGCAAAATGCACCAATTCGCCTGTTATTTAAAAGCAACTGAGAAGAGAAATGGGAAATTAGAACATTTCCCCCTCCCCTCGCTCTTAATTGCGATTCCCAATGACATAGAGATTAGATTTACCATTAGGTTAATAAAAGGTAATGCTCCTTACGTTAGCATGTAAAATAAACCTCAACACCCAACTATCAAATCACTTTACTATTATAAAATTAAATATCTTGATTCACACATAATCACTCACACGTTGGCCATGTTATGTGAGTAAACTGCTGCGTCCAAGACAAAACTGTAGCTACAAAACCAGTCAGAGGCTGGGTATTGTGATGATCCCCTACACCTTTATACGATCTAAATTGCACAAGTCAGGATTGTGATAGGCTCTGTATTGCCATGAATAGGCTTTTGGCCTTCACAAGAAAAGAAAATAAGAACTAGGAGCAGGAGTCAGCAATTTAGCCCCTCGAGTCCACTCCACCATTCAATATAACCATGGCTGATCTCTTGGCCACTGTAGTCCATTCTCCATAACCCTTAAACCCATTACTAATTAAAAATCTGCCCATCTCCTTAAATTTACTCACTGTCCCAGCATCGAGGGCGCCACACAAACGTGAACCAGGCGTACTGGCACCTTGGGGAGTCTTGCAGGCCATTGGAGACCCCCGGTGGGCAGGGACAGGGCAGGGTGGTAGTGAATTCCACAGATTCATATACCTTTGAGAGAAGTAATTTCTCCTCAGCTTGGGTTTAAAATCGGCTACCCCTTATTCTAAAACTATCACCTCTGTTCTAGGTTACCTCACAAGAGGTAGCACCTGCTCTTTGTCCACTTTGTCATCTTATAAACCTCAATTAGATCTCTCATTCTCTAAACCCGAGAGAGTATAGGCCTAAACTGCTCAATCTCTCTTCATAAAACAAACTGCTCATCTCTGGAATCAATCCAGTGAGTCTCTTCTGAATTGCCCCACGTGCAACTACATCGCTCCTCGGGTAAGGGGACCACAAGTGTACACATTACTCCAGGTACGGTCTCACCAATGTCTTGCATTGCCAACTTTAGCAACATTTCCCTACTGTTATATTCAATTCTTTTCGCAATTTAATAGCTGCTGTCGGCCAGTGTACTTTACTTAGTACAAAATGTTCTTTTGAAATGTTCAATATATTATATACACGTACACACATACACCCAGTGGATGACATTACAAATTAATATTCTATACAGCACAACTTCATAACTATATGTATAATAATAAATTTATTGTGTGAGGCCATAGTATTGGTATGACCAAGTGATGGACTATTAATAATAGACAAAGCGAGTTACAGAACTAAATTGTGGATTTAATACACTGAGATGTGTGCCTGCCAGCGGTTGATCCCTCACTGGGGGCAGGGCCACAGATCAGCCAACTATATACAAAGCCCGAGGGACGGAGCCAACAGAAGCAACAACAACAGTAAGTAACAATGGAACAATCAATAGCAGTGAATATATATATATATATATATATATATATATATATATACACAGCAGTGAGTAACAGTGGAGCGTGCTTCACCACATTCACCCCCTGTTAAAAAAAAAACAAGTCCAGCGGGGTGAAGTGGTCTTACAGATTGAGTTTGACAGGAGCTTTAACCTTCCACCGTGATTGCCTCTGTCCCGGCTGTGGTGTGGGCACGGGTGTCGAGACCTTCGACTCCGGGAGCATGTTGTCTTCTTCTTCATCCCGATGAGCCGACGGAGAGGGAGACGGTGTAGGGGCGGGGTGGTGGTAATAGTCACTGGGGAATCTGCGGATGCCAAGTTCCTGAGGGAGACTGTGTCCTGCCACCCGTCATGCTGTGCCACGTAGGCAGACTGTGGGTTTGCACGGAGGAGCCGAACCCTCTCGACCAGGGAATCTGACTTATGCTCCCCGCATGCTTCCGGAGGAGGACGGGCCCTGGGACTGTCAGCCAGGACGGGAGCGAGACCCCGGAGGTGGACTTCCTGGGGAAAACAAACGTTCGTGAGGGGTCTTGTTGGTGGCAGTACGCAGAAGCGACCGGATGGAGTGGAGTGCGACCGGATGGAGTGGAGTGCATCGGGAAGGACCTCCTGCCAGCGGGAGACTGGGAGACTTCTAGACCGTAGGGCAAGAAGGACGGCCTTCCAGACCGTCGCGTTCTCCCTCTCCACCTGTCCGTTTCCCCGGGGGTTGTAGCTGGTCGTCCTGCTTGAGGCGATGCCCTTGCTAAGCAGGAACTGACGCAGCTCATCACTCATAAAAGAGGAGCCCCGATTACTATGGACATAGATGGGGAACCGAAAAAGGTGAAGAGACTGTGCAGTGCCTTGATGAAGGTGGCAGAGGTCATGTCAGGGCATGGGGTGGCAAAGGGAAAACTGGAGTACTCGTCAACGATGTTGAGGAAGTACACGTTATGGTCAGTGGAGGGGAGGGGCCCTTTGAAATCGATACTGAGGCGTTCAAAGGGGCGGGAGGCCTTCACCAGATAAGCTCTGTCTGGCCGATAGAAGTGCGGTTTGCTCTCCGTGCACACTTGGCAGTGCCTGGTCATGGTCCTGACCTCCTCGGTGGAGTAAGGCAGGTTGCGAGCTTTGATGAAATGGAGGAGCCGGGTGACCCCCGGATGACATAGGTCATTGTGGAGAGCCCGAAGTCGGTCTACTTGTGCACTGGCACATGTACCGCGGGATAGGGCATCTGGAGGCTCATTGAGTTTCCCAGGCCGATACAAGATGTCGTAGTTATAGGTGGAGAGTTCGATCCTCCACCTCAAGATCTTGTTGTTCTTGATTTTGCCTTGCTGTGTATTGTTAAACATGGAGGCAACCGACCATTGGTCAGTGAGGAGAGTGAATTGCCTGCCGGCCAGGTAATGCCTCCAATGTCGCACAGCTTCCACAACGGCTTGTGCTTCCTTTTCGACAGAGGAGTGTCGAATTTCGGAGGTATGGAGGGTACGGGAGAAGAAAGCCTGCCCACCTGGTTGAGGGTAGCAGCCAGGGCAAAGTCAGACGCATCGCTCTCCACCAGGAACTGG
This sequence comes from Scyliorhinus canicula, assembly GCF_902713615.1. Classification (NCBI taxonomy): domain Eukaryota; kingdom Metazoa; phylum Chordata; class Chondrichthyes; order Carcharhiniformes; family Scyliorhinidae; genus Scyliorhinus; species Scyliorhinus canicula. The sequence goes on along the minus strand of NC_052157.1, from coordinate 99,763,324 downwards.
ATGAACACGTCTACTGCGTGCATCGCGGCCTTGGCAATATCTGCCTTGATACGGTTGAAGGCCAGGCGGGGAAATGGTGGATATGATAAGTGGGCGGGCCTTGATGCGAAATTGGGGACCCACTGAGCATAATAGGAGAAAAACCCCAGGCATCACTTCAGGGCCTTGGGGCAGTGGGGGGAGGGGGAAGTTGCAGAAGAGGGCGCATGCGGTCAGGGTCGGTCCCCAGGACTCCGTTTTCCACGAAGTAGCCATGACTAGGCGAGCAGTCCGGAAACCCGAGGGTCTTGGCAGCTTGACCACCACGATCGTGTTCTCCTTATTATAGGTGTAATTAAAGTGCTGGGCGGTGTGGAGGAATTTCTGGAGGTTAGCATCGTGGTCCTGCTGGTCATGGCCGCAGATGGTGACATTATCCAGATACAGTAACGTGGCCCACAGCCCGTACTGGTCAACCATTCGGTCCATCGCTCGCTGGAAGACCAAGACCCCATTGGTGACGCCGAAGGTGACCCGGAGAAATTGGTAGAGGCAGCCACCTGCCTCAAAGGCAGTGTATTGCTGGTCCTCCGGGAGGATAGGAAGCTAGTGGTACGCGGACTTCAAGTCTACTGTGGAGAAGACCCGGTACTGCGCAATCTGGTTGACCATGTCAGATCCGCAGGGAAGAGGGCACACATCGAGCTGCGTGCACCGGTTGATCATCTGACTGTAGTCGACAACCACCCGGTGTTTCTCCCTAGTCTTGACGACCACCACTTGAGCTCTCCAGGAGGCTTCAATGATTCCCTTCCCGCAGGAGTCGTGGACCTCCGACCTGATAAAGACCTTGTCCCGGGCACTGTAGCGTCTGCTTCTGGTGGCGACGGGCTTGCAGTCGGGGGGCGGGGGAGGTTAGCAAAGAGCTAGGGAAGGGCGACATTAAGGGTCGCAAGGCTACAGACAGTGAGAGGGGGCAGGGGTCCACTGAACTTCAAAGTCAGGCTTCGGAGGTTACACTGGTCCAGTCCTAGTAACAGGGCAGCGCAGAGATGGGGGAGGACGTGGAGTTTGAAGTTAGCGTACTCTACGCCCTGTACCGCAAGGTTTGAGTAGCCCCAGACCTGAACGGAGTGTGATCCCGAAGCTAGGGAGATAGTCTTGGACGCGGGAAAAATCCGAAGGTAGCAGCGCCTTACCGTATCCGAATGAATGAAGCTATCCATGCTCCCTGAGTCGAATACACAGGTCGTCTCGTGCCCATTGACCCGGACGGCCATCATGGAGATCTTGAGGTGATGGGGCCGGGAGTGGTTGAGCGTGATGGAGCTGAGCTGCGGAAGATGGCTGGTCTGGTCGGTGGTAGCGGGGTCGTCCCAAGATGGCGGCCTCCATGAGTCACATGTGGTGGGCGGCGTCGAAGATGGCGTCCAAAATGGAGGCCCCCACTGCGAGGCGGATGACGCGTCAGAAAGGGCGGTCCCGGCAGGCAAGATGCCACGCTGTGGTACCTGTGAGCTTCAGGTCGGGCTTGACAGACCTTGGCAAAGTGCCCCTTTCTTACCGCACTCATTGCAGGCCGCGATCCGAACAGGACAACACTGACTGGGGTGCTGGCGTTGGCCACAGAAGTAGCAGTACGGGCCCCCGGAGTTAGCGGGCTGCCTCGCGGCACAGGCTTGTGACGCGCTCAGGCCGGGTGATGGCTGCGCCGCCGCCGTCCACGAGAGTGCCGCGTGGTCGGACGTGAAGGCATCCATGTTTTGGAACGCTACTTCCAAAGAGCTAGAGAGCTGCACAATGTCCTTGAGGTCGAGGGTACCCCTTTGAGCAAGCGTTGTCGGATATAATTAGACCGGACTCCGTCTACATAGACGTCCCTGATTAGGAGCTCAGAGTGCTGAACCGCCGTAACTGCCTGGCAGTTACAATTCCGGGCAAGTACTCGCACGTCACGCAGGAATTCAGCCAATGATTCACCAGGATGGTGACGCCTCGAGACAAGGAGATGTCGAGCGAACACCTCATTCACTGCCCTCACGAATTGTCCTTTTAGCTGTGCGATTGCCTCTGCGTATGGGGCTCACCCAGGCGTTGAGGAGACGCAGCTTATGCACCTCGGTGACGGCGTCGGTTGATGAGTCGAGGTAAGCCTTGAAACAGCTTAGCCAGTGCTCGAAGATCGCAATGGTGTCGGCTGCCTGCGGGTCAAGTTCAAGTCGGTCAGGCTTAAGAGCGGCATCCATTGTAATATCTCAGTGTATTACATTGATGGACCATCAATAATAGACGAAGCGAGTTACAGAACTAAATTGTGGATTTAATACACTGAGATGTGTACCTGCCTGCTGCTGATCCCTCACTGGAGGCAGGGCCACAGATCAGCCAACTATATACAAAGCCTGAGGGGCGGAGCCAACAGGCAGAGTCAACAGAAGCAACAACAACAACAACAGTAAGTAACAACGGAACAAACAATAACAGTGAATATATATATATATATATATATATATATATATATATAGCAGTGAGTAACAGTGGAACGTGGTTCACCACACCAAGTACTTGCAAGAAGATGTATTAATGCTATTGGTAGGCTTTTAAACACATGCTTGAGAGCACATGTTTTTAGAAACTCCTCGGATAAAGCAGGTGCTCGTCGGTGCAACTTGTTATGAATATGTAATTTTGTAATTCTTAGTTTGGAACTTGAAATTTTGGAAAAACGTGGGTTTGAGAAACCCACATTGAGATCCAAAAAGATGAGGTGTTGGGTGTCTTGAAAAATATTAAGGTAGATAAGTCCCCAGGGCCGGATGGGATCTACCCCAGAATACTGAAGGAGGTAAGAGAGGAAATTGCTGAGGCCTTGACAGAAATCTTTGGATCCTCACTGTCTTCAGGTGATGTCCCGGAGGACTGGAGAATAGCCAATGTTGTTCCTTTGTTTAAGAAGGGTAGCAAGGATAATCTAGGGAATTACAGGCCGGTGAGCCTTACGTCAGTGGTAGAGAAATTACTGGAGAGAATTCTTCGAGATAGGATCTACTTCCATTTGGAAGCAAATGGACGTATTAGTGAGAGACAGAATGGTTTTGTGAAGGGGAGGTCGTGTCTCACTAACTTGATAAGAGATTTTCGAAGACGTCACAAAGATGATTGATGCAGGTAGGGCAGTGGATGTTGTCCATATGGACTTCAGTAACGCCTTTGACAAGGTCCCTCATGGTAGACTGATACAAAAGGTGAAGTCACACGGGATCAGGGGTGAGCTGGCAAGGTGGATACAGAACTGGCTAGGTCATAGAAGGCAGAGAGTAGCAATCGAAGAGTGTGTGGTGTTCCGCAGGGATCAGTGCTGGGACCTTTGCTGTTCGTAGTGTATATAAATGATTTGGAGGAAAATGTAACTGGCCTGATTAGTAAGTTTGCAGACGACAGAAAGGTTGGTGTAATTGCGGATAGTGATGAAGACTGCCAGAGGATACAGCAGGATCGTTTGGAGACTTGGGCGGGGAGATGGCAGATGGAGTTTAATCCGGACAAATGTGAGGTAATGCAGGTAGGGAATATACAGTGAATGGTAGAACCCTCAAGAGTATTGAAAATCAGAGAGATCTAAGTGTACAGGTCCACAGGTCACTGAAAGGGACAACACAGGTGGAGAAGGTAGTCAAGAAGGCATACGGCATGCTTGCCTTCATTGGCCGGGGCATTGAGTATAAGAATTGGCAAGTCATGTTGCAGCGGTATAGAACCTTAGTTAGGCCACACATGGAGTATAGTATTCAATTCTGGTCGCCACACTACCAGAAAGATGTGGATGCTTTAGAGCGGGTGCAGAAGAGATTTACCAGGATGTTGCCCGATAGAGGTCTACAAAATTATGAGGGGCATTGACAGAGTGGATAGTCAGAGACTTTGTCCCAGGGTAGAGGGGTCAATTACTACGGGGCATAGGTTTAAGGTGCGAGGGGCAAGGTTTAGAGTAGATGTACAAGGCAAGTTTTTTTACACATAGGGTAGTGGGTGCCTGGAACTCGCTGCCGGAGGAGGTGGTGGAAGCAGAGACGATATGTCACATTTAAGGGGCATCTTGACAAATACATGAATAGGATGGGAATAGAGGGATACGGACCCAGGAAGTATAGAAGATTGTAGTTTAGTCAGGCAGCATGGTCGGCACGAGCTTGGAGGGCCGAAGAGCCTGTTCCTGTGCTGTACTTTTCTTTGTTCTTTGTAGACAGCCATAAGGTATTTACAATTCAAAGCATGCTCCATGTTTACTTAAAGGGTTCAGAGTTAGAAGTGTGAAAATAATAAAGAACAAGGAGTCCTGCCTTAAATTAGTAATAGAGCTAGAATCTGGTAAAATTGTAGTTTTCCCTGTTGGAGATACAAATCAGGTTTCCGAGACCAAAAGGGAGATTTGGGAATTGGATAGTATCTGTGGTAGGCCACGTTGCCATGGGGATGGATTACAGGAAAGCATTTTGTTTGGTTTGGGGTTCTTATCTTGGTGATTTCTCACTGAAACAGGCGTTAGCGTGGAAGCAGTTTTGCGACAGGCAGCAAGAGAATTTAAGAGGAACTGTGGATCAGCAGCAGAGGATTGTCAGAAAGCAGTGGCGTTTCTGATTTGCGGTCACTGAGCAAAAATGCATGCTTGAGCAGAGGAAGTCCACAGTTGTGAGGTGTTGGAGGAGAGTTCAAGGTTTTGCCGAGCTGGATGCTAGTGGGAGGACCTGAAGAAATCTCACAACTTGGAATCAACGTGAATTCCTGAGAACCATGGCACACCTTGTTTTGGTGCCAGGAGAAGTGAAGAAACCTTCCCGATTTCATAAAGTATAGAGGGTGAAAGTGAAATTAAAGCAGTTTGTCAAGCATTAGACTTTACGTACAGTTGAGATTTATAGGTCTAAAGTAGAAACAATTATGAAATATATTGCTGTCAGCGGCACTTGGCTTATTTAACTCTCATATCATAAAGTGCGTTAGATTAAAGCGTTATTTGTGAAAATATGCCTTGGGGCATAATTCTTTCAGTTAAAAGCTGGAAGTTTGAATTTCTTTTTAAAACTTAATGGTCTCAATCAAGATCACAAAAAAATGTATTTTAAACTAAATCTGTAACTGTAAAACTTTTGAGTGTTTTAATTTTAGAAACCAGATAGGTTCACTGACAGAAATGTGTGCCTGGTTGCTACCATAGAACCCTACAGTGCAGGAGGAGGCCATTTAGCCTACTGAGTCTGCACTGACCCTCTGAAAGAGTATTCCACTTCCCTGCTATTTCCCAATAACCCCTTAAGCTAACCTACAGATCTTTTTTAAAACACTAAGGGGCAATTTAACATAGCCAATCCACCTAGCCTGCACATATTTGGACTGTGGGCAGAAACCCATACAGACAGGGGGAGAATGTGCAAACTCCACATAGACAGTGGCTCAAGGCTGGAATTGAACGTGGAGCGGCGAGGCAGTAATGCTAACCACTATGCCATTGTGCCACATGTTAAATGTTCATTCAGAGTGCTAATTTTGAGTGTTCAATATCAATTCTATTTGTCTCTGGATGGCATTTTTGCAGCTGCTTTACCTGTCATTTTATTTCCATATTTTCACATATAACGATATACAACAGTATCTTTTTTTTAACATCTGTACATGACATTGACATAATCTAATGAATGATAATCTATTGGGGTTTTAAATCACACAATCTCATTCTGAAGTTAAGCTGGTGTGGTTAAAAGCTTAATAGACACACAGATCATTATTCATTACATATTTATTATAAAATTAGACAAAGATTCTAACTGTAAATTCGACATCTTACTTATATTGATCCCTGCAGAGTTGGTATAGAAGTTGATGATTATAAGCAGTTATTTTACAGTTCTCCACTGCTGGTCCTAGAATTCTCACCACTAAACACACTGACCCACCAATTGTTCATTTACTTATGGAAATATAGCCCACAAAGCTAAGCTCTATGAGCAATACCAAACTATTTTAGTATTTATATGATAACATGGCTGATTTAGCACACTGGGCTAAATCGCTGGCTTTTAAAGCAGACCAACAGCACGGTTCAATTCCCTTACCAGCCTCCCCGAACAGGCGCCGGAATGTGGTGACTAGGGGCTTTTCAGTAACTTCATTGAAGCCTACTCGTGACAATAAGCGATTTTCATTTTCATTAAATGTTTTAAATGCAATTACAGACAACAGTTACTGCTGTTAAGCATGTGTTTTGTGGAATGTCAAAGACATCACTGCACTCCACTTTCTTCCCCATCTTTTCAGCAGATGAAGCATCATTTGTGTAAATCAAACATAAAATAAATGTTAAACCTGTCAAAGTTATGTCAGTACAGTCAGGAGCAGATGACCCAGTCAATTTGTTCACCTTTTCAATTGAAGCAACAGTAAATGGAAATGTTGAGTAAGTGGTTAACCAATCTAAAAAAGCGACAGAACTGCTTACAATGTGCAGAAGCTACAATACTAACCTATGTTAGACAGAGATAAACAAACCTTTCCTGTCATTTGGTAAATAATATTGCAAACAATTGTTAGCCCTAAGCAGGAAACATTCTGCAGTCAATAACTCGCATTTAAACCCATCTCAGCACCGCGACTCAAGAGCTATGCTAAAAGTATATGTATTTGGAAAGGTTAAGCATCAATTAAAAACAAATATTATTGCAGAGGTCTGTTACGTATGATAATGTTATTAACCATTGTGTTTTCTTTTATTTCTTTAATAACGCAACTTTAAACCAATTTTGAGATGGTATGGAGCTTGTTTCCTTATCATAAAAATCAATTTCTTGTAACATTAAAATAAATCACAATACCCATTACACCTATCCTGATATTCTCGGATTATTTAAAGCAACCAGGGACAGAGAAGTAAATTAATGTACATTGGCAAAATAATAGTTACTCAAACATTCTTTCCCACATACTGATGTAAATATAATGTTGAGCTCTTTTACGAAGGATATTCTAAGAACAAAGGAAGTCTTATTAAGAAGGGGAAAGGATTAATTTATTATCCAAAAATAAGTCACACACATCTAATTATTTTAACTTCAGGATTTACAGAAAGGTGAGTTTTTGGTCAAAAATAAATCTTACAAAGTTAAAAATGATAAATGCACTCTTTATTTAAGGTCTCCTTAGGATTTAGAAAGGTTTTCACATTACAGTCTGGGAAAAGTAGCTAGTAATACAGAAGTAGTCACATATTATTCTAGTAATTCCCTAATGAGAACCGTAACAGAACTGCATTATTTAAGATCTTCCATCTAGTACATGCTTGTGGCCCACGGGGAAATTAACTTTTGCACAGTCAGTAATCTAAGGGTTAATACAAACTGAAGTACTAAGCCCCCAGTACATGTTCTGTTCAGTAAAGCATAAAATCTGTAAGCTCAGGAGAATAATGCAGCTGTGCTGCAAGGACTGCTATATAGCGGTACATTAAAAATTCATATCCCAGGCATTCCACGGTGTTCTGCTCTGCCTGATTGCTGCACTGACTGGGAAAATATTAGACACCCCACAGTCTTTTCTGGCAATCAGAAGCATTCCTAAACAAATACAACCTCTGAGAATGAAAGGGCAAATAGGGTATGAAAAATTACTGAGTTAAACTCTATCTTCAGCGAAAAAAAAGGTAGTTTAAATCAACCTTTTCAATACAACTACTCCTTCTAATGCTGATCCACACACCAAGGTGGTCATAGACAAAGTCACGGCACAGACCTGGAGACAGACTCATGGTCTAATCTCACAGTCTACAGCCTGTCTGACACAGCCCATAACATTAGGCTTCAACTCAATTTAATGATATCTATTTACAATAAATATGTATGAAATGCAGGAGGCTCTTAGTGCTACTGTTTCAAAGCTGACTCGAGCTTCACCTTCGTAAAGCAATAATATCTGAAATTTGAAGGAAACTGAGGAAATGTATCGAACAATTCAATATCTGTCAAAAATATTCAAAGCTTCATTATATTGTTGACTTAGGACTTGCAATTACTGAGAATTCAAATACAACAGACACAGTAAAACAAACAACAATCTTACACAACATCGAAGCCAGATTTTCAACCATTCAGCTTCTAAACTGGCTGAATCATCCAACTGAATCTAACGTGAACACAAATTCATATCCAACTGCTTACTGGCACTATTTGGGATTTTTGCTATGAATACATTCTTTGCTGATTAATTACAAAATTTATTCTAGTTAAGTAAGCCCTACAACATGATTCCTAAAAATTACTGTCAGTCCAGCACCTCACCAATGGTAAGAACCGAGTCAAAATGGACAGATTTTACTGGGAATATTAAAACCAAGATTAAACTCTCTGTTCTGGCAGAGAAAAGTTAATTAAATTATTAATTCATCATATACAAATATAGTATTGACCAGCACTGCCTGACACAGCAGCCCAATATAAAAGGAGGAGTCAATGGAAAATGTGCTACTGATTTCTTAACTGCAGATTTCCAAGATTGTGCAAGTAAATGGCAATTATTGAAAGTATGAATAAATAGAGATTAAATAAATCTGCAATTAATACCTGCGATGTGTATGTCAGGCTGTGTCAGACATGGAAGTGCACAAAATTATATGGGGAAGATATCAACTGTTGTTATTCAGCATGTTAGATGCAATCCCAATAGGTTAAAAATGGTTATTTTGCGTCCAGTCTAAATAATGACACCAATCACCATTTTAGCTCACTGAAATGGCTGGGATTATAACAGAACAGTCAAAGTACAACAATCAATATAATTAGTATCCTGAGTGTTCAGTCAGTATTATTTCATTTTTCAATAATGACGGTAAATATTTTCACTCTCAATTGACACCATCAGCACCACTGCTTGTGTTCCACAGGCTGAGTTATTTACTGCATCTTAGGTAATTCACAGAAACTAAATGGCAAAATAATACTTCTGAAGCTTGCCTTTAACATCTAATATAATTCTCACATGAAGAAACATATGAATCACCAAATGACAAATGATTATTAATTACTGCAATAGAAGGGCAAATACTTGGCAAAGCACAGCCCTCCCCCCTCCCACAATAACTCTGAAGGAATTCTTTAATCAATACTCCATCTCCACCAAATAGTTCTCCGACTCGGATATTGTTAGAAATTATTCTTAAACAATGTACCTGTTCCAAACAATCTGACTCAATTGTGCAGTTTGGTTGTGTGTGTGTGCATGTGTATGGGGGTGGGAGGGGCGCATGACATTTAATTTTAATTTTTCCTTCCATAATTAGGTATTTGACCCCTGACTCTAGGACATGACCACAATTCTATTCCTGCCCTTCTACATTACTAATAGTTGTCTTGATCAGGCCACATATCCCGGTATAGTGCACAATGAATACTTGGTCACTGGAGTTTTTTCACATGTTCCTATTGGTCAACATGCCTCAATAATTGTCACTCTGCTATGTCAACAGCACAAGGCCTGCAATTATTACTGTTGCTTTTCTTCTTCAGCTATACCCCAATCTTCCAGAAATCATCACCCTTTTGTTTTTGTTGTAGTTAAAACTCATTTGCCTTTTTTACAGCGTCTTCTTAACCTGTCCGCTCACCTTTAAAACCTTTTATATTTAAACGTCTTTGGTCAACATTACATTAAGAACAAAAATAGAAAATGCTGAACAATCTCAGCAAGTCTGGCAGCATCTGTGGAGAGAGCGGAGATAATGTTTTGAGTGTGGATGACTTTGTCAGAGCTAGAGAACTGGAAATAGGATGAGATTTATACAGTTGTTGGGGGTGGGGAGTGGAGCACTGGGGAGAGATGTCATGGAGAAAAAGGACAATGTAAATGGTGGTGATAATGATTGAGAAGGGTGTTGATAGAGGCATATGATGAGGTCAGAATGTGCCAGGGAAGCAATGTGTCAAAGGACAACTTGGAAAATGGAACAGATGGCCCCAGGAAGGGGGGGGGGGGGGGGGGGGGGGTTGTATGGGAAAAACAGATTGATGGAAGAAATGAAAATAAATTGATAGAAATAAAAAATGGGATGAAGGTAGAGGAGAGAGTTCACAATCTGAAGTTGTTGAACTCAATGGAAGACAGGCCTAATCTGAAGAAGGTGTGCTATTCCTCCAGTTTGCACTGGGCTTCTCCTGAACTTCCCCTTACCGCTGGCCCTTTATCCAGCCCCCACACAGTAATCCCCCCCGTCCCCAACAGTATCAATCTCATCCGATTTCCAGTCATCTTGAGCTCTGATTAAGTCATCCATACTTGAAATGATAGCTCTGTTCTTTCTCCACAGATGTTGTGAGACCTGCTGTGATTTTCCAGCATTTTCTATTTTTATTTCAGATTCCAGCATCTGCAATATTTTGCTTTCATTTAACTATTACATTCACAATGTAAAGTGAATTCTGTGTTCAAGTTCGCAAAAAATATTTTCAGCTCACATTTTTTAATATTAACCCATGCCTATTTCTGCCTATTTATCTAGACTACAAATGTCCTAGTTTCCTGCGTCTTTCTTCCCAATTGGGAATCGATACCCTTTGATATGCACTCACGTATATCTACATCCAGAGATATGCACTTCCATACGTCTACATCCGCTGCAATCTGCTGCATCAACATCTAGTTGTGCCTACATATAGAGATACGCACTCCCCTATGTGTCTCCATCCAGAGCAATTGTTAACAATTCAAAAATCGGGAAGGAAACTGGTCCAGACACCCATCCCTGTCGCAAATCATTAAGCCCTCATATGGCACTCCAACCCATGATTCATTGATCTGGATCTTTGCTGTCTCATTTATTGATAGCACCGCCTCTAATTTTCTCACCAAATTTCTTAGGATCTATTTTTCACATAATTTTTGGAAGCAAATCAAAACTATATCAACTTTATTGTAGGTAGTTAGCACTGCTGCTTATGGCGCTGAGGATCCGGGTTCGATCCCGGCCCTGGGTCACTGTCCGTGTGGAGTTTGCACATTGGGTTTCACCCCCACAACCCAATCTGCATGGGTTTCACCCCCACAACCCAAAGATGTGGGTTAGTTGGATTGGCCATGCTAAATTGCCCCTCAATTGGTAAAAAAAACAATTGGGTACTCTAAATTTATAAATTTAATAAAACTTTAGTCCTATACATTATTCACCTACATAATTCTATCTGGCTGTCAACTAGAACCATAATGTACATGCCACCTTTGATCATTCGATATTCCTCAATTATTTTAAATCTAATGATGTATCCTTGTAACATACAACTACTGACATATGACAAATTTGTCAAAATCTGCCTGGCCTATCCTTCATGAACACACCTGCAGCACTTTCCACTTTCGAGTCTTTCAGAACAGCTCCCCACTCCAATGAAATTCCAAATAATTATGGTTCATCAGCTGCCTCCTCACTAACCTCCAGTATTCAGGGCTGTATATCAATCTTCTTGCCTTACTGTCTCATTATTAATAAGTGCATCCAATGGGTGCCCTGAATCGTAACCAAAAACTTTTAAACACATCTTTCACTCTGAAGCAAGTATTCATTAAGCATATATGCCATTTTCTTCGCTACGCTATTAATCTCACCAAGCTCATTTCGTTTTTTTTTCTTTTTTAACAATAAATTTAGTGTACCCAATTCATTTTTTTCCAATGAAGGGGTAATTTAGCGTGGCCAATCCACCTACCCTGCACATCTTTGGGTTGTGAGGCCGAAACCCACGCAAACATGGGGAGAATGTGCAAACTCCACACAGACAGTGAGCCAGAGCCGGGATCGAACCTGTGACCTCGGCGCCGTGAGGCAGCAGGGCTGCCCCCCATGCTCATTTCTGAGTAGCTCCACTTTCCTGTAATGATTCTCTTCTTCCTAATACGTCGAGAAACCTTTTCTCATTTCCTCTGATATTAACAACGTGTTTGTCACCTCTTAACTCTCCACTCCGGGGACAGCACGGTGGCGCAGTGGTTAGTACTGCTGCCTACGCCGCTGAGGACCCGGGTTCGATCGCGGCCCTGGGTCACTGTCTGTGTGGAGTTTGCACACTCTCCCCGTGTCTGCGTGGGATCACCCCCACAACCCAAAGATGTGCAGGGTAGGTGGATTGGCCACGCTAAAGTGCCCCTTAATTGGAAAAAAAATAATTGGGCACTCTAAATTTTTTTCAAAAAAACTCTCCACTCCAAACTGGTACATTTGTTGTGACTCTTTGTATGCTACTGGTATTGGCATATGCTCTTTCTTGCAGACTTTATTTTAAGGATAATCTGGATGCAATCACCGAACATTAATCTTACAAGCAGGCCCTCTTTCCATTTACAGGACTGGTATGATACCAATCGTACCAATCCCATAGATATTTCCTGCTGTTTCTGTACTGTTCTACCAATTGGCTGATCGGTATCATCTGTGCAGTATGAGTTGTGCTAGACATGTGTTTTCACCCAATATCACTCATAAAAATGTTGCGAATCTGTGTTCCTGTTGCCATGTATCCTCTTTGATACCCAAATCATACATAGCTCCAGAGACTGTATCACTGCATCAGCTCTCAGGGCTGGTTTAGCACACTGGGCTAAATAGCTGGCTTTTAAAGCAGACCAAGGCAGGCCAGCAGCGATGGTTCAATTCCCGTACCAGCCACCCTGAACAGGCGCCGGAATGTGGCGACTAGGGGCTTTTCACAGTAACTTCATTGAAGCCTACTTGTGACAATAAGTGATTTTCATTTGTCCTGAAGTTAAATTGAATCCTACAATTTGCCCCCAAACACAAAAAGGCTGCACTGCCTGAAGGAGCTGATGGTGGGTTATAGTGTGAAGATTTCATTGATCAATCTGCATATATTACAAAATAGTCGGATTTAGGAAGAAGGAGTGCTTCCACAGAAATGCATCCACAGAAGTGCTGGTCAATGACACTTTTCTCGACAATTGTCAAACCTAATGGCTGTTAAACCGTTGACAGCTTTACAAAAATTGCAGTTTGGAACTTAACTGAACGAAAAACAACATTTTCTACAGAGTGACATAAAGCACCGTTACCAATTAACCACAATTGGAGTCAACTGCTTTCTAGAGAGCATTCATAAAAATACAGAAGGCAAAAAGTATTTTTTTTTTAAATTTAGAGTACCCAATTCATTTTTTCCAATTAAGGGGCAATTTAGGCAGACCAATCCACCTACCCTGCACATCTTTTGGGGGCGAAACCACCGCAAACATGGGGATCAGGGGTTAAAGGGAGAAGGCAGGAGAATGGGGATGAGAAAATATCAGCCATGATTGAATGGCGGAGCAGACTCGATGGGCCGAGTGGCCTATTTCTGCTGCTTTGTCTTATGGTCTTAATGTGCAACGGACAGTGACCCAGAGCCAGGATCGAACTTGGGATCTCGGTGCCGTGAGGCAGCAGTGCTAACCACTGTGCCATCGTGCTGCCCCCAGAAAGTATTATCAATACTGAACCACCATCCAAATTTATTTACAATATGAATGATTCACGGAAGCAAAATTAACACAGGCACAACAAACTGTAAAGTCCTAAATTGGTACTTTTTTTATACAATTACAAAACAATCTTTTTTAACAGAAAGCACATTAGTGACCTGAAGCCTGAAATGCCCAAGCAATTTCACGGTAAATTACCTCACCAGCTAGAACTATCTGGATTTGTCAATTTAATGCAATGAAGACGGCATGTGGCACAGTGGTTAGCACTGAAACTATGGCGCTGAGGACCCGGGTTCGAATCCCAGCCCTGGGTCACTGTCCGTGTGGAGTTTGCACATTCTCACCATGTCTGCGTGGGTTTTACCCCCACAACCCAATTGGCCCTTAATTGGAAAAAAATGTTTGGGTACCCTAAATTTACGGGAAAGAAACCCCAAAAAGAATTTAGTGCAATGGACTTAGAGATAGGCCAAGTTGCAGCTAAACTTCATCAGCATGCTCCTGGCCTTGCTATTGCAATGCACTCCTGGCTGGCCTCTCAAATTCTGTCCTCTGTAAACTTGAAGTCTTCCAAATGTTTGTTGTCCACGTCTTAACCTGCAACAAGTCCCGTTTCCCTATCACCCGTGGTCGCTGGTCTACATTGCACGGTAGCACAAGTGGTTAGCACTGTGGCTTCACAGTGCCAGGGTCCCAGGTTCAATTCCCCCCTGAGTCACTGTCTGTGCGGAGTTTGCACGTTCTTCCCATGTCTGCGTGGGTTTCCTCCGGGTGCTCCAGTTTCCTCCCACAGTCCAAAAACGTGCAGGTTTGGTGGATTGGCCATGCTAAACTGCCCTTAGTGTCCAAAAAGGTTAGATGGGGTTATTGGGTTACGGGGATAAGGTGGAAGTGAGGGCTTAAGTTGGTCGGTGCAGACTCGATGGGCCGAATGGCCTCTTTCTGCACTTTATGTTCCAAATAAATCTAAATAAATAATAAATATTATTATTGGGTCTCGATCAAGTGACCTCTTGATTTTAAAACTCTCATCCTTGTTTTCAAACCTCTCCATGACCACATCCCTCCCCATCTCTGTGACAACAAAGAACCAAGATAAGTACAGCACAGGAACAGTCCCTTCGGCCCTCCGAGCCTACGCTGATCATGTTGCCCGTCTAAACTAAAATCTTCTACACTTCCTGCGTCCGTATCCCTCTATTGATAGGATATTCATGTATTTGTCAAGATGCCCCTTAAACGTCATTATCGGCCCTGCTTCCACCACCTCCTCCGGCAGCGAGTTCCAAGCACCAAGCAGGGTAGGTGGATTGGTCACGCTAAATTGCCCCTTAATTGGAAAAAATGAATTGGGTACTCTAAATTAGAGTTCCAGGCATCTCCTCTAAACATTGCCCCTCGCACCTTAAACCTATGCCCCCTGTAAGAAGTCTTACAACACCAGGTTAAAGTCCAACAGGTTTGTTTCAAACACGAGCTTTCGGAGCACAGCTCCTTCCTCAGGTGAACCTTCACCTTCACCTGAGGAAGGATCTGTGCTCCGAAAGCTCGTGTTTGAAACAAACCTGTTGGACTTTAACCTGGTGTTGTAAGACTTCTTACTGTGCTCACCCCAGTCCAACGCCGGCATCTCCACATTACGCCCCCTAGTAATTGATACCTCTACCCTGGGAAAAAGACTCTGACTACAACTCTGTCTATTCCCCTCATAATTTTTTAGACCTCTTTCAGGTCGCCCCTCAACCTCATTCGTTCCAGTGAGAACAAAGAGAGTTTATTCAACCGCTCCTCATAGCTAATGCCCTCCATACCAGGCAACATCCTGGTAAATCTCTTCTGCACCCTCTCCAAAGCCTCCACATCCTTCTGGTAGTGTGGCAACCAGAATTGAACACTATACTCCAAGTGTGGCCTAACTAAGGTTCTATACAGCTGCAACATGACTTGCCAATTCTTATACTCAATGCCCCGGCCAATGAAGGCAAGCATACGTATGCCTTCTTGACTACCTTCTCCACTTGTGTTGCCTCTTTCAGTGACCTGTGGACCTGTACACTCAGATCTCTCTGACTGTCAATACTCTTGAGGGTTCTACCATTCCCTATATATTCCCTACCTGCATTAGACCTTCCAAAATGCATTACCTCACATTTGTCCTGATTAAACTCCATCTGCCATCTCCCAGCCCAAGTCTCCAAACGATCTAAATCCTGCTGTATCCTCTGACAGTCCTCATCGCTATCCGCAATTCCACCAACCTTTGTGTCGTCTGCAAACTTACTAATCAGACTAGTTACATTTTCCTCCAAATCATTTATATACACTACGAACAGCAACGGTCCCAGCACTGATCCTGCGGAACACCACTAGTCACAGCCCTCCAATTAGAAAAGCACCCTTCCATTGCTACTCTCTGCCTTCTATGACCTAGCCAGTTCTGTATCCACCATCCCAGCTCACCCCTGATCCCGTGTGACTTCACCTTTTGTACCAGTCTACCATGAGGGGCATCAAAGGCCTTACTGAAGTCCATATAGACAACATCCACTGCCCTACCTGCATCAATCATCTTTGTGACCTCTTCGAAAAACTCTACAAGTTAGTGAGACACGACCTCCGCTTCACAAAACCATGCTGCCTCACATGAATACGTCCATTTGCTTCCAAATGGGAGTACATCCTATCTCGAAGAATTCTCTCCAGTAATTACCCTACCACTGACGAAAGGCTCACCGGCCTGTAGTTTCATCCAAGAATTTCTGTCAAGGCCTCAGCAATTTCCTCTCTGGCCTCCTTCAGTATTCTGGGGTTGATCCCATCAGGCTCTGGGCACTTATCTACCTTAATATGTTTCAAGATGCCAACACCTCGTCTTTTCGCGACCTCCTCTAAGATATCTGAGATCCTCCAATTTTGCTATCCTGGCATCCTCAGCTTTATTGCTCCCTCATTTGGGGTTGTACCTTCATTTCCCTCAGCCCCAAACACTGGAATACTCTCACCAAATCTGTCAACCTCTCTACTCCGCTTTCCTCCTTAAAACTTACCTCTTTGACTAACCTTACACAAAATGTGGTTCAGTGTTGCATTTTTGATTTACAATGGTCCTATGAAGTACCTTGGGATATTTCATTGCAATAATGGTGCTATGTAAATATAAGTTGAAGGCCCAAAAGTATCCCTAAACAATGCTGGAAAGAAGCAGCTAATGAACATTATAATGTCTCTTGCATAGGATAGGGTATAGGACACAGAAACAAGCCATTCATGTCAAGCAGTTCACGTCGGTGTTTCTGCTCTACTTGGGCCTCCTATTGCCCTTCCCATCTAATTCTTTCAGCATAACTCTCTAATCCCTTCGCCCTTAGCTAGCCTCCCCTTAAATGTATCTACATACAAACAAACAATTTTGGAGCAGAGAATAGCCCATTCGACCACTAGGGCCTCTTCTGCCTTTCAATAAGATCATTGTTTACTACATAGTTGCCTGGTCGGGAGGGTATTAGCTATGAAGAGAGATTGGGCGTCATGGCGGCCCAGTGGTTAGCACTGCTGCCTATAGCGCTAAGGATCCGAGTTCAAACCCCAACCCCCCTCAGTCATTGTCCATGTGAAGTTTGCACATTTTCCCAGTGTCTGCGTCGGTACACCCCCACAACCCGAAGATGTGCAGGTTAGGTGGATTGAGCACACTAAATTGCCCGTTAATTGGAAAAAAGATAATTGGGTACTCTAAATTTACTTTCCAAAAATTTTAGAGAAAGCTATGAGGAGAGGTTTAATAAACTCAGATTGTTGATAGTCAGATGCTTTTTCCCAGGGTAGAAAATTCAATTACATGGGGACATAGGTTTAGGGTGCGAGGAGCAAAGTTTAGGGATGTACGAGAAAAGTGTTTTTACACAGTGAAGTGAGTGCCTGGAACGCACTTCCGGAGGTGGTGGAAGCAGATACGTTTAAGAAACATCTTGACGAATACATGTATAGGATGGCAATAGAGGGATACGGATCCCGGAAGTGCAGCAGGTTGTAGGCAACAGGCAACATGCTCAATGTAGGCTCGGAGGGCCGAAAGTACTGTTCCTGTGCTGTACTGTTCTCTGTTCTTTGATTGGGGGTCAGTTAGCTCTGCCGATTGGACGTTTGGTTCGTGATACGGAGCAACATGCAAGTTCAACCTTCTCTGAACAGCTTCCAATGCAATGTTATCTTTTCTTAAATAAGATCAAAACTGTACATAGTGCTACAGATTTGGTCTCACCAAAATCCTTTACAACTGTAGCAAAATATCCATACTTTTATATTCTATTCCCCTTGCACTAAACAACAAATTTGGGGCAGCACGGTAGCATAGTGGTTAGCACAATTGCTTCACAGCTCCAGGGTCCCAGGTTCGATTCCCGGCTTAGGTCACTGCCTGTGTGGAGTCTGCACGTTCTCCCCGTGTCTGCGTGGGTTTCCTCCGGGTGCTCCGGTTTCCTCCCACAAAATTGCCCTTAGTGTTGGGTGGGGTTACTGAGTTATGGGGATAGGGTAGAGGTGTGGGGTTGGCTGGGGTGCTCTTTCCAATAGCCGGTGCAGACTCGATGGGCCGAATGGCCTCCTTCTGCACTGTAAATTCTATAATCTATGAAATTTCCATTTTCCTTCCTAACCACTTGCTGTATCTGCATACCAACTTCTCCTGATTCATGTACCAGGACACCCAGATCACTCTATGTCTCCCTCTGTTCTACAATCTCCCTCCATATAATTTACTGCTATTCTGATCTTCCTGCCAAAGTAGACATGTTGACGTTTTCCCACATTATACTCTTTCTGCCAAATTTGTGCCCAGTCACTTAACCTACGTCCCTTTACAGACTTCTCAAATCCTTTGACAACTTACTTTCCTACCCGCTGTACTGTTCTATATTCTATGTTCTATCTTTACGTCATCAGCAAAATTCAGTCACCACACATCTGGCCCCTTCACCCAAGTCATTGATATAAATTGTTAACGGTTGAGTCCCCAGAACTGACCCCTGTGGCACTCCATCAACACAAAAAAAGATCCATTTATCCCTGCTCTCTGACCAGTCCTACAGCCATGCTTACACATTACCCCATATAAGAACATAAGAACTAGGAGCAGGAGTATGCCATCTGGCCCCTCGAGCCTGCTCCGCCATTCAATGAGATCATGGCTGATCTTTTGTGGACTCAGCTCCACTTTCCCGCCCGAACACCTTTATTCCTTTATTCTTCAAAACACTATCTATCTTTATCTTAAAAACGTTTAATGAAGGAGCCTCTACTGCTTCACTCGGCAAGGAATTCCATAGATTCACAACCCTTTGGGTGAAGAAGTTCCTCCTAAACTCAGTCCTAAATCTACTTCCCCTTATTTTGAGGCTCTGCCCCCTAGTTCGGTTTTCACCCGCCAGTGGAAACAACCTGCCTACATCTATCCTATCTATTCCCTTCATAATTTTATATGTTTCTAG
This sequence comes from Scyliorhinus canicula, assembly GCF_902713615.1. NCBI lineage: Eukaryota > Metazoa > Chordata > Chondrichthyes > Carcharhiniformes > Scyliorhinidae > Scyliorhinus > Scyliorhinus canicula. The sequence continues at coordinate 99,744,356 of NC_052157.1, read as the reverse complement.
AAGATTCCCTGTCATCCTTCCAAATTCCAATGAGTACAGTTCCAGTCTACTCAACCTCTCCTCGTAATCCAACCCCTTCAACTCTGGGATTAACCTAGTGAATCTCCTCTGCACACCCTCCAGTGTGCAGAGGAGATTCTCAAGTAAGGAGACCAAAACTGAACACAATACTCTAGGTATGGCCTCCTTAATACCTTATACAATTGCAGCATAACCTCCCTAGTCTTAAACTCCATCCCTCTAGCAATGAAGGACAAAATTCCATTTGCCTTCTTAATCACCTGTTGCACCTGTAAACCAACATTTTGCGACTCATGCACCAGCACACCCAGGTCCCTCTGCACAGCAGCATATTTTAATGTTTTATCATTTAAAAAATAATCCCGTTTGCTGTTATTCCTACCAAAATGGATAACCTCACATTTGTCAACATTGTATTCCATCTGCCAGACCCTAGCCCATTCACTTAACTTATCCAAATCGCTCTGCAGACTTCCAGTATCCTCTGCACTTTCTGCTTTACCACTCATCTTAGTGTCGTCTGCAAACTTGGACACATTGCCCTTGGTCCCCAACTCCAAATCAACTATGTAAATTGTGAACAATTGTGGGCCCAACACGGATCCCTAAGGGACACCACTAGCTACTGATTGCCAACCAGAGAAACACCCATTAATCCCCACTCTTTGCTTTCTATTAATTAACCAATCCTCTATCCATGCTACTACTTTACCCTTAATGCCATGCATCTTTATCTTATGCAGCAACCTTTCGTGTGGCACCTTGTCAAAGGCTTTCTGGAAATCCAGATATACCACATCCATTGGCTCCCCGTTATCTACCGCACTGGTAATGTGCTCAAAACATTCCACTAAATTAGTTAGGCACGACCTGCCCTTTATGAACCCATATCATGAGCTTTTATTTTGCATGATAAATTTTCATGTAGCAGCTTGTGAAATGCATTCTGGAAATCACAGCACATCTTCAGGTCCCCCTTTATCCACTTTGCATGTTACTTCTTCAAAGAACTCCAAGGAACTAGTGAAATACAATTTCCCTTTCACAAAACCATGTTGACTCTGCTTGAATGCATTGACATTTGTACAGCTGTGTTAGGGGTGATGAAGGCCCTACCTGACACTGAGAAAGTAACTTTAAATTGATTATTTAAACAAGACATATAAAAGTCCATGATTACTCATCCGATTATTATTACCGAGATATTCTGTTTATGGCCCTACATGGACAATAAAATGCTCTAATTGATTTCCAGATTGCATCCACCCATTGCGAACACGAAGTCATGTCTACTCATATTGGCTTTTTAAAATTTATGTTTATTGTGAAATCACTGCACAGCCTGTAGGAGGGGATGCAAGATGATACTTACTGTGCATTTCTCTAAATAGTTAATATAATTAAATTGCCGCTACTGAGATTGCTAATGTACACTGCTACCGATGTTGCCTTGTTAACATCTGCATTGCCAAACAGATTCAGGGCACAGTAAGGAAGAACATTCAGGGCTGGCTGTCTAACTTGTGTTTGTGCAGCTGAACTGGAACGAGACTTTCAGCTAGTGAGATTGGTATTCATGCTGGTTTGAATCCAGAGTTCATATTCTGACAGTAAATAGTATTATGAACACTGCACGGCAAGAACTGCGTTATTCAGAGTTGCATGGGAATAACAGCTTTGTTTTTAATTAGTGTCATTCAAATGTAATAGGAGCATTGTCAAGTACTAATCCAATCACACATGTTAAAAAACCAAACGACTCTCCATGCTATGGGTTCAAAACGGTTTCATCACTTTCACGGTGGGAGATTTTTGAACACTGTGACAGAGTACAGGCCTATTTCAGAACTCCCATTGGGAACAATAAAGCAGCAGCAATCACTCACATATAAAATAAACCACAGATGTTGCAGCTACATTTCTGAAACCAACAAGCACATTGAAAGAGAAAGAATTCTGCTGCTAAATTCCACATTCTTAAAACAGTTGCTGCATCATGAAGGGCTGAAAGGCAGAGTGAAAACACTCATGTCAGTCCTTGAGTATAGCCCTTTTATTTCAATTTAATCTCATTTAATAATATAATTTAATACTTTTAGTTTGCCACAGTTTAGGCAATTATCTCAGATGCATAAATGCAATTAAAATATCAGGACAGGAATAGATCATTTAGCTCTCCTAGCCTGTTCTGCCATTCAACCAGATACTTCAACTCCATTTAACCAGCTTTGATCGTTTTTAAAAAAATCATCTTTACAGGATGTGGGCGCCGCTCGTTAGGCCAGCATTTGTTGCCATAAAACCAAAGGATTAGGTGCAGAATTAGGCCACTCAGCCCATCGAGTCTGCTCCACCATTCAATCATGTCTGATATTTTCTCATCCCCATTCTCCTGCCTTCTCCCCATAACCCCTGATCCCCTTATTAATCAAGAACCTATCCATCTCGGTCTTAAAGACACTCAGTGATTTGGCCTCCACAGCATTCTGCGGCAAAGAGTTCCACAGATTCACCACCTTCTGGCTGAAGAAATTTCTCCTCATCTCTGTTTTAAAGGATTGTCCCTTTAGTCTGAGATGGTGTCCTCTGGCTCTAGTTTTTCCTACAAGTGGAAACATCCTCTCCACGTCCACTCTATCTAGGTCACGCAGTATCCTGTAAGTTTCAATAAGATCCCCCCTCATCCTTCTAAACTCCAACAAGTACAGACCCAGAGTCCTCATTCGACAAGTTCTTCATTCCAGGGATCATTCTTGCGAACCTCCTCTGGACCATTTCCAAAGGCCAGCCCATCCCTAATTGTTCTCAAGGTGGTGGTGAGCTGCCTTCTTGAACCGCTGCAGTCCATGAGGTGTAGGTACAGCCACAGTGCTATTAGGAAGGGAGTTCCAGGATTTTGACCCAGAGACAGTGAAGGAATGGCAATATATTTCCAAGTCAGGATGGTGAGCGACTTAGAACATAGAACAGTACAGCACAGAACAGGCCCTTCGGCCCTCGATGTTGTGCCGAGCAATGATCACCCTACTCAAACCCACGTATCCACCCTATACCCATAACCCAACAACCCTCCCCTCCCCCCTTAACCTTACTTTTTAGGACACTACGGGCAATTTAACATGGCCAATCCACCTAACCCGCACATCTTTGGACCGTGGGAGGAAACCGGAGCACCCGGAGGAAACCCACGCACACGTGGGGAGGACATGCAGACTCCGCACAGACAGTGACCCAGCCGGGAACCGAACCTGGGACCCTGGAGCTGTGAAGCATTTATGCTAACCACCATGCTACCGTGCTGCCCACTGCTACCGTGCTGCCCACACGGACTTGGAGGAGAACGTCCAGGCAATGGGGTTCCAATGTGTCTGCTGCCCACATCGTTCAGAAAGATAGTGGCCGTGGGTTGGAAGGTGCTGCCTAAGGAGCCTTGGTGAGTTCCTGCAATGCATCTTGTAGATGGTACACACCGCTACAGTGCTTGAATGGTGGAGCGAGTGAATGTTTATGGAAGGGGTGTCAATCAAGCGGGCTGCTTTGTCCTGGGTAATGTTTAGTTTCTTGAGTGTGTTGCTGGAGTTGCACTCATCCAGGTAAGTGGGGAGCATTCCATCACACTTGATTTGTGCTTTGGGGAGTCAGGAGGTGAGTTACGTACTGCAGGATTCCTAGTCTCTGACCTGCTCTTGTAGCCACAGTATTTCATAGAATTTCAGAATTTACAGTGCAGAAGGAGGCCATGTGGCCCATCGAGTCTGCACCGGCTCTTCGAAAGAGCACCCTACCCAAGCCCACACTTCCACCGTATCTCCATAACCCAGTAACCCCACCTAACACTCAGGGCAATTTTGGATACTAAGGGCAATTTAGCATGGCCAATCCACCAAACCTGCACATCTTTGGACTGTGGGAGGAAACCTTTACATGGCAAGTCGAGTCCAGTGAGGGAGCAGTTGAGTCCTAGACACAGAGGTTAAGGACCTGCTTTTCTCTCTCTCTTCCTCCCCCCCCAAGGAAGGCTGTGACTGCTGTATTCCTGAATTAATCTACAGTAAAAACCTCAAACTGGAAGCAAAGTCTGAAAGGGGGGGAGGGAGTAAGTTGCTGGAAACACCCATTTGAAACAAGACTCTCTTTTTCCACGTTTTTAAAAAATCCCCTTTCTACCTCTGTGTTTGTCTGCCTAGTGTTTGTGTGTGTCTATAGAGGGTAGGGGGGAAGTTAAAGTGAGAAATTAGATACAAGTTAAGCAGATGTTTTGGTGCATTTTCCATTATAGTTCATGTTATAAATAAACAGTAAGTGTGCTTAAACTTACTGACCGAGTGACTGTAATTATTGGCAAGCCAAGGGCCAAAGACTTAGGGTATTTTTCTAAGAATTAATAATCTTTCTTGATGTCAAAAGTAGACTTACATTAACACTGTAATGAAGTTATTGTGAAAATCAGCAGGAAATCTCTCCATTGGTTGCAGTCAAACCTGGCACAAAGGAAGATGGTTGCGGTGATTGGTGGTCAATCGCCTCAGCTCCAGGACATCACTGCAGGAGTTCCTCAGGGTGGTGTCCTAGGCCCAACCATCATCAGCTGCTTCATTAATGACCTCACTTCCATCATAAAGTCAGAAGTGGGGATGTTTGGGGCAGCACAAGTGGATAGCACTGTGTCTTCACAGCGCCAGGGTCCCAGGTTCGTTCCCCCGCTGGGTCACTGTCGGTGCGGTGGCAGCACGTTCTCCCCGTGTCTGCGTGGGATCCCCCTGGGTGCTCCGGTTTCCTCCCACTGTCCAAAGACGTGCAGGTTAGGTGGATTGGCCATGATAAATTGTCCTTAGTGACCAAAAAGGTTAGGAGGGGTTATTGGGTTACGGGAATAGGGTGGAAGTGAGGGCTTAAGTGGGTCGGTGCAGATCAGATGGGCCGAATGGCCTCCTTCTGCACTGTATGTTCTATGTATATTCTATGTTTGCACAATGTTCTGCACCATTCGCAACTCTTCAGTTAATGAAGTAGTCCATGTCCAAATACAGCAGGACCTGGACAATATCCAGGTCTTGAAGGGGGGTTACCTTCAATCAGAAACTGAACTGTGTCATGGGAGTGACCCTTTAAGAAATGTTTTTGACTTATCACATGGCTTCAGTGATGTCTATGTGTGGGTGGAGTTGGGTTGTGGCTCTGGGAGTTTTACTTTCGCTTTGGTTTGGGGCTGGTTTGTGGCTCCGAGTTTTTGCTTTTGTTTTCACATTTGATTGCTGTACTCAGACAGAGAAATATCTTGGCCTGTCTCTCCAACTTCATTTTAAAAGCTGTTTCCAGACTGCTTGATAACTTAAGAGATATAGCTGCTTTCCGTAAGGAATTCAAATCTGCTGCTTTGGAAAGGAAAGAAGAGTATCAATAACAAGTCTTAAAGACAGTAAGAGTGCCATATGCTGGTCCACACCTTTGAAAAGGGGGGGTTCTGGTTGTTACTTCGATCTTGTTATTAAATTGGAACAGTAAAGGGGAGATTCATTAAGGGTTAAACATAGATTGTTATAGCTGTGTAGGGTATTTATGTTTGTCGTTGATAATAATTCTTACCACGCGTGTTTTTACAAATGTTAGCTAAATTCGTAGAATAAAGCTTGTTTTTTTGATTAAGAGCCCCTAAGACCTCTGTTGAATAACATCTGAAAGGTAGGATCTTGTGCTCATCATAACCAAAATCAATAAACAGTTGTAGGTCAGGTGAACTCCATGATATACTTTGGAGTTTTCTAAACTCTGGCCCATAACAACTGGGCTAGCCATATTAATACTGTGGCTACCATGGAAGGTCAAAGGCTAGGAATCCTACGGCGAGTAACTCACCTCCTGACCTCCCAAAGCCTGTCCACCATTTACAAGGCACAGGTCAGGAGTGTAATGGAATACTCTCCATTTGCCTGGATGAGTGCAGTTCCAACAACACTCAAAGAAGTTCAACACCATCCAGGACAAAGCTTGATTGCTCCCCCTTCCACAAACATTCAAACCCTCCACCACCCACAAACAGTGCCAACGTGTGTATCACCGACAAGACACACTGCATTAACTCATCAAGGTTCTTTGGACAGCACCTTCCAAACCCACGACCACTACCATCTAGAAGGACAAGAGCAGCAGATTCCTGGGAACCCCACCACCTGGAGATTCCCCTCCAAGTCACTCACCATCCTGACTTGGAAATATATCGCCGTTCCTTCACTGTCGCTGGGGCAACATCCTGGAACTCCCTCCCTAACAGCTTAGCGGATGTACCTGCACCTCAAGGACTTCAATGGTTCAAGAAGGCAAATCACCACCACCTTCTGAAGAGCAACTAGGGATGGGTAACAAATGGTGGCCCAGCCAGTGATGCCCTCAACCCATAAATTAATTTTTTAAAACCCTTTAACCCGAACTTGCATAGTACCTCTTTCAAAACAAGTTTGTATTGCCTGAATTTCAGTGTCTAAATATGAATGCAGTTCTCGAGATATAGTCTGGTCAACCCTGTATAACTGAAGTATAACCTTTCTCCCCTTTGTGTTACAGTCGCCTTCCAACTGAATTTGGATTACATTTTGAACCCAGTTCTGTTAAATACAAGATAATTTCTTCTAATTTTTGCATTCTGCATTCCATCTTACTAGCTTTTCGCGATTTCTCTACATGGACGTTCAAATGGCTTTGCTCCTCCACAGCTCAGTCCCTCCTCATAAAAAAAATACTTTCTCACATTTCACCATATCAAACTCCATCTAGTTTTCTCCGCTCACTTCATCAGTATGTGGGCCATCACATAGAACACATAGCATAGAACAGGGGTGGGCAAACTTTTCCGTGCAAGGGCCACATTCAGAAATTCACAATTTTAAAGGGCCGCATAGTATATTAAGTAAAATAATTAATATTTAAAATAGCCAAAATAAAAGGTTTTTAAAGAAAAAAAAAGCAATTAATTTTTATTAATTAATATTTTAAAGTAGAAACTTCACATGAAACACATGTTGTGCCGAGCAATGATCACCCTACTCAAGTCAACGTATCCACCTATACCAGTAACCCAACACCCCATTAACCTTAAAATTAAAAAAAAAAATTTTTTAATGACTTGATCTTGGTGGGCCGCATAAAGACCTTTGGCGGGCCGCATGCGGCCCGTAGTTTGCCCACCCCTGGCATAGAACATACAGTGCAGAAGGAGGCCATTCGGCCCATCAAGTCTGCACCGACCCACTTAAGCCCACACTTCAACCCTATCCCCTTAACCCAATAACCCCATCTCACCTTTTTTTTTTGGACATCAAGAGCAATTTAGCATGGCCAATCCACATAACCTGCATGCCTTTGGACTGTGGGAGGAAACCAGAGCACCCGGAGGAAATCCCCGCAGACACGGGGAGAACGTACAGAGTCCGCACAGTGACCCAGCAGGGAATCAAACCTGGCGGCCCTAGTGCTGAGAAGCCACAGTGCTAACCACTATGCTACTGTAATCATTGTAACATCTACAAAATTTGTTAAGTCTCCTAACTTGCTGTCATCTGAAAATGTCGTTATACAACTCTCTATCCTTCATTAAAGTTATTGAAATATATGGCGAAAAGCTGAAGTCCCAGTGCATATCCCTGGGCAGCATCACTTGTCACATTCTACCAATCAGAGAATGTTTCCTTTATCCCTACTCATGTCTCCTACCTTCCAGCTAATTACAACCATGTCTCCAATTCTGAAAGCTTTCATTATTCTTAATAATCTCTCGTGAGGAAGGTTACTAAATGTCTTCTGGAATTCCATATAAACAGCATCACAGGCATTTCCCTGACCATCCTGTTAGTGACACCCTCAAAATATTCAGCAAGATTAGTCAGACACAACCTACTCTGCACAAGTTCACGTTGCCTCTCTCTGAATTGCTTATATTTTTCAAGTGCTCTGTCACTCTGTCCCTCATCATAAGATTTTAGTAACATCCCCACAACTATGTCAATTTAATATGTTTGTACTTTTCTGATTTCTACCTGCTTCCCTCAAATAATGCAATGGCATTTGAAATTTTCCCATCCAAAGGCAATTTCTGAATCTAGAAAGCTTCAGAAAATTATGACTAATGTATCCATAATTCCCCTCCCGATTTCTTTTAACACCGAGGAGTGAAACAGGTCCCGGAGACTCGTCTATTGTCAGCCCCATTATTTTACCATTACCATAAGGCAGCATGGTAGCATTGTGCTACCACAATTGCTTCACAGCTCCAGGGTCCCAGGTTTGACTCCCAGCTTGGGTTACTGTCTGTGCGGAGTCTGCACGCTCTCCCCGTGTGTGCTCCGGTTTCCTCCGGGTGCTCCGGTTTCCTCCCACAGTTCAAAGATGTGCAGGTTAGATGAATTGGCCATGCTAAATTGCGCTTAGTGTCCAAAATTGCACTTACTGTTGGGTGGCCTTACTGGGTTATGGGGATAGGGTGGAGGTGTAGGCTTGGGTAGGGTGCTCTTTCCAAGAGCCGGTGCAGACTCGATGGGCTGAATGGCCTCCTTCTGCACTGTAAATTCTATGATGATTCTATGATAGAACCATAGAAAGGCTACAGCACAGAAATAGGCTATTCAATCTATTGTGACTCCCGCTAGCTAAATAAAAGGAAACAAAGTAACTATCCGCTCATTTTAACCCCCTTTCCAGTACCTGGTCAATTTTTTAAAAAATAAATTTAGAGTACCCAATTCATTTTTCCCAGTTAAGGGGCAATTAGCGTGGCCAATCCACCTACCCTGCACACCTTTGGGTTGTGGGGGCGAAACCCACATTAACACGGGAAGAATGTGCAAACTCCACACGGACAGTGACCCAGAGCCGGGATCAAACCTGGGACCTTGACGTCGTGAGGCAGCAGTGCTAACCACTGCGCCACCTAGTCCATTATTTAACTTATATTAAATTCAGTAAGTTCATACTGTAGGGGCCTCACGGTAGCATGGTGGTTAGCATCAATGCTTCACAGCTCCAGGGTCCCAGGTTCGATTCCCGGCTGGGTCACTGTCTGTGTGGAGTCTGCACGTCCTCCCCGTGTGTGCGTGGGTTTCCTCCGGGTGCTCCGGTTTCCTCCCACAGTCCAAAAAAGATGTGCGGGTTAGGTGGATTGGCCATGCTAAATTGCCCGTAGTGTAAGGTTAATGGGGGGATTGTTGGGTTACGGGTATACGGGTTACGTGGGTTTAAGTAGGGTGATCATTGCTCGGCACAACATCGAGGGCCGAAGGGCCTGTTCTGTGCTGTACTGTTCTATATACCATTGACTTATTTTTAGGTTCCCTTGTACCAGTGGTATTTTATCTCTGTCTTCACTCATTTAACAAGTCAGCTATTTCTTAATTATTCATTACAGTCTCAGTTATATCGGTCTTTAATGGGCTCCCATTCCTCCTTACCACTCTCTATTAATATATTTATAGAGAGTTTGCTCTTAGCTTTGAAATCACTTGCAGGTTTTTTTATGTATTCCTATGCACTGCATTCCTTAGCACAACAGTAATTACACATCCGAAGTATAATAATAATCTTTATTGTCACAAGTAGGCTTACATAACACTGCAATGAAGTTACTGTGAAAAGCCCCACTCGCCAAATTCCGGCACCTGCTCGGGTACACAGAGGGAGAATTCAGAATGTCCAATTCACCTAACAGCACGTCTTTCAGGGCTTGTGGAGGAAACCGGAGCATCCGGAGGAAACCCACACAGACATGGGAAGAACATGCAGTCTCTGCACAGACAGTGACCCAAGTCGGGAATCGAGCCTGGGACCCTGGCACTGTGAAGCCATAGTACTAACCACTATGCTACCGTACAGGCCATATTGGCTGTAAAGCACATAGGACTGTCGTAAAATTGCGATAAGCACTATATAAATATTTCCTTCCTTCTTTAATGCCCATTTGTTACTTTTGATAACACACAGAATGGAGGATTTCTTGCATTTATGTAAGCTTGTCTTTTCAGTTTAATACTCACCTCTGCAGGACTCTCACTGCCTAAATCTAGCTAGCAATAATGCCCCAGGACAACCAAACCCTAAAGAATCAAACCGAGAGAAGCCACAGGCCCTCACAGTCTATGGTTAATTATGGATTGATGGAATAAACCCCAAAATCATTCCTCAAATGCTACCAAAGCCTGGACAATCCCTCTCTTCCCCCATTGTAACCAAATCCAAGGCTTTCGCCAAGTACTGCTACAAGATGTAGATATATTTCATTTCTCCTCCGCATTTGGTGGACTTTGTACTCCATCTTACTCTGCATTCTCAGTACTAGATATAGATATAGAACATACAGTGCAGAAGGAGGCCATTCGGCCCATCGAGTCTGCACCGACCCACTTAAGCCCTCACTTCCACCCTATCCGCGTAACCCAGTAACCTCTCCTCACCTTTTTTGGTCACTAAGGGCAATTTATCATGGCCATTATCCACCTAACCGGCACGTCTTTGGACTGTGGGAGGAAACCAGAGCAGCCGGAGGAAACCCACGCAGACACTGGGAGAACATGTAGACTCCACACAGACAGTGACCCAGCAGGGAATCGAACCTGGCGCTGTGAAGCCACAGTGCTAATCACTTGTGCTACCGTGCTGCCAAACTGCCACAGTCCACATGGTAACAGTGCTCCCATAATGCTTGTTATTTTTCATAATAATTTGGTAAAATTGAGTGACTTTCTTTGTTAATATAAATTTAGAGTACTCAATCCATCCAATTAAGGGACAAATTAGCGTGTCTAATCCACCTACCCTGCACATTTTTGGGTTGTGGGGGTGAAACCCTGCAAACACGGGGAGAATGTGCAAACTCCAGACTGACAGTGACCCAGAGCCGGGATCGAACCTGGGACCTTGGCGCCTTGAGGCAACAGGGCTAACCCATTGCGCCACCGTGCTGCCCGTGACTTTATTTGTTACTTCAGAACACCGTGAAGAGTCAACAACATTGGTGTGGGACAGGAGATACATACAAAGCAAAGTGGGTAAAGATAGCAGGTTTCCTTCCCCAAAGGATACTGATGAATGAGTTGATTTTTGACTTCAACTGTTTGATAGTTTCATGGAGGGTAAGGCCCCGGTCCGGATGGGTACCGAGTGGAGTTTTATATTGGGGCCAGTGTTGTTGAGGATGTTCAATGAGGCAAGGGAAAGAGGGATACTGTCCCCGACGATGTCACAGGCAACGATTTCGCTGATTCTTAAGCGGGACAAGTACCCAGAGATGTGTGGGTCCTACAGGCCGATATCCCTGTTGAATGTGCATGCCAAGTTGCTGGCCAAAATCTTGTCCTCCAGGATTGAGGATTGTGTTCCGGATGTTATTGGGGAGGACCAGACGGGGTTTGTTAAGGGTAGGCAGTTGGTGGCCAATGTAAGAAGGCTGTTAAATGTGATCTTGATGCCCTGGAAGGTAGGAAGGTGGAGGTAGTGATCGCAATGGATGCAGAGAAGGCTTTTGATCGGGTAGAATGGGATTATCTGTGGGAGGTACTGGGACGGTTCGGATTAGGGCGGGGCTTTATTTACTGGGTCAGGTTACTGTATCAGGCTCCTGTGGCAAGTGTACGGACGAATAGGCCAACTTTGGACTATTTTAGACTGCACCGAGGGACAAGACAGTGATGCCCCCTCTCCCCACTGTTGTTTGCGCTGGCTAGAGAGCCGTTGGAAATTGCTCTGAGAGCCTCGTGGGGCTGGAGAGGACTGGTCCGGGGTGGGGGGGGGCCATCCAAGTAACGCGGGAATGGGACCGGCTGCATAAAATGAAACTGGCCAGCTAGTGGGCCAAATGAAGGACGATTTTCGAGATGGGCGTGCTTCCGTTGTTTCTGGCCGGGAGGGTGCAAACGGTGGAAATGACGGTCCTCTTGAAATTCCAATTTGTATTTCAGTGCTCCCCATCTTTATTCCGTGGTCCTTTTTTAAGCGGGTCAATAGAGTGATCACGGGCTTCATCTGGGCGGGCAAGACCCCGCGAGTAAGGAAGGTAATGCTTGAGCGGAGTCGTGGAGAGGGCAAGCTGGCGCTGCCAAATTTTAGCAACTATTACTGGGCGACTAATATTGCCATGATCATCAGGAAGTGGGTGGTGGAGGAGGGGAGAGGGGGTGTCTCTGTGAGTCTCACCCCCACAACCCTAAGATGTGCAGGTTAGGTGGATTGGCCATGCTAAATTTCTCCTTAATTGGGAAAAAACAATTGTGTGTCTAAACTTATAACAAAAAAATTTATGTTAAAAAACCCTTCCAAGCTTCCAACCCTTGGGATCCCTCCACTATTACTAATTCCAAAAACACCCTATAAACCAATCCAAATATTCCACACCTCAATGGTATCAGACCCTAAGATTCCTTTCCACAGTATTACCATAGCATGTATATCCACAAGAAATGTAACTTCCCACACAGCTGCTATAATAAACCCAAACATCTGCTGCCCACTACTGCTAAGCCCATGAAACCTTCAATCAGCTAGATACATGCAGTTTTCTAAAAAGTAAAATATACAATTAAATACAGTTAAGTGACATATACTAATCATCACGGATTTGTAATCTTCATAGAAAAACAAATCATTTATTTTGATGCCGAACTACTGGTAAAAATTACAGAAAGTTAAATAATTAGAACAGAATTAGCTTAATTTGATCACTCTAAAACAGTGGCCCAGATAATAAATAGCACATTATCTGATATAACACAGTGAAAACAGTGTATTCATCCACCCAATGCAGCTTCAAATTGAAACCAACACAATTAAACACGATACATCCAGCACTATTTTCTCATACAAGCTAAAACATGTCTTACTTTTAAAAAGGGACAAAACCGCAGAAAGTGCAGAGAAACTTTCCATAAAAAGCAAAGAGCCAAAAAATATAATCATATTGACTTTTCCAAACAGACTTTTCAAAAGACAAACCCAGGATTTTGGTTTGTCGACTCACTAGCCATCAGACTCTTAATTAACTCATCCAGTGTTTACTTATCAATTAGCTCGAGAGGGAGAGAACTTCATTTTAGTAACACAATAACACACAGTGTATTAATTATATACGGCCTTGTCCTTGAACAACAGTATATTATCCACTTACGGTGAGCCATGTCATCAATATCCAGTAAGTGTGTGCATGTTTGTGTGTGTGGTGGCATATACAAAGGAATAAAATCCAAATTTTTTTGGTTTTAACACATCGCACTCACCGCACCATTATCATTTCATGAAACTTACTTGGCAGTTGATTCTTCATCATATTTTGCTTTCAAATCAAATAGCTCAGTCTGAGTTGATTCCAGGGCTGCAAAAGAAAAATATTTTTGAGAGGAGCTGAAAGTGAGGGCGGCATGGTGACACAGTGGTTAGCACTTCTGCCTCACAACACCAAGGAGCCGGGTTCAATTCCAACCTCTGTGTGGGTTTCCTCCAGTTACCCTGGTTTCTTCCTACAATCCAAAGATGTACATGCTAGGTAGATGGGCTTTGTTAAATTGTCCCTATTGGGAAACGGAGATGGGGTGTGGGATTGGGGCCAGGTGGGGTGCTTTTTCAGATGTTCAGTGCAGAATTTATGGGCCGAATGGCCTCCATCTGTACTGTAGGGGTTCTAAGAGTAGTTAAATGTTTACTAGATCTAGATCTTTCCAGGTTCTTTGAAGTTAACTTGTTCCATAGAATATTTTAGTACAGCAGCTAGTGCAATTTAGGAATGAGGAGGAAAAGGCTATCTCAAACCATTGTTCCCAAGGACCACAGACTTCTCTCCCCTTTTCAGAGAGAGAGAGAGCGAGAGCTGACTGATGGTGACTTAATTCAGATAGGGTGCGGGATTGGGGCCAGACATTCAGATGTGCGAGGCAAGTTTTGAGATGTGCGAGGCAAGTTTTTTTTTTTACACGGAGTGGTAAATATCTGGAACGCACTGCCTGGGGAGGTGGTGGGAGCAGGTACGAAAGCGAATTTAAGGGGGGCATCTAGACAAATATATGAATAGGGTGGGAATGGAAGGATACAAACTCCGTAAGTGCATACTTACGGGATTAGGTAGGCAGGTCAGGTGAGGTGTCTTTCATGCATCAGTGCAGACTCGATAGGCCAAAGGGCCTCCTCAGCACTATTATTCGGTGATTCTGAGAATAAACTGACATGTTTTCCACAACTTTATGTTTAACTCTCAAATTCTTTAGTTCATAAATAGGTAATTTGGACATTCTGAATTCTCCCTCTGTGTACCTGAATATGCGCCGGAATATGACAACTAGGAGCTTTTCACAGTAACTTCATTGCAGTGTTAATGTAAGCCTACTTGTGACAATAAAGAGTATTATTAAATAGCTAGCTAAACATTGAACTGCTCACCGACATATTTGTTACACTACAGTTTCCATTCTAATGATTTTTTTCCAAAGTTCAGGGGCGGGCGATGGGCATGTGAATTGGATAATAGAGCACTATCTTTAATCTATCCCTACAGTAACCCCATTACACCAAGAGATATTTTTTTCTATTTATTACACAAATCATCCTATGCACTGTTTGACTTCAACATCTCAGGTCCCATGTACAGTTGGTAATGATTCTGAGAGTCCTCAACATTGATTCTGAAGCCCCTGAAGTCTCATGGCACCAGATAAAACAAGGGCAAAGAAACCTCCTGCTAATTAGCACTCACTGCCCTCCTTCAGCTGTACGCCTCCATGTTGAATACCACTTGGAAGTAGTACTGATGTAGGAACTTTATACCTAGTACTGCCGCCATCTCATCAGGCAAGGCTGGATTTTCATCCAGTTACACAAGTTAACTGCATAGTATTAGATCACAACAAACATAATTAAAACCCTTTTGAACATGGGTGTGGCTTTTAAAATCAAATTAACATATTTTCTTGAAGTAGGATTAACAGTAAATTCTATTATTTGTCACCTGCACTATCAGAGATTTACCCACTGCCACATAGAAAAAAACCCCAATAGAAGTGGCATTTCCATGTGTTCTTCTGATTTAGAAATGTAACCTAATGCCAATGTCTGAAATATTTGCCCCTAACAAAAGGTTTTCACCCAAAACATTAACCTGCTCTGTATTTCTAGCATTTTCCATGCTAATTCAAAATTCCAGCCTTCATGGTGATTTCCGTTTATTTAGAATTAGAGTACAAAAGGAGGTTACTTAGTGCATTGTGTAATCTCTTTGAAAGAGTTAGTCCCGTTTCTACCTTCTATCCCACAGTCCTCCAAGCAACTCCGTTTCATGTTCAGAATTCAATTCCCGTTGAAAGTTATTATTGAATCTGCTTCCACTATGGGTTTAGACAGTGCATTGAAGATCACAACAACTTACCTTGTATGTAAAAAAACATGCCAATTATCTTAATTTATCTTAATTGTGCCAATTAGCTTAAATCTATGTCCTGTGGTTACTCATCTATCCACCAGCGGAAACGGTTTCACCCATCTTTTCCATCAAAATCCCTCAATGCTTCAAGCACCTCTTAAAACTCTTTTCAACCTCTTAAAATATATACAAAATGTAAACGGCTATGTCCTTTTTGAAAACATTTTGAAACAGTCAGTATTTTTAACATATACCAGTCGGAAGTGAGGCACATGAAACCCTGAAGCCATAGATCAAAATTATCCTCTTACCTGTCTGTAAAGCTTGAACCTTGTGATCAGCCTCCTCAAATTTGGAGGCCAAAGATGTTTGAGTCTCCTGCAATTTCCTGTAAGATAAATTAAATATTAAGGGAACTGTCGAAGAGTCCATAATCAACACAATTTAAGCTACATTCACATCTATATGAGAAAGACTATGGGCGGGATGTTCCGATTGTGTCCGCCTGACATTGGAAATTCCCACCCGAGGTCAAAGAACGTTTAAACGGTCCAACTCTTCCATGACGATTCCGATCGGGGGGCGGGCAGGACCGGAACAATTAACTATATAGCTTCATTCAAACTTTTTTGAGTTAATATTTTGACTGTTTCCCCTTTGGTCCTACATATTTTCATATATTAAGATTTTTCAATTCGATAGACTGCCCATTTTGTATTTTTTTCTTTTAACAATAACTCACTTCAAATCAGTTATAGTTGTAATTCCAATTTCTTTTAAGTTCCTGTGATGTCTCACTATTAAATAGTTCCATTACAAAAGTGTTCGTTTGGCAAACTATTTTTAATTTGTTTACAAGCACACAACACATTGACATAACCAGCAGCGGATGGCAGCAGTACTTCATTCTAGGTCCTCATGACAAAGATACTGCACTCATCTGCGACTCTTGTCTCTCGCCAATCTTGCAAAAAAAGATCACTCCAGTACAGTAAAGATTACAAAGCTTCACAACTACTGCTTTTCCTTTTACTCATTTACAATGAGTTAATTGCTGGTTTTCAACTCGTGACACAACAGAGGAGCCAAGGGACGCAACTTACATGGAATGACAGAAAATACTGGAGCACAATGTCCACTATTATATGAAAACAGAATTATACTATTTAATCATATTATTCTTATTCTCCCCTTCATTATGTGTTCCAATATTAGATAAAGTTAGTTTGAAGTAAAAACAACTTCTACCAAGTACTGTCAACAGTGGCCCAAGTTCTCTGCTGACATACTTCCTACTCATCAGAGGTACTAGCTGTGATTTCTGCTGCATTAAACTACAGCAGTTAGTTAACATAATACAAAAACTGCAATTGAAGACTCTCAGGTTCTTCCGATTTTCACATGCCTGTCAGTGTCACTTTTATATTTTTATTGCAGAGCTTAATGTAGGGATGAAAGATGCAAAAATCAAATACTGTACACAGTTGCAAGCAGGGCAAAATAATTTTTTCCAAATTTTTAGAGCAGTGGTTGCATCATGTTCACCCTATTCCCAACTAAATCTAGAAACCTATTGTTCTGTGCAATGGAACACTCAAGAGCTACAATGCTGACTGAGCTGTGGGGATCTGAAGGTTCAGAAATTTCATACCATCGTAGAGTTATTATAATTATAATAATAGCTTATTGTCACAAGTAGGCTTCAATTAAGTTACTGTGAAAAGCCCCTAGTCGCGATATTCCAGCACCTGTTCAGGGAGGCCGGTACAGGAACTGAACCCGCGCTGCTGCCTTGTTCTGCATTGCAAGCCTGCTGTTTAGCCCACTGTGCTAAACCAGCCCCAAGGGAGTATAGTGGCATATGCTGCATCACAGCACCAAGGACCCGGGTTCCATTCCGGCCTTGGGTGACTGTCTGTGTGGAGTTTGCACATTCTCCCCGTGTCTGCATGGGTTTCCTCCGGTTGCTCCAGTTTCCTCCCACAGTCCAAAGAAAGTGCACGCTAGGTGGATTGGCCATGCTAAATTGCCCTTAGTGTCCAAAGATGTGGTCAGATGGGGTTAGGGAAAGATGGCGGGGAAGCTTTCAGAGGGCTGGCGCAGACTCAATGGGCCGATTGGCCTTCTGCATGTAGGAATTCTATGGTTCTGTTCTATTCTTCTAGTCGATTCCACTGGCCTGACTTTGGCCATGAGAGCAACAGCTTGTCCCTGAACAATGGAAATTTCTACTGAGGTTAGAAGTGAGACTAGGAATAATTGGGACAATGAGCGGTGATGTCTGCCTATTGACATGAAAAAAAAACTTTACAATTTTGAAAACAAAACTGACATGTTCTTAACTTAGATGTTTGGTGTATAGCTATGGACTTGATTTCACGGACCCCCCCCCCCCCGGTATAATCTGTCTGAAATCCACGCAGATTTCTCCTCCTGCCTTTCAACGGGGATCTCACCTACATTCAAGTGCTACACGTTCTCACCAACAGCTGGTGTTGGTCGAGTGCCTAAACACTAATGTTAACCAAGGAAATACAACCTGGTCTCTCAATTCACAGCCCTTATGCTCATAGAGCATGTCACGGAACCATTCTTTAATACAGTATTTGTATGACAAACAAATAATGCTGTCTTCATATTCAAAACAATTGACACCTCTTTGATAAGCGACATAGAACATACAGTGCAGAAGGAAACCATTGAGCCCATCGAGTCTGCGCCGACCCACTTCAGCCCTCACTTCAGCCCTCCACCTATCCCTGTAACCCAATAACCCCTCCTAACCTTTTTAGTCACCAAGGGCAATTTATCATGGCCAATCCATCTAACGTGCACGTCTTTGGACTATAGGAGGAAACCGGAGCACCCGGAGGAAACCCACGCAGACACGGCGAGTACGTGCAGACTCCAAACGTGCAGACATCAAAAAATAAATATAAATGTAGTGTAAGCAAGTTATGTTAAAAATCTGGGAGTGGAGTAGTCTGACAGCATTCTTGATTGAGGGGATTTGGCAACCATGTGCAGACCCAGAATTAAGTCCCATTAAAGAGTTCTCAGAACCAGCTTTGCAGCTGTCGCATCCACATGCTGACATGTTTTATCAGTTTTTAACCAAACCACTCAGTGGCAATGTTATACGACAGTAAGAGAGGGATATTCTGCACACAATATTGAGTAGAAACAGACCTTCCTGCAGCCAGTCAATGATAGTAATAATACCACAATAATGGAAATATGGTTTTATAATCTAATTAATTTTTCACCCAGAAAGCTGTTACGGAAATACCAGTTTCCAACAGAGTGAACATGAAAAAAACATGATGTAAAAAATGAAATGCAAAAAGATGCATTCACTCACCTTTCCTTTTCCGTGAAGTCATTCTGTAATTTCTGCTCTTTCTCAAGAGCAAGGCTTTCTGCTTTGCTGCTCAATGTCTGCTCATACTCTTTGATTTTTTCTTTAAGTGCTTTTATTGTTACCTCTGTAAAAGAAGAAGTGTTTACACAGCTATTGTGCAGTTATACACAAGGTTTCCTGTATTCTGAATGCTAACTGTGATTTAAACTGTAACTTTACAGTCCTGACATATAATCAATTGATACTAGTCCCTTTGGAGACCCATTACTCCTTAAATGTTAAATTGAACTTCAAATGTTTAGGTTGAGAAGGATCAATGGGTTTTGCTTTAGAGGATACTCCAGGTTCAATGAAATGACTCAAAGAAAATCAATGTCAAAATATAATATCACTTTATTGACTAGACTCAAATTAACTTCTGTTCACCAAAGACCACATAAGTCACTTGGAATTTTAGGTCCAGGAAGCCAATCAACAAGATCGATTATAAAAGAATCATAGAATAGTTCCAAAACAGTCGGAGAATGTTCAACCCACCAAGTCCAGGATAGTTCTCCACAGAACAATTCAGCCCACCCAACCCATGCCTAATAATTGTGAACATGCTTTATTTATTTTAGATGTTGACAGACCTGCTGAGTTGAACCAGTATTTTCAGTTTTTACTTCATGTTTTATTTTCAGGTGATTATGCAATTCAGTTTTGAGAGCCATAAATTAATCTGCCTTCATGCCACACTCAGGCAGTACATTCTAGTTCTTAACTACTTGCTGTGCAAATGTTTTCTCATGGCACCTTGCTTCTTTTGCCAGTCACCTAAAAGAGGTGTGTTCTAGTTCTCCAAATCTTCCACCAATGGGCACATTCTTTTCCCTAATGCTTCACTAACCCAGCTCTCCAATCTATCCACAAAATTGAAGTTCCTCATCCCAGGAACCATTCATTTAGTATTTCCCCCAAACATCAACTTTCTCACCTTCCCTCCTCTTGAACATGTTGCAAGTGTGCTTCAATATTTTATGTCAGGCACCTCAGCTACCTTGCCCAAGTAGCTTTAATTCCCAGCCATGGCTCAGTTGATTGCACTTTCACCCGATCCTGGCTTCAATCCCACTCCAGGGACCAAGTTTTAACCCATGGCATGCCTTTCCTGATGACGGAAGCACAAGTGGGTGCCACTTCTGCTCGTTTGCTTTTTTGCCTGTTCCCATGTGATTCTAATTAAAATGTAACATTCCTACAGCATTCATAGGGAAAACCTGCAATCACACGGCAGGGGAAGCTTTTCAATGGTGAAATTTTCTGTCAGCTTTCAATGCAGCAGGTGTGAGTGGGCTATAAAAGAGCCCCCTGGACAAACAGGGGCAAACAGGATACAGCCTCTGTATCACGGCCACAATCATCCTACCCAATTCCATTGACATTAACATATAACTTATTGAGAGTACAAAGGTG
The DNA here is from genome assembly GCF_902713615.1 of Scyliorhinus canicula. Taxonomy (NCBI): domain Eukaryota; kingdom Metazoa; phylum Chordata; class Chondrichthyes; order Carcharhiniformes; family Scyliorhinidae; genus Scyliorhinus; species Scyliorhinus canicula. Next base: position 99,724,140 of record NC_052157.1, on the reverse strand, counting down.
GCAAGGGTGTTTTTCCAATTTAAATTTCACTTGTAAATATTTCACATGATATTGGTTTCACTTTATTCATATATGTGTCATTGCTATTTACTTAAACTAACTTCCAGCAAGTTAAATGTATGAGCACGCCCCATGTTTGATGTACATTGGTGGTTAGAGGAGTTAGGGGTGTCATGATATGTATATATTTTTTTATAAATTTAGTGCACCCAATTATTTTTTCCAATTAAGGGGCAATTTAGCGTGGCCAATCCGCTTATCCTGCACATCTTTGGGTTGTGGGGGTGAAACCCTCGCAGACACGGGGAGAATGTGCATACTCCATACGGACAGTGACCCAGGGCCGGAATTCGAACCCAGGTCCTCAGAGCTGTAGGCAGCAATGCTAACCACTGTGCCGCCGTGCTGCCCTGTCATGATTGTATATTAACTGGGCTGTCAAGCGTTACCAATTAATGATAATGCTTCTTACCACTAGAGGAACCATAGAAGAGTCTATATATATATATATATATATATCATGTGACTTCTGGGATTCTGGGTAGATGATGATTAGGCATGAGAGAAATCAGTTGTGTATTTGAGAGTCTGCAGTTAGAGATAGCGCAGTTTAATTCAGTAACCTTATACTTTAGGAATACGTAAAAATCTTATTTAGTAATGTCAATAAATTAGTTTTGTTCGTTAACAAAGCTGGTCATTCTTCGTTCAACACTACGCGCCCAAGCCACCCAGGTAAAGCAGAGAACAACACAAGGGGCATTTCTTTATTGTAGAAGCAACAATGTGGCACGTTTTGTTCACTCCACTCCGTCGGACATGGCTGAATGTACAGGGGATGACACGAGATGGATGGCACAGGAAGGATGAAATAGCATGACATGAGGCTTTAAAGAAGTACTGTTGCAGCAAAGATATCAATTTCTTAGAAATATTTTGCGGGTCTCTGCCAGTCTGAAGTTAAGAATTTTATTAATACAGTATTTTTTGGAAAATACGCACCCCTGCTTCAACAAGAGTTTGCGGCAGAGAATACAATCGTCCTGAGTAAAGGTACATTTTCAAATCTCTTTAATTGAGTGATTTTGTGGTTTATCCTAAATTTGTCACATCGTATGACCACCTCATCCATGAGTGGAAACAATTACCATATCAGAGGCTTTGGGGAACATGGAGATCAGTTCCTCACTACAAAATTCCCAGTCACAGAATCTCTACAATATAGAATGAGGCCATTTGGCCCATCGAGACTGCACTGGCTCGCTGAAGGAACATTTTACCTCATCCCAAATCCCTGCCTTATTCCTGAAATCTTGCACATTCTTTCTTTTCAGAAAACAATCCAATTCGCTTTTCATTATCTCGATCAAACCTGCCTCCACCACCCTCTCAGGACTCGTCCCAGACTCCAACCACCCTCAGGATGAAAATATTTTTCCTTACATTACTTCTATTCCTTTTACCAATTATTTTCAATCTGTGGCCCTCTCGCTCTTGACACTCCCTCAAGTGGGAACAGTTTATCTCTATTTACCCTGTCAAATCTCCTCAGGATCTTGACTACCTCTATCAATTCTCCACTCAGCCTTCTTTTCTCGAAGGAAAACAATCCCAATCTCTCCAATCTATCCTCATAGCTACAGTCATTATCCATGGAGTCATTCTTGTGAATCGCCTCTCTACTCTCTCCAATACCTTCACAATCTTCCTCATGTATGGAGTCCAGAACTGGATGCTGTCTCCAGATGAGGCCTTGTAATCATTAGTAAAGCCCAAGTTACCATATGCTTTATTAATACTTTCTCAACATGCCCTACCATCTTCAATGAGTTATGAACATAAATAGTGAGGTTCTCTGACCCTTAAGAATTTTTCCCTCTATTTTCCCTCCACATTCTTCCTGCCAATCACCTCTCACATTGAACTTCATCTGCCCAATCCACCAACATGCCTATTTCCTTTTGAAGTTTAAAACAGAAGGATGTGGATGCTTTAGAGAGGGTGCAGAGGAGGTTCACCAGGATGTTGCCTGGTATGGAGGGTGCTAGCTATGAAGAAAGGTTGAGTAGATTAGGATTGTTTTCGTTGGAAAGACGGAGGTTGAGGGGAGACCTGGTTGAGGTCTATAGAATTATGAGAGGTATGGACAGGGTGGATAGCAACAAACTTTTTACAAGAGTGGGGGTGTCAATTACAAGGGGTCATGATTTCAAGGTGAGAGGGGGAAAGTTTAAGGGATATGTGCGTGGAAAGTTTTTTACGCAGAGGGTGGTAGGTGCCTGGAACACTTTGCCAGCGGAGGTGGTAGAGGCGGGCACGATAGCATCATTTAAAATGCATCTAGACAGATATATGAACAGGCAGGCAGCAGAGGGAAGTAGATCCTTGGAAATTAGGCGACAGGTTTAGATAAAGGATCTGGATTGGCGCAGCCTGGGAGGGCCGAATGGCCTGTTCCTGCGCTGTAATTTTCTTTTCTTTGTTGATCCTAATCACAGTTGACAACGTTTACCTTTTTTGTATCATCTGTGAATATTGGATTAATGCCCTGAACACCACAATCTGGATCATTAATATATATCAGGAAGAGCAAGCGTCCCAACACCGACTCCTGGGGAACTCCATCACAAACTTTCCTCCTATCTGAAAAGCAACTATTTATCACTTCTCTCTGTTTCCTGCCACTCAGTCAATTTCATATCCAAATGCCGAGTTTCCCTTTTACTCCATGAGCCAGAATTCTGCTCACAAGTCTGTTGTGTGGCACTGTATCAAATGCCTTTGAAAATCTACACACACAATATTTCCCTTATCAACCTTCTCAGTTACTTCCTCAAAAAGCTCTAGCAAGTTAGTTAAACATAATTTTCGCTTAATGAATCCACGCTGATTTTCTTGAATTTATGCTGCATTTGTCTAAACGTCTTTTTGATTTTGTCCCGAACTACTTATCTGCAGTTGCGGCTTAATTCTTGCACCCCTTTTTGAACAAGTATGTAACATTCACAATTCTCCAGTCCTCTAGCACCATCCATGTGTATAAGGAAGACTGGAAGATATCATCAGTGTCTCTGCAATTTCCTCAGTATCCTTGGATGCATCTAATCCGGTCCTTATAGTGTATCAATTTAAAGTAACAGTAAGAAGTCTTACAGCACCAGGTTAAAGTCCAACAGGTTTGTTTTGAATCACTAGCTTTCGGAGTGCAGCTCCTTCCTCAATTTAAGATGGCTAACACTTCCTCCTTCTCAATTGTAAATTCTTCTTCTGTACCAGTTACCTCCCCTCTTCCCTCAGCCTGGACAGCATCATCTTCCTTTGCAAAGGCAGGTGCAAAGTATTTGTTTAATGCCTCCGCTATTTCTTCTATCTTCATGTGCAAGCCCCCCCCCCCCCCCCCCCCCCTTTTTATCCCTAATCAGTCCTACTCTTTCTCTTATCACCCTTTTATTATTTATATGTTTATAGGGATTCCGTTTCATGTTAGCTGTCAGTCACTTTCCGTGCTCTCCCGTTGCTTTTCTTATTAATTTCAAAATCTTTCCTCTGGTCCTTCTGTTTTTTTTAAATTTAGAGTACCCAATTATTTTTTACAATTAAGGGGCAATTTAGCATGGTCAATCTACCTACCATGCACATCTTTGGGTTGTGGGGGTGAAACCCACGCAGACACGGGGAGAATGTGCAAACTCCACACGGACAGTGACCCAGGGCCGGGATTCGAACCCGGGGTCCTTCTATTTTTAACCTGTTTCTCCACTGTACTTTCTACCTGACACCTGTCATGTATACACTTTAAAAATAAATTTCACCTCTATCTTTCGCGTCGTCCAGTGCGCTCTGGATTTATTTGTCCTACCTTTCCCCTCCAAGGGATTACAGAACATAGAACAGTACAGCACAGTACAGGCCCTTCAGCCCACAATGTTGTGCCGACCATTTATCCTAATCCAAGATCAACCTAACCTACACCCCTTCAATTTACTGCTGTCCATGTGCCTGTCTAAGTGTCGCTTAAATGTCCCCAATGACTCTGACTCCACCACCTCTGCTGGCAGTGCATTACACACACCCACCACTCTCTGTGTAAAGAACCTACCTCTGACATCTCCCCTATACCTTCCTCCAATCACCTTAAAATTATGTCCCCTCGTGACAGCCATTTCCATCCTGGGGAAAAGTCTCTGGCTACCCACTCTATCCATGCCTCTCATCACCTTGTACACCTCTACCAAGTCACCTCTCAGCCTTCTTCGTTCCAGTGAGAAAAGCCCTAGCTCCCTCAACCTTTCCTTATAAGACATGCCCTCCAGTCCAGGCAGCATCCTGGTAAATCTCCTCTGTTCCCTCTCCAAAGCATCCACATCCTTCCTATAATGAGGCGACCAGAACTGGACACAATATTCCAAGTGTGGTCTAACTAGGGTTTTATAAAGCTGCAGCAAAACCTTGCGGCTTTTAAACTCAATCCCTCTGTTAATGAAAGCCAACACACCATACACATTCATAACAACCCTATCAGCCTGGGTGGCAACTTTGAGGGATCTCTGTGCGTGGACCCCAAGATCCCTCTGATCCTCCACACTTCCAAGAATCCTGCCTTTAACCCTGTATTCAGCATTCAAATTCAACCTTCCAAAATGAATCACTTCACATTCATCAAGACTGAACTCCATCCGTCACTTCTCAGCCCAGTTCTGCATTCTGTCAATGTCCTGTTGTAACTTGCAACAACCTTCAACACTATCTACAACTAACCCAACCTTCGTGTAATCAGCAAACTTACTAACCCACCCTTCCACTTCCTCATCCAAGTCATTTATAAAGTCCACAAAGAACAGAGGTCCCAGAACAGATCCTTGCGGGCACCACTGTTCACCAACCTCCAGGCGGAATACTTTCCATCCACTGCCACTCGCTGTCTTCTTTTGGCCAACCAATTCTGTATCCAGACAGCCAAATTTCCCTGTATCCCATGCCCCCTAACTTTCTGAATGAGCCTACCATGGGGAACCTTATCAAATGCCTTACTGAAATCCATATACACCACATCCACTGCCCGACCTTCATCAATGTAAATCAAACCATGCTTTTCTAAATAATCATAAATCCTATCTCTCAGAATCCTTTCCAAAATTTTGCTGACCACAGACATAAAACTGACTGGTCAGTAATTTCCAGGGATTTCCCTATTCTCTTTCGTGAACAGGGGAACAACATTCGCCTCCCTCCAATCATCCGGTACTACTCCAGTGGAGAGTGAGGACGCAAAGATCATCGCCAAAGGCGCAGCAATCTCCTCCCTCGATTCCCGTAGTAACCTTGGGTATATCCCTTCAGGCCCAGGGGACTTATCTATCCTGATGCTTTTCAAAATTTCCAGCACAGCCTCCTTCTTAATATCAACCTGTTTGAGTCTATTAACCTGGTTCACACTGTTTTCATGAACAAGGTCCCTCTCTCTAGTGAATATTGAAGCAAAATATTCAGTTAGGGCCTTGCCCACTCTAGGCAAGTTCCCTCCACTATCTCTGATCATCCTCTTATTTCTCACATAAGTGTAGAACGTCTTGGGGTTTTCCCTAATCCTTCCCGCCAGGGCTTTTTCATGCCCCCTTCTAGCTCTCCTCAGTCCATTTTTGAGTTCCTTCCTGGCTACTTTGTAACCCTCTGGAGCCGAGTCAGATCCTTGCTTCCTCAACTTTACGTAAGCTTCCTTCTTCCTCTTGACTCGGAGCTCTACTTCTCTTGTCATCCAAGGCTCCTTCACCTTTCCATTCCTTCCTCGTCTCAGTGGAACAAAACTATCCAGCACCCGCAGCAAGTGCTCCTTAAACAACCCCCACATTACTGTTGTGCATTTCCCCAAGAACAAATCTTTCCACTTTATGCTCCTCAGCTCCTGTCTAATAGCAGTATAATTTCCCCTCCCCCAATTAAATACCTTGCCATACTGTCTGTTCCTATCCCTCTCCATGTCTATGGTAAAGGTCAAGGAGTTGTGGTTACTGTCACCGAAATGCTCCCCCACTGAGACATTTGACACCTGGCCTGGTTCGTTGCCGAACATCAAGTCCAATATGGGCACCCCCCTAATCGGCCTATCTACATATTGATTCAGGAATCCTTCCCGTACACACCTGGGAAAATCTGCTCCATCCAAACCATTTCAACGAAGGAGGGTCCAGTCAATATTAGGGAAGTTGAAGTCACCCATGACAACCCATGGGCAGCACGGTAGCATGGTGGTTAGCATAAATGCTTCACAGCTCCAGGGTCCCAGGTTCAGTTCCCGGCTGGGTCACTGTCTGTGCGGAGTCTGCACGTCCTCCCCACGTGTGCGTGGGTTTCCTCCGGGTGCTCCGGTTTCCTCCCACAGTCCAAAGATGTGCGGGTTAGGTGGATTGGCCATGCTAAATTGCCCTTAGTGTCCTAAAAAATAAGGTTAATTGGGGTGGGGTGACTGGTATAGGGTGGATACGTTGGCTTCAGTAGGGTGATCATTGCTCGGCACAACATCGAGGGCCGAAGGGCCTGTTCTGTGCTGTACTGTTCTATGTTCTATGTTCTAACTCTGTTACTTCTGCACTTTTCCAAGATCTGCTGCCCAATCTGTTCCTCTATCTCTCTGCTGCTATTGGGGAGTTCGTAGAAAACTCCCAATAAAGTGACTGCTCCTTTCTTGTTTCTGACTTCCACCCATACGGACTCATTAGACAAACCCTCCTTTTCTGCAGCTGTGGTGCATTCCCTAATTAACAGTGCCACTCCCCTCTCCTCTTTTACCGTCCTCCCTATTCTTCTGAAAATATCTAAACCCCGGAACATCTAACAACCATTCCTGCCCCTGTGAAATCCATGTCTCCGTAATGGCCACAACATCGTAGTTACAAGTACTGATCCATGCTCTTAAGTTCATCTCCCTTATTCCTGACACTGCTTGGATTGAAACAGATTATACATTGACATTGTCTGCAATACTATTTCTTTGAAGGTGGCCCACTGTCAACCACCATCTTTTCTGCCAACATTGGATTCTAACTCACTTGACCCAGATGCATTCTCACCCCAGCAAAGTTGGATGTCGTTCAATTAATTATCCCTGCTTCGTATTGTTCCTTATCTTTTTCCATGACTAGTCTAAACCTATACAATGGTCACTGTCCCCTAAATGTTCTCCCACTGCTATTTGATCATTCCCCAGAACCAGATTGAAAAGTGCCTGCTCTCTCATTAGACAGGATACATACTGCTGCAGAAAATTATCCTGAACACATTCCAGGAACTCTTGCCCCTTTGCGTAATTTCAAGAAAGAATTAGATATAGCTCTTGGGGCTAAAGGGATCAAGAGATATGAGGGGGAAGGCGGGATCAAGGTATTGAAATTAATGATCAGCCTTGATCATAATGAATGGCGGAACAGGCTCGAAGGGCCGAATATAGAACATAGAACATAGAACAGTACAGCACAGAACAGGCCCTTCGGCCCTCAATGTTGTGCCGAGCCATGATCACCCTACTCAAACCCACGTATCCACCCTATACCCGTAACCCAACAACCCCCCCCTTAACCTTACTTTTATTAGGACACTACGGGCAATTTAGCATGGCCAATCCACCTAACCCGCACATCTTTGGACTGTGGGAGGAAACCGGAGCACCCGGAGGAAACCCACGCACACAGGGGGAGGACGTGCAGACTCCACACAGACAGTGACCCAGCCGGGAATCGAACCTGGGACCCTGGAGCTGTGAAGCATTTATGCTAACCACCAATGGCCTCCTACTGTTTCTATTTTCTATGTTTGTCCCTTTGCACTATTCGTACCCCCGTCTATAGTTGGATAACTGGTCCCCCATTATAATTACTCTGATATTCTTGCACCACTAATTTCTTTGAAAATTTTATTCTCTACATTCCTTCCACTATTTGGTGATCTATATACTACAACGATCAATGTTATTGCACCTTCTTCATTTCTTACTTCTAACCAGAGAGACTTGGCCCCTCAGAAACATCCTCCCTCTCCAGTATTGTACATCATCTTTAATCAATACTGCCACAGTCAAATCCCCTGCCCACCTCACTTAAAATCTCCCCAACACCACCAAACCTCCCCAAGGAAGCTAATGCCCCTCTCTTTCTCCATTTATCCAACCACATGGTGAACTGTTCAACCTTCTTATTCTTATACTCTTGTGGCTCTGAGATAAATCCTGAGATTACTGCTCTTGAGGTCCTGCTTTTTAATTCCATTCATAACTCCCTAAAATCTGCAGTCAGGGTCTCATCCTTTTCTGACATAAATCATTGGTCCAAACGTGGACCATGACATCTGGCTGTTCACCCTTCCCCAAAAGAATACCCTGCAGGTGCTGTGTGACAGCCTTGTTCCTGGCAGCATACCATCCTGGGGTCACACCAAAGGCCACAGAAATGCCAGACTGCTCCCAGAAATCCCCAAAACACTTTGACTCTTCCTCCTCCCTCCTTTGCAGCTGAGCCACCCGTGAAGCCATGAATTGACTGTTACGCCAGTCCTCTGAGGAACTATCTTACTCACCAATGTACAAAGTGGAAAATCGCTGAGAGAGTAAAGTTATTGCTGCACCAACTGCCTGTTTCTCTTAGATGCTCTGGTGGTCACCCATTCCTGCTCTGCCTGCGTACCTCTTAGCTGCTGTGTGACCACCTCTGTAAACTTGCTATTCACATCGTCAGCCTTGTGGATGCAGCATAGTGACTCCATCTGTCAACTTACTGCAAAAGTTGTCATCAAGGATACTTTGCACCAGCACAATGTCCCACATCCTGCAGGATGCATGTTCCACATGGCCAAGCTGCACTGTCATACCTTAAACTTTACATAAGATGGTTACTCCATTATGGTATAATAACTCACCTGTCACTCACCAATCATTCTCTGTGACAGTTCCAGAAAGGCTTGTACTTACCAACCAATCAACTTACAGGACTCCTGTGACGTTACTTTTAGGGCTTTCTCCTTCGTTGAACTTCTGTTGTTTTATGGGCTTCCATTCTCTTTCTGAACTCACACTGCTTTGTGGGCTCTCTCTTGCTCTGAACTCTGCATGGGTTCTTTCTCTCTGAACTCCCACTGCTTTATAGGCTCTCTCTTGTTTTGAACTCTTCACTGCTTTATGGGCTTTCTTTCTCTCTCATCTCTGACCTCCGACTCTCTATTTCTCTGTTGCTCTATAGGCTCTCCCTGAACTTGATGCTACTTTATGGGGACCCCCTCTCTCTCTGAACTCAGCGCTGCTTTATGGTCTCTCATTCTCTCTCTCGTTGCTTTATGGGATCTCCCCCCTCTCTCTTTCACTGAACTCCCACTACATTATGGGTGTTCTCTCTCTGAACTCATGCTGATTTATAGGACCTCTCACTTTCTGAATTCCCGCTACTTTATGGGCTCTCTATCCAAACTCCTGCTGTTTCATAGGCTCTCTCTCATTCTCCAGTGCTTTAAGGGGTCTTTCTCCACTGATTTATGGGCTCTTTCTCTGCTCCTTTATGACACTCTCTCCCTCTCTGAACTCTTTCTTCTTTATGGGCTCTCTCTCTCACTGAACGCCTGCTGCCTTATGGGCTCTCTCCGCTGCTTTATGGGTTCTCGCTCTCCACTGCTTTACGGGCTTTCTCTCTCTCCGCTGCTTTACGGGCTTTCTCTCTCTCCACTGCTTTACGGGCTTTCTCTCTCTGCTGCTTTACGGGCTTTCTCTCTCTCCGCTGCTTTACGGCCTTTCGCTCTCTCCACTGCTCTATGAGCTTTCTCTCTCTCCGCTGCTTTACGGGCTTTCTCTCTCTCCACTGCTTTACGGGCTTTCTCGCTCTCCGCTGCTTTATGGGCTCTCTCTCTCCACTGCTTTATGGGCTCTCTCTCTCCACTGTTTTACGGGCTTCCTCTCTCTCTCCGCTGCTTTACGGGCTTTCGCTCTCTCCGCTGCTGTATGAGCTTTCGCTCTCTCCGCTGCTTTATGAGCTTTCGCTCTCTCCGCTGCTTTATGGGCTCTCTCTCTCCGCTGCTTTATGGGCTTTCTCTCTCTCTGCTGCTTTATGGGCTTTCTCTCTCTCCGCTGCTTTATGGGCTTTCTCTCTCTCCGCTGCTTTATGGGCTTTCTCTCTCTCCGCTGCTTTACAGGCTTTCTCTCTCGCCGCTGCTTTACGGGCTTTCTCTCTCGCCGCTGCTCTATGGGCTCTCTTTCTCTCGCTCCGCTGCTTTATGGGCTCTCTTTCTCTCACTCCGCTGCTTTATGGGCTTTCTCTCTCTCCGTTGCTTCATGGGCTTTCTCTCTCTCCGCTGCTTTATGGGCTTTCTCTCTCTCCACTGCTTTATGAGCTTTCGCTCTCTCCGCTGCTTTATGGGCTTTCGCTCTCTCCGCTGCTTTATGGACTTTCGCTCTCTCCGCTGCTTTATGAGCTTTCGCTCTCTCCGCTGCTTTATGAGCTTTCGCTCTCTCCGCTGCTTTATGGGCTTTCTCTCTCTCCGCTGCTTTATGGGCTTTCTCTCTCTCCACTGCTTTATGGGCTCTCTTTCTCTCGCTCCGCTGCTTTACGGGCTCTCTCTCTCCGCTGCTTTATGAGCTTTCGCTCTCTCCGCTGCTTTATGAGCTTTCGCTCTCTCCGCTGCTTTATGGGCTTTCTCTCTCTCCGCTGCTTTATGGGCTTTCTCTCTCTCCACTGCTTTATGGGCTCTCTCTCTCCGCTGCTTTATGGGCTCTCTCTCTCTGCTGCTTTATGGGCTTTCTCTCTCTCCGCTGCTTTACAGGCTTTCTCTCTCGCCGCTGCTTTATGGGCTTTCTCTCTCTTCGCTGCTCTATGGGCTCTCTTTCTCTCGCTCCGCTGCTTTATGGGCTCTCTTTCTCTCACTCCGCTGCTTTATGGGCTTTCTCTCTCTCCGCTGCTTCATGGGCTTTCTCTCTCTCCGTTGCTTCATGGGCTTTCTCTCTCTCCGCTGCTTTATGGGCTTTCTCTCTCTCCACTGCTTTATGAGCTTTTGCTCTCTCCGCTGCTTTATGGGCTTTCACTCTCTCCGCTGCTTTATGGGCTTTCATTCTCTCCGCTGCTTTATGAGCTCTCTTTCTCTCACTCCGCTGCTTTATGGGCTTTCTCTCTCTCCGCTGCTTCATCGGCTTTCGCTCTCTCCGCTGCTTTATGGGCTTTCTCTCGCTCCGCTGCTTTATGGGCTCTCTTTCTCTCGCTCCGCTGCTTTATGGGCTCTCTTTCTCTCACTCCGCTGCTTTATGGGCTTTCGCTCTCTCCGCTGCTTCATGGGCTTTCTCTCTCTCCACTGCTTTATGAGCTTTCGCTCTCTCCGCTGCTTTATGGGCTTTCGCTCTCTCCGCTGCTTTATGGGCTTTCTCTCGCTCCGCTGCTTTATGGGCTTTCCCACTCTCTCGGCTGCTCTCTCTCTGCTGCTTTATGGGCCCCTCTCTGTCTCCACTGCTTTATGGGCCCTCTCTCTTTCTCCACTGCTTTATGGGCCCACGCTCTATCTCCGCTGCTTTGTAGGCCCTCTCTCTTTTCCACCAGTTAATGGACCCTCTCTCTTGCTCTGCTGATTTATGGACAACAGGAAACACTTTGTTTGCATAAATTTTTCAAGTTGGCAGGATGTGACTGGTGGTGTCAAGGGATCACTGCTGGGCCTCAACTTTTAAATGACTTTGTTGAAGGGACTGAAGGGGTGGTTGCTAAATCTGCTGACTACACAAAGATAGGTAGGAATATAAGTTGTGAAGAGGACATGGGGACATGGGTTAAGTGAGTGGGCAAAAATCTGGCAACTGGAGTATAATGTGGGAAAATGTAAAGATTATCCATTTTGGCAGGAAGAATAAAAAATTATCTAAATAGTGAGAGATTATAGAGCTCTGATATGCAGAGGGACCTGAGTGTCCTAGGGCATGAATCACAAAAGGTTCACATTTATTGGGAGAAAAATTGCTTCCAGAAATAGGGAGGTTATGCTTCAGTTATACAGGGCATTGGTGAGATCACATCGGGAGTATTGTGTACAGTATTGTTCTCCTTACTTAAGGAAAGATATAAATGCATTAGAAGCAGTTCAGAGAAGGTTTAGTGGACGAATATCAGGTGTTTCCACTCCCTAAAAGGCAGTGGAAGCAGTGTTTCCAAAGAGATTATTGATTAAAAAGAGGGTATCAGGGTGGACAGGAATGTGGGTTGAGATTAGAATCAGTTCAGCCATAATCTTATTGAATGGTGGAGCAGCATCGAGGGGCTGAGCGGTCAATTGCTGCTCCTAATTTGTATGTTTATTTGTAAGGGAGCTGAGATAAAGCCGTACAGGGAAGTGGCCAAGGTGAGAGACAATATTGGTTTTACTAGAGACAAAGCATCACAGGTGGAAGTAATAGCATGGTTGAGCATTACAATACCTACAGTAATGTCTTAGTGAATGAAGGGCCATGAGCTGGATGGTTGGAAAGTACAGTTGTAAGTGAATTGGGAGAGAGATTTCTACAGGGTGGACAATGAAAAATGTAGAGCGATCTGATCCTTTCGCTCTGACACCACATCTCTGCTTTTGCTGCTTGTACTTTGTTCTTTGTTTGCCAGACGATTAGCTGTCATATGTTATGCTCGTCTTTGTTCTGTGAGGGCCGTTCCTGTTGATTCTCTCATTTCCTATTTCTTTTCTTTTGTCATTATCATTTTAGATCCTTGGATCTTTAATGGGAACATATCTTTAAATTGAGCAGAGGAAGTGAGGAACTCAAAGTTTCAAAATAGTAGTGTCATGAAGTTTTAGCTTTTGAACAAAAGACTTTATGGTACCCGAGAGATTGGAGAGACAAGGTTCAATTATAGAATCATAGAATTTACAGTGCAGAAGGAGGCCATTCAGCCCATCGAGTCTGCACCAGCTCTTGGAAAGAGCACCCTGCCCAAGTCCACACCTCCACCCTATCCCCATAACCCAGCAACCCCATCCAACACGAAGGGCAATTTTGGACACTAAGAGCAATTTTGCATGGCCAATCCACCTAACCTGCACATCTTTGGACTGTGGGAGGAAACCGGAGCACCCGGAGGAAACCCACGCACACATGGGGAGAATGTGCAGACTCCGCACAGACAGTGACCCAAGCTGGGAATCGAACCTGGGACCCTGGAGCGGTGAAGCAACAGTGCTAACCACTGTGCTACCATGCTGCCCTGACAACATTTTTTTAGTATGGCTATAGTTTTCAGAGATCAGTCATAGAGAATTATTATTGAGTGAAACTGATTAAATCAATTTGAGTTTGGTTAAAATTAATTGCTAATTTTACTTCCACTGATAACTGGATATATTTAGAAGACTAAAGCCGTTGAGGCGTGAGGGTGAGCTGATGTCTTCATCGCTGACCAGACATACATGAATAGAAAAAAAATGAAATAGCTAAGTAGCGTGTCTTGCAACAAAATACATACTTTTGAATATGCAACGGCGTTTTACAATTTTGTTGTCTGAATTTCGATAACATTCAAAGCCTTTGTCTCCATTACTGCAGTAAAAATGACTGATTTGCTTTACAAACAACACATTCATATGTTATGAAAGTGTCCAGGTGGAGAATTGATATGAAACACATCATTACTATTACAAAAAGTGAGAAAAATCTGATTGAAAAGGGGTTCCATTGACGTAGATCTTGTACAAAAATCCATATTTGTGCAAATATCGTAACACATCAATCACCACAATAGTATCAAAGCATAAAAGCAAATTACTGCGGATACTGGAATCAAAAACCAAAAGAGAAAATGCTGGAGAATCTCAGCAGGTCTGGCGGCATATGTAAGGAGAGAAAAGAGCTAGAGTTTCGAGCCCAGACAACCCTTTGTCCAAGCTGAATTGTATCAATTGTATCTCTTGATCACATAAGAACGCTTAGTTATTGAAATGAGAATCCAAAATAAAAGACACACACAAAAAAGCTTTTCCTTACTTCCTGAATGACCTTAAGACAGTGCTTTTCAAACGTTTTTTCCGGGGACCCATTTTTACCAACCGGCCAACCTTCGCGACCCACGCCAGCTGCTCTTCGTGACCCATGCCGGCCGCCCTTCGCGACCCACCATTTTCTCTGAATGGAGGAATCGCAATCGCGCCCAATTCGTGACGTTCGGGGGGGGCGTGACCTGCTCTCTACCTTCCTTCACGCAGTAAGATTACATTACATTTAAAAAATAGATCTTCTCCTGCTTCTCCGACTGCACAAACCTACCTTGGCTAATAAATGGAAGGGTTCCAGATGCCTTCTTAACCACATTATCAACCTGTCCTGCTGCCTTCAGAGATCTGTGGACATTTGTTCCAAGGTCGCCCCCTTTCTCTGTTGTGTTATGTAATTTGGAATTGCACAAGCTGCCAACTGATGCAGTTTTGAGTAAAAGATGCTCCAGACTTAAGTGAGTTCAATGTGTTTGATTGAACTATTAGCACTGTCCTCAATGAGTTCAACTCTCTGCTAATCTAAATGTCTAATCTAACTCAGTCTAACTGACCAGCCTTGCTCTGAGCCACATGTGATGCTGAGGTACACCCTGTCTTGCTCTGCAGATGTTGGTCTGTGGAAAGAGGTGGGGTGTGAGTGCCTCATCCCTTTTATAGTGAGATACCACCCCTGAGTGTCCTGACTGTTCATTGGTCATGTCCTATTCTACGTGTTCATTAGCTGCATGTTTGCATATCACGACATTCTTACACTTCTCAGTATCCTCCCATTTATTGTGTAAATCTTTGCCTTGTTTGACCTCCCCAAAGCATCACAACACACTTCCCTGTGTTGTATTCCATTTGCTGCGTTTCCGTCCACCTGGCCAGACCAGAAGCTGCTTCATATTTTGAAAGACAGGAGGGATAAAGTATTTGCTCCTGTTTCTATTTGCATTTCATTCAATTCCGAGGTGTGGGCTGGTTGGCTGGCCAGAATGTTCTTTTGTTTCTCCACTTGTTTTGTCTCATGTACGAATAGTGCCTTATGCTAAATTGTGTTCTGAATGAAGCAAAACTGTGGACATGGGCTAGTTGGCCGAATGTGGTGCTATATTCAATGTAATTCAGTGTAACACAGGATTTGGCTATTTAGGTGCTGGCAGCTCAGTCGGTTTTGGGATTAGAAATAGAAAAGAAATTCATAACAGAATTAGAAAAAAAGTACCTTCACATTTTGGGTGAAATCTTGCCTTTAAATGCTAGCTGATCAGTTTTCTTTACGTATGCGCAGCGTGCCTGCATTTTTTTATCTGGTCACGGCCGTCATTTTGAAGTCTGCTCGCAGACGGCTTTGTTAAAAGGCGGCTGCTGCAGCTGTTGCGCGTAAATTTGCTCAATCGGGAGGGCGATGGGCGGCGCCGTAATCCACCCGACACCCACCCACAACTCACCAGCGGATCGTGACCCCCACTTTGAAAATGCCTGCCTCAAGACAATGAAGCAGAACACCCTACTTGGTGCACAATGAACCCATAATATATTCATAGAATCTGCCTGGACACTTCTCAACTAATTTCCTTGCTGCATAACTACGATAAAATATTGTTGTTCAATAGACACTAAACAAAATTCTCTCCCTCAGGTTATGCTTTAGGTCAGTAATGCTCAACCTTCATCAAGTTAAGAGTCACTGTAATATTGAGTAGGGCCATGAGGCCGCGAACATTCAAAATATTAGGGTTACTTACAAAACGTAATAAACCAAAACCAGACCTGGCAGAAAATACCTTTCTCACCAGATAATTACACTTGAGTTAGGCCAATCAATTAATCCTAATTGGTTAATCTGAAATTTCCCTTCAGCATTATCTTGCATCATTGACTTTGTCTACATATGTGATTGTGGAACCCACCTCTTCACTCACCTGATGAAGGAGCTGCGCTCCAAAAGTTAGTGATTCCAAACAAACCTGTTGGGACATGAACCTGGTGTTCTAAGACCTTATTGTGAAATTACCCTCCAGGTCCCCCCTGACCCCCTATCCACATCTTATTACTTTGTAAATGTTTCCAGCCAGCTCACAGCACTGCATAAAAATTGTGACGAACGTAGTGTTAATAATTGATAATAATTAATAATAATTCAGTTCAAACTTGGCCCTTTGTCCGAAATCTCACAATTTAATCCGAAGTAATATTCTGTATTAACTTTTTCCATTCCCTTAACCATCTCTCCATTCTCTGGCAGATGCTCCTTTACAGACATAAAATCTCAGATTGTAGTACTCTTTCCTCATATCTTGGACTCTGGGGAACCAAAGCCTCCAGCTCTTGAATATCTCCCTTGGCCACCCGAGCTGGGCATAGTGCTCAAAGTTGGGCAAGTTCATAGTATAGTTTAATCACTATTGTTTTGCGTTGTAGTCAATAATTTGTTTTTGTTGATTGCTGTTCTGCAATGTTGGGCCTCTGCAATGTTACTAAGCCTCTCTTAATTTCTTCCTCAACAATTTCAACACCATTCATGGAGAACGATAATGACCATTTTGTCTTTCCATGTGTAAGTCTTTTATATTGTATTGTTTAGAAGTTACATGGGCCACCTCACTCAACACTTCCTCCCCAACCCAACGAAATCCATCTAACCCAGTTGCTTATCCAATGCCGAAATTTGCCCTGAATCTTTAAAGCTTTCAACGTAACTAGTGGCTTTTGATTGGGCAGCATGGTAGCACAAGTGTATAGCACTGTGGCTTCACAGCGCCAGGGTCCCAGGTTCAATTCCCCGCTGGGTCACTGTCTGTGTGGAGTCTGCACGTTCTCCCCGTGTCTGCGTTTCCTCCGGGTGCTCCGGTTTCCTCCCACAGTCCAAAGACGTGCAGGTTAGGTGGATTGGCCATGAAAAATTGCCCTTAGTGGCCAAAAAAAGGTTAGGAAGGATTATTGGGTTGCGGGAATAGGGTGGAAGTGAGGGCTGAAGTGGGTCGGTGCAGACTCGATGGGCCTAATGGCTTCCTTCTGCACTGTATGTTCCATGTTCTATTTGGAACTTTCCCCAATGTTTTTTTACAAGTATATGGTGTAATTGTCATATGTATCCTAGCCTTTTGTGTTTCCTTGTAGTAGAAAAGTTTCTATTCGAGAAGGCTCATTGATACTTAATCACGATGTGGAGATGCCAGGGTAAGCACAGTAAGAAGTCTTACAACACCAGATTAAAGTCCAACAGGTTTATTTCAAACACAAGCTTTCGGAGCGCTGCTCCTTCCTCAGGTGAATGGAGAGGTATGTTCCAGAAACATTTATACAGACAAATTACAGATCTATAATGAATTGATTACCCGCAAATGCTCGCATTCCAAGCATTGTCTGGCATCTCTGACTTTGTCTATATAAATATTTCTGGAACATACCTCTCCATTCACCTGAGGAAGGAGCAGCGCTCCGAAAGCTCGGTTTGAAACAAACCTGTTGGACTTTAACCTGGTGTTGTAAGACTTCTTACTATACTTAATCACAGCATTGCTCTGAAGTGTTTTTGCTTTGTTCCAATGTAAGTGTACAAATTCAGAACTATGGCAAGAACATTAAAAATTGTGTGAAAAGAGAGATGTTCGAGACCCTGATGACCTGGATGCAGATTATGAGCCAAAGGTAGAGTACAACTAGTTTCCAGATTGTAATGGTAATCTAAACCACATTATTGAGGAAATGCCCTCATAGAGCTTTGTCAGAGTCACTATTTATAGTTTTGCCACAAAAGTGTAATTTTCTAGTCCTTACCCTGATTCTTGACTTCTGCAAACTCCTTGTTGTATTCCTCAAGTGTCTCCCTCAGTTTCTGATTCTCGGTTTCAATATCATGCATGCGCTGGACTTTGAGCTGGAGCTGTTGTCCTAGATCTAATGCTGAAACAGGATCTGCAAACCAATAACAGATGGGTAAATCAGCACAGTTAATCCTCTAGGCCAGAAAACAGTCAATGTACAAATATTTTCTTTAGCAACATATATGATTCAAATGTCTAATTTCCCACAGCAGCAACTGGCATTAGAAATAGCCTCATACAGGGCAGCACGGTGGCCTAGTGGTTAGCACAACCGCCTCACGGCGCTGAGGGCCCAGGTTCGATCCCGGCTCTGGGTCACTGTCCATGTGGAGTTTGCACATTCTCCCCGTGTCTGCGTGGGTTTCGCCCCCACAACCCAAAAATGTGCAGAGTAGGTAGATTGGCCACGCTAAATTGCCCCTTAATTAGAAAAAATAATTGGGTAATCTAAATTTTAAAAAAAAAGAAATAGCCTCATACAACTTTAATTAATTGGTGGAACTTCATTATTGACTAAAACAGCAATTCTGATCTTAAATTCTGGTGGAATTTAAAATACAGATGGAGGGTGAGAAAGTAAAATCAAATACTAGTGTTTTGTGTTTAAACAAAGGAGATTACAAGGGGATGAGAGAAGAACTAGCTAAGGTAGACTGGGAGCTAAGACTTTATGGTGGAACAGTTGAGGAACAGTGGAGAACCTTCCAAGCGATTTTTCACAGTGCTCAGCAAAGGTTTATACCAACAAAAAGGAAGGACGGAAGAAAGAGGGAAAATCGACCGTGGATATCTAAGGAAATAAGGGAGAGTATCAAATTGAAGGAAAAAGCATATAAAGTGGCAAAGATTGCTGGGAGATTAGAGGACTGGGAAATCTTTAGGGGGCAACAGAAAGCTACTAAAAAAGCTATAAAGAAGAGTAAGATAGAGTATGAGAGTAAACTTGCGCAGAATATAAAAACAGACAGTAAAAGTTTTTACAAATATATAAGACAAAAAAGAGTGGCTAAGGTAAATATTGGTCCTTTAGAGGATGAGAAGGGAGTTTTAATAATGGGAAATGAGGAAATGGCTGAGGAACTGAACAGGTTTTTTGGGTCGGTCTTCACAGTGGAAGACACAAATAACATGCCAGCGACTGATAGAAATGAGGCTATGACAGGTGAGGACCTTGAGAAGATTGTTATCACTAAGGAGGGAGTGATGGGCAAGCTAATGGGGCTAAAGGTAGACAAGTCTCCTGGCCCTGATGGAATGCATCCCAGAGTGCTAAAAGAGATGGCTAGGGAAATTGCAGATGCACTAGTGATAATTTACCGAAATTCACTAGACTCTGGGGTGGTCCCGGTGGATTGGAAATTAGCAAACGTGATGCCACTGTTTAAAAAAGGAGGTAGGCAGAAAGCAGGAAATTATAGGCCAGTGAGTTTAACTTCGGTAATAGGGAAGATGCTGGAATCTATCATCAAGGAAGAAATTGCGAGGCATCTGGATAGAAATTGTCCCATTGGGCAGACGCAGCATGGGTTCGTTAAAGGCAGGTCATGCCTAACTAATTTAGTGGAATTTTTTGAGGACATTACCAGTGCAGTAGATAACGGGGAGCCGATGGATGTGGTATATCTGGATTTCCAGAAAGCCTTTGACAAGGTGCCACACAAAAGGTTGCTGCATAAGATAAAGATGCATGGCATTAAGGGTAAAGTAGTAGCATGGATAGAGGATTGGTTAATTAATAGAAAGCAAAGAGTTGGGATAAATGGGTGTTTCTCTGGTTGGCAATCAGTAGCTAGTGGTGTCCCTCAGGGATCCGTGTTGGGCCCACAATTGTTCACAATTTACATTGATGATTTGGAGTTGGGGACCAAGGGCAATGTGTCCAAGTTTGCAGATGACACTAAGATGAGTGGTAAAGCGAAAAGTGCAGAGGATACTGGAAGTCTGCAGAGGGATTTGGATAGGTTAAGTGAATGGGCTCGGGTCTGGCAGATGGAATACAATGTTGACAAATGTGAGGTTATCCATTTTGGTAGGAATAACAGCAAACGGGATTATTATTTAAACGATAAAATATTAAAGCATGCCGCTGTTTAGAGAGACTTGGGTGTGCTAGTGCATGAGTCACAGAAGGTTGGTTTACAAGTGCAACAGGTGATTAAGAAGGCAAATGGAATTTTGTCCTTCATTGCTCGAAGGATGGAGTTTAAGACTAGGGAGGTTATGTTGCAATTGTATAAGGTGTTAGTGCGGCCACACCTGGAGTATTGTGTTCAGTTTTGGTCTCCTTACTTGAGAAAGGACGTACTGGCACTGGAGGGTGTGCAGAGGAGATTCACTAGGTTAATCCCAGAGCTGAAGGGGTTGGATTATGAGGAGAGGTTGAGTAGACTGGGACTGTACTCGTTGGAATTTAGAAGGATGAGGGGGGATCTTATAGAAACATTTAAAATTATGAAGGGAATAGATAGGATAGATGCGGGCAGGTTGTTTCCACTGGCGGGTGACAGCAGAACTAGGGGGCATAGCCTCAAAATAAGGGGAAGTAGATTTAGGACTGAGTTTAGGAGGAACTTCTTCACCCAAAGGGTTGTGAATCTATGGAATTCCTTGCCCAGTGAAGCAGTTGAGGCTCCTTCATTACATGTTTTTAAGGTAAAGATAGATAGTTTTTTGAAGAATAAAGGGATTAAGGGTTATGGTGTTCGGGCCGGAAAGTGGAGCTGAGTCCACAAAAGATCAGCCATGATCTAATTGAATGGCGGAGCAGGCTCGAGGGGCCAGATGGCCTACTCCTGCTCCTAGTTCTTATGTTCTTATGTTCTCCTGGCGCAGTGGGTTAGTACTGCTGCCTCACGGAGCCACGGTCCCAGGTTCGATCCCAGCTCTGCGTCAATCCGTGTGGAGTTTGCACATTCTCCTCGTGTTTGCGTGGGTTTCGACCCAAAAGATTTGCAGGGTAGGTGGATTGAACACACTAAATTGCCTCTTAATTGGAAAAAATGAATTGGGTACTCTAAATTTATAAAAAATAATTTTGAAAAAAAATTCTGATCTTCTCCCCAGCGCTAAAGGAAGCCTTTGCTCAAAGTTGGATTACAATAGTAATTGGAGCACTTAATAGATTTTTTTTTTAAATGGGGGAGGGGGTACCTTGAAATGCTATACTGTTGCTGAAGGAGTGTTAACAGTTGAATGGTTTCCTGGTTACAGTGGTTTTTGCAACTTTAAGACTCACATACACATTAGATTTGAAATCACAGCATTTAACCGAGTTTATAATTTTAATGAGCTTGGATTGCACCCATTTCAAAAAGAAATCCTGATTTGCTCACTATCAATGGGAAAGTACTGCAATGAGGGCAACTTTTCTTTTGTGTTTTACACAATGCCCGTAATGGCTTCTCTGACGAGATCACAGAATCAGAAGTATTGTTGGGGTTTAAGTGGGTTAAACAGCTAGCTTGTAAAACAGAACAAGGCCAGCAGCGCGGTTTAAATTCCCGTACCGCCCTCCCCGAACAGGCGCCGGAATGTGGCGACTAGGGGTTTTTCACAGTAACTTCATTGAAGCCTACTTGTGACAATAAGTGATTTTTTTTTAAAATGTGTATATTTTACTCCAAAACCATCATCTGGAGGATGCTGGAAATCTGAAATTAAAAACAGAAAATGCTGGAAACACTCAGCAGATCTAGCAGAGTTAACATTTCAAATCATGATCTTTCACCCATGTATATTTACAGTCTTCCTTCAGTCACCATTTCAGGGTTGAACTGTTGGTTCAAAGCAGCTTGGAAGCCAACAATCTGTATCAAAATCTTCCTGATGCAACATCATGCCAATTCATTCCTGACCATCAGTATGTCTAAATCTTAACATTTAAGTTTCTCAAATCAAAACATCCTGAAGTAATTAAGCTTTAACAGTAATAAAACAAAGAATAGTTCATGGACAGTCCTCAAGAGTTCTTAAGAGGTCACATTATAATCATACAACACATCAGAATTCAGATATTAACTGAGTTTTACTTTTGCCCAATAATATATTCAAGGAGAAAAAAACTTTCCTGTCAAATTAAATGACTTGATTTTCAGTTTGTAACAATGGCCCAGATACTGTGGTGGTAATCACAGAATAATACAGCGCAGAAGAGGCCATTCGGCCCATCGAGACTGCACCAATATATGAAAAACACCTAACCTGGCTACTTAGTCCCTTTTGCCAGCACTTGGCCTATAGCCTTGAATGTTATGCTGTGCCATGTGCTCATCCAGATACATTTCAAAGGATGTGAGACAACCCGCCTCTACCACACTCCCAGGCCGTGAATTCCAGACCATTCCCACCCTCTGGGTAAAAGAGTTTTTCCTCAAATCCCCCTTAAACATCCTCCCCCCACACTTTGAGCTCGTGTCCGCTCGTAACTGACGCTTCAACTAAAGGGAACAGCTGCTCTCTATCCACCTTGCCCATGCCCCTTATAATCTTGTACACCTCAATCAGGTCATCCCTTAGATTTCTTTGCCCAGTGAAAACAACTCAAGCCTATCAAATCCCTCTTCATACATTAAATGTTTCATCCCAAGGCAACATTCCGGTGAAATTTCTCAGCATCCCCTCCAGTGCAATCACATCCTTCCTATAATGCGGTGACCAGAATTGCACACAATACTCCAGGTGTGGCCTCACCAAAGTCTTATACAACTCCAACATGACCTCCTGCTTTTGTAATCTATTCCTCGACTGATAAAGTGTCCCATATACCTTTTTCACCACCCTATTAACCTGCCCTTCTGCTGTCAGAGAGCGTAGGACAAACAGGCCAAGATCCCTTTGTTCCTCGAAACTTCCCAGTGCCATGCCATTCATTGGATACTTCTTTGTCAAATTGATCCTTCCAAAGTGAATAACCTCACACTTTTCAGAGTGAAATTCCATCTGCCACTTTTCTGCCCATTTGACCATCACAGCTATATCCTCCTGTAACCCGGTACTATTAACCTAACCACCCGGCTAATCTTTGAGTCATGTGCAAACTTATTGATCCTAACCCCCACATAGTCATCCAAGTTGTTTATATAAATGACAAGCAACAGGGGACAGATTCCTGTAGTACGCCACTGGACACTGGCTTCCAGTCATTAAAGCAGCCTGTCAATACCTCTGTCTCCGACAGCTAAGCCAATTTTGAATCTACCTTATCAAGTTACCCTGTATCCCATGTGCATTTGCCATCTTTTATAAGTCTCTCATGTGGGACCTTGTTAAAGGCTTTGCTGAAATCCATGTAAACTACATGAACTGTACTACCCTCATCTACACAACTGGTCACATGCTCAAAAAATTCAATCAAATTTGTTGGGCACGACCTCCCTCTGACAAAACCACGCTATTCCTGATCAAACCTTGCCTCTCCAAGTCGAGATTACAGACTCACTGGTCTGTAGTTTCCTGGCATATTTCTACAACTTTGCATAAGTAGAGGAATTGCAGTAGCTGTTCTCCAGTCCTCTGGCACCTCTCCCAAGGCCGGAGAGGAATTAAAAATTTGGATCAGAGCCCCTGCAATCTCCTCCCTCCCTTCCCACTGCATCTTGGTACACAATTAATCCGGACCTACACATTTGTCCACTTTTAAATCGACCAGCACATCCAATACCTTGTCACGTCCTATGACAATTTGCTCCAGAACCTCATAGTCTGTCTTCCCGAGTTCTATATCTACCTCCTCATTCTCTTGGGTGAAGACAGACGTGATGTATTCGTTCAAGACTCTATCAATATCCTCTGGCTCCAACCACAGATTTCCCTGTTGTTCCCTAATGGGCCTGGTTATCTTCTTCCATTTGATATACTTGGGACATGGAATATCTTGGGTATTTTCCCTACTTTTACCAGCCAGGGCTTTCTTTGCTTACCTAATTGCTATCTTAACCTCCATCCTGTACTTTCTGTACTCCACTAATGCACCCGTTAGAACATAGAAAAATACAGCCCTGAACAGGCCCTTCGGCCCACGATGTTGTGCCAAACCTTTGTCCTAGATTAAGAACAAATTAATCTACACCCCATTCTATCGTATCCAATAGCCGCTTGAAGGTCCCTAATATTTCCGACTCAACTACTTCCACAGGCAGTGCATTCCAGGCCCCCACTACTCTCTGGGTAAAGAACCTACCTCTGACATCCCATCTATATCTTCCACCATTCACCTTAAATTTATGTTGCCTTGTAATGGTTAGTTCCGCCCGGGGAAAAAGTATCTGATTGTCCACTCTATCTATTCTCCTGATCATCTTATAAGCCTCTATCAAGTCGCCCCTCATCCTTCTCCGTTCTAATGAGAAAAGGTCTAGCACCCTCAACCTTTCCTCGTAAGACCTACTCTCCATTCCAGGCAACATCCTGGTAAATCTCCTTTGCACCTTTTCCAAAGCTTCCACATCCTTCCTAAAATGAGGCGACCAGAACTGCACACAGTACTCCAAATGTGGCCTTACCAAGGTTTTGTACAGCTGCATCATCACCTCACGGCTCTCAATCCCTCAGCTAATGAACGCTAGCACACCATAGGCCTTCTTCACAGCTCTATCCACTTGAGTGGCAACTTTCAAAGATCTATGAACATTGACCCCAAGATCTCTCTGCTCCTCTACACTGCCAAGGACCCTACCGTTAACCCTGTATTCCGCATTCATATTTGTCCTTGCAAAATGGACAACCTCACACTTTTCAGGGTTAAACTCCACCTGCCACTTCTCAGCCCAGCTCTGCATCCTATCTCTGTCTCTTTGCAGCCGACAACAGCGTTCCTCACTATCCACAACTCCACCAATCTTCGTATCGTCTGCAAATTTACTGACCCACCCTTCAACTCCCTCATCCAAGTCATTAATGAAAATCACAAACAGCAGAGGACCCAGAACTGATCCCTGCGGTACGCCACAGCTAACTGGGCTCCAGGCTGAATATTTGCCATCCACCACCACTCTCTGACTTCTATCGGTCAGCCAGTTCGTTATCCAACTGGCCAAATTTCCCACTATCCCATGCCTCATTACTTTCTGCATAAGCCTATCATGGGGAACCTTATCAAATGCCTTACTAAAATCCATGTACACCACATCCACTGCTTTACCTTCATCTGCGTGCTTGGTCACCTCCTCAAAGAATTCAATAAGATTTGTGAGGCAAGACCTACGCCTCACAAAAATGTGTGCTGACTATCCCTAATCAAGCAGTGTCTTTCCAGATGCTCAGAAATTCTATCCCTCAGTACCCTTTCTGTTACTTTGCCTACCACCGAAGTAAGACTAACTGGCCTGTAATTCCCAGGGTTATTCCTATTCCCTTTTTTGAACAGGGGCACGACATTCGCCACTCTCCAATCCCCTGGTACCACCCCTGTTGACAGTGAGGGCGAAAAGACCATTGCCAACGGCTCTGCAATTTCATCTTTTGCTTCCCATAGAATCCTTGAATATATCCGGGAATATATCCGGGGGACTTGTCTATCCTCAAGTTTTTCAAAATGCCCAACACGTCTTCCTTCCTGACAAGTATCTCCTCAAGCTTACCAGTCTATTACACACTGTCCTCTCCAACAATATGGCCCCTCTCATTTGTAAATAGTGAAGAAAAGTACTCGTTCAAGACCTTTCTTATCTCTTCTGACTCAATACACAATCTCTCGCTACAGTCCTTGATCGGACCCACCCTCGCTCTAGTCATTCTCATATTTCACATATGTGTAAAAGGTCTTGGGGTTTTCCTTGATTCTACCCGCCAAAGACTTTTCATGCCCTCCCTCTCTTAGCTCTCCATTCTCCAGTTCCCTCCTGGATATCTTGCATCCCTCAAGCACCCTGTCTGAACCTTGTTTCCTCAGCCTTACATAAGTAACAAGACATTCTTAACAAGACATTCAACCTCTCTTGTCAACCATGGTTCCCTCACTCGACCATCTCTTCCCTGCCTGACAGGGACATACATATCAAGGACACGTAGTATCTGTTCCTCGAACAAGTTCCACATTTCAATTGTGTCCTTCCCTGACAGCCTATGTTCCCAACTTTTGCACTTCAGTTCTTGTCTGACAGCATCGTATTTACCCTTTCCCCAATTGTAAACCTTGCCCTGTTGCACGCACCTATCCCTCTCCATTACTAAAGTGAAAGTCACAGAATTGTGTTCACTATCTCCAAAATGCTCCCCCACTAACAAATCTATCACTTGCCCTGGTTCATTACCAAGTTCCAAATCCAATATGGCCTCCCCTCTGGTCGGACAATCTACATACTGTGTTAGAAAAGCTTCTTGGACACACTGCACAAACACCACCACATCCAAACTATTTCATCTGAAGATTTTCCACTCAATATTTGGGAGGTTGAGGTCACCCATGACTTCTGCACCTTTCCAAAATCTGTTTCCCAATCTGTTCCTCCACATTTTGGGCAGCACGGTAGCATGGTGGTTAGCATAAATGCTTCACAGCTCCAGGGTCCCAGGTTCGATTCCCGGCTGGGTCACTGTCTGTGTGGAGTCTGCACGTCCTCCCCGTGTGTGCGTGGGTTTCCTCCGGGTGCTCCGGTTTCCTCCCACAGTCCAAAGATGTGCGGGTTAGGTGGATTGGCCATGCTAAATTGCCCGTAGTGTCCTTAAAAAGTAAGGTTAAGGGGGAGCGCTGTTGGCTTACGGGTATAGGGTGGATACGTGGGTTTGAGTAGGGTGATCATGGCTCGGCACAACATCGAGGGCCGAAGGGCCTGTTCTGTGCTGTACTGTTCTATGTTCTATGTTCTATTTCTGCTCCTATTGGGGGGCCTATAGAAAACTCCCAACAATGTGACTGCTCCTTTCCTATTTCTGACTTCAACCCATGCTACCTCTGCCAGCAGATCCTCCTCGAACTACCTTTCTGCAGCTGTTTTATTATCTCTAATTAATAATGCCATTCCCCACCTCTTTTCTCACCCTCCCTAATCTTATTGAAACATCTATAACCAGGAACCTCCAACAACCATTTCTGCCCCTCTTCTATCCAAGTTTCCGTGATGGCCACCACATTATATTCCCAAGTACCGATCCATGCCATACGTTCACGGACTTTATTCCTGATGCTGCTTGCGTTGAAGTATACACACTTCAACTGATCTCCGTGCCTGCAAGTACTCTCCTTTGTCAGTGTTACTTTCCCCACTGCCTCACTGCACGCTTTGACATCCTGAACATCGGCTACCTTACTTGCTGGACTATAAATCTGGTTCCCAATCCCCTGCCAAATTAGTTTAAACCCTCCCAGGTCCCACCTTCCCAAGAATGTGCTCCAATTATCCAAATACCTGAAGCCCTCCCTCTGACACCATTCCTGCAGCCACGTGTTCAACTGCACTCTCTCCCTATTTCTAGCCTCACTATCACTTGGCACCGGCAACAAACCAGAGATGACAACTCTGTCTGTCCTGGCTTTTAACTTCCAGCCTCACTCCCTAAACTTGTTTATTACATCCACACCCCTTTTCCCACCTACGTCGTTGGTACCATTGTGCACCACGACTTCTGGCTGCTCACCCTCCCTCTTCAGGAGCCTAAAGACACGATCCGAGATATCCCTGGCACTCGGGAGGCAACATACCTTCCGGGAGTCTCGCTTGCGACCACAGAATCTCCTATCTAATCCCCTAACCATTGAATCTCCTATCACTATTCCTTTTCTATTCTCCCCACTTCCCTTCTGAGCCCCAGAGCCAGACTCAGTGCCTGAGACCTGGCTGCTGGGGCCTTCCCCCACTCGGTCACCCCCCCAACAGCATCCAAGACGGTATACTTGTTTCGAAGGGGAACGGCCATGAGGGATCCCTGCACTGTCGGCCCGTTCGTTTTCTTTCCACTGACTGTAACCCAGCTACCCTTGGCCTGTACCTTGGATGTGGCTACGTCCCTGTAACTCTTCTCTATTACCCCCTCTGCCTCCCAGATGATCCGAAGTTCATCCAGCTCCAGCTCCAGTTTCCTAACACGGTCTCTGAGGAGCTGGAGTTGGGTGCACTTCCTGCAGGTATAGTCAGCGGGGACACCGGTGGTATCCCTCACCATCCACATCCTACAGGAGGAGCATGCACTGCCCTAGCCTCCACCCCCTCTTACCTTGCAGAATACAGCTGCACTGTGGACCAACGAACTCCACCCTCCGACTCTGCTCCCAGTCAGCTGCACTCTGTAAACCCCTGGCTCCCTTCTCGCTCTTTGCAGAAATGAAATGAAAGGAGCACTTTGCTCGCTCCTCACCTAACTTCCTCAGTCACCAAACTCACTATAGCACTCAAATGCACCCAAATTCAGCACTCCCTCAGTCACCAAACTCACACTATAGCACTCAAATGCACCCAAATTCAGCACTCAGTGAAAACAAAGTCTGCACTGTAACTAGCTCAGATTTATACTGTGACTCTCGCCTCTGAAAACTGGCCTAATCCAATTCACTAATTAACAAGCTCCAGCTGCTGGTAGTTACAAGTAGAATCTTTGTTTAAAGCTGATTGAAAATTCACCTTCTTCTCAACCAAACAGCAACTTTTAAGTTAATTAACTAAATAAAAGAAAGACTAGACTTTAGATAAAAATTAAAAATAAACCCTTAATATCCCTCAGTCACCAATCTCTTACTATAGCACTCAAATGCACCCAAATTCAGCACTCAGAGCAAACAAATGCTCCCCTTGTGCTTGCTAAAAGCCTCTCTTTTCCTTCTCATCCTATCCTGAATGTCTCTGGTCCTCCATGGTTCTCTAGGTTTATTACTCCTTCCTATCACCGGAGAGGAAACATGTTCGACCGGTACCCTCCCCATTTGATGTTTGCTCCAAGGGGCTGGTTTAGCTCACTGAGCTAAATCGCTGGCTTTCAAAGCAAACCAAGCAGGCCAGCAGCACGGTTCGATTCCCGTACCAGCCTCCCCGGACAGTCGCCGGAATGTGGCGACTAGGGGCTTTTCACAGTAACTTCATTGAAGCCTACTCGTGACAATAAGCGATTTTCATTTTTCATATCATCTCTCCTTACTGCAATAACTGACTCCTTAATTAATCCTGCAATGCCTCTTGTTCTTTTACCTCCTCCTCTGTCTCAGCTGAAGATTCTATATCCCGGGATGTTGAGCTGCCAAATCTGCCCCTCCCTCAACCATGTCTCAGTGATGGCTACTATGTCACAATGTAACATGTCATTATGTCACGTGTCAATCCTCACCCTTAATCCATCCATTCACCTGCAATATTCCTGGCATTTAAGTAGAGGATATCCAGTCTTGTCTTACTCCCTTGAAACTTACTAACACTGTATTCCCTGTGACTTGATTGCTTTTCTGTGTTATGCTGTGTACCTATTCTATTAATAATCTGCATCCTCTGTGTACCCGATTATTATTAAGAAAGTTGTTTTTAGTTAGAGTGTCATGATTGGCACAGGCTTGGAGGGCTGAAGGGCCTGTTCCTGTGCTGTACTTTTCTTTGTTCTTTGTTCTCTCCCTGCAAAATTAGTTTCAATTACTTCCAACAGCACCAGTAAACCTACCAGCAAATACATTAGTCCCGCTCTGGTTCAGATGTAGACCGTCCCGCTTGTAAAGGTCCAACCTTCCCCAGGAATGGTCCCGGGGTCCAGGAATCTAAAACCCTCCTTCCTGCGCCAACCCTCAAGCCACGCATTCATCTGCGCTATTCTCCTATGACGACAATACTGTCATTGTTCACTGTCCTTACTCCACTGAAATTGATGTTATCTTCTGGAATCCATACATTCGCAGAATAACAGGGAAATCCAGAAGTTGCTGTCAATGATTCGATGCTCCTCCAGATGGTGCACTGTGAAGCTTCCCCCTAGAGTGTGTTATATTGAGTGATCGTAATATGTCGTTACTGTTTGCTTCACTTCCAGAATGGACTGATGGTTAGATTTCAATGAAACTACCAAACTTCAATTCAAAGCAAAATAGATTTAATGAATAACGAATTAAATACTAATGAGTTTGTTCACTCTTACAGAACTATAACTGATGATAAACTAAATCAGAAGAAGTGTTAATTATATTTAACTACACGTGCTAACTATGCTATATCTCTCCAACACCCTGTTGTCTTTTCACTCCTGGTTCAAAGAGACCCAAGATCCTCCAAGTTCAGTTTACACACCTGAATCTAGTGCTGCCAACTAGTGGTTGTCCAATTCTATGATGCAGTTGTTAACCCTTTACACACGAGCAGAGTACAGGTCACAACATCCCCTTTTTTTAAAAACATATTTTCTGTGTCGCAAAGAAAAGTGTATAAATATGTCACAATAAATTATGAGATGTATATCTGTACAAAGCAAAAACGTGTAATGAGTATACACAACAATTAATATATTACAAGTTCAGTCTGTTTGGTTTCTTTCGTCTTGTCGATCTTCTGGGTTGACGAGGTGGAGATGATGAGACTTTAACTGGTTTGTGCATATCACTTCTGGTATTTGTCGAAGTGTCATGAAAAATTTCAAATTTAAATCAGGAAAAATTTGCTTGTCATCAAATTTTTTGTAGTGCACGTTGATTTCTGCGTAGAATCGTGCCTTCAGCTGCTTTCACAATGTAGGAGCATGGAGCTGCTTGCCTGGTGGTTGTTACAGGAGCAGACCAACCTCCACCCGGTATTTCTATTCTTACGATGTCGTCTGGAGTTAGTGGTTCCAGTTGACATGCATACATGTCATAATATGTTTGGGCCTCACGGTAGCATGGTGGTTAGCATCAATGCTTCACAGCGCCAGGGTCCCAGGTTCGATTCCCGGCTGGGTCACTGACTTTGTGGAGTCTGCACGTCCTCCCTGTGTGTGTGTGGGTTTCCTCCGGGTGCTCCGGTTTCCTCCCACAGTCCAAAGATGTGCGGGTTAGGTGGATTGGCCATGCTAAATTGCCCGTAGTGTAAGGTTAATGGGGGGATTGTTGGGTTACGGGTATACAGGTTACGTGGGTTTAAGTAGGGTGATCATTGCTCGGCACAACATCGAGGGCTGAAGGGCCTGTTCTGTGCTGTACTGTTCTATGTTCTATGTCTGTTGACGAGAACAGTGCTGTTCTATGTTCTTTAACACGGGCAAGTGATCTGGATTCTGCACTTGAATGGATGCTAAAGATGCTGAGATCCCGATTCATCAACATTTGAGCCAGTGAAAGACCAGTAGACAGTGGTGTTGCTCTATAGGATATCAACTTAAGATAGATATCCAACACCGAATCCACAGCTTTGCTGATTAACTGCTTGCCAATGTGAGCACCCTTCTCTACCTTACCATTGGACTGAGGGTAGTGAGGACTGGATGTCACATGCGTGAAGTTGTATTGCTTTGAGAACGTGGCCCATTCACTGCTGTCAAAACATGGCCCATTGTCCGACATGAAGGTGTCAGGTATGCCTTGAAAACGTTTCCTGGCATGCTTTAATAATTGATTTTGAAGTTAAATCCGGAAATTTCATTACCTCTGGATAATTAGAATAGTAATCAATAATTAAAACATGGTCACGACCAAGCGAGTGAAATAGGTCGATTCCTAATTTGGCCCAAGGTGATGTAACTAATTTGTGTTGTTGCAGAGTCTCCTTGCATTGCGCAGGTCGGTGTTTTTGGCAAGTTTCACAGGAGATAACCATGTCAGTTATGTCTCTATTTATTCCCAGCCAGTAGGCTGCCTGTGTTGCCCGTCTTTTACACTTCTCGATCCCGAGGTGTACCTCATGAATCTGATCAAGTATCATAGAACAAAAACATAGTGGAATTACTATTTGGTCGAGTCACAAGAGTAGTCCATCTACGATCGTCAGATCTGCTTCAACATTTCTGTACTGAGGATCTCGCCCTTTCGGCCACCCATGTTGAAATGATGAATGACCCTTTGTAGTGTAGCATCCTTCTCAGTTTCAGTTCTGATTAAGTTTAACTTCTGATGTACGTAGGTTTTCTGCACAGAGTTGCACCTGAGCTTCGAAATCACGTACAAATTCAAATGGTTGACTGACAGAAGTGATGGTGCGTGATAGTGCATCCGCTATGATTAAATTATTCCTTGGCGTGTAGATTAGGCTAAAATTATACCGCCATAGTTTCATCCATGATCCTTTGAAGTCTTGGCGTCATGTCATTGAGATCCTTGTCGATAATGTGGACCAACTGCCTGTGATCCATCTCAACTGTGAATGTGGGAAGCCCATAGACACAAACATGGAATTGAGTATTCCTGCCAATGTACCCAGACATTCCGTCTCAATTTGGGCGTATCTGCATTCCATCGCTGTCGTTGCTCTTGAAAAATATGCTACAGGAACCCATATGAATTGCAGCCTCTCTGTAAGAGTACTGTGCCTATTCCACCCTGACTTGCATCAGTGGATATTTTGGTTGCTCTTTTAGGATCAAAGAAAGGTAGTACTGGTGCAGTCATGAGTTGGAGTTTCAAATCTTGCCGCTCTTTCAGAGGTCCTCTGTCCATTCAAAAGGTGTAGACGTCTTTATTAAGTGTCTTAAACCTGTTGTTCTTGTTGACAAGTTGGAGATAAACTTACCTAAAAAGTTGACAAAGCCTAAAAATCTGAGAACAGCCTTTTGTCTTCAGGTACTTTCATGTTTTGAACAGCTGAAATTTTGTCATCATCAGGTTGTACACCGTGTTGAGATATTGCATCTCCTAAAGATTTGAGTGTTGACATTCCAAAAGTGCATTTAGATTGATTGAGTTTGAGGCCATATTTTTTGATGCGCTAAAACACTTGGTTTAGTTCTTCAATATGCTCTTCTTTTGTCATAGACCAAATTATGATGTCATCAACGTATACCCGCACACCTTCTATTCTTTCCGTCATTTGTTTCATGATCCTGTGGAATATCTCAGATGCCGATATGATACCGGAAGGCATACGATTGAAACAAAATCTTCCAATGGATGTATTCAATGTGCAGAGTTGTCTGCTCGAGTCGTCATGTGGCATTTGCCAAAATCCCTGTGACGCATCAAATTTCATAAAGGTGCGTGCATTTGTCATCTCACTGGTGATCTCCTCACATTTTGGTATGGGATAGTGTCCCCTCCTTACGTTCTTATTGAGACCCTTGGGATCAATGCAGATGTGAAGATCACCGGACGTATTTTTTACGCAAACCAATGAACTGACCTAGTCAGCCGGTTTAATGACTCGTGAGATTATCCCATGGTTCTGAAGTTCATTTAATTCCTGCTTCAATGTTTCTCGTAAAGGAGCAGGAATTCTCCTAGGTGGATGTACCACTGGCTTGGCATCCTTCCTCAGTAGAATTTTATATTGGGATGGTAGTCAACCCATGCCTCTGAAAACATCAGGATATTGATTCAAGATGCACTGGATATCATCATCCAATATAGGTGTAGATCTAGTCGCTGTATAGATATGCTGCACTAGATGCAATTCTTTACATGCTTGTGCACCTAGAAGTGAAGATTTGTCGTTTTTGACAATCGCAAATCTTAAAAATGTTTCAATTTGTTTGTTTGAGACTTTTAAATGGCATGGCCCTATTGAAGAAATCATGTTTCCGTTATAGTCCTTCAGTCTGCAGACTATTGGAAGTATTTCAGGTGTGTTTTGAAGCTTGAGGAGATCCAGCCTTGAGAGCAGGTTAACTGAAGCGCCAGTGTCCAGTTTAAACAGAACTGGGCAGTTAACTTGTACGACTGTGTTCCATTCATAATCAGAATTAACTGACTTAATTAATTGAGGATTGTTTGTAACTTCATTGGATTCTTTACATTTCTCTATTATGCCAACAAAGAGCGTGTTTTCCAGTGAGTAGTTATCAGTATCGGATGAAAAATTCTCTTCTTCTTTTTCTTTTGATTCAACACTACGAACGTTAATCTGCCGATAGTTTTGTTTAGCAGGTTTAAATGCAAGTGAAGATCTGCAGTGTGCTGCAAAATTATTAAGTTTGCCACATTGAGAGCATTGTTTTCCATGTGCTAGACATCTGTTCTTCCAGTGGGCGGTTCCACATCTAGAACACGTAATGACGTTGATGTCGTGGCGTACGACACATCTTCATGCATGCGCAGATCGGCTTTCGTCCGTCTTGCATTTTTTCACGAAGTGCGCATGTGCAGGGCTTGAATGCCCTCGCGCAAGATGGCTGCGTCCGAACCATGCATCTTCTTCGATTGCGACACCGGTTTTACACAGTCAACCACATGGATTTTCACGCCTTTTCCACTGCTATAATAATCTTGGTGGGGATTCTTATTTTGCTGATGTGCTAGGCATTTTTCGATCGCTATTTCTAACATAGAACATAGAACAGTACAGCACAGAACAGGCCCTTCGGCCCTCGATGTTGTGCCGAGCAATGATCACCCCACTTAAACCCACGTAACCCGTATCCCAACAATCCCCCCATTAACCTTACACTACGGGCAATTTAGCATGGCCAATCCACCTAACCCGCACATCTTTGGACTGTGGGAGGAAACCGGAGCACCCGGAGGAAACCCACGCACACACGGGGAGGACGTGCAGACTCCACACAGACAGTGACCCAGCCAGGAATCGAACCTGGGACCCTGGAGCTGTGAAGCATTGATGCTAACCACCATGCTACCGTGAGGCCCAAAACGTTAAATCCTTAACGTTTTAACGTTAAATCCTTTTGTCTCAAGTCTTTCTCTGAGGTGCTCATCATTTATTCCAAAAACAATTTTGTCACGAATTAAAGAATCATGCAATGCTGAGAAGTTACAGGATTCAGCCAGAAGTTATAAGTCTGTCGCAAAGCTAGGAAACAATTTCCCTGTTTATTGCAATCTCTTATGGAAAATGAAGCGTTCAAATGTCTCATTTTTTTGGATCTTACAGTGGTCGCCGAATGTACTTAAAATATCATATTTAGCTTTGTCCTGACCAGCAGAATATTGAAAAGAGTTGTCTATTTCGATTGCATGCTGTCCTGCCATTATTAAGAGCAATGCAATTTTTCTAGCATCAGTTGCATTAGTTAAATCTGTAGCTTCCAGATATATTTGAAACTGCGGTTTAAACAGCTTCCAATTTCCATTCAAATTACAGGTTATGCTGAGGTGACGTGGAGCTTGTGCATGGTCCATCGAGGTGTTTGTCTTCGAAGGATTTGTTTGCTGCAATGCTTCTCTAGTCGAATACCTGCAATAGTTTTCTTCTTTTTTAGATCTAACTAAATCACTCTCGCTAGTTTACTGAAGCCAAATCCTAGTACCATGTTATATTACGTGATCGTAATATGTCGTTACTCTTTGCTTCACTTCCAGAATGGTCTGATGGTTAAATTTCAATGAAATTACCAATCTTCAATTTAAAGGAAAATAGATTTAATGAATAACGAATTAAATACTAATGAGTTTGTTCACTCTTACAGAACTATAACTGATGATAAACTAAATCAGAAGAGAAGTGTTAATTATTATAGAACAGTACAGCACAGAACAGGCCCTTCGGCCCTCGATGTTGTGCCGAGCAATGATCAACCTACTTAAACCCACGTAACCCGTATACCCGTAACCCAACAATCCCCCCATTAACCTTACACTACGGGCAATTTAGCATGGCCAATCCACCTAACCCGCACATCTTTGGACTGTGGGAGGAAACCGGAGCACCCGGAGGAAACCCACGCACACACGGGGAGGACGTGCAGACTCCACAGACAGTGACCCAGCCGGGAATCGAACCTGGGACCCTGGAGCTGTGAAGCATTGATGCTAACCACCATGCTACCGTGAGGCCCCGAATTATATTTAACGACACGTGCTAACTATGTTATATCTCTCTTAACACTCTGCTATCTAGTCCCTCCTGGTTCGAAGAGACCCAAGATCCTCTGAGTTCAGTTTATACACCTGAATCTAGTGCTGCCATCTAATGGTTGTCTAACACTATGATGCAATTGTTCACCCTTTACATCCTGATATACAGATCACTAGAATGCACCAATCCGTGAGGTGTAACTGTGGTTTTTATGGTGCAGAGTTCAAAATTACCACAAACAGTTTCACTGAACCTTAACAAGTATTTGTATATTCGTATATCATTTTTCCAATGATTTTAAAAATCACATTTTAAAAAGTTTATGATATTTTAGCCAATCATAACCATTTATTTAGGTATCTGAAATTTTAAATTAAAAGCAAAGGATAATCAGTTCTTTCTACTTCCTAGTTTGTCGTCAGTGAGAATATTACAATGTAATTATATTATGGGCCAGGGTATACCCCAAAGTATACCATGAAGTTCACCTGATCCACAACTTTTAATGGATTTTGGTTATGGGGAGCACAAGGGCTCACTTTACAGGTGTGATGCAACAGAGAACTAAAAGTATTTTAAAACAGAAACAATGTTTATTCTATGAATCTAGTTAACATTTTATAAACACACAATAAACAATTTATCAACTACCAACCCTGACAACCTCCCAAAAGATACAGTACTCTATAGATAATCCTTAATAACTTCCCAAACAGCATCCATAAGTTGAACCTTTCTTAAATAAAGACAGCAGGTTTAAACTCTCTACAGAAACAGGTATTATTTTGAAATCAATGAGCTGAAGACATTCTTTAGCTTGTAGAGCGAAAGATCAGTACACACATCTGCTTGGTTCATATGCAGCTCTCCAACTCAAAGCGAAACTAAACAGAGCCAAAACCAGCTTTCAACACAAAACAAAAATAAAAAGCAGTGCAGAGCCCAGCTCCAGCCACACAATGACATCACGGCAGCCATTTAATAATGCATTCATTTCGTAAAGGTACATCCACCTGACATTTTGCTGTTTATCCAGCTTTCTGGTGTCACTGCCACTGAACTCCTGCAGATCCTCTTGGTGCCAGATTCAAACTACCATCAGGAAAGGGGAAATCCCACAGGGGTCACTAGATGTTTCTAAATAATTTTCTTCAAGGTCAGAGATAAGTGCCATTGCTCCACCACTGACCGCAAAATCCAGCAAAACATTCTTCATATAAAACGCTCCTTTTTTTTCATATAGATCATAGAATTGACAGTGCAGGAGGAGGCCATTCGGCCCATCGAGTTTGCACCGGCTCTTGGAACGAGCACCCTACCCAAGGTCCACACCTCCACCCTATCCCCATAACCCAGTAACCCCACCCAACACTAAGGGCAATTTTGACATGAAGGGCAATTTTAGCATGGCCAATCTACCTAACCTACACATCTTTGGACTGTGGGAGGAAACCGGTGCACCCAGAGGAAACCCACGCACACACGGGGAGGAAGTGCAGACTCCACACAGACAGTGACCCAAGCTGGGAATCGAACCTGGGACCCTGGAGCTGTGAAGCAATTGTGCTAACCACAATGCTACCATTTAAAATACGTATCCCAAAAATGAAATTGTATCCAATCCGTAGCTCCACTAGAAGTTGAGTCTGTTGACTGTTACATCTGCTTAAACTTTATACAAACAGAATCACAGGAAGTACGGTGGCACAGTGGTTAGCACTGCTTCCTCATGGCACAGAGGACCTGGGTTCGATCCGAAGTTTGCACATTCTCCCCGCGTCTGCGTGAGTCTCACCACCCCAAACCCAAAAGATGTGCCGGGTAGGTGGATTGGCCATGCTAAATTGCCCCTTAATTGAGGTACTTGAAAGTTAAAAAAAATAAAAACAATCATTTATGATTTTGATATTCTATAAATCCTAAACCTTTGCTATCTCAAAACTAGGTTAACTAAATGAAAAAATCAATTGTTTCCAATTATTTTACGATCGCTGTTTCATCTATTCCACACCCTCTCCATGGCTGTGACATCTGTGACCAAGCAAAGCATAAATATAGACACAATATTCTAACTGCAGTTCGTTTTTAAAAATTAATTCAGGAGACGTGATCATCGTTGGCAAGGCCAGCATATATTGCCCGTTCTTATCCTCGAGATCCAAGAATTTGACCCAGTAATATGTTTCCAAGTCAGGATGGTGTATCACTTTGGGGGTGGGAGGAACTTGCAGATGGTGATATGAAATGAAAATGAAAATCGCTTATTGTCACGAGTAGGCTTCAAATGAAGTTACTGTGAAAAGCCCCTAGTCGCCACATTCCGGCGCCTGTTCGGGGAGGCTGTAACGGGAATCGAACCGTGCTGCTGGCTTGCCTTGGTTTGCTTTCAAAGCCAGCAATTAGCCCAGTGTGCTAAACAGCCCCTGAATATTCCCATCCATCCACTGTCAGTGATTTGCACTGGCAGGTTTAGTATTACCTTTTTGCCCAATGGACTGGGGTGAGCACAGTAAGAAGTCTTACAACACCAGGTTAAAGTCCAACAGGTTTGTTTCAAACACGAGCTTTCGGAGCACTGCTCCTAAAGCTCGTGTTTGAAACAAACCTGTTGGACTTTAACCTGATGTTGTAAGACTTCTTACTGTTATATTACGTGATCGCAATACATCTTTGCTTTACTCCCAGAGTCAGACTCCGTGCTGTGAGCAGGTAAGCTATTTTCTATTTCTTTTTTATTGGGAGACTAAGTAGAGGTGATGGCAGCTAGGGCAGTGGAATGTTCCTGCTGCAGAATATTTGAGGTAAGGGAGACCACCGGTGTCCTTGCTGACTTCACCTGCGGGAAGTACAGCCATCTGCAGCTCCTCACAGACCGTGTTAGGGAACTGGAGCTGGATGAACTGAGGATCATTCGGGAAGCTGAGGGGGTGATAGATCGAAGCTACAGGGACATAGTTACACCTGAGAACAAAGCTAGCTGGATAACAGTTAGAGGTGGGAAGAGGAGGAAGCAGTCAGTGTAGGGATCGATCCCCTGTAGTTGTTCCTCTCAACAATAAGTATACCCCTTTGGATACTGTTGTGGGGGGGGATTACCTAGCAGGGGTAGGCTGCAGTGCCCGGGTCTCTGGCACGAGGTCCGGCTTTGGGGCTCAGAAGGGAGGGGGGGAGGGGGGAGATTAGGAGAGCGCTAGTAATAATGGACTCAATAGTTAGAGCTACAGATAGGCGGTTCTGAGGGCACGGGTGAGACTCTCGGATGGTTTATTGCCTCCCGGGTGCCAGGATCCATGACATCTCGGATCGTGTCTTCAGGATCCTTAAGGGGAGGGTGAGCAGCCAGAAGTTGTGGTGCACATTGGTACCAACGACATAGGTAGGAAAAGGAGTATGGATGTAATAAACAAGTTTAGGGAGTTAGGCTGGAAGTTAAAAGCCAGGACAGACAGAGTTGTCATCTCTGGTTTGTTGCCGGTGACACGTGACAGTGAGGCTATGAATAGGGAGAGAGTGCAGTTGAACACGTGGCTGCAGGAATGGTGTCAGAGGGAGGGCTTCAGGTATTTGGATAATTGGAGCGCATTCTGGGGAAGGTGGGACCTGTACAGGCAGGACGGGTTGCATCCGAACCAGAGGGGCACCAATATCCTGGGAGGGAGGTTTTCTAGTACTCTTCGGGAGGGTTTAAACTAATTTGGCAGGGGAATGGGAACCAGATTTGTAGTCCAGCAACTAAGGTAGCCAATGTTCAGGACATCAAAGCGTGTAGTGAGGCGGGGGGGGGAAGGTAACACTGACAAAGGAGAGTACTTGCAGGCACGGAGATTGGTTGAAGTGTGTATACTTCAACACAAGAAGCATCAGGAATCAGGTGGGTGAACTTAAGGCATGTATCGGTACTTGGGACTACGGTGTGGGGATCATCACGGAAACTTGGATAGAAGAGGGGCAGAAATGGTTGTTGGAGGTTCCTGGTTATAGATGTTTCAATAAGATTAGGGAGGGTGGTCAAAGAGGTGGGGGGTGGCACTGTTAATCAGAGATAGTATAACAGATGCAGAAAGGTAGTTCGAGGAGGATCTGCCGACTGAGGTAGTATGGGTTG
Source organism: Scyliorhinus canicula (assembly GCF_902713615.1). Lineage (NCBI taxonomy): Eukaryota > Metazoa > Chordata > Chondrichthyes > Carcharhiniformes > Scyliorhinidae > Scyliorhinus > Scyliorhinus canicula. Next base: position 99,684,400 of record NC_052157.1, on the reverse strand, counting down.
AAGTCAGAAATAGGAAAAGAGCAGTCAGTCACCTTGTTGGGAATTTTCTATAGCCCCCCCCCCCCCACCCAATAGAAGCAGAGATGTGGAGGAACAAATTGGGAAACAGATTTTGGCACAACATCGTAGGCCAAAGGGCCTGTTCTGTACTGTATTTTCTATGTTCTATGGTCTGATGATTGGATTTCAATGAAACTACCAATCCTCAATTTAAAGCAAATTATATTTAGTGAATAACGAATATAAATACTCATGAGTTTGTTCACTCTACAGAACTATAACTAATCATAAAGTAAACCAGAAGTATTAACTATGTTTAACTGCACGTGCCAACTGAGCTATATCTCACTCCTGGTTCAAAGAGAGGGAAGATCTTCCAGGTTCAGTTCATGTACCTGAATCTAGTGCTGCCATCTAGTGATTGTCTAATACTATGATGCAGTTGTTAACCCTTTACTTACCAGCAGGTATACAAATCACTGCAACTGCCACTTTGAATTTTGAACCTTCCACACAGCCAATCCAACACATATCCATTAACTATTACACTTTGCTTGTTAACCACAAAGTTATTGCTGCCATGTAACCTGCCAAATGTCCACTTAATTTTAATCATCTGTCTTACTCTTCTTTAAAAAACCATGGCAAATTTCTCCATGAGTATATTTATTCAAATTTAATTAGCTCTATCATTTCACCATTGAGACAAACTCTCCACTAAGGGACCTGGAAACTTTATTTGTAAGAGCGTTAACTCAAACTGCAGGTCCTTGCAAACTGAACCTGTTAATCACATTGTACACATACATAAGAATGAGGAGCAGGAGTAGGCCATCTTTCCCCTCGAGCCTGCTCCACCATTCAATGTGATCATGGCTGATCTTTTGTGGACTCAGCTCCACTTTCCGGCCCGAACACCATAACCCTTAATTCTTCAAAAAACTATCTATCTTTACCTTAAAAACATTTAATGAAGGAGCCTCAACTGCTTCACTGGGCAAGGAATTCCATAGATTCACAATCCCTTGGGTGAAGAAATTCCTCCTAAACTCAGTCCTAAATCTACCTCCCCTTATTTTGAGGCTATGTCGCCTAGTTCTGCTTTCACCCGCCAGTGGAAACAACCTGCCCGCATCTATCCCCTTCATAATTTTATGTTTCTATAAGATCCCCCCTCATCCTTCTAAATTCCAACGAGTACAGTCCCAGTCTACTCAACCTCTCCTCGTAATCTAACCCCTTCAACTCTGGGATTAAACTAGTGAATCTCCTCTGCACACCCTCCAGTGCCAGTATGTCCTTTCGCAAGTAAGGAGACCAAAACTGAACACAATACTCCAGGTGTGGCCTCACTAACACCTTATAAAATTGCAGCATAACCTCCCTAGTCTGAAACTCCATCCCTCTAGCAATGAAGGACAAAATTCCATTTGCCTTCTTAATCACCTGTTGCACCTGTAAACCAACTTTCTGTGACTCATGCACTAGCACACCCAGGTCTCTCTGCACAGCAGCATGCTTTAATATTTTATTGTTTAAATAATAATCCCATTAGCTGTTATTCCTACCAAAATGGATAACCTCACATTTGTCAACATTGTATTCCATCTGCCAGACCCTAGCCCATTCACTTAACCTATCCAAATCCCTCTGCAGGCTTCCAGTATCCTCTGCACTTTTCGCTTTACCACTCATCTTAGTGTCATCTGCAAACTTGCCCTTGGTCCCCAACTCCAAATCATCTATGTAAATTGTGAACAATTGTGGGCCCAACACGGATCCCTGAGGGACACCACTAGCTACTGATTGCCAACCAGAGAAACATCCATTAATCCCCACTCATACGTACTTACTTCTTTACTTGTTCTGAAGGAGGAACTGACAGGAGACGCATTCCATCTGCCATGGCATACATTTGTTTATTCATTCCACTGGATGTGGCTGTCGCTGACAAGGCCAGCATTTATTGCCCATCCTTAATTACCCTCAAAGGTGCCAGTGAGCTGCCCTCTCGAATCTCTGAAATCCATGAGGTGCACCCATGGTGCTATGAGGGAGTTCCAGGATTTTGATTAGGCGACAGTGAAGGAACAACAATATATTTCCAAGTCAGGATGGCGAGTGACTTGGAGGGAAATTTCAAGGTGGTAGTGTTCCCATGTATCTGCTACCTTCATTTTTTTAGACGTCGTGGTTATGGATTTGGAAGGTGCTGTCCAAGGAGTACTGGTGAGTTCTTGCAGTGAATCTTGTAGATGATACATACTACACATGGCTGTTCAGTGGTGGAGGGAGTGAATGTTTCTGGAAGGGGCCAATCAAGCAGGCTGCTTTGTCCTGGATGGTGTCAAACTTCTCCAGTGTTGTTGGAGCTTCACTCAACCCAGGTAGGTGGAGAGAGTTCCATCACACTCCTGACATGGTACATGGTGGATAGGGTTTGAGAGTCAGCAGGTGAGTTGCGCACCACAGAGTTCCTCGCCTCTGACCTGCTGTTGTAGTGTAAGGAACTAGTTAATTTCTTGTCTGTTTTGGGTTTCTCTTTCAGATTAGTATTGTATTTAAGGAGCAAAATGGGGATTTGATAATGATCCGTAAATGTAACAGACAAGGATGAATGTTCAGTTCTAAGATTCTAATTGGAAAACAAGTGGAGGAAAGGGGCAATGCACTGGTGGTGCACTTCTAGATCAATGACTGGACACCATCAGTAACTGCATTAATATTTTTTTCCTAGGTTATCTGTATTTGCAAAGCACAACCCAGTCTTCTATTATATAGCACTTTTTGTGACAATCGGACATCTTGCAGTCACTGTCATAATGCAGGAACCATGGCAGCCAACGGGTATACAGCAAGCTCTGAGAAAAAGCACCATGGTAATAACCGGTTCATTTCCTTTTGTGATGTCAGTTCAGGCATAAATATTTGCTAGGATGCCAAGGATAACTCCTGGCAGTTCTCCAAAATAGTATGTCCCAGGAGGGCAGATGGTAACTTATCCAAAAGGCAGCAGCACCTCTGATGTTGCAGCATTTCCTCAGTAAGATTCTAGCGTCAGTCCAAATTTTTTTGCTCCAAGTCCTGGAGTAGGACTTGAACACAGAAACGTATCACTCAGGAAAGAATGCTACCAACTCAACCATATTGACACAAACTTAACAATGTTGCTGGGAGGCGTGTATCTTACTCAAAGAATCAAAGGCCCTTCCGGCAGAGGTAGAAAATCACCCCATGATATTATTGTGTGGTGAAGCTGAGGGACTATATGAACTACTTCAGTTCTATGTTCTTATGTTCTCATGCTAGTAGCATAAGCATGTGTTATTCCAGGTGGCTTGAATGCAATGTCCTAAACTACTAAAATAATCCCCCAACCAATCCACACTGCCTAGTAAATCAGTTTGTTCCCAGTGACCTTTCTAAACTATTGAAGAACACAAAAAGGAGACTATTTGTGACATACTTTAATTGTGTAGTGCAATTACAGAAATTCCCTGGCAATATTAAAAGATTAGCTTCTATAGGGTCAGAAGCACATCCTGAGGAAACTCAACATGAAAGTAAACTTTAATTTATTCTTCATGTTTCAATGGATGTTATCATTTTCATGACATCCGTGCAGATACATGCAGCTGTATTCTTGGTAAAGGGGAATTGTAATCAGAGGTGCAGCTTTCCTGAAGTGATGTGGACTATTGATGAAAATGAATAGATGGATACTAAAAAAAACACCACAATGTGGAAGTAAATCTGAAGACACTAATGTGTTCAATATGACGAGTAGTGTTTGCCTACAAATGGCATTTTCAAGCATCAGAGTTGCACTCAAACTGTCAATTTATACTTTGGTGAATATTAAGAAAGCTGGACCTGGGGGAAACAGGAGCATAGCCAGGGTTTGCATATATCAGTGCTGCATGCCAAGTCAGCCGGATTATATATTTTTACAAACTTTGGCACATGCATTGCAATTTATTTTACCAAACGTGCATTACTCCATACTTTTATTGTCACAGTGTGTGTGGAAAATGGAAGAAACAGAAGCTATATTAATTTATAATAATAAAGTTCTCTCACGAGCAATAAACCGCTTGTGAAATTTGAGCATTTTTCACAATGAAGGAATTTCAGTGTTTCCCAACCAATTATCACTTTCAATATAAAGTTTGACATTTTCATTTTGTAACATTTCTATGGCGCTGGTCACAGAATACGAAGTCCTGATATCAATCCATAGCCTCTGATCTTGATGTCCGATATCTGATCTTGATGCCAGTGAGTTAATTGGAATGGCAAAATTATTTCAGGTCAGCAGATCTCATCAGTGATAAATGAAGCAAAGTACACACATGCGGTTTTGGAATCATCACAGAACTGGGTTTGTTCATGATGTTTCCCTCGTGAAATATCTAGTCTACACTCAAATTCGGCACACAAGTAAAAGCAGAGGACCCAAGATTTGGAACTATATTCCAAGAGTAATGATTACCTGTACGAGTTGGCTAAAAACTGGGGAGAGAAGGAGTTTGGAGGAGATGGCAAAACCATGCTGTCAGTCGCAGTGCTTGTAAATCAAGAGTTGTGACATGCAAGTTTAGCTTCAGAGACTTCTTTCCCAACCTTGGGGTCTGGTAACAATCAATGATACTTAGCAATGGGGAAATTAAAATAGACTCAAGTTACAGTGGTTTATGATTCAAACTGAAAAGGCAATTTACAAATGCACAGGCTGCTAGAAGCAACTGGCAAAAGAAATAGGACTGGGTGACGGAATGGGGTTGCCACTCACATTTCACATCGGGGAATGCACACAATTATCATAATAGAAGAATGGCAAGGAAACACCAATCACTGGTATACACATCCTATTCCACATGGGAACTCCAAGACAATTCCATGTCCTGGACAACAATATGTGCAAAATGTGTTGTCAGCTGCAGCAGCTTGAGCTCCAGGATTCAGAGCTTGAGCAGCCGCTTGCCCCACAAAATTGATCGTTTTGTAGATAGCATGTTCATGTAGATGTGGTAACCCCAGAGCATAGGTGTATGCAGGGGCAGAGTGAATGGATAACTGCCAGGTAGACATGAAGAACCAGACAAAATAATGCAGGAACCCCCACCCCCGGAAGATGTGACCTAGGCGGACTGCACCTAAACAGAGCTGGGGCCAATTACTTTTATAGGCTGATTCGCTCATGTGATTGGGAGGATTTAAACTAACTTGGTAGGGGTATGTGAACCAGAAGGTAGTACTAGAGAGAAATATCATGTAGAATACTGGGATCGATAGAGTAGGAAATAGTAGGGTATTAGGCATGTTGAGTATAAGTGGGAAAGTAATAAGTCTAAATTAGGGTTACTGTGCACGTTTGTGAATGTCTGGAGGGTGGTAATTAAGATTAGTGACTTACAGGCACAGATATCCATTTGGAATTATGATGTTGCAGTTACAACTGAGACTTGACCCAAAGGGCAGGTATTAAATATTCAAGGATACAAGGTGTGCAGGAATGATAGGAATAGAAAGGAGTTGGACGACAGTATTGATTATTGTTTAGTTCTTTCATGGGGTGTAAGCATTGCTGCCAAAGCCAGCATTTGTTGTCCATTCCAAATCAGGCATCCTGCCTCTACCACACTCCCAGACTGTCGGCACCCTCTTGGCAAAAACGTTTTTCCTCAAAGCCCCCCGAAACCTCCCACCCCTCACTTTCAACTTGTGTCTCCTCGTAACTGACCCTTCAATTAAGGGGAACAGCTGCTCCCTATCCATCCTGTCCATGCCTCTCATAATCTTGTAACCTCGATCACGTCGTCCCTGTCTTCTCTGCTCCAAGGTAAACAACCTAAGCCTATCCAACCTCTCTTCATAACTTAACTGTTCCATCCCAGGCAACATTCTGGTGAATCTTCTCTGCACCCTCTCCAGTGCAATTACATCCTTCCTACAATGTGACCTGCAGAATTGCACACAGTATTCCAGCTGTGGCCTCACCAAAGATCTGTACAACTTCAATATGACCTCCCTGCTTTTGTAATCTATGCGCTGATTGATAAAAACGAATGTCCCGTATGTTTTTTCACCACCATATTAATCTGCCCTTCTGCCTTCAGAGATCTATGGACAAACACACCAAGTTCACTTAGTTCTTCGGAACTTCCCAGTGTCAGACCTTTCACAGTATACTTCCTTGTTAAATTACTCCTTCCAAAGTGTATCACTCACACTGCTCAGGGTTAAATTCCATCTGCTACTTATCCCCCCATTTGACCATTTCGTCTATATCCTCCTGTAAACACAACCTCACTGTTTACCACCCGGCCAATCTTTGGGTCACCCGCAAGCTTACTGATCCTACCCCCCATATAATCATCTATGTAATCTATATAAATGACAAACAATAGGGGCCCACCACGGATCCCTGTGGTAAGCCACTGGTCACCAACTTCCAGACACTGAAGCAGACGTCAATCATCATCCTCTGTCTCCTTCCGCTAAGCCAATTAGGAATCAATCTTATCAAATCCCCCTGTATCCCATGTGCATTTGCCTCCTTTATAGGTCTCCCATGTGGGACCTTGTCAAACACTTTGCTGAAATCCATGTAAACTACATCAATTGCACTACCCTCATCTATACACTTGGTTACATACTCAAAACCTTCAATCAAATTTATTAGGCATGACCTCCCTCTGACAAAGCCATGCTGACTATCCCTGATCAAACGTTGCCTCTCCAAGTAGAGATAGATTCCCTCCTTCAGAATCTTCTCCAGTAGTTTCCCAACCACTGATGTGAGATTCAGATGTAGTTCCCTGGCTTGTCTCTACAACTTTTCTTAAATTGTGGGACCACATTAGCTGTTCTCTAGTCCTCTGGCACCTCCTCCATGGCCAGAAAGGAATTGAAATGTTTGGTCAGAACCCCTGCAATCTCCTCCCTCGCCTCCCACAGCAGCCTGGGACACAATTCACCTGCACCTGGAGAACTGTCCACTTTTAAGCCCGTCAATACTTTGTCACTCCCTGTGACAATTTGCTCAAGAACCTCACAATCCCTCTCCCCGAGTTCTACAACTACCTTTTCATTCTCTTGGGTGAAGGCAGATGTGAAATATTTGTTCAACTCCCTACCAATGTCCTCTGGCTCCACCCACAGATTCTCCCTTGGTCCTTAATGGGCCCTGCCCTTTCTCATAAGCATTAGGTTCGTATGGAGAAAAAAAGGAGCAATCCAGAAGAAGAAAAATTAGCATGGGAAAGCCAAATTCAATGGGGTAAGAATGAATCTGACCCAGATAAACTGGAAACAAAGAGAAAGCAAGCAAAAACGAAGAATGGGCTACCACGAAAGAAGAAATAGTTTGGGTATAATCCAAGTTTATTACCATGAATGAGGAAAAGTGGGACAAACAAATCCAGACCTCTCTGGATGACAAAAGAGATAGTGATTGAGATGAAGCAGGAAAAGTGTGCTTGTGATGGATGTCAGGTGGGTAATACATAAATAGAAAATAAGACATTCAGGGGAGAACTGAAAAAGAAAATAAGACAGGCAAAGAGACTATGAGAATAAACAAAAATAGGGAATCCATATATTTGCTATGGGCATATAAATAGTTACACAGTGATAAAAGGAGGAATGGAGCCAATTAGGGATCAAAAAAGTCAGGAGGCATGGCTGAGGTACTAAATAAATACCCTGCATTGGTTTTCACCAAAGAAGATACTACCCAGGTCATAGAGGTTTACAGCATGGAAACAGGCCCTTCTGCTCAACTTGTCCATGCATTTGGCCCAGATCCCTCTATACACCCCCTGTGTGCGTGGGTTTCTTCCGGGTGCTCCGGTTTCCTCCCACAGTCCAAAGATGTGCGGGTTAGGTGGATTGGCCATGCTAAATTGCCCGTAGTGTCCTAATAAAAGTAAGGTTGGGGGGGGGGGTTGTTGGGTTACGGTATAGGGTGGATACGTAGGTTTGAGTAGGGTGATCATGGCTCGGCACAACATTGAGGGCCGAAGGGCCTGTTCTGTGCTGTACTGTTCTATGTTCTATATTCATCATACTCATATGACTGTTTAAATGCTTTTTAAAAGACAAATTGTACCTGCCTCTACAACTGCCCCTGGCAGCACGTTCCAGACACTCACCGCCCTGTGTGAGAAAATATTGCCCCTCTGTGCCCTTTTCTATCTCTCCCCTTAAGCCAATTTTTAGACTATTTTTAGACTCCTGTACCTTTGGGAAAAGATGTTGACTATCTATATTTCTATGCCCTTCATTATTTTATAGACATCCATATGTTCACCCCTAAGCCTCCTACGTGCCAGGGTAAAAAGATCCTAGTCTATCCAGCTTCTCCTTATAACTCAAACCATCAAGTCCCGGTAGCATCATAGTAAATCTTTTTTGCACTCTTTCTCATTTAATAATATCCTTTCTATAATGGGGTGACCAGAAATGTACACAGTCTTCCAAGTGCCTTACTAATGTCTTGTACAACTTCAACTAGACGTCCCAACTCCTGTATTCAATGTTCTGACCACTAAAGTGAAGCATGCCAAATGCCTTCTTCACCACCCTGGCCACCTGTGACTCCACTTTCAAGGAGCTATGAACCTGGACTACTAGATCTCTTTGTTTTATAACTCTCCCCGACATCCTACGATTAACTGAGTAGGTCCTGCCCCGATCTGATGTACTAAAATGCATCACCTCACATTTATCTAAATTAAACACCATCTACCATTCGTTGGTCCACTGGCCCAATTGATCCAAAATCCTGTTGCAATCCTAGATAACCTTCTTCACATCCTAGATCCATCACGGTGGAAGAGGATGTCATTCAGACACTTGAAAGGTTTAAAATTAATAAGGAGGTGTTGCTAGGTTGTCTGTACTTAAACCTGGTACACAGCGGGAGGGATCCTGAGAGAGGGGGGGGGGGGGGGCAGGACTGGGTCCTTGGGAGGAGGGGGGGGGCTGCGTCTGGGACAAGGGGGCACAGGTCTGGGACACTGGGAGAGGACCTGGGTCTGAGAGGAGGCGGCTCGGGTGTGGTAGGAGGGTGCTCGGGTCTGGGTCTGTTTTGGGTGGTCCGGGCTTTAACTGTCTCCTGAGGATTGGGATCAACCAGGATGTGCTTGTACTGGAGGTTAATAAGCTATTTTGTGGGAATGCACCAGTAGAACTCTCAGTGTTTAGCAATATTTGGCTGCAAGTTCCAGTCTGAGACTTATCCATTTATTAAAAGCCAGGAATCTAGAGAAATTGATCCCAGAAACAGCGGATAGTGATAAACTCCAAGGGACAGGAGTTTTATATGGTTTTTGGAGTGTTGGAAGATTGATGCAGAGGTGTGGAACTGTGGGAACGAGGTCATGAGCACCATTTGCGGCTCGGTGGCACTGTGGTTAGCACTGCTGCCTCACAGCGCCAGGTATCCAGATTCAATTCCAGCATTGTGTGGCTGTTAATGTGGAGTTTTCACTTCCTTCCCGTGTCTGCGTGGGTTTCCTCCGGGTGCTGCGGTTTCCTCCCACAGGCCAAAGATGTGCAGGTTAGGTGGATTCATCTTAGAATCATGGAATTTCCAGTGTAGATGGAGGCCATTCGGCCCATCGAGTCTACACCGGGCATTGGAAAGAGTACCCTACTTTTTAAAATAAATTTAGAGTACCCAATTATTTTTTTCCAATTAAGGGGCAATTTAGCGTGGCCACTCCACCTAACCAGCACATTTTTGGGTTGTGCAAACTCCACACAGACAGTGACCCAGGGCCGGGATTCGAACCCGGGTCCTCAGCACCGTAGCCAGCAATGCTAACCACTGTGCCACCGTCCTGCCCAAGAGCACCCTACTTAAGCACACACCTCCACCCTATCCTGGTAACTCAGTAACCTCACCTAACCTTTTCTTTTGGGACACTAAGGGCAATTTAGCAGGGCCAATCCACCTAGCCCGCACATCTTTGGACTGTGGAAGGAAACCAAAGCACCCGGAGGAAACCCACACACACACAGAGAACTTGCAGACTCCGCACAGACAGTGACCCAAGCCAGAAATCGAACCTGTAACCCTGGAGCTGTGAAGCAACAGTGCTAACCACAGTGCTACCATGCCACCCTTATTGATTGCCCATGATAAATTGCCGCTCCGTGTCCAAAGATGTGCAGGTTAGGTTATTGGTTTATGGTAATAGGGCGGGGGAGTGGGCCTAGGGAGCCTGCTCTTTCAGTGCAGGGTCAGTGCGGGGTCAGTGCAGACTGCAGACTCCATGGGTTGAATGGCCTCCTTTTGTACTGTAGGAATTCTATGTTTCTATGAAAGGAGTGGAGGAGTGTTAGGTTTTGGTTGTGCCATTGGATCCAATAGGGAAGTCAAAGAAAAAAAAGGGGAAAAGTAAGAGATTGGGGCAGCAGGGTAGCATGGTGGTTAGCATAAATGCTTCACAGCTCCAGGGTCCCAGGTTCGATTCCCGGCTGGGTCACTGTCTGTGTGGAGTCTGCACGTCCTCCCCCTGTGTGCGTGGGTTTCCTCCGGGTGCTCCGGTTTCCTCCCACAGTCCAAAGATGTGCGGGTTAGGTGGATTGGCCATGCTAAATTGCCCGTAGTGTCCTAACAAAAGTAAGGTTAAGGGGGGGGTTGTTGGGTTACGGGTATAGGGTGGATACGTGGGTTTGTGTAGGGTGATCATGCCTCGGCACAACATTGAGGGCCGAAGGGCCTGTTCTGTGCTGTACTGTTCTATGTTCTAGAGTAGAATAAAAATAAGGAGAAAATGGAGAAATAGAAAAGGGGAAAGAGGAACAGAGATGAAAGGCTTGAGTGGAGCAGTGTAAAGGAGACAGGAGGGAAATAGTGACAGGAGGATTTGGAAATGAATGAAAATAAAGAAAGTTAGGAAGGAGGGGTCAGAGTAGGATGAAGAATAGAACACATAATGAGAATGAGAATGCAAACAGTGAAAAGGAAATAAAGATAAATGGCACCTGGAGCACAGGAAGTCACATATTGAGGTGATGCTACCCCTCTCCTACTAAAGAGGCAGGCATCTTAAATGTTTCCGAGGTGCTATTGGTTTTTGAGAATTAGCTACATGAAACACAATATATTTTAATTGTTACTTTTCATAATGTACTATTTGGCTACTTTTCAGACACATTGCAGTAAAGACAGCAAGTTATCCTGAATGCAAGGTTATTCTGGGGCAGCACGGTGGCGCAGTGGATTAGCCCTGCTGCCTCACGGCGCCGAGGTTCAAGGTTCGATCCCAGCTCTGGGTCACTGTCCGTGTGGAGTTTGCACATTCTCCCCTTGTTTGCGTGGGTTTCGCCCCCATAACCCAAAGATGTGCAGGATAGGTGGATTGGCCATGCTAAATTGCCCTTAATTGGAAAAAATTAATTGGGCACTCTAAATTTATTTATAAAAAAAGAAAAAAAAATACAAGGTTACTCCATATTGCCATAAATGTAAATGCTGTACGTTTATAATGTTATTTCGTTCTCCGGAAATATTCCATACTGGCAAAAAAAAATTAAGCTCAACAAATTGCCAATAATATTTTGTCGAAGTTGAAAGTGCGAGCCGATCTTACTTCTTCTCAAAAGCCATTACAATTTCAGATTGCTTGTAAATGTCTGGAAGACCTTCTACCACTGTACTGATACACTATAATATGGGTAACTGCGTCACTAGCACCCTTCAGGAAGATGAATAGCTCCTCCTATGTATATCTGTCCACAGCTTATCTAATGCCATCACATTTTCAGATGGGTTCTTGTCTGTTAGAGGTGGGGTTTCGGGCTAATGTAATTAGAGGATTACATAATTAACTCAACTGTCTCATTAAGGAGAATCAGCTGGAATTCTGAGCACATTTATTCATGCAGCAATTAGTGCTGTGATAAAGGACGTCCACTACCCTTGCCACCATAATACTGTTATTTAAAGTACATGGCAGGTCAGAAAAATACACCCTATACTCCGCATTACTTTTAAATTTAAAAGGAAAATTTAAAATATGTTTCTCGGAAATCACACAGCTGCATTCTCGTTCAGTCACAGTCAACACACGCTGCCCCTAAAACAATATTTTACATTACAGACTTTGGCACTAATACAGCTGTGCCCATATTTCAAGCCACGTTAGAAGCTTACAATATGAGTTATCGTGATGAGAACCCCTAACCACAGCAGTTATGATTTACTGAGCGGTTCCACTACTGACCCACCGAGACTAGCTGCAAAGGTTACACAGAAAACAAGGTACAGAGAAATTTGTCCCAGTGGATCTGGATTGGATTTTAAAAAAACAGTGCAACAACATAACATCAGATCAACATCAAACTCAATAATAATCTCAGCATGGTTTGATAGAAAACATGGTTTGGTAGAAAGGCAGTGACGACCACACAACATAGAAACTAAACTGCAGGATAAAGTTTACAAAATTATTCGAGTTAAAATCAGGGTAAACATCAAAGGTTTGTAGTACAATTGTGTAACTTAGTGGACACAATGGAAAGTTCAAGCTCATGTCTTTGTCCATGTAATGTCACTTCATCTTCAGCATCTCCAATAGCCATGGCCTCTCTAAGGCTGCAGCTGCTTAGTGAATCAGTATTTATTTATTATACTGACTGTCCACTGGAATATGGGGCGCGAATCTCCAAAATGGAGACAAACAGCCGACGCCGGAGTGAAACCCGGCGTCGGAGACCGCTCCTCGCCCCCTATTCGGGGGGGGGGGGCTAGGAGCACGGGGTCGCGAATCTCAGGTGCCCCGGCCTTGATGCTTGCGTCAAAGCAGCGCGCCGAGAATGACGCGGCCGGCGGCACCTAAGTGACGTCAGCCGCGCATGCGCAGGTTGGCCGGCTCCAACCAGCGCATGCCCGGTTGCCGTCTTCCCCTCCGCTGCCCCGCAAGACATGGGGGCTTGATCTTGCGGGGCGGTGGAGGGAAAAGAGTGCGTCTCTTAGAGACACCAGCCCGACGATTGGTGGGCACCGATCGCGGGCTAGACATCTGATGAGCACGCCCAAATGTGTTCGATCCTCCCTCCGCCCCCCACAGGCCCCACACTTACCGGTCGCGCGATGTTCACGCCAGCAGCGACCAGGTGTGTTTGGCGCCGGCGTGAACCGGTCGGGTTCAGCAAGCCGCTCGGTTCAGCAAGCCGCTCGGCCCATCCAGGCCGGAGAATCGGCAGTTGCCGTGAGAAACGGTGAGCGGCGATTCTCCGAGCGGCGTGTCGCAAAACGCGACACGCCATTTTGGAGGGGTGGGAGAATCGCGGGGGGGTGCTAGGGCGGCGTGTCGTGATTCGCCCGGCCCTCCCGCGTTTCTCCCACCCGGCGTGGGGAGCGGAGAATCATGCCCATGGTTTTAGATTCACAAGTTGGGGTTAATTTTGAAATCAAATCCCCGAGGAAGCAAAGGACATAAACAAAGCATTTCTAAAACTCGGGAACTGACAGAAAATGCACTGGCCTAGGTCACAAAGCACTATGGAAAAATCACAAACATACCTGGAACATCAATTAGTCTTTTGTAAACATTTAAAAAGGCTGCCTCTGCTTCTTTGCTTCTTTTACTTAGGGCATCGATCTGAAACGAACAACAAAAATTCTCATTAAAAGAAAAACATCACTCGTTCCTTAAAACCATAGATATTGGCAAAATTTTACAACATTAAAATTATTTTTAAAAATTGGTTGTAAATTCAATTTTGTAATCTCCACCAGCCCCACAACCTTCTGATATATCTGCCGTCCTTTAATTCTGGTTTCTGGCCCATTCCCGATTATAATTGCTCCACCATTGTTAGCTGCATCTTCAGTTGCCTAGACCTTAAGGTCTGGAATTGTCATACTTTGTTTTATAATGCTCCTATGAAGTAGCTTGGGGTGTTTCACCATGTTACAAGCATTATGTAAATTGATGTATTACAGAACCTCTGAGGTTCAAAGTTTCACAGGAAAGTATTAACTGTGTACATTCAAATCAATTGTTTCTTTTGAGCATTTAATACTTACACCCAAGTTCTGTTCCAGAACAACGAACGGAATTCTCCGCAACGGCCGATGCCGTCGTGAAACCCAGAGTGTTTCACGACGGCGTCGGAGGCCGCTCCCCCCCCCCCCCCCCGGGGGGGCTAGGAGCGGCGTTTCGTGAAAGTCGGCCGCCGGACCTTGACGCTGGCGTCAAGGCGGCACGCTGATAATGACGCGGCCGGCGGCGCCTTAGTGACGTCAGCCGTGCATGCGCAGGTTGGCCGGCAGCAACCCGCGCATGCGCGGTTGCAGTCTTCCCCTCCGCTGCCCCGCAAGGCGTGGCGGCTTGATCTTGCGAGGTGGCGGAGGGGAAAGTGGGCACCGATCGCGGGCCAGTCCCCTCCCGAGCACGGCCATGATGCTCGATCCCCTCTCCGCCCCCACAGGCCCCAAACTTACCTTTTGCGCTATGTTCACGCCAACAGTGCCCAGGTGTGGTTGCCGCCGGCGTGAACAGGTCGGGAATGGCAGGCCGCTCGGCCCATGCAGGCCGGAGCCGGCCTGCGGAGCGGAGAATCACGGCCAACATCAAAAGAGGTAGTTTAATTATTCCTTTAACGCTTACTTTCGCAGACCTTTCCTTTTTGATATTACCCGCATCCCCTTTTCCATGGCTCAGTACTTGCTTAAAAACTATTCATCATTAATGTCTCCAGAGTCCTAATGGAAGATGTTTAACCAGAATAATTGACTCTGCTTTTCTCTCTGTAGATGCTGTTTGGCTTGCTGAGTGTTTCCAGTATTTTCTGTTTCTTTCAAGATTGGGAACAGGATTATTGCTATTAGAAGATAGGAACAGGGTTTGGCCATTCAGTTCCTTAAGTTTAATCCACCATTCAATAGATCATTGCTGCTTTTGCCTCAACTCTATAGAATCATAAGAACGCCCTCCGAATCTGCACCGACCCTCAGAAGATGCACTCTACCTCGGCACATGCACCCACCGCTCTCCGTAACCCAGTAACCCCAGCTAAGGGGCAATTTAACATGGCCAATTCACCTAACCTGCACATCTCTGGACTGTGGGAGGAAATCCCGGAGGAGGAACCCACACAGACACGGGGAGCACGGGCAGCACAAATGGCTAGCACTGTGGCTCAACAGTGCAAGGGTCCAGGTTTGTTTCCCCGCTGGGTCACTGTGTGCAGAATCTGCACATTCTCCACTTGTCTGCATGGGTTTCCTCTGGGTGCTCCGGTTTGAAATGAAATGAAATGAAATGAAAATCGTTTATTGTCACAAGTAGCCTTCAATGAAGTTACTGTGAAAAGCCCCTAGTCGCCACATTCCGGCGCCTGTCCGGGGAGGCTGGTACGGGAATCGAACCGTGCTGCTGGCCTGTTTGAAAAGCCAGCGATTTAGCTGAGTGAGCTAAACCAGCCCCTGTTTCCTCCCATAGTCCAAAGACGAGCAGGTTAGGTGGATTGGCAAGACCCTTAGTGACCAAAAAGTTCAGGAGGGGTTATTGGGTTACGGGAATAAGGTGGACGTGAGGGCTCAAGTGGGTCGGTGCAGACCCGATGGGCCGAATGGCCTCCTTCTGCACTATATGTTCTATCTACCCACTTTTTCCGCCAAAATATACTTTATTCATAAAATATCTAAAAGGGCATTCCAAAATATTTCAAAATAGCCATTATTAAAAAATGCAATAAATATTCAACTTTTCTCCATTGATTACGTTGCACTCTGAGGTGTCTCAGTACACTGTTCCTTGACTAACAAAAATCTTTATTTCTTCCTCTTGAAAATTGAAATTGGCCCTCAGAAACCACATCTCTTTTGCCATGTATTAATTTCACAATACCCCTGCTTCAATAGCACATGGGCAAAAATAAAAATCACCTCACAAATGTGAAAATATCACTAGCCACAGGTGGGTTTCAGTAACATTAAGGAACAAGAACATCACGATTTGATTTGATTCATTATCACATGTATTAGTATACAGTGAAAAGCATTGTTTCTTGCATGCTGTACAAACAATGCATACCGTACATAGGGAATGAAGGAGAGACTGCAGAATATAATGTTACAGTTACAGCAAGGTGAAGAGAAAAGATCAACTTAATACGAGGTAGGTCCATTCAAAAGTCTGATGGCAGTAGAGATGAAGTTGTTCTCGAATCGGTTGGTATGTGACCTCAAACTTTTGTATCTTTTTCCTGACAGAAGGCGGAAGAGAGTATGTTCGGGGTACGTGGGGTCCTTAATTATGCTGGCTGCCTTTCTGAGGCAGCGGGAATTGTAGACAGTCGATGGATGGGAGGCTGGTTTGCGTGATGGATTGGACTACATTCACGACCTTTTGTAATTTCACAATATGAGATACTCATATGGGGCTGGTTTAGCTCACAAGGCTAAATCGCTGGCTTACCAAGCAGGCCAGCACCACGGTTCGATTCCCGTACCAGCCTCCCCGGACAGGCGCCGGAATGTGGCGACTAGGGGCTTTTCACAGTAACTTCATTGAAGCCTACTCGTGACAATAAGCGATTTTCATTTTTCATTTTCATTTCATATTGTGATTCCATTATCTGGTTATCGTCCAACAACAGTTATACAGCCACAAAGTATTAAACAGCTGTCACTGGCCACCCCAGCCCACCACATTTACTCACTTCTTAAGAAATTGTCATTAGCCATTTTTCTCTCTCTTCTCAAAATACGTCTTAACTGTTGTCTTTCCTGTTTTCCCAACATGACTAAAAATCATCCTTTCCACAATATCGGAAGCTAACAATCATCTCCAGGATCTACCAATCATGATACTCCACTCAAAGACCTCTATTCCCACACTGATAAAATTCCTGATAACACATGGAGCAACACTATTTCATGAAGAGAAACCTGCATCAGTCAAGCAAATGCCCCACCCATCAAGGTCCTTTCACTATTGTTTCATTTGTTCTCCCAATTATAACAGTGGTGTTTGAAATGATTACAACACAAAGCTGTGTGGTACGGTGGCCAACAGCCTGAATCTTAGGCCCAATATACAATTAGACACTTTAAATTAAGAATTGGACACTTTAAATTAAAGCCACAGTCAAACAGACCTGATGGGAATTCAAACAGACAGCTGGAGCAAGTCTGGGTCTGTTCTGTAAACAGGAGATCAGAAGATAATCTGCCCCATTCAAATTAATCGATTGTTGATGACTGCCCAGATGAAACCAGAATTTCTGGAAGCTAGATTTGCCGGCGTTACCTTATATGGGATAAAGTTACGTGGGGTCAATGCACGTGAGCATGGACCCGGGGGGGGGGGGGGGGTTCCTGAGGTCCTGCAGAATTGCAATCGACAACTCATTGGGTGTTGTAACTTCGGCCCAGTGACCGCTTTGGCTGAAGGCCAGAGAAATTATTGGAAGGGCATGAGGGGGATAAGAACAGACACGCGCGCGCGCCCCCCCCCCCCCCCCCCCCCCCCCGCCCCCCGCGAAGCCTCGACGCAGAGGCAACGGAGAAAACCCGAAGGAAAGCCAGACAATTGATGGAAGATCCACCTTTGCAGGTGAGAGCTTTGAGACAACGGGAGGCTCAGAGGATTGGACCCGCATCGCCATCAAATCCATCGGCACGGGTATTAATATATTTTGCATTTTATAGTTGAGATAATTTGGGAGAATAACTGTTTTGTTATGTTTAAAAATAAATTTGGGTTGAATTGTGAACCTGTGTTTGTCCTTTGTTCAACTCGCAAATAAGGGCACCTGGGTAAAATGTTTTACTAATTAGCTGGTCGAAGCGGATGATTTACAGACAACAGCTGACAAAAGAATGCATAATGGGCGGGATTCTCTGTTGGCCGACAGCGAAATCGGGGGGGTGCAATCAGGCGGTGAATAGCTCCCAACGCCAGAATCCCAGCAGGTGGCGTTTTGCCGACGAATCGCAATGCACCGCTCCTCGAAAATGGTGTCAATGTATCGCACGCCCGTTGAAACACTGTTCGCATATCATTAGTGGGCCCACCCGCAATCCTCAGAAAGAGAGAAAGACAGAGAAAGAGACACAGAGAGGAGAGAGAGAGACAGAGAGGAGAGAGAGAGACAGAGAGAGAGAGAGAGAGAGAACAAGCACCGGGGAGCTTCTGCCAGTGCTCGAGGGAGTAGGGGGTGGTGGCCAGGAGGTGGGCTGTGGGGTGGATGGGAAGGCAACACTATTACCGCAGCCAGCCATGCAGCTGTGCATGCCGCTGACAGCCCCCTTTAAACCTGGTGCCCTGGGTCGTATAGGTGTGCCTATTTCCCAATCTTTATAATTTTCATATCATAGCAGCTCAGACACCCATTTCTTGTTTCTAGCAGGAAACAAAAGATTTACCAAGCAGCTTTCTATTGAACTCAACAGTAACATACTAGTTAAGTGATCCAGAGACCTGGACTAAACATCTACAAACATGAGTCAAATCCCATCTCAGCAGCTGGGGTATTTAAATTCTGTTAATCAAATATAGTTTAAAATTAAAAGACTAGTATTGTGGGCAGCACGGTAGCATGGTGGTTAGCATAAATGCTTCACAGCTCCAGGGTCCCAGGTTCGATTCCCGGCTTGGGTCACTGTCTGTGCGGAGTCTGCACGTCCTCCCCGTGTGTGCGTGGGTTTCCTCCGGGTGCTCCGGTTTCCTCCCACAGTCCAAAGATGTGCGGGTTAGGTGGATTGGCCATGCTAAATTGCCTGTAGTGTCCTAATAGTAAGGTTAAGGGGGGGGGGGGGGAGTTGTTGGGTTACGGGTATAGGGTGGATAAGTGGGTTTGAGTAGGGTGATCATTGTTCGGCACAACATCGAGGGCCGAAGGGCCTGTTCTGTGCTGTACTGTTCTATGTTCTATTAGCTAATGACTATATATGTACCAAATTGTTGCACAAAACCGTCTGGTTCACTAAAGCCAGTCAAGAAAAGAAATCTGTTGCCCTTACTCAGTCTAGCCGGTCTGTGAAAACAGACCCATAGCCATGTGATTAACTCCAGCCTCTCTGAAAAGGCCTAGATAGCCACTCAGTTGTACCAAAACACACCACGCAGAATGCAGGTCAAGGAGACAGCTCATCATCTTGTTTAAGGGTAATACATGCCAATGATGTCCATATCTCATGAATGAGCTAAAAAAAAATCCCCTATTTTATGCCCCTCAAAGAACTTCGTCAGAATCCCCTTTGCTTAAGATTGCTACCGACAGATTTCTCCATGATTGAATATTACCACGTGCTTGCTTAGTCAACAGACAGCTCAGCAGTATCGAGGGCTAGAAATCTTTCTTTATACTTATTCCATACCATAGGTCAGCAGTAGGAATTACATTTTCCTCAGGTCAAACTGCTTTTCTTTAACTTCTGACTATCATGTATTAGCCCAAGAAAATAATCAGGTACAACTGCAAAAATAAAATAGCTGTATGCCTAAGTAGCAATTAAATGACTATCATGGGAGAATATATCACTTTTCTAATGGTCGCTGTATCTCTCTAATGGCTTTGTGAGCAAATATAGTGAGTCACACTGAGCCACATCTCAAATTTTACATGCACTGATGAAGCTATAAATGGAAACAGCATTACAGAACTATAGAGGGATATAGCCAGAGTTTCCAGTCCTGAGTGTTATCCGGGTAACTTTGTTGTAGGAGCATCCAGTTCAGATTGGGATCAGCTGAAATGACTTCACACTCACAGGTTCAAACTAATCACACCAGGGGCTGGTTTAGCTCACTGGGCTAAATCGCTGGCTTTTAAAGCAGACCAAGCAGGCCAGCAGCACAGTTCGATTCCCGTACCAGCCTCCCCGGACAGGCGCCGGAATGTGGCGACTAGGGGCTTTTCACAGTAACTTCATTGAAGCCTATTCGTGACAATAAGCGATTTTCATTTCACCTACTTTAGCAAGGGATTGGATGGACAATGGTGCATCCAAGCTCGGCCTTTTGGCTAAGATGAGTGTTAGGTCAGGTGTAATGCCTGGATCTGGTATGTCTCTCTTGTGGGGACCATGAATTGGATTCAATTTAAATTGGTTTTTGTAGCAGGCAAGGAGCTGGATTAGGGGTTTGCCCCTGTCCACAGTCTTGAGCTCTGGCTTTGTAACTCTTTAATTTAAAATAAAGATTTACTACAGTTTAGACAGAGCTAGAACAATGCTGAAATCTTTTTCACAAGTGACAACTGAAGCACTGTTAGCCAGGATAATAATAATAATCATCATCATTTATTGTCACAAGTAGGCTTCAACGAAGTTACTGTGAAAAGCCACTAGTCGCCATTCCGGCGCCTGCTCGGGGAGGCCGGTACGGGAATTGAACCCGCGCTGCTGGCATTGTTCTGCATTACATGCCAGCTGTTTAGCCCACTGTGCTAAACCAGCCCCAGGATGTTGTAATAATAATATTCTTTATGAGTGTCACAAGTAAGCTTACATTAACACTGCAATAAAGTTACTATGAAAATCCGCTAGACGCCACATTCCGGCGCCTGTTCGAGTACACTGAGGGAGAATTCAGAATGTTCAATTCACCTAAGAAGCGCATCTTTCAGGACTTGTGGGAGGAAACTGGAGCACCGGAGGAAGCCACACAGACACAGGGAGAATGTACACTGTCCGCACAGACAGTGAGCCAAGCGGGAATCGAACCAGAGACCCACGAATACTGATTAGAAAGAATGATGACCAAAGCTATATCCCTAGCCAAGTTGCCATGTAACAAAAGAATTTTAGATTTCACAGCTTTCCATAAAGCACCCAACTGCAACCTGAAAGAATTATTTACATTTTATTTAAAGAACTTAATGGGAAAAGTTTCAAGAATCTTTCAGACTTGAGGCTATAAAACTTTTTTAAGGACTTGCACTGAAGTTTAAAAGCAACCAGAAAAACTGACACTAATTGAAATTGCGCCCACTCAATCCTTTAATGGAGTCAACAAAATATTTTAAACTGCTCTGCGTGGGCTAGAATAAATGAACAAAAGACTCAGTTTGACGCAGTCACAGAACTGAATAACTCCCTGGTCTCAGAAGAAAATATCTCATCTCTCATACACAATGTAAAGGCCTCAAAGTAATTCCAAGCACATTTGTTTCAGATAAGTAAACATTTAATCATTAAGTAATGAAGGACAACATTTAACTTGAAAATCATTAATTGTAGGATTCTGCCTTAAGACAGAAAATGTTCAACCAGACAAAAGTAAAATGTTAATTCCAGAATTCAAATATACAAGTCCTGCCCCTGCATTCCATGAAACTAAACCACAAACATCTTGAATAAAAATCGAATCACTCAACCCTTACAAACAAGACTGCAGAGATTTCTCCCTGTAAGCACATCCACCCCCAACTCAGAAGAGGCATTAAGACTTGAAACATGCTCATACTCTAATATTATTAACATTGTTTTTCCACCATAACTATATTAACATTTCTCATGCTGTGCAGCTGAAATATACTGCTCAAAAAAGATTTTAGTGGCTGACAGCTGTAACTCATTGTTTAGGCCACAGTTAAACCATTGAGACCAATTTTGGGCATCTACAATGCAGAGGAAATGCACTAAGAGTATATCAGGATTGAGGCACATTAGTTATCAGGTATATCTATCAGGCCTATACTCTCTAGAGTTTAGAAGAATGAGGGGAGATCAAATTGAGGTATACAAGATGATAAAAAGGTATGGATAAAGTAGACATGGAGCTGATGCTTCCTCTTGTGGGGCATTCTAGAACAATAGGTCATAGTCTTAGGATAAGAGGTAGCAATTTCAAACAAAGTTGAGGAGAAACTACTTCTCCCAAAGGGTTGTGAATCTGCGGAATTCGCTGGGTCAGTGAGTAAATTTAAGGAGGAGTTACAGATTTTCATTTGGTAATGGATTGAAGGGTTATGGAGATCGGGCAGGATGGTGGAGTTAACGCCAGGATAAGATCAGCCATGATTGAATGGCAGAGCAGACTCCATGGGCCAAAGGTCCTAATTCTACTCCCATATCTCATGAACTTACAACTTAAGAATAGAAATGGAGGTCAGAACAAGAGTTATGGGCTGTAAAAAGAGAACTAGGTTTTGAAATGAATAGACGTTCAAAAGAACACTGAGGAGGAAGCTAAGCCATGGAGAGGGATGGAAGTGATACTTGAGAAAAGGTGAATTAAGGAGAACAGGGATTTTAGAAATGATGATGGGCAGCAAGGTAATGGCTGCTCATCTGAGTGTCGTGTGGTGTAAAACAGTGCCGTTAATATTACTCATGGCAATGTAGTTTTTATGGGGGGGAAAGCTGAAGGAATGAAAAATATGAAGAGCATATCCTCTAAAAATGTGCTGTTTTTCTTAAAATTTGATAGTTGAACAATATTTTCTTTGCATCTTTTACCCTGATGTCCTGCAAAAGGGTGCCACACGAACATAAAAAATAGAAGCAGAAGTAGGTCATTGATCTCCTTGAGCCTGATCCGCCATTCAACAAGATCATGGCTAATCTGTTGTGTTTCTAATTCCACATTCCCATCTACCTCCAATAACCATTCATTCCTTCGCCAACAAGAATCTCTCAACCTCTGCCTTAAAAACAATTCACTGATCCCGCCTCCAGCACTTTCTGAGGCAGGGTTCCAAAGTCCCACAACTCTCAGAAAATATTTCTTTATTTGTGTCCCAAAAGGGCGAGCCCTAATTTTACAACAATGCCAGTTCTGGACTCACACACAAAGGAAAGGATCATTTCCACATCAACTTTGTTGAGATCATTCAGAAACTTATATACTTCAACCTAGTCAACAATATTCTTCTAAACTCCAGCAGAAACAAACCCAGACTGTCCAAGCTTTCTTCATAAACTCATTCCAGGTATCAATCTAGTAAACCTCCTGCAAACCCCCTTCAATGCATTTACATCCTTCCTTAAAAAAAGAGACCAAAACTGCAAACACTATTCGTTATGTGGCCTCACCAAAGCCCTGTATAATTGGAGCATAACACCCACACTTTTATAAGAACAGAGGATGCTGGAAAAACTCAGCAGGTCTAGCAGCATCTGTAAGGAGAGAAAACAGAGTTAACATTTCAAGTCCTTTTGGCTCTTCATCAGAACTGAAGAGAGGGAGAATGTGGTAAACATTAGAGCGTAGTTGTGTGAGATATTGCAACAAATTATATCAACTTTAAAAACAAAAGGCAGATAGATGACCCGGTGTGGGAGGGGTGTTGCACTGAGGCAATAAATATATGGGATATTTGAAAAAAAGGGCTCAAGATGGAGGAGAAAGGCCACAATTTAAAGCTGCCGAACTCAACGTCGAGTCCCTTCGGCTGCTCCAGCCGGGCTTCACTGGAGCAGGCCAAGAACAAACATGTGGGCATGAGAGCAAGGTGATGAATCGTCCCTTCCCCACACCAGGTCATTTGTTCTTTAAGTTGCTCCTTTTTGTTGCAATCTTTCCCAGCTGCACTTTGATATCTAACACATCTCCCTCTCTTCAGTTCTGATGAAGAGCCAAAAGGACTCAAAGTTAAATGTTTTCTCCCCTTACAGATGTTGCCAGACAATCTGAGTATTCCCAGCATTCTCTGTTGTTGTTTCAGATTCCAGCATCCACAGTATTTTGCTCATTTCTTCAATTCATCTCATAATAAAGGACGGCATTCCATTAGCCATTTTAATTATTTGCTGTACCTGCAAACTAATGTTTTGTTACTCATGCACTAGAACTCCTATTGTCCTCAGCATTTTAGAATTCTGCAGCCATTCTCCGTAATACTTTTTCGCCTTCTTGCCTAAGTGAACAATTTCACAACTTCCCACATTATACTCCATCTGCCAGATTTTTGTCAACTTACTCAAGCTAATTATATCCATCTGCAATCTCCTTTGTATCCTATTCACAACTCACACTCTTACCTATCTTTGTAATCTACTAATTTACCTACTGTGCCTTCACTCCCCTCACCTAGTCATTAATATAAATTCTATAAGGTTGACGCCCCAGCACAGACTCCTGCGAGACTCCACTCGTCAGATCCTGCAAATCAGGAAAAGACCCATTTATGTATACTCTGTTTTCTGCCTGCCAGCCAATCTTCTATGCAGGTTAATGTACAGGTTGTCCTGTACATGATAAACATTGATGTTTCATAATAACTTTTGATATAGCACCTAATCAAATTCCTTCTAGAAATCCAAGGACAGTATGTCAACCATCTACCTTTTGTCAACAGCATATGTTACTCCTTCAAAGAACTCTAATAAATTGGTTAAACATGATTTCCCTTTTACAAAACCATGCTGACGCTTCTTGATTACCTCGAGTTTCTGAGTGCCCAGCTATAACCTCCTTAATGAATGATTGATATTAATACCTTCCCACGACAGATTTTAAGCTAACTGGCATATAGATTCCTGTCTTCCTCCTTTCTTGAATAGAGGGGTTCTATTTTCTACTTTCCAGTTTGTTGGAACGTTTTGAGAATCCAGCAAATTTTAGAAAATCAACACCCAACACATCTACTACCTCATTTGCCACCTTTTTTAACATGTTAGGATGAAGTCCATCAGGACCTGGAGACTTGTCAGTCCTCAGCTCCATCAGTTTGCTCAGTACCACAACCCTACTGACTGCAATTGCACAGAGTTCCTCTCTCCCTTCCACCGCCTGATTTACTGCTTGAATATTTTTCATTTTCTATAACAAAGATAGAAACAAAATATTTGTTCATCTTCTAATTCCCTATTATCTACTATTAACTCCCCATTGTCACTCTCTAGAGAATTAACACTCATTTTCCTTACTTTTTTGCCATTTTAAATACATAGAAACTCTTGCTATTTTTTTTACATTTTTAACTAGCTTCCTCTCAAATTCTAATTTCTTTCTCCTGATTAACCTTTTAGTCATGCTGTTTCTCTTTATATTCTGACCAGCCACTAATTTTTGTGCAATTATGTTTTTTCCTCAAGTTTGATGTTTTCTTTAACTTTAATTAATCACAGATGATGGGTCCATCCCTTAAGAGCTTTTCTTTCGATTAAAAATATACTTATTCTGAAATATCACCTTAAACGTCTGCCACTGTTTCTCTAGCCGAGTATCCCAGTTCAATTCAGCGAGCTCAGCTTTCAGGCCCACAATGTTGTCCTTATTTAAGTTCAAAATATTTGTCTTAAACCTACTCTTTTCCCTTTGAAACGAGATATCAAATTCAATCATACTGTGGTCACTGCTACCTAGGGATGCCTTCACACTGAGGTCATTAATTAATCCTGTCACATTACACAAACCAAGTCTAATATAACCTGTTCTCTGGTTAGTTCCAGAACATGCTGCTCTAAGAAACTACCCCAAAAGCATTCTATGAATTCCTCAATCTGATTTCCCCAGTTTATATGTCAATTAAAGTCACCTGTGATTTATACCGTTTCTTTATCACAAGCACTTAATATTTCTTCTTGTATACCGAGTTTTATATTGCGGTTACTGTTACGGGACATGTTGACCAATCGTCCGGTGTCCCCCCCCCCCCCGAGTGACTTCTTTACCCTACTATTCCTCATCTCCTTCAAACCGATTCTGCATCCTGACCCGAGGGGCTGGTTTAACACAGTGGGTTAAACAGCTGGCTTGTAATGCAGAACTAGACCAGCAGCATGGGTTCAATTCCCGTATCGGCCTCCCCGAACATGCGCCGGAATGTGGCGACTGGGGGCTTTTCACAGTAACTTAATTGAAGCCTACTTGTGACAATAAGCAATTATTATGTTATTATCTCCTGAAGCAAGGTAATCTCTAACTACTGCACCAATGCTGTCCTTAATTAACAGTGCTACCCCCTACCTACTCTCCTATTCTTCATGAATGTCATAGACGGTTCAATACTCTGGACCCAATTCTTGTCCTCCTGCAGTCACATCTCCGTAATTACTATCAGATCATATTTATTTCCTTCAAAGGGTACTGTCAATTCACTTATTTTATAATGAATGCTATGTGCATTCAGATACAGAGCCTTTAGTTTCCTCTTTTATTATCTTTGTAACAACTAGTCTCGACTGTTGGTGTACTCTTAGGTTTTATCTCACTGTCCCTTCCTGCCATACTCGGACCCTCATTTTCCATGTTACTATTTTGCTCACCTGCTTTCACTTTACCCCTTGATTTGCAAAATCTACCCAAGCTTGAAACCTCACCCCTTGTTTAGTTTATAGCCCTCTTTCCTTGCCTAGTTACACAGTCCACTAGAACACTGGTCCAGCACGGTTCAGGTGTAGATCTTCCCAACCTTATAGATTCCTCACTTTCCCCAGTACAGATACCAGTGCCCCACGAACCGGAACCCACATCTTCCAAACCAGTCTTTAAGGAACACATTCATTTCTCTAATCTTATTTGTCCTATGACAATTTCCACTTGGCTCAGGTAATAAACCTTTGAGGTTCTGCTTCTTAATACAACATAGAACATAGAAAAATACAGCACAGAACAGGCCCTTCGGCCCACGATGTTGTGCCGAACTTTTGTCCTAGATTAAGAACAAATTAATCTACACCCCATCATTCTACCGTAATCCATGTACCTATCCAATAGCCGCTTGAAGGTCCCTAATGTTTCCAACTCAACTACTCCACATGCAGTGCATTCCATGCCCCCACTACTCTCTTGGTAAAGAACCTACCTCTGACATCCCCCCTATATCTTCCACCATTCACCTTAAATTTATGTCCCCTTGTAATGGTTTGTTCTACCCGGAGATAAAGTCTCTTAATGTGGTGTCTAGCTCCTCATATCGACTATGCAGAACCTCCCCCCTCTTCCTGTCAATGTCGGTGGTACCTGCACGGACGTTGACAACTAAATCCTCCCCCCTCGCACTGTAAGTTCCTCTCCAGCCCTGGCCAAATGTCCTGAACCCTAGCACCGGGTGGGCAATACAACCCTATGGACTTCCACTCCATGCTTCAGAGAACAGTGTTAATCGCTCTCACTATACTGTCCCCTTCTGCTACTACCTTCCTATGTGCCCCCCCGCCTTGAATAACTTCATACACCACGCTGTCATGGTCAGTCAGTCAGCTCATCCATCCTGCAACACCCACGCTCATCCAAACAAGTTGATAGAACCTCAAACCTGCTCGATAATTGCAGAGAATGACACCCTTACCTGTCTCAGCTGCAGTCACATCTTCCTGCCCCTGATCACCTTCCAAATCAGAAAGCCCTTTAAAAAGGGATGTGACCGCCTCCTAACACAATGGATCCGGGTAACATTTCCCCTCCCTGATGTGCCATGGTATATGCAGATTCGCCTCTAGTTCAATGACCCTGAGCCAACGCCCCTCAGAGCACACTTGCTGCTAACATGTTTGCCCTGGTACACTGGTACCAAGGAACTCCCACATACTGCAGCCATGACATGTTCTAATAACTTAATGATTTTATTCAACTATTTATTTACCTTATGTATCAGTCTTACCACAAATTCCTGTACTATTTCAAACCTTAGGACCAGAGCAGACCTTAACCACTCACCAGATACGTATCAGATGCTCACAAAACAGAAAGCTTCTTCTTTTCAGCAGAGCAAGAACCAATCCCAAATGGTGAAAAAGTTAGGAAAAGCACAGGTGCAGCTCCCTCCTCGCCAAACTGCCAGTGCTCCATTGAGGTCACATTCCAGTCACGCATGATACATTTAAATTTGTTACATCCATGATACCACCAGTTTCACACTTTGTGACTCTTAAACCGTGCAAAATGGAACAGATTTAGAACAGATCCAGGAGCTCAAAACTGGGCATCCATTAGGTGGTGTTGGCCATCAGTCGTAGCAAAATTGTATTCCACCAGAATCTGTAACCTCATGGCCTAACCTATCCCCACTCTACCATAAGCCAGGGGATCAATCTTGCTTGAATGGAGAGTGCAGGAGGGCATGCCAGGAGCAACACCAGGCATACCTAAAAATTAGGTATCAACCTGGTGATATTACAACACAGGACGACTTGCACACCTTCAGCAGAAGCAGCATGCGATGCAGCTAAACAATACCACAACCAACAGGTCAGTTCAAAGCTCTGGAGTCCTGCCATGTTCAGTTTATGAATGGTGGTGGACAATTAAACAACTCACTGGAGTTGGCATTTCCATAAATATCTCTCCTCAATTATAGCGGAGCCCAGCACATCAGTGCAAAAGATAAGGATGAGACATTTGAGCAATCTTCATCCAGTAGTTCCAAGTGGATGATCCATCTCAGCCTACTCCTGAGGTCCCCACATCACAGCCAATTTGATTCAGCCCGCGTGATATCAAGGAACGCCTAAAGCATTGGATACTTCAACGGCTATGGGCCCTGATAATATTCCGACAATAGTACTAAAGACTGGTGCTCCCAAACTTGCCTTTCCGCTGTTCTAGTACAGCCTAAACACTGGCATCTATCTAGCAAAGTTTGAAATTGCCCTAGTGTCCCCAAAAAAAAAGAACTAGGAGCAGATCTAATCATCAAGCCCTTTGAGCCTGCTTCGCCATTCAATGAGATCATGGCTAATCTTTTGTGGACTCAGCTCCACTTTCCCCCCAAAAACCATAACCCTTCATTCTTCAAATAACTATCTATCTTCACCTTGAAAACATTTAATGAAGGAGCCTCAACTGCTTCACTGGGCAGGGAATTCCATAGATTCGCAACCCTTTGGGTGAAGAAGTTTCTCCTAAACTCAGTCCTAAATCTACTTCCCCTTATTTTTGAGGCTGCTTATTTCACCTGCCAGTGGAAACAACCTGCCCGTATCTATCCTATCTATTCCCTTCATAATTTTATATGTTTCTATCAGATCCTCCCCTAACCCGCATCCTTCTAAATTCCAACGAGTACAGTCTCAGTCTACTCAACCTCTCCTCGTAATTCAACCTGTTCACAAAGAGCAGGAAAAATCCAATTACCGTGCCATCAGTCTACTTCTGATCGTCATCAAAGTGATAGAACATAGAACAGTACAGCACAGAACAGGCCCTTCGGCCCTCAATGTTGTGCCGAATGATGGAAGAGGTCCCCAGAAAATTGATACTTACTCAGGTAGAACCTGCTTACTGACTTCATTACAGCTTTGGTCCACACATGGACAGAAGAGTTGAATTCCAGGGGTGAGGTGAGACTGATTGCACTTAACATTGGGGCTGCATTTGACTAAGTGTGGCATCAAAGAGACAGGATCTACTCCCATTTGGAAGCAAATGGACGTATTAGTGAGAGGCAGCATGGTTTTGTGAAGGGGAGGTCGCGTCTCACTAACTTGATAGTTTTTCGAAGAGGTCACAAAGATGATTCATGCAGGTAGGGCAGTGGATGTTGTCTATATGGACTTCAGTAAGGCCTTTGACAAGGTCCCTCATGGTAGACTGGTACAAAAGGAGAAGTCACATGGGATCAGGGGTGAGCTGGCAAGGTGGATACAGAACTGGTTAGGTCAAAGAAGGCAGAAAGTAGCAATGGAAGGGTGCTTTTCTAATTGGAGGGCTGTGACTAGTGGTGTTCCGCAGGGGTCAGTGCTGGGACCTTTGCTGTTTGTAGTATATATAAATGATTTGGAGGAAAATGTAACTGGTCTGATTAGTAAGTTTGCAGACGACACAAAGGTTGGTGGAATTGCGGATACCGATGAGGACTATCAGAGGATACGGCAGGATTTAGATCGTTTGGAGACTTGGACGGAGAGATGGCAGATGGAGTTTAATCTGGACAAATGTGAGGTAATGCATTTTGGAAGGTCTAATGCAGGTAGGGAATATACAGTGAATGGTAGAACCCTCAAGATTATTGAAAGTCAGAGAGATCTACGTGTACAGGTCCACATGTCACTGAAAGGGGCAACATGGGTGGAGAAGGTAGTCAAGAAGGCATACGACATGCTTGCCTTCATTGGCTGGGGCATTGAGTATAAAAATTGGCAAGTCATGTTGCAGCTGTATAGAACCTTAGTTAGGCCACACTTGGAGTATAGTGTTCAATTCTGGTTGCCACACTACCAGAAGGATGTGGAGGCTTTAGAGTGTGTGCAGAAGAGATTTACCAGGATGTTGCCTGGTATGGAGGGCATTAGCTATCAGGAGCGGTTGAATAAACTGGTTTTTTTCTCACTGGAATGATGGAGGTTGAGGGGCGACCTGATAGAGGTCTACAAAATTATATGGGGCATAGACAGAGTGGATAGTCAGAGACTTTTTCCCAGGGTAGAGGGGTCAATTACTAGGGGACATAGGTTTAAGGTGCGAGGGGCAAGGTTTAGAGGAGTTGTACGAGGCAAGTTTTTTTACACCGAGGGTAGTGGGTGCCTGGAACTCGCTGCCGGAGGTGGTGGTGGAAGTAAGGACGATAGTGACATTACGGCGCATCTTGACAAATACATGAATAAGATGGGAATAGAGGGATACGGACGGGCAACATGGTCGGCACAGGCTTGGAGGACCGAAGGGCCTGTTCCTGTGCTGTACTTTTCTTTGTTCTTGGCTCTTATCTCCATTGAGGTAGTAGTTGAAGCTGGTACGATAGTGACATTTAAGGGGCGTCTTGACAAATACGTGAATAGGATGGGAATAATGGGGTAGGGACCCCGGATGTGTAGAAGGTTTTAGATTAGACGGGCAGCATGGTCGGCGCAGGCTTGGAGGGTCAAAGGCCTTGTTCCTGTGCTGAACTTTTCTTTGTTCTTTCTTTGTCTACATGTAGATGGACATGTATTTACAGTAAATATCATTAAGTAGGCACTAGGAACGCTCGGTGTTCACATGTTCCAAGTTAATGACATGTTCAATGGCCGAGCAAACTCTAGCTGGGGAAGGGTGGGGGAAAATACTGGCATAATGACATAGTCGTTAGCACTGTTGCTTCACAGCTCCAGGGTCCCGGGTTTGATTCCCGGCTGCACGTTCTCCTTTTGTCTGCAGGGGTTTCTGGGTGCTCCTGTTTCCTCCCACAAGTCCCGAAAGACGTGCTGTTAGGTCATTTGGACATTCTGAATTCTCCCTCTGTGTACCTGAACAGGGGCCGGATTTGGCGACTAGGGGTTTTTCACAGTGTTAATGTAAACCTAATTGCGACAGTAGAGATTATATTTTAGTATTTAAAGTATTTTAGGGCACATGTTCAGCAACAAGATGCACACATGTCATACAAAGTCCTACTGTTCAACAAATCAACAATGCACATTTTTTAAGTTCTTAAATGTGCTGTTTAGAAGTGTAAAAACTGAACTACTCTAACTAACAATAAAATTATGAAAGTTTGTCACGGTATTTAAAAAATATACATCTTTTTTAAAGTTTGCTCTCAAACTCAAAAACTTTCTTCAGGAAAAACAGCTCTATTTCATAGCTAGTAGATCACCCATGGCATTGTTCACTGCAAATCAGCGACTGACCTTTTTACAACAATATAGCTGTTCATACCAAGATAGGGATAAAATAATACTGACTGAATAAACCAAATTAATTTGTATTCAACAGTATTCTCGGATTTTTAAATGGTTCTATGTTGATTGAATTCCACAACTTTCATTTTTTTCATGAAAAGTATAAGTAAAGTCTCAATATAAAGTATTATTCCAACATCCAGGTTTTTGAATGTTAACCTATACCATGTTAATGCTGATGGAATTCAAGGTGCAGAAATTGGTCATAGGCATCTGGTATGTAGCAGTACTCGGGAAAGCGCAATGGGTTTAAGCTGCAACGCCAGGCGCACTGGTGGATTGTCCTGGGGTTTGCATTCATGGATCATTCCTTGCAGGGGTACCAGGAATTTGGCAAAGCACAGAGATTTGAATGTGAAGCTTGGCTCACTGGTAAATTCCAGGTGTCTCTCAGTGAGGAGGCAGAAAGAACATGAC
Organism: Scyliorhinus canicula; assembly: GCF_902713615.1. Classification (NCBI taxonomy): domain Eukaryota; kingdom Metazoa; phylum Chordata; class Chondrichthyes; order Carcharhiniformes; family Scyliorhinidae; genus Scyliorhinus; species Scyliorhinus canicula. The sequence continues at coordinate 99,652,464 of NC_052157.1, read as the reverse complement.
TAAGCCTGGCAGGACTGAGTGTAGTGGAGGCTGCGAAATCCTGGGAAAGGCCAAACCTCACAATCAGAATTCAGCTAACAATACAGCTCTGGGCAGCACGGTAGCACAGTGGTTAGCATTGCTGCCTACGGCGCTGAGGACCCGGGTTCAAATCCCGGCCCTGGGTCACTGTCTGTGTGGAGTTTGCACATTCTCCCCGTGTTTGCGTGGGTTTCACCCCCACAACCCTGTTGTGCAGGATAGGTGGATTGGCCACGCTAAATTGCCCCTTAATTGGAAAAAATAATTGGGCACTCTAAATTTATTTATTTTTAAATACAGCTCTAAGTTCATTCCCAGGATTTCAGGAGTGGTTGAAGACTGCAAGAAAAATTAATGAAAGTATTAAAAGTCTCAAAAGAAAAATCAGTGGATAAGCAAAATTGTGCTATTGTGATATACATTAAAATTTTATTTAAATTTATTTTGAAAAAAAGAAACTTAAGCTGTTTACAAAAAATGGCTCAAGAAAATTGTTTCTGAAAATACAGGGAATGGTACAAATACAAATATCCTACAGGATATTCATTGAGAAAGAGCGAATGTCATATGACACATTTAACATTGGATGTCCCCTCAGAGCTACCTATAGGTATCTGAGGTAATTGCAAAACAAATTAGGTTTCTCATAGCTGCTGCCTTATGCTGGAAACAAAGTGTACCATTACCCTGGATATAATACATAATTAGTCTCTCAAAAGTCTCCGTCTCAAAGTCATATCAGTTAGAAGATTCCGCAAACAGATGAACAAACCACAGCCCAAAATTTGGGGACGGAAAATTGGCCAGGTTTCCAGCTCTTTATTTCAAAATAAATTTAAATAAAATTTTAATGTCTATCACAGGGGTGGGCAAACTACGGCCCGCGGGCCGCATGCGGCCCGCCAAAGGTCTTTATGCGGCCCACCAAGTCATTAAAAAAAAAAATTTAAAAATTTTTTAAATTTTTTATTTTTTAAATTTTTAATTATTTATTTTTAAGGTTAATGGGGGGGGCTGTTGTGTTACTTACTGGTATAGGGTGGATACGTTGACTTGAGTAGGGTGATCATTGCTCGGCACAACATCGAGGGCCGAAGGGCCTGTTCTGTGCTGTACTGTTCTATGTTCTATATGAGGCGCCCAGAATCATAACCGGGTGAAGTAATTATTTTACTTAATATACTATGCGGCCCTTTAAAATTGTGAATTTCTGAATGTGGCCCTTGCACGGAAAAGTTTGCCCACCCTTGGTCTATCACAATAGCACAATTTTGCTTATCCACTGATTTTTCTTTTGAGACTTTTAATACTTTCATTAATTTTTCTTGCAGTCTTCAACCACTCCTGAGTTGGATGGGCACCAGATAAGCAAAAGATTGGAATTGGCTGCTGATATTCAGAAATTAATCATGCCAAAGGCAAAGTTTGGGGAGAAACAATTGCCTGTTGAACATAATAGTGTAAAAGTCACACCTTCAGAAAAAATGGGGAGCTGACTGGAGAACAAAGCTTATATGACAAGGATAATATCAAATTACTGACTAATGGAAAACACAGGAACCTACCCAAATTAAATAGCAGAGCTTCCGTCATAGAACTCTGTGGCAAGGACACTGAACTGTGCAGTTAACTTGAACAACTGCGTATCCAGTCAGATCACAACCTGGGTCCTTCCTGTTTGTTCCCTGTTTATTCCCTTATTTCCTCTTTCTTTTATTATTGCCATTAGTTAGGTGGATTGGCCATGATAAATTGCCTTTAGTGCCCAGAAAAAAGGTTACATGGGGTTACAGGGATATGGTGCAGGTGTGGGCTTACGCAGAGGTGCTCTTTCCAAGGGCCGGTGCAGACTTGATGGGCCGAATGGCCTTCTTCTGCACTGTAAATTCTATGAAATTATAGTTGCAAGCTGGCCAGCATCAGTGTGAGATGGGTTGGGACTCGGTTTGATTGATTGGCCAGTGGCCAATGGATTGGTCCAAAAGAATAACAGGTCATGAATGGATCCTATTCACTGGAATGTTTTTAGAATTCCCACGGTTTGAGTTCGATTCTGGCAACACAGTGAAGAGATCCAGCTAACTCTCCCCAGAGAGATCCAGCTAACTCTCTCTAAGAAGATCCAGCTAACTCTTCCCAGAGAGATCCAGCTAACTCTCTCTGTGAAGGTCCAGCTAACTCTCCCAGAGAGATCCAGCTAACTCTCCCCAGAGAGATCCAGCTAACTCTCCCCAGAGAGATCCAGCTAACTCTCACTGTGAAGATCCAGCTAACTCTCCCCAGAGAGATCCAGCTAACTCTCTCTGTGAAGATCCAGCTAACTCTCCCCAGAGAGATCCAGCTAACTCTCCCCAGAGAGATCCAGCTAACTCTCCCCAGAGAGATCCAGCTAACTCTCTCCGGGAAGATCCAGCTAACTCTCTCCAGAGAGATCCAGCTAACTCTCTCCAGGAAGGTCCAGCTAACTCTCTCCAGGAAGATCCAGCTAACTCTCTCCAGGAAGATCCAGCTAACTCTCTCCAGGAAGATCCAGCTAACTCTCTCCAGGAAGATCCAGCTAACTTTCTCCAGTGAGATCCAGTTAACTCTCTCCAGAGAGATCCAGCCAACTCTCTCCAGTGAGATCCAGCTAACTCTCTCCAGAGATCCAGCTAACTCTCTCCAGAGAGATCCAGCTAACTCTCTCCAGAGATATCCAACTAACTCTCTGCAGAGAGATTCAGCTAACTCTCTCCAGGAAGATCCAGCTAACTCTCCCCAGGAAGATCCAGCTAACTCTCTCCAGGAAGATCCAGCTAACTCTCTGCAGAGAGATTCAGCTAACTCTCTCCAGAGAGATCCGGCTAACTCTCTCCAGAGAGATCCAGCTAACTCTACCAGAGAGATCCAGCTAACTCTCTCCGGGAAGATCCAGCTAACACTGCGGGAAGATCCAGCTAACTCTCTCCGGGAAGATCCAGCTAACTCTCTCCGGGAAGATCCAGCTAACTCTCCCCAGAGAGATCCAGCTAACTCCCCCCAAAGAGATCCAGCTAACTCCCCCCAAAGAGATCCAGCTAACTCTCCCCAGAGAGAACCAGCTAACACTCCCCAGAGAGATCCAGCTAACTCTCCCCAGAGAGATCCAGCTAACTCTCTCCAGGAAGATCCAGCTAACTCTCTCCAGGAAGATCCAGCTAACTCTCTCCAGAGAGATCCAGCTAACTCTCTCTGGGAGGATCCAGCTAACTCACTCTGGGAAGATCCAGCTAACTCTCCCCAGGAAGATCCAGCTAACTCTCTCCAGGAAGATCCAGCTAACTCTCTCCAGAGAGATCCAGCTAACTCTCCCCAGAGAGATCCAGCTCACTCTCCCCAGAGAGATCCAGCTCACTCTCCCCAGTGAGATCCAGCTAACTGTCTCCAGAGAGATCCAGCTAACTCTCTCTGGGAAGATCCAGCTAACTCTCTCCAGGAAGATCCAGCTAACTCTCTCCAGGAAGATCCAGTTAACTCTCTCCAGAGAGATCCAGCTAACTCTCCCCAGAGAGATCCAGCTCACTCTCCCCAGTGAGATCCAGCTAACTCTCTCCAGAGAGATCCAGCTAACTTTCCCCCAGAGAGATCCAGCTAACTCTCTCTGGGAAGATCCAGTTAACAGTCGCCACAAGGCCACAATGTGTTCTCCAGATAGCCTCTGGGTGCTATTTCTTAGAACTACCGAGCCTGAAGACAAGCGACGAACTGAAAGCAAAGTTTAAGGTGCCTCTCCAGGAAAGTTAAGTGTACTGCATTTTTAAACTGCAGAGTACCTGAATGAATGAATCTACAAAGATCATCATTACAGAATGCAAACCAAAGACTCTGGAACAATGGGTTCGATCGAACAGCCACACTGCGCAAGGAAAGCAGCATGCCAGGATGCAATATGGTCGATAGAAGTCAGGAGATTCCACTCCCGAAATCTACTCGGCTTGCAACACATCGTGAGATCTAACACGATCCTGCGAGAGGTTGCAATGTGAATTCTACAAATTATGGGCAGAATCACTGTGGCAAATCTGCATATTAGATCGAGACAGCTAATCTCACTCTAATATGCAGTTTCCCTGAGGCATAGGTATCTATTCCCTTTAGCCCGGAGACCTCAGGTAAGCACCATTCAGTACTGATATCCACAAACGGGGTCCAGATGGAATGGAACTCTTCGGGATCTCCCAAGGGACAGGAAGTTCCCAGGTGCATTACTTTTGGGCAGGGTGGTACCCTAGCACTGATGCTACCACCCATGCACCCTAGCACCCTAAAAACAAAGAACAAAGAAAAGTACAGCACAGTAACTGGCCCTTCGGCCCTCCAAGCCAGCGCCGACCATGCTGCCCGTCTAAACTAAAATCTTCTACACGTCCAGGGTCCGTATCCCTCTATTCCCATCCTATTCATGTATTTGTCAAGGTGCCCCTTAAAAGTCACTATCGTCCCTGCTTCCACCACCTCCTTCGGCAGCGAGCTCCAGGCACCCACTACCCTCGGTGTAAAAAAACTTGCTTCGTACATCTCCTCTAAACTTTGCCCCTCGGACCTTAAACCTATGTACCCTAGTAATTGACCCCTCTACCCTGGGAAAAAGTATCTGACTATCCACTCGGTCTATGCCCCTCAATAATTTTGTAGACCTCTATCAGGTCGCCCCTCAATCTCCATCATTCCAGTGAGAACAAACCGAGTTTATTCAACCTCTCATCATAGCTAATGCCCTCCATACCAGGCAACATCCTGTTAAATCTCTTCTGCACACACTCTAAAGCCCCCACATCCTTCTGGTAGTGTGGCAACCAGAACTGAACACTATACTCCAAGTGTGGCCTAACTAAGGTTCTATACAGCTGCAACATGACTTGCCAATTTTTATACTCAATGCCCCAGCCAATGAAGGCAAGCATGCCGTATGCCTTCTTGACTACCTTCTCCACCTATGTTGCCCCTTTCAGTAACCTGTGGACCTACACACCAAGATCTCTGTGACTGTCTATATGCTTGAGGGTTCTACCATTCATTGTATATTCCATACCTGTATTAGACCTTCCAAAATGCATTATCTCACATTTTTCCGGATTAAACTCCATCTGCCATCTCTCTGCCCCAAGTCTCCAAACGATCTAAATCCTGCCGTATCCTCTGACAGTCCTCATAGCTATCTGCAATTCCACCAACCTTTTGTGTCGTGTGCAAACTTACTAATCAGACCAGTTACATTTTCCTCCAAATCATTTATATATACTACAAACAGCAAAGGTCCCAGCACTGATCCCTACGGAACACCACTTGTCACAGCTCTCCAATCAGTAAAGCACCCTTCCATTGCTACTCTAGCCAGTTCTGTATCCATCTTGCCAGCTCACCTCTTGATCCCGTGTGACAAAGGAACAACATTGGCTATTCTCCATGCCTCCAGGACATCACCTGAAGACTGTGAGAATCCAAAGATTTCTGTCAAGGCCTCAGCAATTTCCTCTCTTGCCTCCTTCAGTATTCTGGGGTAGATCCCATCAGGCCCTGCGGACTTATCCAGCTTAATACTTTTCAAGACACGCAACACATGTTCTATTTGATCTCAATGTGACCCAGGCTATCTACACACACCCATCTCCAGACTCAACATCCACCAATTCCTTCTCTTTGGTGAATACTGATGCAAAGTATTCAGTTAGTGCCTCGTCCATTTCCTCTGGCTCCACACATAGATTCCCTCCCCTGTCCTTCAGTGTCACTTGGGTGCTAGTCTGGCATTGCCAAGGTGCCTAGGTGGCACTGCCAGTGTACCAGGGTGGCACTGCCAAGATGCCAAGCTGGCATTTTTTACGTGGTGGCAAGTGGGCCAACGGTGCCCTGCATGGACATTGGAGGAGTGGTGTGGGGGGCCCAGGAGCCCCCTCAGTGAGTTGGGGTGGGGATCGCATCTGGGGTTCCAGAGATCCGAACACCATTTAAAAATGGTGTCCTGGTCTCTCACTACACTGAGGAGCATGTGCAACCTCGGTCCTGTGTTCTCCGCTGAGGCTCCCTTTCTAACCAGAGTGACATTTGATAGCGTTGTGTTTCTCTGGTAAACAAGCGGCGAAACGTGCTCACTATGGGACTTTGTTCCCATTTAGTCAAATCGCACCCAAAGACTCTTTCTTCTTACTTCACTTATGATTTTTATCCCTTTCCACCCCTCTGTGTTTGTCTATCTTATGTGTGTGCACATAGAGGGTTGGGGCAAGTTAAAATGGGTATTAGGTGTCGCTAACCAGTTGCGTTTACTGCATATTTCATGTTAGTTCTTGTTATAAATAAACAGTAATCGTGTACATTTACAAACCTGATGACTATGATTATTGGGCAGCCAGGGGCCGAAGACTTTGGATATTTTTATAAGAACGATTGGTTAATGTGTGATTTGTGTTGTGTTGCGATGTGACTCCGGGGCAGTGGGGCTGGCATTGACCGTGCACTAGCCCAGGGTGTTGTAACACATTTCATGTGTTTCACTGCACACTTACCATGTGCAACAAAATTATTGAATGTCGAGAACGATATACACATCCTACACGTCTTTATATACACAACATTCTGGACCTTGAAATTGCAGGTCTGGTTGAAATCTGTGTCTCTTTATTGAATAGAAGTAATTGAATTACATTTGCTATCAAAGGAATGCATCCACATTCTTTAAAATCAGCACAGATACCAAAGATCAGATCTGCTGAGTTTGCCTATTGCAGCATGCAGAAAGATTGTATCTGCTGTACAGAATAATGTCATTGGAACTCTGCACGGAATACATGAGAATTTAAATGCAAACATACATTGCTGCTCTAGAAAGGGTGCAGAGGATGTTGCCTGAGCTGGAGTGTCACGCCTATGAAAAGAGGCTGGGATTGTTTTCCTTACAGCAGAGAAGACCAAGAGGGAGAACTGATTGACGTGTACAAATTTATGAAGGACATAGATGGGAGGTACATTCCACCTGATTATAGTGGTCAATAACCAGGGGACATAGATTCACGGTAAGGGGCAGGAGGTTTCGAGGGGATTTGAGAAAATCTTTTTCACCCAGACAGTGGTGGAAATCTGGAACTCACTGCCTGAAAGGGCGGTAGAGGCGGGAACCCTCGCAATATTTAAGCAGCATTTAGATGAGCACTTGAAACGCCACAGTATACAAGGCTATGGACCAAGTGCTGGTGAATGGGATTAGAATAGATAGGTGGTTGACGGCTAGTGCAAACAATGGGTCGAAAGGCCTCTTTCCATGTGGTTAAACTCTATGACTCCATTACTCTGACTCCTAAGCCAAACTACGCACTCTTCCAAAATCATCCTGAAAAGCAAAGATAGTGAATGCACTTGTCACCATTACCCAATCTCCTTTGCCTCCAATTAGCTCATGAATTCCTTGATCGTTAAGATCGAAACGAGCCAGACACATGTTTTGCTGACTTCATACACCACCTCTCCGCATCCTTCCCTTTGCAAAACAAGCCAACCGTTTTCTCAGGATCCCTTCTGCTCTAGTTCTGAACCCATCTCTTTCCCTGTTTTTCCTCCCATTTCCCCCAAAACGTCAGGATGTCTATGATACCTCTTGTTCCCTTGGGTCATTTCCATTAAATTGCTGACCATCTACCTCTCCCTCCTGGCCTCAAGTTATTTTGTAATTTTCTCTCTTCAAGTACCGTCTAATTCCTTTTCAAAGTTATCACCCCTTTCCCAAAAAATCCACCCTCAAAACCTCTGTGTTTGTAAAGGAATGCACACTTTACTTTCTCCTCCTAAGTTGTCAAACATGTTGTTGTCTCCTAAATTGGAGCCCAACTTTCCGACAAGGGAACGGTTTGAATTTTTCCGATGGTATTAACTAAAGTCACAAATGAGATCAACTATGACTTTGGGGGGGGGGGGGGGGGGGGGGGGGGGGGGGGGGGGAGACATAATGGGACTGCTAAGGCACTTTGGGACTTTCTCCGGGCACAAATTAATTTTGGGAAAAAAAAAAATGTTTCAGATTACTCCGATGGGAAGGGGTTACACCGTTTTGGATACTGTTGAGGGGGACGATCTACCAGGGGTAAGCCACGGTGAACGGATCTCCAGCACTGAGTCCGTCCCTGTGGCTTTGAAGGGAAGGAGGGAGAGCAGGAGAGCAATAGTTATTAGTGCTCAATAGTTAGAGGGACAGATAGACGGTTCTGTGGCAACGAAACAGGCTCACGGATGGTATGTTGCCTCCCGGTGCCAGGGTCCATGACGTCTCAGACCGTGTTTTCAGAATCCTTAAGAGGAAGGGGGAACAGTCACAAGTCGTGGTACACATCCGTACCAACGACATAGGTAAGAGAAGGGACGGGGATTTAAAACAGAAATTTAGGGACCTTGGGTGGAAGCTGAGAGCCAGGACAAACCATCTCTGGTTGTCATCCCTGGTTTGATACCGGTGCCATGTGCTAATGAGGTGAGGAACAGGGGGAGAGAGTGCAGATAAACACACAGCTGCAGGGATGGTGTAGGAGGGAGAGTTTCAGGTACGTGCATAATTGGAGCACATTCTGGGGAAGGTGGGACCTGTACAGACAGGATGGTTTGCACCTGAATCAGAGGGGTACCAATATCCTGGGAGGGAAATTTGCTACGGCTCTTCGGGGGGGGGGGGAAACTAATTTGTCAGGGACTGGGAAAACGAGCTGTAGTCCAGAAGCCAGTGTTGCGAGTAGTGAGGTACTGAGGAGGGTATCAAGGTCGCAGGAATGTACCGGCCGACAGAAAGGTGGGTTGAAGTGTGTCTACATCAATGCAAGGAGCATTCGGAATAAGGTAGGTGAACTTGGAGCGTCAATTGGTACTTGGGACTACGATGTTATGGCCATTACGGAGACATGGTTAGAACAGGGACAGGAATGGTTGTTGGAAGCTCCGGAGTATAGATGTTTCAGTAAGAGTAGGGAAGGTGGTAAAAGAGGTGGAGGAGTAGCATTGTTAATCAAGGATAGTTTAATGGCTGCAGAAAGGCAGTTCGAAGGGGATCTGCCTACTGAGGTAATATGGGCCGAAGTTAGAAATAGGAAAGGAGCGGTCACATTGTTAGAAGTTTTCTATAGGCCCCCAAATAGTAATAGAGATGCGGAGGAAGTATTTGCAAAACAGATTATGGATAGATGTGGAGGTCTCAGGGTAGTTGTCATGGGTGACTTTAACTTTCCAAATATTGATTGGAACCTCTATAGGTCAAACAGTTCGGATGGGGCAGTTTTTGTACAGTGTGTGCAGGAGGGTTGCCTGACACAATATGTGGATAGGCCGACAATAGGGGGGGGTCACCTTGGATTTGGTACTAGGTAATGAACCGGGCCAAGTGTTAGATTTGTTTGTGGGAGAGCACTTTTGGGATAGTGACCACAATTCGATGTCTTTCACTATTGCAATGGAGAGGGATAGGGCCATACGACAGGGCAAGGTTTATAATTGGGGGAGGGGTAATTATGATGTGATTAGGCAAGAATTAGGGAGCATAAGATGGGAACAGAAACTGTCAGGGAAAAGCACAAATGAAAAGTGGAGCTTGTTCAAGGAACAAATACTGCGTGTCCTTGATAGGTATGTACCTGTCAGGCTGGGAGGAAATGGCCGTGTGAGGGAACCATGGTTCACAAAAGAGGTTGAATGTCTTGTCAAGAGGAAAAAGGACGAGTATGTAAGGATGAGAAAACAAGGTTCAATTGGGTCGCTTAATGATTACAAGGTAGCAAGCAATGAGCTAAAAAAGGGCTTCGGAGAGCTAGGAGGGGGCATGAGAAGTCCTTGGCGAGTCGGATCAAGGAAAACTCCCAAGACTTTTTACTCTTATGTGAGAAATAAAAGAATGACCAGGGTGAGGGTAGGGCCGGTCAAGGACAGGAGTGGGATATTGTGCATGGAGTCAGAAGAGATAGAAGAGGTGTTGAATGAATACTTTTCTTCAGTGTTCACCAAGGAGAGGGGCCATGTTTTTGAGGATGAGAGTGTGATACAGGCGGGTAGGCTGGAGGAGGTACATGTTCTCAGGAAGGATGTATTAGCAATTTTGAAAAACCTGAGGGTCGACAAGTCCCATGGGCCAGATTCTTTGGGAGGCAAGGGATGAGATTGCAGAGCCTTTGGCTTTGATCTTTGGGTCCTCACTGTCCACGGGGATAGTGCCAGAGGACTGGAGAGTAGCGAATGTTGTTCCTCTGTTCAAGAAAGGGAACAGGAATGACCCTTGTAATTATAGTCCAGTTAGTCTTACTTCGTTGGTCGGTAAGTTAATGGAAAAGGTCCTGAAGGATAGGATTTATGACCATTTGGAAAGATGCAGCTTAATCCGGGATAGTCAACACGGATTCGTGAAGTGTAAGCCTTGCCTCACAAATTTGATTGAATCCTTTTGGGGGGGGGGGGGTAACTAAGTGTGTAGATGTAGATCCGTATACATGGATTTTAGTAAGGTGTTTGATAAGGTTCCCCATGGTCGGCTCATGAAGAAAGTACGGATGTGTGGGATAGAGGAAAATTTGGCCAATTGGATAGTAACTGGCTATCACATAGAAGACAGAGTATGGTGGTGGATGGAAAATTTTCAGACTGGAGACCAGTTACCAGCGGTGTACCACAGGGATCAGTGCTGGGTCCTCTGCTATTTGTGATTTTTTATCAATGACTTGGAGGAGGGGGCTGAAGGGTGGGTCAATAAATTTGCTGATGACACCAAGATTGGTGGAGTAGTGGATGAGGTGGAGGGCTGTTGTAGGCTGCAAAGAGATATTGATAGGATGCAGAGCTGGGCCGCAAAATGGCAGATGGAGTTTAACCCTGATTAGTAGGGTTAGAAAAAATTTGAATGCGGATTACAGGGTCAACGGCAGGGTTCTGAGGAATGTGGAGGAACAGAGAGATCTTGGGGTTCATGTCCACAGATCTCTGAAGGTTGCCACTCAAGTGGATAGAGCCGTGAAGAAGGCCTATAGTGTGTTAGCGTTTATTAACAGGGGGCTTGAGTTTAAGAGCCGTGGGGTTATGCTGCAACTGTACATGACCCTGGTGAGACCACATTTGGAGTATTGTGTGCAGTTCTGGTCACCTCACTATAGGAGGGATGTGGAAGCATTGGAAAGGGTGCAAAGGAGATTTACCAAGATGCTGCCTGGTTTGCAGGGTAGGTCTTATGAGGAAAGGTTGAGGGAGCGAGGGCTTTTCACTTTGGAGCGGACGAGGATAAAAGGCGACTTAATAGAGGTTTATAAGATGATGAGGGGGATAGATAGAGTGGACGTTCAGAGACTATTTCCTCGGGTGGATTTAGCTGTTACAAGGGGTCATAACTATAAGATTCAGGGTGGGAGATATAGGAGGGATATCCGAGGTAGGTTCTTTACTCAGAGAGTGGTTAGGGTGTGGAATGGACTGCCTGCTGTGATAGTGGAGTCGGACACTTTAGGAACGTTCAAGCGGTTATTGGACAGGCACATGGAGCACACCAGAATGACAGGGAGTGGGATAGCTTGATCTTGGTTTCGGATAATGCTCGGCTCAACGAGGGCCGAATGGCCTGTTCTGTGCTGTACTGTTCTATGTTAATTTGGGGGTATTGCTGTTTCGTTTGGCAAGCTCTCATTTTTGATACTACGGGGTGCAACTGGCTCAGGATTGTGGGCTGCTCCAGAAGTAAAATTTGAAGAGTTTAGTGAGTAAAGTTAAGGTGGATTTACAGAGGTAGAACAATCTCCCTCTGTCTCCTGGTGGAATAGTGCAATCGGTGAAGATTCGTATTTTGCCAAGTTGTTTTTATTCCAGTGCCTACCGATTTTCTACCAAAGGTGTTTTTCATGGGGGTGGAAGGTTTGAAGAACTAGGAGGTGGGGTTTTGAAGGCCTGTGGAGGATGAATGTCACCTCATTGTGTGCAAGGCTCGTGCTCATATACAACTAAAGGTGGTGCATCAGGCACATTTCACAAGGGCTTGATGAGTTGAGTGTTTGAAGAGTAGAAGATGAGTGTGAGTAATGCATGAGGGCCCCAGCAACTCATGTGCGTATATGTTCTGGGCATATCCTAAGCTAGCAAACCTCTGGGGCCCCTTATTCAGCACCATGTCACCGATCACACAAAGGGAATTGGAGCTTGGTCCGCGAGAGGCCATTTTCGGGTTGTCAGACCTACCGGAGCTGCAGACGGGTGCGGGGGCAGATGTCTTAGCCTTCACCTCACTAATTGATCGCAGGCGGGTTCTGTTGGAGTGGAGGTTAGTTTCTCCACCCAGTGCCTTGGTGAGGCTGGGGAATCTCATGGAGCTTTTTTACCTTGAGAAAATTAAATACACGTTGAAAAGTTTGATTGGGAGGTTTAGCACAAGATGGCAGCCATTTGTCATGTATTTCAAGGAGCTGATCATCAAAAGCTGGGGGAGGCTTTTGGGGGGGGTTGCTTATTTGTTTTGTATTTTTGTATTTATGTATTCGAAAAATGTTCAATAAAAGTATTTTTTTTTCCAGGGACGGCACAGTGGCTCGGTAGTTAGCACTGCTGCCTCAAGACACTAAGGACCCGGATTTCGATCCTCTCTGCAATCGTTGATATGGTTGACCACACTATCCTTCTTCAACAATTCACTGCTGTTCTACTTGCCCCCTCCTCTTGGCTTCACTCCATATTTTTGAGACAAGAGACGGAGCATCTCCTGTTTCATTTTCTCTTTCTGATCCACACCACTGCCTCTGAAGTACCCCAGAAGTCCATCCTAGCTCCCCTCCTTTTCCTCATCTACTCACTGCGCTCTTGACAGCAGAGGTTGCAAATATGGGTCCACTTCTGCATGTACCTAGGCTGGCATGAAGCTCTGACACGGTCTCAACCCATTCTGACTGCAAGTCCTGTATAAGTGACAATTTCCACCATTTAAGCTCTCGGTAGACTGGAGCTATCGTCTTCAGGCCCATGCCATCAATTCTATCCTCTTCGCCAGAACTATGACCCAAAATAAGCAAAACGCTGCAGGTGCTGGCACCTGGAACAAGAACAGCGGATGCGGGCAAAACTGTGTGGTGCATTGAGGCAATACATGTATAGGATTCAGCAGTATCCATTTAGAGAGAAAGCAGAGTTAACATTAGAACTATTAGAGTTAACATTAATGAACCAAGCTGTTTACAATCACAACTCTATATTTATATTGATATATCTTGATATATATATTGATATTTACTCAGCTCAACAAACACGTATCCTCCCCATCACAAGGACGACCTCCATCCACCACCACATCATCATCAACCTCGACTCAATTTATTTGCTCCTCATTGTTGACCTACAGTCCGGGTGCTCCGGTTTCCTCCCAGAGTCCAAAGATGTCAAGGTTAGGTGGTTTGGTCATGCTAAATTGCCCCTTGGTGTCCAAAAAGGGTCGGTGGAGTTACTGGATTACGGAGATAGGGTGGAGGTGTGGGCTTAAGTGGGGTGCTCTTTCCAAAGCCTGTGCAGAGCTGATGGGCTGAATGGCCTCCTTCTACACTGTAAATTCTACGAATCTTCATTCCACAGTGCCTCAAATTCTCACTCATTTCTTCACTCTCACTACTCTCCTCCAAAACCACATTGGGCGCTCCAAGGGCACCACCCATGCAACTTCAGAGCTTTCCCATTCCCAACTCTGGCTTTTTAAGTATCATCGTGCATCTTCTCTGTTGAATCATCTGCAGCCATGCCTCAGGCCTACAGCCACTTCGATCCCACACTGAAATTCCCTGCCTATTGCCTTTCACCTCCCTCCCCTTTTAATGTCCTACATAAAATCTACTTCTTCGCCCAAGTTTTTAATCAGCCTCCTAATATCTCATTAGTAGATTTAGCTTCCATTTCTGTCTGATTATACATATGTTCAGTACCGTGGAAGAATTATCAACATTAATAGCTATGTAAATACATACGTTGTTCTAATACTTTTAGATTACTGGGTCTAACTATTCAAAATTGATATTTTGAGGGCAGCACGGTGGTGCAGTGGCTAGCACTGCTTCCTGCGGCGCTCAGGACCCGGGTTCGATCCTGACCCCAGGTCACATGGAGTTTGCACATTCTCCTCGTATCTGTGTGGGTTTCACCCCCACAACCCAAAGGTGTGCAGGTTAGGTAGATTGGCCACGCTAAATTGTCCCTCAATTGGAAAAAAAAATTGTGTACTCTAAATTTATTTTTTTTAAATTGATAATTTGTATATTGCCAAAAGGTCCAGTGACCAGATTATGACTTTTGTTGCAAAGCTTTGCTGAAAGTCAATCTCATAACATATTTTCTGTGAAAAGATTAAAATGGCAGTAACATTATTTTGTATTGACAGCATTCATAAAATGGAATGGCTGGCTCAGAGATTTGACACAGTGGAACCCAGGGCATCTTTCAGTTCCATTAGAATCCTGAAGCATCTTTGGTCAAGTAGTGTATCAAGTGTCAGCAAGTCTTACAGCATCAGTTAGCAAAGATTTGAGGAGGCTATACACAAGAACAGGAGCTGGATGGATATTGGACATGGACTAAATGTGTTTCATCTTAAAGGACACTTTCAGGTCGGTAAAGACATTTCACCAATCTTATCCCAGTAAAAGCAGAAACTACAGTCCTTTATTGAACAAAGTAAGAAGTCTTGCAACACCAGGTTAAAGTTCAACAGGTTTGTTTCGAATCACTAGCTTTCGGAGCACAGCTGCTTCCTCAGTTGAAATCAGATATTGAAATCAGATGGGCTTAATGACTGGTAAACATTAAAAACTTGGCCGTGATATATGGCAAGGTCCAAAGACTTGAACTGGACAGATCAGAGCAAATGAGCGAGAGAACTGAACAGATATGAACAAATAATAGTACACAAAAACCAGATAAGCTACAACTAAAACAAAGATAAGCTTTAAAGCATTATGCATACATGGGCTTTACGTGGACTGTAGATGAAGCAGCCTTGATAGCTCTGGCATTCTTTCACAGTGAAACTGATGCTTATGAACCCAACTCTAATCAAACCATTCTGTTTACATGAGTGGCTGCCTCAAAAGATGTCTTCAGGTATCAGAGGGGAAAGAGGAACCCCATCATTGTTATCTTCAGCAGCTTCTCTCCCCCCCCTCCCCCCCACCCCTCCCCACCTCGCCCCCACCTTTCAGAGAACAAACAGGCAATCCAAAACCAAACAAGTGAAGCAGAATGATTGTACAGCTTTCCCCATTTTGACAGTAAATGAAAGCACAAAACCAGTACATAGTAGATCAAGCAGAATCTGCTGAGAGGATGTGGCACAGTATTTCATTACTGAAATTGCATATTTATCTTCTGAAAATTGGCCCAAGATTCAGGCCTCATTTCATAGAATTTACAGTGCAGAAGGAGACCATTCGGCCCATCCAGTCTGCACTGGCTCTTGGAAAGAGCATCCTACCCAAGCCCACACCTCCACCCTATCCCCATAACCCAGTAACCACACCCAACTCTTAGGGCAATTTTGGACACTAAGGGCAATTTAGCATGGCCAATCCATTTAACCTGCACATCTTTGGACTGTGGGAGGAAACCGGAATACCCGGAGGAACCCACGCACACACAGGGAAAACGTGCAGACTCCGCACAGACAGTGGCCCAAGCCGGGAATCAAACCTGGGACCTTGGAGCTGTGAAACAATTGTGCTATCCACTATGCTACCGTGCTGCTCTACAAACTCATCTGAGTGAGTTCTAGGTCTTGACAAGTTTAGCTGAAAAACAAATACTGGATTGGTCGTATCTACAAATAAATCCAATATTCCATTTGTAAACAATAAAAGCTTCCATATTCACAGCAACAAATTGGCAGAATCTCAAATTTTCAATTAGGATCTAAATTGCCCAAATGCCATACCAGCATCAGCCCAAGTCCCAATTCCAAACTTGTGATTGTTTCAATTACTAATCCAATTATCCATATAATAAACTGACCAAAATGACCCATTCCTAATTTAAAGATTCTGACTGCTTAACATCTAACTAATCTTGGCAGCATGGTGGCGCACTGGTTAGCACTTCTGCCTAAAACCCTGAGGACCGGGGTTCAATCCCGGCCCCGGGTCACTGTCCGTGTGGAGTTTGCACATTCGCCTGGTGTTTGCATGGGTTTCATGCCCACAACCCAAAGATGTGCAGGGTAGGTGGATTGGTCACGCTAAAATCACCCCTTAATTGGGAAAAAAGAATTGGGAACTCTAAAATTAAAAAAAAACATCTGACCAATCTTGCTGTTACTGGCTATTTATACATCTACAGTGAATAACACAAGGTTGAATCATCCCTCTTTCTACATGCAAGGAGTTCAATTCACTGCTTCTATGTAGCTCATGAAAATATTCCCAAGCAATCTGGCCAAAATTGAATTTGGCTTCCTTTTCGACAATTAATTTCCTATCGTAAGCAGAGTTATATCCTTTCCTGCATTAAAAATCTAACCATCTGTAACTGTGGGAAAGATAAGAAAAGGTATGTTTTTAATTATTGACTTTATCCAGCTAATGCAATGGTGATATTCAGCTTTAAATTCAGATTCTTGAAGCATAATTTAGAGCGTCTGGCACTCAGTCTGATATAAAAGTTGGAAGTATATCAAATATTTTTGTTTGCTGATGATGAGCTGGTGTAGTCGAAGGTTCCATAACTTCTGAAAATGACTTCAAGTACATAGCAACAGTTAACTCTTGAACTGGCAAAAACCTAAAGGCACACAACAATGCGATCATCTGCTTTTGGTATGGTTTTGGCTGTGTGTAGTTCACCTTCAGCATAGAGAAAAGGGGACATCATCAAATGGCCTCCCATTTTCTTTACATCTATGGTATAGCTCTTTTCCCACCAATGCCATGTGCCTCACCTATAATAATCTAACAATAATAATCTTTCTATTCGTGTCCTAAGTAGGCTTACATTTGATAAAGTTTCCCATGGCAGGTTGATGGAAAAAGTGAAGTCGTGTGGGGTTCAGGGTGTACTAGCTAGATGGATAAAGAACTGGTTGGGCAACAGGACACAGAGAGTAGTGGTGGAAGGGAGTGTCTCAAAATGGAGAAAGGTGACTAGTGGTGTTCCACAGGGATCCGTGCTCGGACCACTGTTGTTTGTGATATACATAAATGATCTGGACGAAGTTATAGGTGGTCTGATGAGCAAGTTTGCAGATGATACTAAGATTGGTAGAGTTGCAGATAGCGAGGAGGACTGTCAGAGAATACAGCAAAATATAGATAGATTGGAGAGTTGGGCAGAGAAATGGCAGATGGAGTTCAATCCAGGCAAATGCGAGGTGATACATTTTGGAAGATCTAATTCAAGAGCGGACTATATGGTCAATGGAAGAGTCCTGGGGAAAATTGATGTACAGAGAGATCTGGGAGTTCAGGTCCATTGTACCCTGAAGGTGGCAACGCAGGTCGATAAGAGTGGTCAAGAAGGCATACAGCATGCTTGCCTTCATCGGACGGGGTATTGAGTACAACAGTCGACAGGCCATGTTACAATTGTATCGGACTTTGGTTAGGCCACATTTGGATTATTGCGTGCAGTTCTGGTTGCCACATTACCAGAAGGATGTGGATGTTTTAGAGAGGGTGCAGAGGAGGTTCACCAGGATGTTGTCTGGTATGGAGGGTGCTAGCTATGAAGAAAGGTTGAGTAGATTAGGATTGTTTTCGTTGGAAAGACGGAGGTTGTGGGGGGGGACCTGATTGAGGTCTACAAAATTATGAGAGGTATGGACAGGGTGGATAGCAACAAGCTTTTTCCAAGAGTGGGGGTGTCAATTACAAGGGGTCACGATTTCAAGGTGAGAGGGAGAAAGTTTAAAGGAGATGTACGTGGAAAGTTTTTTACGCAGAGGGTGGTGGGTGCCTGGAACGCTTTGCCAGCGGAGATGGTAGAGGCGGAAACGATAGCATCACTTAAGGTGCATCTGGACAGATATATGAACGGGCGGGGAACAGAGGGAAGTAGATCCTTGGAAAATAGGCAACAGGTTTAGATAAAGGATCTGGATTGGCGCAGGCTGGGAGGGCCAAAGGGCCTGTTCCTGTGCTGTAATTTTCAACAACAAAAAATTAACACTGCAATGAAGTTACTGTGAAAAGCCCCTAGTCGCCACATTCCGGCACCTGTTCAGGTACACAGAGGGAGAATTCAGAAACGTCTTTTGGGAAACCAGAGCACCAGGAGGAAACCCACGCAGACATGGAGAGAACATGCAGACTCTGCACAGTCAGTAACCCAAGCCGGGAATCGAACCCGGGTCCCTCGTACTTTGAATCAACAGTGATTATCACTGTGTGACCGTGACCTCGAAACCTAAGAGGTTTGCTCAAGTAAAAACATAGCAGCTCAGTGGTAGCACGGTCATCTGAGTCAGGTAGTTGTGGACTCAAGCCCCATTCAGATAATCCCATAGAATCTCTGTATTGTAGAAGGAGGCCATTCAGCCCATCGAGTTTGCAGAGACCCTCCAAAACAGCACTCCCCCTAGGCCCATTCCCTTGCCCTACCTCGTAACCTAGCCATGCTATATTGCCCTAGTGTCCAATGGTAAGGTGGGATTTCAAGGGTGGGGCGGGGGAGTAGGTCTAGGTGGGGTGCTCTTTCAGAGGATCGAAGCAGACTTGAAAGGCGTAATGTCCTCCTTCTGCTCTGTATTGTGGGGATTCTATGAAGGAGTTTGTCACAGTAGGAGATTCTATCTCTTAGGTAAAACATTGAACCAAGGCTTCGTTTGCCATCTCAGGTAGATATATAAAATCCCACAGCACACTCCCAAAGCACAATTTCAAAGAACAGCATGGGACAAAATCCCAGTCTTGGTGAATATTTATCCCTTATCCAACATCACCAAAATAAATTACCTGGTCCTAATCACTATCTTGCTTGTGACAGCTTGATAAGTGCAAAAGAGCTGTTGCATTTCCTGCACTGAAACTGTGGCTACACTTCAAAAGTGTTTAATTTGCTGTGAAGTGATTTTAGTCTTCTTGATATTGTGAAAGGAGAAATATAAATGCAAGTTATTTCTTTCTTTAAAAAAGGAACATAGTCCAGCTATTCAGTCGTGCCAGCTGTCACAACAGAGTTCCATCCTAACCCAATGGCAATACCCATTATTTTGAAGGTGACCAGGAACAAACATTTTAGCAGATTTCTTTATTCCTCTTTCTCTCTAAAGTTTTTAACTCATACCATGGCTAAAATAAATTAGCACAGCCTAAAAAGTGGATTAGAAAATATCTAAGAAGCCAGGAGTAGGCTCCTTTTAACCTGCTTCATCAAGAGTAAGGACATCTTCCTCCAAGTCAATTTACTGTTATAATTCTTCATTGTGGATTCACAGCGCTGAAGAGAATTTCGAGGGGTTAAAATTCATCTATCATTATCCGAAAAAAATGCTCAGACAAATACCAGATATAGGATTAACTGGACATCTTAACCCTGAGGAAGTCTTTCATCCATGTTCACAAAGTTAGGAACACAAAACCATGACAAATCTAAGCATGGCAGTATGATCTTATGAAGAATCATCCAGTGGATATCACTAAAGAAGGAAATTGGCTTCAAATGCCTCTCATAACTCCAGATACTCAATAGGTGCCTGTCACCAAAGGTGAGGGAAATTTGAAATGGCTATTGGATAAGATATTACCATACTGGATAAAAGGCATTGAACTTAGAATTCAGGAACTGCTGGCTGAAAAAACAGTCCATTTAATTCTCCTTCTGCCATCCTGGGTGTTACATACTTCAGCAATGACGGACTATTCATGGCAATCAAATTCTAATAGCAACAGACTGAGATATGAAAAAACTTGTCAGAAACATGGCTTGGTAGCACACTGGTTAGCACTGTTGCTTCCAGCGCCAGGGTCCCAGATTTGATTGCCGCTTGGGTCACTATCTATTCGGAGTCTGTATGTTCTCCCTGTGTCTGTGTGGGTTTCCTCCGGGTGCTCCGGTTTCCTCCCACAGTCGAAAGATGTGCGGGTTAGGTGGATTGGTCACACTAAATTGCCCCGTAGTGTCCAAAGGTTGCTGGACAAGGTGAAACAGCTCATCGTTGTCCATATTCTCCACCCACTTTAAAATCCCAACTTAGTAACTTTTGCCAATGAGAACATGCCCAAATTACATCATCAGTGAGCGAATCCTCTCACCATCTCACACGAGTGTGGAGAGAGTCATTCTCCATTCAGTCCATCATGCCAGTGCCTGGTCTTTGGTGGAGCTATTTACTTAATCCCACTTCTCTTTGCCCATAGCCTTGTAATTTGTTTCCTTCAAGAATTTATCCAATTCTCTTTTGAATGTTATTACTGAAACTGCTTTCACCATCTCGAGGCAGTGTTGCCTCGAGCCCTTTAACTTATCACCTTAAATGTATGTTCTCAGATTACCCACCCTTTTACCCGACCGAAACTATTCATGACGTAAAACAATACTGACAAATCCCCTCTTAATCTTCTCTGTACTAAGGAGAATAACGGCAGTTCCTGCAGCCTCTGTAATCCCTCATCCTGGTACATTTCTTGTCCTTTCATTCTGCACCGCCCCCAAGGCCTTGACTTTCTTCATAAAGTATCGTGTCCAGAATTAAACATCATGCTCTTGCTAAGGCTGAACTATTGTTTTACAAAGTTTTAGCATTACCTCTTTGCTTAACATTCTTTTGCTACATTAATAAATCCAAGATCGCATGTAATTTAAAAACAGAAGTCTTCTCAAAATGTCCTGCCAGCTTTACACATATACCCATATAAACATATATCTTTGTTCCTGCATCACCTTTAAAATCATAACATTTATGGGTGGCACAGTAGGCACAGTGGTTAGCACTGCTGCCTCACGGCACTGAGGTTCAATCCCAGCCCCCGATCACTGTGTGGAGTTTGCACATTCTTCCTAGTCTATGTGGGTCTCACCCCCACAGCCCAGAGATGCGCCTGGAAGATGAATTGGCCATGATAAATTACCTCTCAATTGGGGGAAAAAAGAACTGGCTACTGTAAATTTATTAAAAAGAATAAAATTAAAATAAATAACATTTAGCTTGTAGAGCCGCACTTCATTTGTCCTGTGAAAATTTATCACTTTACATTTCTCTCCAATAAATTTCATCATGTCACCCATTTTGCAAGTCATGAGAACATAAGAACTGGGAGCAGGAGTAGGTCATCTGGCCCTTCGAGTCTGCTCCGCCATTCAATGAGATCATGGCTGATCTTTTGTGGGCTCAGCTCCACTTTCCCGCCCAAACACCATAACCCTTTATTCCTTTATTCTTCAAAAAACTATCTTTGTCTTGAAAACATTTAATGAAGGAGCCTCAATTGCTTCACTGGGCAGGGAATTCCATAGATTCACAACCCTTTGGGTGAAGAAGTTTCTCCTAAACTCAGCCCTAAATCTACTTCCCCTTATTTTGACGCTATGCCCCCTAGTTCTGCTTTCACCCGCCAGTGGAAACAACCTCCTCGCATCTATCCTATCTGTTCCCTTCATGATTTTATATGTTTCTCTAAGATCCCCCCCCCCCCCCCCCCCCCCCCCAAACCGGCCTCCTAAATTCTAACGAGTACAGTCCCAGTCTACTCAACTTCTCCTCGTAATCCAACCCTCTCAACTCTGGGATTAACCTAGTGAATCTCCTCTGCACACCCTCCAGCGCCAGTTTGTCCTTTCTCAGGTAAGGAGACCAAAACTGAACACAATACTCCAGGTGTGGTCTCACTAGCACCTTATACAGTTGCAGTAGTCCAAGACTGACTTCTGAGGAACTTCCCACCATATTCAAAACCGACTCCTATTACTTCTCTGCATTCTGTCTCAAAGTCAATTTGAGTGTCCATGCTGCCACTGTTTCTTTCATCCCATATGCTTTAATTTTGCGAACAAGTTCAAAGTGGTACTTTGACAAAACCTTTTCAAAGTTCATGTGCTACACATATTTTCTTCAAAGAGGTGAAGTCACGCTAATGCCACTTTCATTAAGCATTAGGATTTTTAAACAATACTTTTTCTTCAGGGTACCAAAGATCCTAAACGGAGAGAGAAGACATTGTGAAATTACGCAATAAATCTCAAGGACAGAATACATCAATTAGAGACACTCACGTGGTATATGAATCTCCATGTGAGATAATAGTTATTGCCTGTATGAAACGCCTGACACTGCAATTCATAAATCGCAAACCAAGTTGTCCATAACGGGAATTCAAATAGAATCATTCACACCAACAAACTGAGACACTGCTCACCAACCAACCATTCTTTCAAATAGTGGAGAACTTTCCCTGTTAAACAAAATACTGTCATACACAGGAAACAGTAGCATGGTGGCTACTTTACTGGACTAGTGATCCAGAGAAATGTGTTAACAGCAGCTCGGGAATAGTAACTCCATTCATTTTTTTTAAGCCAGTCTGTGTAATGAAACAACGGGACTGCACTAAAAACCAACCTAGCTTACTAATGTTCTTTAAGGATGAAAATCTGCCAGTTTCATCTGGTCCGGCCAACATGTGACTCGATTCACAGCAATGTGTTTGACTCTTAAATGTCCTGTCAAATGCAAGTTCTTCAGATCCATCAAAACATTATGATAATAGATCACTGGCATCAACCTCAGTAACTGACGGTTAGCCATAATTATGTCACTGCAGTCATCTGAAACTTGTTCAGTTTCCTGTGAGGGTTAGAAAGGAAGTTCCCAGGCATCTTTTAGCTTACAGGGAGGTTTGCTGGTGCATGTAGGCTTTACCAGATGTGCATCTGGCTGGCTAAATGGACCAATTACCAGAATTACGCGAAGAATGTACAGTATATTACAGTACATAAAGGTTACGAATATACAAATTTGGAGAAGTAGGCCTTTCGGTCCCTCAAGCCTGCTCTCCCATTTAATAATAAACTGATCAACCACAATTATTAAATTGTTTTGAAAACTCCACATTTTCATCTATCCCTGATAACCTTTGATTAATTTGCGTAACAAAAATCGATCTACCTCCGCTTTGAAAATATTCAATGAATCCGCCTCCACCACCTTGAGGCAGGGAGTTCCAAAGTCGCACAACCCTCTGAGAAAATATTTCTCCTCATCACGGGCTGCACGATAGCACAGGGCAGCACGGTAGCACAGTGGTTAGCATGGTTGCTTCACAGCTCCAGGGTCCCAGGTTCGATTCCCAGCTTGGGTCACTGTGTGGAGTCTGCACGTTCTCCCCGTGTGTGCGTGGGTTTCCTCCGGGTGCTCTGGATTCCTTCCACAGTCCAAAGATGTTTTTCTAGTTTCTTCTTAGATATGACTATGCTATTCATTCTATCATGTGGATATCCAAAGTTATTAAATTTTATGGTTGCATGGGGACTTTATAAATGTTCTGTAATTATGGCCCCTAAGTTTAGACTCTCCCACAGATTGCATCTTCTTCAAAGTTCGCTTTGCATGTGCAGGGGGCTGGGGTGGTGGGTGACTGCTGAGACAAACAATACAAGGTGAGCCTTTGCACCAATGCGGGTTAGGTGGATTGGTCATGATAAATTGCACATAGTGTCCAAAAAAGGTTAGGTGGGGTTACTGGGTTACAGGGATGGGGTGGAGGTGTGAGCTTAAGTAGGGTGCTCTTTCCAAGGCCGGTGCAGACCCGATGGGCCGAATGGCCTCCTTCTGCACTGTAAATTCTATGATTCTATTCTATGATCTCTGTCCTAAAAGGGTGACCCCTAATTTTAAAACAGTGCTTCCTAGTTCTGGACTCACCCACTCAAGAGGACACATCCTTTCATCATGTACCTTGTCAAGACCACTCAGGATCTTATGTCCTTCAATCAAGCTACCCCTCAACGCTTCTAAATCCAGTAGAAACAAGCCCAGTTTGTGCAAAAGACAGCCCGTTAATTCAGGTCAATCTAGTAAACCTCCTCTGAACCACCAATACATTTACATCCTTCCTTAAGTAAGGAGGCCAAAAATGCAGACTGTATTCACGATGTGGTCTCACCAATCCCCTGTATAACATACTTACTTTTATATTCAATTCCACCCGTAATGAAGGATAGTGTTCCATTAGCCTTCTTAATTACTTGCTGTACCCGCATAGTAACTTTTGTGACCCATGCACTAGGACACCTAGATATCTCTGCACCTCGGAATTCTGCAGTCTTTCTCTGTTTAACTAATATTCTATTTTTCTATTCTTCCGGCCAAAATGAACAACTTCACATTTTTCCACATTTGCTAATTGTTTTCTGCACTCACTGAACCTACCTGCAACTTCCTTAAAACCTCTTCACAACAAACATTCCTACCTATCCTTGTTTCATCCGCTAATTTGGCTACCATGCCTTTGCTCCCCTCATTTAAGTCCTTGATATAAATTGTAAAAAGCTGAGGCCACCCGCATAGACCACGACTGGACTCCACTCTCCATTTTTTGCCAAGCAGAAAAAGACCCATTTATGGATTCTCTGCTTTCCGTCAGCCAATCTTCTATTCATACAAATATGTACCCCCCCCCCCCCCCCCCCCCCCCCACCCCCCCATACCCTTCTCTTCTCACGCACCATTAGTTCTTAGATGTATTACATGTGGCACTTTGTCAAATGCCTTCTGGAAATCCAAAATACATTAAGTCAACAGGATGGGCCTGTATTGATTGGAATTGAGAAGAATGAGGTGATTCTATAGAAACGTATAAGATCTCGAGGAGAATTGACTGGGTAGATATGTTTTCTCCATGAGAATGACTAGAGCCGAGGAACAAAGTTTAAAAATAAGGGGTCTTCCCTTTGCGGCGGTGATGAGGAGAACTTCTGTCTCTCAGAAGTTTGTTCGTCTATGGAATTCTCTTCCCCAGAGCGCAGTGGATGCAGGTCATTGAATTTATTCAAGGCTGAATATGGTAAATTCTTGACTGACTGGCATGGGAGTCAAAGGGGGTAGACAGGAAAATGGAAGCCAATCAGGTCAGACATGATCTTATCAAATGACAGAGCAAGTTCAAGGGAGCAAATGTACTACTATGCTCCAAATCTATATTTATCTGTTCAGGAAGAGGCTGCTCAGGCCACAGGCCTTTATGCTCATGAACCTCTTTCCGTACAACCTCATCACATATCCTTCTGTTCTTTCTCCTGCACATGTTTTTCTAGTTTCCTCTTAGATATAACTTATGCTAGATCATCAGTTACAGTTTGCTTCTGTCATGTGGATGTTCAAAGTTATTGAACTTTAAGGTTGCGTGAGGACTTTATAAATATTCTGTATTTATGGCCCCTCATTTTAGACTCTCCCACAGATTACATAAGAACATAAGAACTAGGAGCAGAAGTAGACCGTCCAGCCCTTCAAGCCTGCTCCGCCATTCTATAAGATCATGGCTGATCTTTTCGTGGTCTCAGAACCACTTACCCGCATTCTCGCCATATCCCGTAATTCCTTTATTTTTCAAAAAAAAACATCTACCCTATCTTTAAATATATTCAATGAAGTAGCATCTACTACTCCTTTCGGTAGGGAATTCCATACTTTAACCACCCTCTGAGTGAAGAAGTTCCTCCTTGATTCAGTCCTAAATCTGCTCCCCCTAGTCTTGAGGCTATGCCCTCTTGTCCTACTTTCACCTACCAGTGGAAACATCCTTTCTACTTCTATCTTATCCATTCCCTTCAAAATTTTATATGTTTCTATTAGATACCCCCTCAACCTTCTGAATTCCAGTGAATATAATCCCAATCTACTCAGCCTCTCCTCATACGATAACCCCCTCAACTCCGGAATCAGCCTAGTGAACCTCCTCTGCACCCCCTCTGGTGCTAGCACATCCTTTCTCAAGTGTGGAGACCAAAACTGCACACAGTACTCCAGGTGTGGCCTCACCAGCACCTTGTACAACTGCAACAAGATTGCATCTTCTTCACAGTTCGCTTTGCAGGTGCAGGGGGCTGGGGTGGTGGGTGAATGCTGAGACAACAATACAAGGTGAGTCTTTGCAATTCACATGCACATCACAAGATCATGTTCTGGTCATCCCAATGCTCGAGAGGGAAGGCATGTAGAGATCAGGCAAGGAAAGTGATAATCACTTCCCACCCACCCCCAGGATTTTGTTTCAGCATATTCAGCAAAAAACCTGCAAATCTATTTTTCCGTTACCACAGAAAGAATTCTATAATTCAGAAACCTATATTCCTCCACTCGATCTCAATGCCTTTTGCAAAACAATTGCATCGTCAGCAGTCTGCAAAACAGATTTTTCCACAGCGACCATTAATGCTGCTCTGCAATCAGCTTACAAGAGCTATGATTTGCCAGAGTTGTCCAAACTCCTCCTGACAAAATAACAAACCCCATCACCATGAGGTACTGCAGCTACTGATCCAACCAAGAACCTTCTAAATGTACTGAGGGCTATAAAGATGTTAATGTCCATTGTAGTTGGGTTTTTGGAAACTGCAATTCAATATTAAACTATTCAGTAACTATGCCCACCACCAATGCCAAAAAGATGTTATTCATGCCTGACAAATTGCTTTAGACTTTGAAATTGTTTATGCAGCAGTAATTGCAGAATTGTTTTCACAAATAAAATTGCACAATTGGTCGATTTAGTAACCACTTCCAGGAGTGAAAACCTCAAACATTCTTTACTGTCTCTCAGAGAATCTAAAGTTATTGCCTTATTATATCCCACAATATTAGCTGGATGTTAATTAACAGATTAATTGATTCCTTTATTGAAAAGCTAAGCTGAACTTTCAACCAAAACGAGATGCAATGCTATCAGAGGTAAAAGCTAAAAAGAACAAAAACTGTTTTTGATAATATTTAGTAACATTTACTTCAATTTAAAGCAACTCTGTAAAGAACTTGCATGAAAAAGAAAATGTGAACATTGCAATTGCAGAATTTTATTAAGAACTAAATTTGTATCTGCTTACTCCATGGACCATTATCAGAAGCAATGCATCATTACCCATTCCATTTAAATTCCAGCTGTTCCTCATAACCTAAGGTTTATATAAATATTCGAGAAATTCTACTGAGTTTTCACATTTAAAGAATGCAAAAAAAAACACCTTTGGGTAAAAATATACAACAGAAATAAATTGGCAATGAATAACTGACAGTTAAACAGGAGAGAGTTTTTCTATCCAGTTACCTTCTGGTCCAAATTCTATTGCAGGAATTGCATTCTATTGTAGAAACATTTGAGAAACATGTGGCATAAAACAAATGTGAATATATTTTTCTTAACTCATGCATGTGTGGGATTTCCGGTGGCAGCCATGGAGGAGTAGGTCGCACATTTGATAGCTCCCGCCTGTGACGGACTTTTGGACCTTTTTCCCCCCGTTTCTTTCCGGAATTTATGGAATAAATCGGTGAAGAATGAGACAGTGAGGAGAAATCCCCTTCCGGTGAATGGAGAATTGGACCAGAAGTGGCCGTGTGAGAAGACAAAGTCCTAAAAGGAAGACGCGCAAGCAGACCCAGCAACGCGGGAAAACATGGCGGAGAGCAGGGGCCGCAGGGAGATGGTACAGTGGTCGATGGAGCAGCTGGTGGAGTTTTTTGAAGATTGCTTCGTCAAGCTGAAGACCATATTAAGGCTTCGATTGATCAAGTTGTGCAGAATCAAGAGACCCATGGGAGAGCGATCCAGGAGATGAAGCAAAAGGTGTCCGAGCACGAGGAATACATAACCGTGCTGGAGACCAAGGTGGAGATGATGAACGACCGCCAGAAAAGAATGCAGGAGAAGTTGGAGGACCTGGAGAACGCGTCCAGGAGGCAGAATCTTAGAATTGTTGGCCTCCATGAAGGCAGTGAGGGATCGGATGTGTGGGCTTGTGACAGTCAAGTTGGAGAAGTTGATGGGAGCTGAGGCGTTCCCTCAGCCCCTGGAGGTGGATAGAGCACACAGAGCCCTTGCAAAGAAGTCGCGACTGAACGAGCCGCCGAGGGCGATGGTGGTATGCATTCACCGATTCCTGGACAAGGAACACGTTCTGCGGTGGGCCAAGCAGGAACGGAGCATCAAGTGGGAGAATTGTGAGCTGCGCATTTATCAAGACCTGGGCGCGGATTTGGCCAAGAGGCGAGCTAGGTTTAATCGGGCAAAAACGGCCCTCTTTAAGAAGGGGGTGAAGTTTGGGATGCTGTACCCAGCCCATCTGTGGGTCACACATGAGGAACGGGACTTCTACTTCGAAACACCAGACGAAGTATGGACTTTTATTAAAGAAAAGAGGCTGGAGGCGAACAAAAAGACACTGAAGACTTGGAGAGTACTAGGGTGCTGATTTTTTGTGCTGGGCTATATAAGTATAAGTAGTGTTATGTGTAATAAGGGGCTGTTTGGATGACTAAAGGAAACTTTGTTGGACAAAGGGAGCTGGTTAGAGGGGGGATGGTCTTTAGGGCTGGTTCTGTTTTTGGCTGTCCTTTTTTTCTAAAGTGGCCGTTTCTTCACTGTTTTTTCTGACGTTTGTTTACTGGGGAATGTGATGCTTTTAATATGTTTGTCCAAGTGGAGGGAGAGGGGAGACAACAATGGTGAGACAGACTGCTTGGTGCCATGGGCGGGCGCTATCAAGTCAGTATGGGTCAGCTCACTGTCAGAAGTGCAGTGGGGGGCGAGCAGGTGTTAAGATGGAGCTTGACTTGGGGGAGATTGGGTTTCTAGTGTTGTTGACAAGGGAATGGAGGGAGGGGGGTTGATTACATGGAATGTCAGAGGGTTGAATGGGTCGGTCAAGAGGGCTCGGTGTTTGCGCATTTGTGGGGGCTAAAGGCGGACGTGGCAATGCTACAAGAGACACACCTAAAGGTTACAGACCAGATGAGATTGAGGAAGGGGTGGTTTAGCCAAGTATTCCACTCAGGGCTGGTCTCAAAGACCAGGGGGGTAGCGATTCTGATGAACAAACGAGAGGCATTCGAGACAGGGAGAATCGTGTCAGACAATCGGGTAGGTACATAATGGTGAGTGGGAAGCTGGAGGGGGTGCGGGTGGTACTTGTGAACATATATGCTCCGAATTGAGACAATGTGGAATTTATGAAAATGAAATGAAAATCGCTTATTGTCACGAGTAGGCTTCAATGAAGTTACTGTGAAAAGCCCCTAGTCGCCACATTCCGGCGCCTGTCCGGGGAGGCTGGTACGGGAATGAGGCTGGTATGAGGCGGGTGTTAGGTAAGATCCCAGACTTACAGTCACATAACCTGATCATGGGAGGAGATTTTAACACAGTAATTGATCCGGAACTGGACCGGTCAAAATCCAGGACAGGGAGAAGGCCAGCTGCGGCAAGGAAATTGAAGGGGTTTATGGAACAGATTTGGGGGGGGGAGGGGGGGGGGAGAAGACCCATGGAGGTTTGCATGGCCACGGGCGAAGGAGTTCTCCTTTTTCTCACATGTCCATAAGGTATACTCTCGCATCAACATTTTTGTTCTGAGCAGGGCGCTAATACCGGAGGTGGTGGATTCTGAGTACTTGGCTATCGCAGTGTCGGATCATGGCCTGCATTGGGTGGATCTACGGGTTAGTGTGGAGAGAAGGCAACGCCCGCTGTGGAGATTGGATGTGGGGTTGCTCGCAGATGAAGCGATCTGTTGTCTGGTTAACGAGTCCATCAAGAACTACCTGGAAACAAATGATACGGGGTAGGTCTCTGCAGCGATGGTTTGGGAAGCTTTGAAGGCAGTGGTCAGTGGGGAATTAATCTTGATACGGGCCCACAGAGAAAAGGCGGTACGGGCTGAGAGGGATAGGTTAGTGGAGGAGATACTCCAGGTGGACAGGACATACTCAGAGGCCCCGGACATGGGGCTACTGAGGGAGCGGCGGAGGTTACAGGCGGAGTTTGGGCTGTAGACCACTGGGAAAGCGGTGGAACAGTTGAGGAAGGCAAGGGGGTGATTTATGAGTACGGGGAAAAGGCAAGCAGAACGTTAGTGCACCAGCTCAGGAAAAGGGAGGCGGCCAGGGAGATAGGTAAAGTAAAGAGCAGAGGCGGGAATACTGTCCTGGTCCCAGTGGGGGTGAATGAGGTGTTTAAGGACTTTGAAAGTAAATTATACGAGTTGGAACCCCCAGCTGGGGTGGAGGAGATGAGGTAGTTTTTAGATCGGTTGAGGTTTCCGAGGAGATAAAGTTCGCCTTAAGAAGGTCAATGGTCGGATTCACCCAAGGTGGCAGCCATTCGTCGACTTTCTCGGGGAAAATTAAAATGTCAGCAGATGCAGTATTCCAAGGAGGGGGGGGCGGATTGTTGTTTTATGGTTGGGGTGTGTGAAGATTGGGATGGGGTGGAAATGTTTATTATACCATGTCAAAGTCATTGTTAATATTATTTTTAAAAATTTCAAATACCTCAATAAAAATATTTTTAAAAAAGCTCATGCATGTGCAAAGAAATCCAGTCTTTTTCTCATTTGGATTTATACTTTCATTCTTTGTAATGATTTCCTCATTATCTAAAATACTATTGATCTCTGACTTGAATCTACGCAATACTAAGCCCTCTGTGGTAAAGAATTCCAATGATTCACAACCTGAACATGTAGTATCTCCCACCCTCCCTCCTCCTCTAACCTAAAAAAAATAGACTCAATGCTGTGAGCAGGGAAGCTATTTTTTCTTTCTTTTTTACTGGGAGACTAAGTAGAGGTGATGGCAGCTAGGGCAGTGGAATGTTCCTGCTGCAGAATTTTCGAGGTAAGGGAGACCACCGGTGTCCTTGCTGACTTCACCTGCGGGAAGTGCACCCATCTGCAGCTCCTCACAGGCTGTGTTAGGGAACTGGAGCTGGAGGAACTGAGGATCATTCGGGAAGCTGAGGGCGTGATAGATAAAAGCTACAGGGACAGTTACACCTGAAAACAAAGGTAGCTCTGTAACACTTAGAGGTGGGAAGAGGAGGAAGCAGTCAGTGCAGGGATCCCCTGTGGTTGTTCCTCTCAACAATAAGGATACCACTTTGGATACTGTTGTGGGGGGATTATCTAGTAGGGGTAGGTTCCAGTGACAGGGTCTCTGGTATGACATCCGGCTCTGGGGCTCAGAAGGGAAGGGGAGAGATTAGGAGAGCACTAGTTATAGGGGACTCAATAGTTAGAGGTACAGACAGGCGGCTGTTTGCACGGGCGAGATTCTCAGGTGGTTTGTTGCATTCGGGTGCCAGGGTCCATGACGTCACAGATTGGTTCTTCAGGATCCTTAACGAGGAAGGGGAGCAGCCAGAAATCGTGGTGCACATTGGTACCAATGACGTAGGTCAGAAAAGGGGTGCGGATGTAATAAACGATTTTCGGGAGTTAGGCTGGAAGTTAAAGGCCAGGACAGACAGAGTTGTCATCTCTGGTTTGTTGCCGGTGCCACGGGATAGCGAGGCTAGGAATAGGGAGAGAGTGTAGTTGAATACGTGGCTGCAGAAATGGTGTAGGAGGGAGGGCTTCAGGTATTTGGATAATTGGAGCGC
This sequence comes from Scyliorhinus canicula, assembly GCF_902713615.1. Lineage (NCBI taxonomy): Eukaryota > Metazoa > Chordata > Chondrichthyes > Carcharhiniformes > Scyliorhinidae > Scyliorhinus > Scyliorhinus canicula. The sequence goes on along the minus strand of NC_052157.1, from coordinate 99,620,887 downwards.
ATACTGGGGAAGGTGGGACCTGTACAAGCAGGACGGGTTGCATCTGAACCAGAGGGTATTCTCGGAGGAAGGTTTCTAGTACTCTTCAGGAGGGTTTAAACTAATTTGGCAGGGGAATGGGAACCCGATTTGTAATCCAGCAACTAAGGTAGCCGATGCTCAGGATGTCAAAGTGTGCAGTGAGGCAGTGGGGAAGGTAACACTGACAAAGGAGAGTACTTGCAGGCAAGGAGATGGGTTGAAGTGTGTATACTTCAAAGCAAGAAGCATCAGGAATAAGGTGTGGATCGGTACTTGGGACTACGATGTGGTGGCCATCACGAAAACTTGGATAGATGAGGGGCAGAAATGGTTGTTGGAGGTTCCTGGATATGAAAAAAAAAATGAAAATCGCTTATTGTCACGAGTAGGCTTCAATGAAGTTACTGTGAAAAGCCCCTAGTCGCCACATTCCGGCGCCTGTCCGGGGAGGCTGGTACGGGAATCGAACCGTGCTGCTGGACTGCTTGGTCTGCTTTAAAAGGCAGCAATGTAGCCTGGTGAGCTAAACCAGCCCCTGGTTGTTTCAATAAGATTAGGGAGAGTGGTAAAAGAGGTGGGGTGGCATTGTTATTAGAGATAGTATAACAGCTGCAGAAAGGCAGTTTGAGGAGGATCTGCCCACTGAGGTAGTATGGGTAGAAGTCAGAAATAGGAAAGGAGCAGTCACTTTGTTGGGAGTTTTCTATAGGCCCTCCAATACAGCAAATATGTGGAGGAACAGAATGGGAAACAGATTTTGGAAAGATGCAGAAGGTCCTCATGATCTCGCCATTACCTTCCATTGGGCCAGAAACGTGAAGCACCAGATTGTCCGTATATAGCGAAACTCTGTGCCCCCACACTATCCCTCTCCAACACCCTGATGCGCTAAATGGCTCTATCGCCAAGGTAAAAAGCAACGGCCAGAGTGGGCATCCCTGCCTTGTCCCACAGTGCAATCCAAAATACCCCAAACTCACCCGATTTGTCCTTACACTCGTTACCGGCACCCGACATAACAACCGGACCCAATCCACAAACACATGCCCAAACTCTCCCAATACTTCCCACAGATACTCCCACTCTACCCGATCAAAGGCGCCCATAGCAACAGCCACCTCCAGTCCCGCTGGGGCATCATTATCACATTCAATAATCCCCTGTCATTCGCCAACAACTGCTTCCCCTTTAGAAATCCCGTCTGGACTTCCCTTATCACCCCTGACACACAGTCCTCAATCCGCGAGGCCAAGATCATTGCCAACAGCTTGGCATCCATATTTAGTAGCAATATTGGGTGGTGGGACCCACACTGCTACTGGTCCTTGTTCTTCTTCAAAATTAAGGAGACTGAAGCCTGAGATAATGCAGCTCTCCCTTTTCCCTCGCCTCATTGTATGCCCTTGCCAGCAGGGGCCCCAGATCCCACGAAAAATGTTTTTACCTTCTACTGGGAACCTATCCAGGATCGGGGTCTTCTCTGCCTGCACTGCCCCCATACCCTCCATCACCTCCACCAGTCCAATGCGTGCCCCCAGCCCCTCTACCAGGTCCACCTTCACTTTGCAGAACTCCAACCCATCTAGAAATCGCCGTATTCCCCATCCCCCGCCGAGGGCTCCAATTCATATAACTTCTTATGGAATTCCTCAAACACACCATTCACCCTCACCGGGTCCAAGACCACCCTTCCCCTCCCATCCTTAACCTTTCCGATCTCCCTCGCTGCCTCCTGATTCCCAAGATGGTGGGCCAGCATCCTGTTCACCTTCTGTCCATAGTCATAGACTGCCCTCCTGGCCCTTCGGAACTGCCAAACTGCCTTTCCCGGAGACACCCACCTGAATTCTATCTGGAGCTTCTGCCGCTCCTTCAACAACCCTGCCTTTGGGGGCTCCGAGTACCTCCTATCCAACTACACATGGACATCTCCCCAAGCGCTGTCACCACACCACTCCCAGCGCCCACACACACACACTCCAGGAGCCCGGTGGTAGTGATCACACATATAACCAGCTCAGGCACATTTCAAGCTTAGCGAGATGTACATGGAGGCCTCCATCACATCGGCAAGGATAGGTGCCACATAGATACATGGAAGATAGGAGCAGGAGGAGGCTTTTTCTGCCATTTTCTAGCCTGCTCTGCCATTTATCACAATGAGAGAGAGAGAGAGAGAGAGAGAGAGAAATACAGCACAGAACAGGCCCTTCGGCCCACGATGTTGTGCCGAACTTTTGTCCTAGGTTAGTCATAGAATTTTGGACACTAAGGGCAATTTATCATGGCCAATCCACCCAACCTGCACATTTTTGGACTGTGGGAGGAAACCGGAGCACCCGGAGGAAACCCACGCACACATGGGGAGGATGTGCAGACTCCACACAGACAGTGACCCAAGTCGAAATCGAACTTGGGACCCTGGAGCTGTGAAGCAATTGTGCTATCCACAATGCTACCGTGCTGCCCTGAAGAAGAAATTAATCTAATCCATGTACCTATCCAATAGCCGCTTGAAGGTCCCTAACGTTTCCGACTCAACTACTTCCACAGGCAGTGCATTCCATGCCCCCACTACTCTCTGGATAAAGAACCTACCTCTGACATCCCCCCCTATATCTTCCACCATTTATCTTAAATTTATGTCCCCTTGTAATGGTGTGTTCCACCCGGGGGAAAGTCTCTGACAGTCTACTCTATCTATTCCCCTGATCATCTTATAAACCTCTACCAAGTCGCCCCTCACCCTTCTCCATTCTAATGAGAAAAGGCCTAGCACCCTCAACCTTTCCTCGTAAGACCTACTCTCCATTCCAGGCAACATCCTGGTAAATCTCCTTTGCACCTTTTCCAAAGCTTCCACATCCTTCCTAAAATGAGGTGACCAGAACTGCACACAGTACTCCAAATGTGGCCTTACCAAGGTTTTGTACAGCTGCATCATCACCTCACGACTCTTAAATTCAATCCCTCTGCTAATGAACGCTAGCACACCATAGGCCTTCTTCACAGCTCTATCCACTTGAGTGGCAACTTTCAAAGATCTATGAACATAGACCCCAAGATAGAACATAGAACATAGAACAGTACAGCACAGAACAGGCCCTTCGGCCCTCGATGTTGTCCCGAGCAATGATCACCCTACTCAAATCCACGTATCCACCCTATACCTGTAACCCAACAACTCTCCCCCTTAACCTTACTACTAGGACACTACGAGCAATTTAGCATGGCCAATCCACCTAACCCGCACATCTTTGAACTGTGGGAGGAAACCGGAGCACCCGGAGGAAACCCACGCACACACGGGGAGGACATGCAGACTCCACACAGACAGTGACCCAGCCGGGAATCGAACCTGGGACCCTGGAGCTGTGAAACATTGATGCTAACCACCATGCTACCCCCTCTCTCTGCTCCTCTACATTGCCAAGAACCCTACCGTGAACCCTGTATTCCGCTTTCATATTTGTCCTTCCAAAATGGACAACCTCACACTTTTCAGGGTTAAACTCCATCTGCCACTTCTCAGCCCAGCTCTGCATCCTATCTATGTCTCTTTGAAGCCAACAACAGCCCTCCTCACTATCCACAACTCCACCAAACTTCGTATCATCTGCAAATTTACTGACCCATCTTTCAACTCCCTCATCCAAGTCGTTAATGAAAATCACAAACAGCAGAGGAGCCAGAACTGGTCCCTGTGGTATGCCACTGGTAACTGGGATCCAGGCTGAATATTTGCCATCCACCACCACTCTCTGACTTCTATCGATTAGCCAGTTTGTTATCCAACTGGCCAAATTTCCCACTATCCCATGCCTCCTTACTTTCTGCATAAGCCTACCATGGGGGGCTGGTTTAGCTCACAAGGCTAAATCGCTGGCTTTTAAAGCAGACCAAGCAGGCCAGCAGCACGGTTCGATTCCCGTACCAGCCTCCCCGGACAGGCGCCGGAATGTGGCGACTAGGGGCTTTTCACAGTAACTTCTTTGAAGCCTACTCGTGACAATAAGCGATTTTCATTCATTCATTTTTCATTCATTTCAAATCCCTTACTAAAATCCATGTACACAACATCCACTGCTTTACCTTCATCCACATGCTTGGTCACCTCCTCAAAGAAGTCAATAAGACTTGTAAGGCAAGACCTCCCCCTCACAAATCCGTGCTGACTATCCCTAATCAAGCAGTGTCTTTCCAGATGCTCAGAAATACTATCCCTCAGTACCCTTTCCATTACTTTGCCTACCACCGAAGTAAGACTAACTGGCCTGTAATTCCCAGCGTTATCCCGATTCCCTTTTTTGAACAGCGGCACGACATTTGCCACTCTCCAATCCTCTGGTACCACCCCTGTTGACAACGAGGATGAAAAGATCATTGCCAACGGCTCTGCAATTTCATTTCTTGCCTCCCATAGAATCCTTGGATATATCCCGTCAGGCCCGGGGGACTTGTCTATCATCAAGTTTTTCAAAATGTCCAACACATCTTCCTTCCTAACAAGTATCTCCTCGAGCTTACCAGTCTGTTTCACACTGTACTCTCCAACAATATGGCCCCTCTCGTTTGTAAATACTGAAGAAAAATACTTGTTCAAGACCTCTCCTATCTCTTCAGACTCAATACACAACCTCCCGCTACTGTCCTTGATCGGACCTACCCTCGCTCTAATCATTCTCATATTTCTCACATATGTGTAAAAGGCCTTGGGGTTTTCCTTGATCCTACCCGGCAAAGATTTTTCATGCCCTCTCTTAGCTCTCCTAATCCCTTTCTTCAGTTCCCTCCTGGCTATCTTGTATCCCTCCAGCGCCCTGTCTGAACCTTGTTTCCTCAGCCTTACAAAGTCTCCTTCCTCCTCGGAACAAGACATTCAACCTCTCTTGTCAACCATGGTTCCCTCACTCGACCATCTCTTCCCTGCCTGACAGGGACATACATATCAAAAACACGCAGTACCTGTTCCTTGAACAAGTTCCACATTTCACTTGTGTCCTTCCCTGACAGCCTATGTTCCCAACTTTTGCACTTCAGTTCTTGTCTGACAGCATCGTATTTACCCTTTCCCCAATTGTAAACATTGCCCTGTTGCACGCACCTATCCCTCTCCATTACTAAAGTGAAAGTCACAGAATTGTGGTCACTATCTCCAAAATGCTCCCCCACTAACAAATCTATCACTTGCCCTGGTTCATTACCAAGTACCAAATCCAATATGGCCTCCCCTCTGGTCGGACAATCTACATACTGTGTTAGAAAAGCTTCTTGGACACACTGCACAAACACCACCACACCCAAACTATTTGATCTGAAGATTTTCCACTCAATATTTGGGAGGTTGAGGTCACCCATGACTTCTGCATCTTTCCAAAATCTGTTTCCCAATCTGTTCCTCCACATTTTGGGCAGCGCGGTAGCATGGTGGTTAGCATAAATGCTTCCCAACTTCTGCACTTCAGTTCTTGTCTGACAGCATTGTATTTACCCTTCCCCCAATTGTAAACCTTGCCCTGTTGCACACACCTATCCCTTTCCATTACTAAAGTGAAAGTCACAGAATTGTGGTCACTACCTCCAAAATGCTCCCCCACTAACAAATCAATCACCTGCCCAAATCCAATATGGCCTCCCCTCTGGTCGGACAATCTACATACTGTGTTCGAAAAGCATCCTGGATATACGGCACAAACACTACCCCATCCTAACTATTTGATCTAAAGAGTTTCTACTCAATGTTTGGGAAGTTGAAGTCGCCCATGACTACTACCCTGTGACTTCTGTACCTTTCCAAAATCTGTTTCCCAATCTGTTCCTCCACATCTCTGCTGCTATTGGGGGGCCTATAGAAAACTCCCAACAAGGTGACTGCTCCTTTCCTATTTCTGACTTCAACCCATATTACCTCAGTAGGCAGATCCCCCTCGAACTGCCTTTCTGCAGCTGTTATACTATCTCTAATTAACAATGCCACCCCCCCCCCCACCTGTTTTACCATCCCCCCTAATCTTGTTGAAACATCTATAGTCAGGGACCTCCAACAACTATTTCTGCCCCTCTTCTATCCAAGTTTCCGTGATGGCCACCACATCGTAGTCCCAAGTACCGATCAATGCCTTAAGTTCACCCACCTTATTCCTGATGCTTCTTGCATTGAGGTATACACACTTCACCCCATCTCCTTGCCTGCAAGTACTCCCCTTTGTCAGTGTTACCTTCCCCACTGCATCACTACGTGCTTTGGCGTCCTGAATATCGGCTTACTTAGTTGTTGGACTACAAATCCGGTTCCCATTCCCCTGCCAAATTAGTTTGAACCCTCCCGAAGACTACTAGAAAACATCCCCCCCAGGATATTGGTGCCCCTCCGGTTCAGATGCAACCCATCCTGCTTGTACAGGTCCCACCTTCTCCAGAATGCGCTCCAATTATCCAAATACCTGAAGCCCTCCCTCCTACACCATTCCTGCAGCCACGTGTTCAACTGCACTCTCTCCCTATTTCTAGCCTCGCTATCACGTGGCACAGGCAACAAACCAGAGATGACAACTCTGTCTGTCCTGGCCTTTAACTTCCAGTCTAACTCCCTAAACTTGTTTATTACCTCCACACCCCTTGTCCTACCTATGTCGTTGGTACCAATGTGCACCACAACCCCCGGCTGCTTACCCTCCCCCTTCAGGATCCTGAAGGCACGATCCGAGACATCCCTGGCCCTGGCACCCAGGAGGCAACATACCTTTCGGGAGTCTCGCTCGCTACCACAGAATCTCCTATCTATTCCCCTAACCATTGAATCTCCTGAGGAAGGAGCTGCGCTCCGAAAGCTCGTGTTTGAATCAAACCTGTTGGACTTTAACCTGGTGTTGTAAGACTTCTTACTGTGCTCACCCCAGTCCAACGCCGGCATCTCCACATCATTGAATCTCCTATTACTATTGCTTTTCTATGCTCCCCCCTTCCCTTCTGAGCCCCAGAGCCAGACTCAGTGCCAGAGACCTGGCCGCTAGGGCCTTCCCCCGGTAGGTCATCCCCTCAACAGCATCCAAAACGGTATACTTGTTTTGAAGGGGAACAGCCACGAGGGATCCCTGCACTGTCTGCCTATTAGTTTTATTTCCCCTGACAAGGTTCTTGTCCAGTACCTTGGGTGTGGCTACCTCCCGGTAACTCTTCTCGATAACCCCCTCTGCCTCCTGGATGATCCGAAGTTCATCCAGCTCCAGCTCCAGTTCCCTAACACGGTCTCTGAGGAGCTAGAGTTGGGTTCACTTCCCGCAGGTATAGTCAGCGGGGACACCAGTGGTATCCCTCACCACCCACATCCTAGAGGAGGAGCATGCAACTGCCCTAGCCTCCATCCCCTCTTACTTTACAGAATGAGCTGCCCCGTGGACCAACTGGACCTCCGCACTCCGGCTCTGCTTCCAGTCAGCTGTACTCTAAACTCCTGGCTCCCTTCACGCTCTTTTATAAATATAGGGAATGAAATGTAAGGAGCACCTTACTCCCTCCTCACCTAACTCCCTCAGTCACCAAACTCTCACTGTAGCACTCAAATGCAACAAGCTCAGCACTCCCTCAGTCACCAAACTCTCACTGTAGCACTCAAATGCAACAAGCTCAGCACTCCCTCAGTCACCAAACTCTCACTGTAGCACTCAAATGCAACAAGCTCAGCACTCCACATCAAACCTCAGCACTCCAGTGCAAACATGGCTAATCATCCAACTCAATAGCCTAATCCTGCTTTCTCCCCATAACCTTTGATTCTATTCTCCCCAAGTGCTATATCCAGCCGCCTCTTGAATATATAGGGGCAACACGGTAGCATGGTGGTTAGCATAAATGCTTCACAGGTTACGGGTATAGGGTGGATACGTGGGTTTGAGTAGGGTGATCATGGCTCGGCACAACATCGAGGGCCGAAGGGCCTGTTCTGTGCTGTACTGTTCTATGTTCTATATTCAATGTTTTCGCATGAACTACTTCCTGTGTTAATGAATTCCACAGGCTCACCACTCTTTGGGTGAAGAGAGGACAAAGGAACACTGAGAATGAAGGACATGTAGGTGGCCGGATAGACTGGGGACCCTGGGTGAACTCTCAAGAGGCTTCAATTCCCAAAGGGAATGAGCTCAGGTACCTGCAGCGACGCGACTTTCTCCGCAAGGAGACAAAAACGTTCTCCCAAAGACCCGACACATTACTGGACATAATGGTAAGGCTGGACTGGTTCAAGGTCGACAAATGTGGCGACATCTCCGGATGACTCATCAAAAACGTCAGGACCCCACTGGGCGAGACCCAATGGAAATGGGAGGCGGAGCTAGCCATGGAGATAAGGGGAGGACGCTGGATCGAGGCACTGCACAGAATGAACTTCACCTGCTCCTGTGCCAAACTAAGCCTGATGCAGGCCTTACTAAAGCTCGCGTGCGCTGGTTATTTCCAACGGTGGAAGAAGAATGCGAGTAGTGTCAGGGAGTCCCAGTCAACCACACCTACATGTTCTGGCCATGCTGCAGACTCGGGGAGTTCTGAACGGCCTTTTTTGAGGCTTAGTCCAGGGTGGTGGGGTTTGAGATGGAGCCGTGCTCTGGACAGGGAATGGTGGGGGTGGGGGGAGAAAGAGAGAGAGAGAGAGAGGGAGGGAGGCCCTGGCCTTTGCCACACTCATCGCCTGGCAGACTTCTGATAGGCTGGAAGTCTGCAGTGCCATCTAGGACTTTGGAGTAGCTCACAAACCTGGCCCAGTTCCTGCAACTAAGAAAAATAAAATTCTTGACAAGGGATCAGAGGAGAGAATCCACGACATGTGGAAGAAGTTCACAAACCTCTTTCAGACCTGTTCGCAACCAGCAAAAAACTGGGGGGGAAAGGAGGAGAAGGAAATTCACAGGAGGTGACAAAGATCCGTCCCATATATCCCAAACCAGGAAGCCGGACCATCCTAACCCCTATTCGAGAACTTCATTGAAACAAATGTAATTATAAACAATGTAAAGACAATGTAAAGAGTCCTGGCAGTAATTGTAAATACATGATATACACTAATGTAAATAATGTATGGAAATGTTAGAACTGTGATTACCGTCACAGACAGGGTGGCAACTTGTGCGACTTGTGTTGGTGTTGTTATTGTTTGGGTTATTATTATTGTTCCCATATTGTTCTGCAAAAAGTGCAAAAATTCCAATAAAAATACTGGGTGGCACAGTGGTTAGCCCGATACAATTCCGGGCTTGGGGGCCTGTGTGGAGTTTGCACTTTCTCCACGTGCCTGCGTGGGTTTTCTCCAGGTGCTCCAGCTTCCTCCCACAATCCAAAAACATGCAGATTAGGTGGGGTTAGGAGACTAGGGAGAGTGAGTGGGCCTCAGCAGGCTGCTCTTTCGGAGGGTTGGTGCAGATCCGATGGGTTGGGTGCCTCCTTCTGCACTGTGGGGATTCCATGATTCTTCCGAGTCTATGCAATGGCAGGAACTACTTTTAAACTTTGTTCATACGGGGAATTCATCATCCTATCAACAGGAAAAAGATCCTCTCTTTTAATAAGGAGGAGAAAATGGACATAACCCTGAGACTTCCACATGAATGACAGGAAGCACTTAAAATTGAGGTGGGAATAGGTGGGGCAGTTTTATTTTGCCTCTTTCTCAATGAGTAGCAGGGGTGTTCTAATCCTGGTCAACAAAAATGTCACGTTGAACATAGAACAGACAGTGCAGAAGGAGGCCTTTTGGCCCATCGAGTCTGCACTGACCCACTTAAGCCTTCACTTCTACCCTATCCCCGTAACCCAATAACCCCTCCTAACCTTTTTGGACACTAAGGGCAATTTGGCTTGGCCAATTCACCTAACCTGCACGTCTTTGGACTGTGGGAGGAAACCGGAGCACCCGGAGGAAACCCATGCAGACATGGGGAGGACGTGCAGACTCCGCACAGAGTGACCCAACGGGGAATTAAACCTGGGAACCTGGTGCTGTGAAGCCACAGTGCTAGCCACAGTGCTACCATGCTGCCCATAGAGAACTGTAGAGAACCGTGTTCAGGATAAGGTGTGATAGTTAAGGAGCTGGTACACGGGGAAGCTGTTTCAATAATGAAAGTGTTCCAGGGATAGAGATTTTTCTTTTTCTCAGTCCCTGATCAGTGTCATACTGGAATTGACTATCTTTTTGAGCCTCGTACAATCCTGCATTTCAGTCTCGTCTTGTTCCATAGGCAGTATTGTCATTTCAAATCATGCTCCCATTTTCCTGGAATTTTGGGGCTCCAGAGTGTGGATGGGGGATGTGGAGAAGAGAGGTAGGGGTGGCCCCGATCCCCCTTGTTATTATGCTGGCCATAGAGCCATTGTAAGAGGCTGTTAGGTGGAATTACACAACATTGGGGAAAGAAAACTGAAAACACTGGCCTAGATTGTTATATTCCCTGAAGATGTTGCCAATAACGTTGTCAGCTCGAGTTTTAAAGGAGATTGATTAGTTTATCTGGAATAAGATAAAGAGCTGGTTTAGCTCAGTGGGCTAGACAGCTGGTTTGTAATACAGAACCAGGCCAGCAGCGCGGGTTCAATTCCCATACTGACTCATTACCCAAACAGGCGCTGGAATGCGGAGACTAGGGGCTTTTCACAGTAACTTCATTGCAGTATTAATGTAAGCCGACTTGTGACAATAAAAGATTATTATTATAAGAAGCCTCTCCGTAAGTTTACTACGTTCCAGCTCCCAGGGCCTAAAAGGGGGCTGGATGTCTCGAACATTAGGCTGCATCAACTGACAACTCATCGGAGGTTCAAAAGGGACTGGGTTCAGATGGATCCTGTCTCCATTGGCTCGACATCGACCAGTCGGCTTCCACTCTGAAGGTCTTGTTATTTTACATCTCATTAAGGCAGTAACTGCTACATGAGATGATAATCCTATCATTATTAATACTCTTAGAGCCTAGAGATTTGGCCTGCCGTTTAGAAAGCCTGTAGTTCCCAGGCTTTTCCCTATGGCCCTTCTGAAACAAAGGCACAACATTTGCTACCTTCGGTTTCCTACCACAGTCCAAAGACGCGCAGGTTAGGGGGATTGGACATGCTAAATTGCCCTTAGTTTCCAAAAAGGTTAGATGGGGTTATTGGGTTTCGGGGATAGTGTGGAAGTGAGGGCTTGAAGTGGGTCGGTGCAGACTCTATCGGCCGAATGGCTTCCTTCTGCACTGTAAATTCTATGATTCTATGATCTCTGACAACCATAAGTCAAGAGTCATCTATTCTTCCCAAGCATTCTCTACTCACCATGTCATGTCATCAGGTTTTGCCCCCTCTCTAGTCTGGCCACCCACATACTGAATGAGAAATTCCTCCTGAATACACTCAACAAATGTCCATCCATCCAAGTCTCTAATGCTATGGGTGTCCCAGTCAATGTTGAGAAAGTTAAAGTCTCCAAATTTATCTTACACATCTGGGCCTTCTCAGGCTTGCTCGTGTTGTGCTTTCCTTAACACACACGTTATATGGCCTTGTGTATATGGCCTTATCCTCGTTTCCTCCTCAATCTGTAATCCGTTATTTACCTTTAATTGGATTGATCCGCTATCAAAACTGGAGGCACCAATTCCTTCAGTATATTGTTCGAAACTTATCCTGTCTTGTTTGTTCCTATATCTGCAATAATTCTTGTTCTATACTGCATCTGTTTTGCTTTCTTAGTTGTTGCATTATTTGTTAAAAAAAAATAAATAAATAATTGAAAAACCAACTCATCAGTCCAACCTTAACATTCATTGCTGAAGAAGAATATTGTAGACAAACCATAAAAATCTATTAAGACCAACACCCCAGCCAGGGGAAACACCCTCCCACCATCTACTCTGTCAAGTTCCTTGAGAATTGTGTATGTTTTAATGAGATCACCATTCAATCTTCTAAACTCGCGGTAACATCGGCCTAGTCTATTCAATATTTCCTTCTTGAAAAGTCCCTCATCCCAGTAATTGGCCTCGAGAACATTTGTCACACAGAACAAGTGTACCCTTCTTTAGTTAAGAAAAATATGAATTAGGAGTCGGCGCAGGCCATTCGACCCCTCAGGCCTGCTCCCCCATTATCCTGGATGGTGTTGAGCTTCTTGGCACTGTTGGGAGCTGCACTCATCAAGGCAAATGGCAAGTATTCCATCACAGTCCTGACTTATGCCTTGTAGATAGTGGCTGTTGGCTTTCGGAGTCAGAAGGCGAGCTACTTACCTCAGAATCCCTAGCCTCTGACCTACTCTTGCTGCCACAGTATTTGGATTGGATTTGTGCTGCTCCTGTATACAGGACATATCGGAACAATTTTCTACATTGCCGGGTAGATGCCAGTGTTGTAGCTGTACTTGAACAGCTTCACTAGGTGCATGGAAAGTTCTGGAGCACAAAGGTATCACTATAATGGCTGGAATATTGTCAGGGTCCATAGTTTCTACGATATCCAGTGCCTTCAGCTGTTTCTTCATATCATGTAGAGTGAATCGTATTGGCTGAAGACTGGCATCTGTGATGCTGCGGACCTCCGAAAGAGGCAGAGATGGATCAATCCATTCAGCACTTCTGGCTGAAGAGCATTGTGAATGCTTCAGCCTGGTCCTTCATACTGATATGGTGGACTCCTCCATCAACAAGGGTGGGGATATTTGTGGTGACTCGTCTTCCATTAAGTTTCAAAATTGTCCCCCACCATTCACAACTGGATGTGGCAGGACTGCAGAATTTAGATCTGACCCATTGGTTCTGGAATCACTGAACTCAATCCACCACTTGCTGCTTTTGCTGTTTGGCATGCAAGTAATCCTGTGTTGTAGCTTCACGAGTTTGTCACCTCATTTTCAGGTATTTTCGGTGTTTCTCCTGGCATGCCCTCCTGCGCTCTTCATTGAACCAGGATGATCCACGGCTTGGTGATCATGGTAGAGTGGGGGGTAATCCAGGCCATGAGGTTACAGATTGTGATTCAGTACAATTATGCAGATGATGATGGCCCACAGCATCTTGGATTCCCAGTGTTGGGTTGCTAGATCTGTTTGAAGTTTATCCCATTTAGCACGGTGGTAGTGCCACACAACACGATGGAGGGTATCAATGTGAAGACAGTCTTCTTCTCCACAAGGACTGCGTAAAAGAGTTGCAGCAGCTATGACTGAGCTCCAAGACGCAAATAAACAGAGATAAGTTTGAATATCAGAAATAATGATGGAACAAATTCTAATAACAGTAATTACAACTGACTTAAATTCCATGTATAAATAATTGACAGAGCATTCAGCTGGCATTTTAAGAAATTCAGCAAGTTAATCAAACCAAACATGGTAGGAAACCAAAAGTTGTTCTGGGTCTCAACACTTTTGTGATGTTTTTCTAATTTCCTCAAGATTTCACTTCCAAGTTAAAATATAAATGTCTGAAAAGGCTGGCAAGTCCACACAACTACTGTCACAGCACCACTGTCACTATTACTTCTAAACATAGCACTATCCACTGCTGACTGGAGTAAAGGGAGCCCAATTTGAACAGTGCAATCATATTGATTGCAAATTATGAACTTGGGAGACGAGCAGAGATTTTGAAACCTTCCTGCAACCTCAAAGATAATTACTGTTTTTAGAGCCGCACCTTTTAATACACTTCAGAAGATGACAATAATACTACAGCAAGTTTGAGGTTTTAAAGTAAAAGAGCAAGACATAAAAGCCAACAATCTTAATTTCAGAGCAAACTGCATGACAGTAAAAGCTTTGCTGTTAAAAATGGTGCAATTGAATTGCTGTATTTAGAAAATTTAAACAACTTTTAAATGATATCCTAGAAACACCATGCTTTAAAACACTACCTTATTTGGCCTTAAAAATCAGAAATGGGACTCACCTCTGCCTGGAAACTCTTCAGTAATGGTGCCACCAGTTTCCTCAAGTCCTGTAGTTAGACAGGTGGAGTGGGGGATCAGAGTGGGTAGGGAAGATAAACGAAAAACAGCTCATTAATGACAATTTCCAATTATATAATTGGTCTTATTCATCTTAGAACATAAGAACATAAGAACTAGGAGCAGGAGTAGGCCATCTGGCCCCTCGAGCCTGCTCCACCATTCAATGAGATCATGGCTGATCTTTTGTGGACTCAGCTCAACTTTCTGGCCCGAACACCATAACCCTTAATCCCTTTTTTCTTCAAAAAACTATCTATCTTTACCTTAAAAACATTTAATGAAGGAGCCTCAACTGCTTCACTGGGCAAGGAATTCCATAGATTCACAACCCTTTGGGTGAAGAAGTTCCTCCTAAACTCAGTCCTAAATCTACTTCCCCTTATTTTGAGGCTATGCCCCCCTAGTTCTGCTTTCACCCGCCAGTGGAAACAACCTGCCCGCATGCGTCTATCCTATCTATTCCCTTCATAATTTTAAATGTTTCTATAAGATCCCCCCTCATCCTTCTAAATTCCAACGAGTACAGTCCCAGTCTACTCAACCTCTCCTCGTAATCCAACCCCTTCAGCTCTGGGATTAACCTCGTGAATCTCCTCTGCACACCCTCCAGTGCCAGTACGTCCTTTCTCAAGTAAGGAGACCAAAACTGAACACAATACTCCAGGTGTGGCCTCACTAACACCTTATACAATTGCAGCATAACCTCCCTAGTCTTAAACTCCATCCGTCTAGCAATGAAGGACAAAATTCCATTTGCCTCCTTAATCACCTGTTGTACCTGTAAACCAACTTTCTGTGACTCATGCACTAGCCCACCCAGGTCTCTCTGAACAGCAGCATGTTTTAATATTTTATTGTTTAAATAATAATCCTGTTTGCTGTTATTCCTACCAAAATGGATAACTTCACATTTGTCAACATTGTATTCCATTTGCCAGACCCTAGCCCATTCACTTAACCTATCCAAATCCCTCTGCAGACTTCCAGTATCCTCTGCACTTTTCGCTTTACCACTCCTCTTAGTGTCATCTGCAAACTTGGACACATTGCCCTTGGTCCCCAATTCCAAATCATCTATGTAGATTGTGAACAATTGTGGGCCCAACACGGATCCCTGAGGGACACCACTAGCTACTGATCGCCAACCAGAGAAGCACCCATTAATCCCCACTCTTTGCTTTCTATTAATTAACCAATCCTCTATCCATGCTACTACTTTACCCTTAATGCCATGCATCTTTATCTTATGCAGCAGCCTTTTGTGTGGCACCTTGTCAAAAGCTTTCTGGAAATCCAGATATACCACATCCATTGGCTCCCCGTTATCCACTGCACTGGTAATGTCCTCAAAAAATTCCTCTAGTTTTAAGTCATCATTTGCCAATTTATTAAACAATTTACTGTCTGAAAAAATGTTACGCATGGAATACCAAAGGAGTTAAGCAGGCTCATTGTCAGTTTTGTGTCCAATAATGTTTAAATTAAAACCATGTAGTGAGCTTCCCCGGTTTAGCTGATGTAAACAGCAAATGATTCTGCATACAGGCGGGAGGTTGTAGGTACAATTATGCTGAATCTTAAAAGGACTGCATTACAACTGTCTTCAGTATTCCTGGCTTAAACGTGGGTAAGTCAGCTAAGGTGTGGAGATCTCAATGGGAGCGTCTCCATGTATGTACAGGACAGGATTGGCCCAGCTGTGATCACCTCAATGGAACAACCTGTTTACACTCTGGACTCACAACTGAAGAATGTACATTTGCACCAAGTGTGCCTCAAAGTCATATGCCAGCTTGAGTGGGTACCTTTAGAGGTGAAAAATTGAAACAGTCATTGGATTTAAAATGGAGATCATCACAGACATAATTTCAGTATTACATACTCTTCTCCCTCATTCTGCCGTTCCATATAATGTTGGCGATGTCATACCATTGCAAATTTTCTACAGAATTCTCAAATAAATGTCAACATTTTTCTATGATTGGAAAGATAATTTTCTTCTACTCCAAGTGCCAGGTACTGTATTGTCCCCGTGTGTATGTGCTATTAATAAAAACAGCTTTTCATCTGTTTTTGGAATTTGAAGAACATGCATTAACCAGCTGTGACTTTGCTTTATGACAATTCCCCAGAAGAATTTGTCGAATGTTAACTTTTCCTCAGGACACACACCACTTTGGTAGGCAACATAAACTCTGTCCCTGATTTCTGTTCTAAAACTGTCCTTCAGCCTTATGAGACTTCCCATTTCTGTGTCTTTGTGTCAGTACACATCGTAAATTAATTGCTTGAAAGTCATTTGAATGTCAATTATGAATGCAGACATGTTTTGCAAGAATCTTAGTTTAAAAACTATCACGATAGAAGGTTAACTTCATGCAAAGGGGCAGCAGGGTAGCATGGTGGTTAGCATAAATGCTTCACAGCTCCAGGGTCCCAGGTTCGATTCCCGGCTGGGTCACTGTCTGTGTGGGAGTCTGCACGTCCTCCCCCTGTGTGCGTGGGTTTCCTCCGGGTGCTCCTGTTTCCTCCCACAGTCCAAAGGTGTGCGGGTTAGGTGGATTGGCCATGCTAAATTGCCCGTAGTGTCCTAATAAAAGTAAGGTTGGGGGGGGGGGTTGTTGGGTTACGGGTATAGGGTGGATACGTGGGTTTGAGTAGGGTGATCATGGCTCGGCCCAACATTGAGGGCCGAAGGGCCTGTTCTGTGCTGTACTGTTCTATGTTCTATGTATAAACAACTCCTCTTCTTCTTCGTCCATCCCTCGGGACCGAGGATGAATTTCTTCCACTCCACACTTCCGTTCCAAGATTGTGGATTCTAAATCCAATTCTGCCACGGGTGGAGCAGGTTGTATTTAATGAGGCGGATGGGTGAGATGTTCAGATTTTGGCCCATTCCTTCCGGTGTTCCTGTATTGTATTGTTCTTTGTTCTTTAAGCAAGAGGTGGACAGGGAAAGGATTGGACCACTTAAAGACAGTGGGGGGAATCTATGTGTTGAGCCAGAGATAATGGGCAAGGTTCTAAATGAGTACTTGGCATCAGTGTTCACCAAAGAAAGGAACTTTGTGAAAGATGATTCTTGGGTCGGTGTGTGGACAGTCTGAATCATGTTAACATCGAAAAGGAGGTGGTATTAAGGTAGATAAGTCTCCTGGGCCGTTAGGATTTACCACAAAATACTGAGGGAAGCAAGGGAAGAAATTGCTGGGGCATTGACTGACATCTTTGTATCCTCATTGGCTACAGGTGAGATGCCAGAGGACTGGAGAATAACTAATGTGGTTAAGAAAGGTAGCAGGGATAGTCTTAGAAACTATAGGCCAGTGAGCCTCACGTGGGTGGTAGGTAAATTATTGGAGAGAATTCTCAGGGGCAGGATTTATACTCATTTGGAAACAAATTGACTCATTAGTGATAGACAGCATGGTTTTGTGAAAGGGAGGTCACGTCTCACTAACTTGATCTGAGTTTTTTTGAGGAGGTAACAAAGATGATTAATGAGGGGAGGGAGGTGGATGTTGTTTACATGGACTTCAGTGAAGCCTTTGTTTGACAAGGTGCCTCATGGCAAACTGGTACAAAAGGTGAAGTCACACGGGATCAGAGGTGAGATGATAAGATGGATACAGAACTGGCTCGGTCACAGAAGGCAAAGGGTCGCAGTAGAAGGGTGTTTGTCTGAATGGAAGGTTGAGACTGGTGGTGTTCCACAGTGATCTGTGCTGGGGCCTCTATTTGTAGTATACATAAATGATTTAGTGGAAAATATAGCTGGTCTGATTAGTAAGTTTGCGGATGACACTAAGGTTGGTGGAGTGGCAAATAGTATTGAGGAGAGTCAGAGGATACAACAGGACATAGATAGGTTGGAGACTTGGGCAGAGAAATGGCAAATTGAGCTTAATCCGGACAAATGTGAGGTAATGCATTTTGGTAGATCTAACACAGAGGGGAAATATACCGTAAATGGCAAAACTCTTAGGAATATGGAAAGTCAGAGAGATCTGGGCATGCAGGTGCACAGATCTTTGAAGGTGGCAACACAAGTGGACAAGGTAGTCAAGAAAGCTTAAGGAATGCCTGCCTTCATTGGCCAGGGGCATTGAGTTTAAAAGCTGGCAAGTCATGCTGCAGTTGTATAGAACCTTAGTAAGACACTTGGAATATTGGGCTCAATTCTGGTCGCCACACTACCAGAAGGATGTGGCGACTTTGGAGAGGGTGCAGAGGAGGTTTACCAGGATGTTGCCTGGTCTGGAGGGTGTTCGCTATGTGGAGAAGCTGAATAGACTCGGAGTGTTTTCATTAGAAGACGAAAGTTGAGGGGTGGCCAGAGGTCTACAAGATTATGTGGGGCATGAATAGAGTGGATAGGCAGGATAGAGGGGACATAGGTTTAAGGTCTGTGGGGCAAACTTTAGAGGAAATGTGCAAGCAGATACAGTAACAGTGTTCAAAAGGCATCTTGACAAACACATGAATATGATGGGTATCGAGGGATATGGCACAAGAAAGTGCTGAAGATTTTGGCAAAGCTTGGTATCATTACCAGTACAGGCTTGGAGGCCCAAGGGCCTGTTCCTGTGCTATATTGTTCTTTGTTTGTTCTTGGCTTTCACATGGGCCTGTCGGAGACATTCAAAATGGTTGGCATCTTGGTGGATGGTTCTCCTTAGATTTGCGTGGTCTCCAACAACAGATTCCCATGTATCAGTCGGGATATGGCATTTTTCAGGGGAACTTGGAGAACATCCCTGAAAGGTTTCCTCTGCTCTCCCGATAACTACTTGGCGTGACCAAACCAAACCACACCCCTAAGCCTCCTGCAAGCCAAGGAAAAGAATCCCAGTCTATCCAGCCTCTCCTTATAACTCAAATCATCAAGTCCTAATAGCATCCCAGTAAATCTTTTCTGCACTCTTTCTAGTTTAATAATATCTTTTCTATAATAGGGTGACCAGAACTGTACATAGTATTCCAATTGTGGCCTTACTATGTCGTGTACAACTTCAAGACATCCTAATTCCTGTCTTCAATGTTCTGGCCAATGAAGCCAAGCATGCTGCCTGCCTTTTCACCAACCTGCCAACCTGTAACTCCACTTTCAAGGAGCTGTGAACCTGTACCCCTAGATCTTTGTTCTATAACTCACCCCAACTCCCTAACACTAACCGAGTAAGTAGGCCCTGCCCCGATTTTATGTCCCAAAATGCATCATCTCACATTTATCTAAGTTGGACTCCATCTGCCATTCATCGGCACACTGGCCCAATTGATCAAGATCCCATTGCAATCCTAGATAACCTTTTTCACTGTCCACTATGCCACCAATCTTGATGTCATCCAGTAAATTACTAACCATGCCTCCTAAATTCTCATCTAAATCATTATTATAAATAACAAATAGCAGTGGACCCAGCGCTGATCCCCGAGGCACACCGCTGGTCCCAGGCCTTCCGTTTGAAAAACAACCCTCTACAACCACCCTTCTGTCGTCAAGCAAATTTTGTAACCAATTGGTTACCTCACCCTGGATCCCTTGAGATTTAGCCTTAACTTTTCATATAAATGTTTTTAAAAGATCAAATCATATTTTATTCTGCAGTTGTTCACCCATGGGTTGCTTCACGTAATGTCAGCCATTGTCCTATTCCGCTGCTTCTCTGACATTCACTTCAGTGAACCTGGCAGAAATCAGTGAAAATTAACAATCAATTTAAGCCCCTGGAAAGTTTTTTACTTGAGAGTTACTCTTGAAGTTGTGCACAATTTTTGTTCTGTATGCCTTGTATAGCTCGTACTTCCACCCCGTATGTCATGTTTGGTCAGACACACTTCTCCATAATACCAGTGGTATTTTCTTATCACACAGAATATCTGCAATTCCCAAAGGAACTCCATCCTGCCCTAATCCTACTCTGTGCTTCTTCATTTGTACATTCCTCCATCTTTAATGTTTGACCCAGATATTTGTATTCAATCTCAAAATATGAGCTTGTTAAAGTAATGTTTTATCAAAAAAAATGTGAATGAACTAATGGGGATTAGTGGAGATAGAAAATTGAGTTAAAGTTTTGAGCGCTGAAGAGTCGTACAGAATTGAAACTTTAACTCTATTTTCTCTCTCCTCAGAAGCTGGCAGACTTGTTGAGTTTTTCCAGCTTTTTCTGTTTTGTTCCAGATTCCAGCATCCATTGTAATTTGCTTTTATAATAGGGGTTCATTCCGGAGGACCAAACACCATTTCACTCTCAAAAGGTCAGATGTGACTCACGCCATCCAAGGGTTTATAAATAACAACATACATAGAGCAAGGAGGTTATGTTGAACTTGTATAGGTCACTGGTCGAGCCTCAGTTGGATTACTGTATCCAGATCTGAGTGCCGAACTTTAGGAAAGATGTGAGACATTGGCGATGGTACATAGAACATAGAACAGTACAGCACAGAACAGGCCCTTCGGCCCTCAATGTTGTGCCGAGCCATGATCACCCTACTCAAACCCACGTATCCACCCGTAACCCAACAACCCCCCCCTTAACCTTACTTTTATTAGGACACTACGGGCAATTTAGCATGGCCAATCCACCTAACCCGCACATCTTTGGACTGTGGGAGGAAACCGGAACACCCGGAGGAAACCCACGCACACAGGGGGAGGACGTGCAGACTCCACACAGACAGTGACCCAGCCGGGAATCGACCCTGGAGCTGTGAAGCATTTATGCTAACCACCATGCTACCCTGCTGCCCGGTGCAGGAAAGATTCAGGAGAATGTTTCCAGGCACGAAGAATTTCAGGTATGAAGACAGATTCCTAGAAGGATAGGGGCAGGGGCATGGGAACACCACCACCTGCAGGTGTCCTTCGAGATTACACACCATCCTGACTTGGGATTGTGTCACTGTTCCTTCAATGTGGCTGGGTCAAAATCCTTGAATTCCTTTCTTAATAGTACTGTGGGTATCCCTACACCAGATGGACTCAGGCAGTTCAGTCAAGTGGCGGACTCCTGTTTTCTCCCCGTGGGCGGCACGGTGGCACAGTGGTTAGCACTGCTGACTCACTGCACCAGGGATTCAATTCCGGCCTCGGGTGACTGTCTGTGTGGAGTTTGCACTTTCTCCCCATGTCTGCATGAGCTTCCTCCGGATGCTCCGGTTTCCTCCCACAGTCCAAAGATTGGGTGGATTGGCCATAATCAATTGCCCCTTAAGTGTCCAAAAGGTTAGGTGGGGTTACTAGGTTATGGGGATAGGATGGGCCTGATCCTTGGTAGGATGCTCTTTCAGAGGGTCGGTGCAAACTTGACGGGCCGAATGGCCTTCTTCTGCATTGTAGGGATTGTATCATTCTCGAGATTGCGGAAGTTTGGACTGTTTTGCTTGGAGCATAGAAGGCGGGGAGGAGATTTGATTGAGGTTTGCAAAATCATGGGGGGTTGGGACCGAATAGATAAGGAGCAAATGTTCCATTCATGGGAGGATCGAGGACATGAGGGCACAGATTTAAAATAAATAGCAAAAGAAGCAAAAGCGATACGAGAAAAAAACCTTTACACACAAGTGGTTATGGTCTGGAACACACTACCTGTAAATGTGATGGAGGCAGATTCAAACAAGGCATTCAAAAGAAAATTAGAATATTGTTTGAAGAGGAAGTGTGCAGGATTATGCGGAGAAGATGGGAGAATGCCACTAAGTGAACTGCCCATTCGGAGAACTGGCAGAGACACCACCAGCCTACTGGCTTCCTTTTGCGCTGTGATAATGATGTGAAAGTCTGTGAAATGAGAAGAAGTGGTATGTGAACAGTTTATGGACTACAGGTGCAGAAAATTTGTGTCTTTAATTTACTGAATGTTTAGGGATTACTAACATGGTGGACAGGGAAGGATCCATGGATGCAGTCTATATGGATTAACAGAAGGCTTTGATTTGGTTTCCCAAATGAGACTATCAACAAAAGTAAACGCATATAGAATTTGAGGTAAACATTTGGCATGGATTATTGATTGGTTGGGACATAAAAGACAGACTGACAGAAAGTGGCAAATACCACTCAAACCTGAGTGACAACAAACTCCAAATGAAAGGAGGGGAGTGAATGATAAGATTCATAGAACAATACAACAGAAGGCCATGTGGCCCTTTGTTACTGTGGTAGGTCTTGAGCTATCCAATTAGTCTCCTCCCCTGCTTTTTACCCAAGGAGCTCCCACTCTGCAATTTACCTCATGCCATTCCCCCACCTTCTCTCTGTAATCCTGCAAATTCTTTATTTTCAAATAATAACCCATTTCCTCTTGAATGCTACGATTGAATCTGCCTCCGCCACACTCTGGCAGTACACTGCAGATCCTAACCACATACTGAGCAAAGGTTTTTCCTCGTGGATCCATAGCTTCTTTTGCCAATTACCTTAAATCTGTGCCCTTTTGTTCTCGATCCTTCCACCAATGAGAACAGTTTCTCCGTATCTAGCCTGTCCAGACCCGCCCATGATTTTGAACACCTCTAGCAAACCTCCTCTCACCTTTCTCTGCTCCAAGGAAAACAGTCTCAACTTCTCCAGTACATGTAACTAAAGATCCTCATCCCTGGAACCATTCTCATGAATCTTTTCTCTAAAGTCTCCACATCTCATCTAAAATGTGGAGCCCGGATCTAGACAATTCTCCAGATGAGGCCTAACCAGTGTTTAATACAGGTTTACAAGTAAACTTTAACGACGGGTCCAACAGATTTTAATTAGGGCATCAAATGATGTAGACCAATGGCTGGTAAATGGACCATGATCTAACTGAATGGTGGAACAGGTTCAAGAGACTGAATAGTCAACCCTTTTTGCTATGTTTCTATGAAAATACTGCAATAATCCTATTTTAAGATTTTTTTCTATTTTTACAGACAAGGTATATTGTTCACCTGATAGCACACAACATCAAGTCAGGGTTGGAGACAAACAATTTGAAGGTTTAGAGCTTCTCAATTTAAATGGAAAATGTGACATGCGTATGTTACACAGTGCTCCGCACGAGGAAGCAAACTATAATCTCTCAAATCAGAGCAGTTCCAGTTTACTTGTGTGCGTGGCACAGCCTTTATGTTTCCAATATACTTCAATCACCCTGTCTATAATACATTCAGTCTCTGCAGTGTCTAGGGTTCACAAGCTGACCCATCTGTGTCTCTTATCTGATTGGCTCTGACCTACAAGATGGCTTTCTCCCCAGTACACAGTCCAAAATATTGGGCAAATGTTTTATCAGTAATAACTACCCACTACATTTCCGATCGACTTTACTGACAATATGTTCTTTTCATTATCCAGATGCACTCTGGCTAGCAAGTGTTCCGAGATTCAATAGTGGAGATAATGAGATGCAGTGCAGTTGTTCCTTCTTTGGTGACATCATTAGCCCAGCTGTCACTTTCTATTTATGAAGTGGTCTGTCTCACACACACAATGACAGGCCTCTACTGGCATCTCACCCTTTTGCATTCCCACATTCCTTGTTATTCTGAACAGAGTAATGAAAGACCAACACCTGGTGTCACTGGATTCATTCAGCCAGCTACTGCAGTGCCTCAAACTGAACAACAAATTCAAGGAAGCCAAACATACTGCTGCTCAGTACAAATTGTTGTTTCTCATTTCACTCCAGAAGCTGCATGGAATTGGAAAGATGACACCTCAAGTCGGGTAAAGTTAAAAATGATCTACTGATAGCACTGAGCTCATTACAGAATCAGTTCTGCACTACAAAATGCAAATTTGTAACGTTTTAAAGTGATCCACATATTTTTTACTTGGGGAAATTCAAGTTAAAACAAGTCAGCCAATTTTTTTAATTATCTAAACTAAAAAGGTATACAGAAAGGGTCACTTCGGCTCTGAATCAATTTCTTAGTATACAAGGCATAAACGACAACAAATTCCAAAACTGCTTTGTAGTACATTCTTGTACCAGGTTCTGGTACATTTGTACCTGTGAGTTTCGTTTCAAAACCGTGACACAGTTTATCATTGCAATGAAAATTGAAACTAGCAGTGTTAAGCAGGCGTAACTGACTGTTTACAGTTTGGGTGTGATACAACTAATTTCAGGACTGGTCATGAGTGAAAACAAGCAAACATCAAAAGGGACTATCCAAACTGTTCTTGCTCATCTCACCCATAAACATGCTTTCATGTAGTCAACACCATACAATTTAGTTTTCCACTAAATCTTCTACTGTGTTGCAAGAACAGAGGTAAGAGTGATTATAAAAGGAAATGTATTGTTCATGAATACCTCACATGCAAAGGTCAAATAATCCCTAAATTTGGTTTTTCATTTACCAGTACAAACAGAAAGTTTCAAATCAACACTCGTACAATCAGATGCACTTCACTTTAGGTCTGTGACCAGGAGAATTTAGACTACTGCTGTTATAAAATGGCAATAGATAAAAAAATTCCTCTGTGAGACTATCAACCAACAATTCTCGCCCCCAATCCCATTCTTCTCATTTTTTTCACACAGGGAAATTTTGTTTCAAAGTGAAACATTTCCACTTATCGTGTTCAAATCTATTGCGAACAGATAATGTTATACTGCTTGCCATTATTTCGGAGAAAGGAAACCTTTCTTAAGACCAATTTCACTGTTAAAAATGTATATATCAGGATCAGATTAGTCACCATGCAGACCACACAATCAACAAGGATTCTACATGGCCAACAGCATTCCCATGATTTCAACCACATCTAAATTGGATAGCTTATTAGTTTTTCTTGCCCTCTTCAGCTGAAACCGAGAGAAAAATAAACCTGTCTGTTGCCACATTCCAAATGAAGGAAATAGCTGAGCACAGGCAGTTTGCAGTCCTGTCAAAAAACGGCACACAACTTACTAATTTGGGTGTGCTTTTAAAGAATATATAAATCAACACTAAGATAATGGTTTTGCAGGCCCGTAACCAGAGGTTGATTTTGTTATTTTTCACTATTTAGTCATCCTGCATCTTGCGCCATCCTTGTAAAGGGATCCTCAGACCTTGGAGTTCACAAGGTTTCATGGAGTCTGTCAAAATAACCAGAGAATGTGTAGAATGTGGGCTGTGCAGAAGGGGCAGCATGGTAGCATGGTGGTTAGCATAAATGCTTCACAGCTCCAGGGTCCCAGGTTCGATTCCCGGCTGGGTCACTGTCTGTGCGGAGTCTGCACGTCCTCCCCGTGTGTGCGTGGGTTTCCTCCGGGTGCTCCGGTTTCCTCCCACAGTCCAAAGATGTGCGGGTTAGGTGGATTGGCCATGCTAAATTGCCCGTAGTGTCCTAAAAAGTAAGGTTAAGGGGTGGGTTGTTGGGTTACGGGTATAGGGTGGATAAGTGGGTTTAAGTAGGGTGATCATTGCTCAGCACAACATCGAGGGCCGAAGGGCCTGTTCTGTGCTGTACATTCTATCTGATATGCTTTTAAACCCACACTGAAGCAACACAGCCATTCTGCAACAGTCATTCTACATGGCCAATAGGAAGTAATTGGACTTTGCCCTTTGCTGCAACATGCTTGTTTGGTGAATTAGACATTCTCAATTCTCCCTCAGTGTACCCGAACAGGTGCCGGAGTGTGGCGACTCGGGGATTTTCAAAGTAATTTCATTGCAGTGTCAATGTACTTGTGACACGAATAAAGATTATTATTACACGTCACTACACCTGTCATCCCAACCTCAATTCCATCTTTTCTTATCCATTCAAGGGATGTGGGCTTCTCTGGCTACGCCAGGATTGATTGCCCATCCCTAACTGGCCTCAAGAAGGTAGTGTTGAGCAGTACAGACACTGTTTAGATGACTCATTCCTATGAGAGGAAGATGGGCTTCTACCCATGAGAGTTTAGAAGTATGACAAATGACCCTATTGAAATATATAAAAACGAACTTAATCGGCTGGATAACAGGAGGATGCTTCCACATGTCGGGGAGACGAGAATGAGGGGACACAGTTTAAGAATAAGTAGTTTCCATTTTAATCTAAGATAAAGAAAAGTTTTGTTCTCCTAGGTGTGGAATTTCCTTCCCCAGATAGCAGTGGACGCTGAATCGTTGAATATCCTCATGGCAGAGTTAGACAAATTTTTGATTGATTGATTGATTGATTTGATTTATTGTCACATGTACTGAAGTACAGTGAAAAGTATTTTTCTGCGGCCGAGGGAACGTACACAGTACATACATAGTAGACAAAAGAATAAGCAACAGAGAACCTTGACAAATGGTGCATCGACAAACAGTGATTGGTTACAGTGCAGACAAGGGGCCAAACAAAGCAAATACATGAGCAAGGGCAGCATAGGGCATCGTGAATAGTGTTCTTATAGGGAACAGATCAGTCCGAGGGGGAGTAATTGAGGAGTCTTGTAGCTGTGAGGAAGAAGCTATTCCTATGTCTGGATGTGCAGGTCTTCAGACTTCGGTACCTTCTGCCTGATGGAAGGGTCTGGAAGAAGGCAGTGCCTGGGTGGGAGTGTTCTGTGATAATTCTGTCTGTCTTCCTAAGTCAACGGGAGGTGTATACAGAATCAATGTGGGGGTGGCAAGCTTGTGAAAAGCATTGGGCTAAGTTCACCACATTCCACAAGTTTCTTGCGATCTTGGATCGAGCAGTTGCCATACCAGGCTGTGATGCAGCCGGATAAGATGCTCTCTTTCGCACATCTGTATGAGTTTGTGAGAGTCGATGCAGGCATCCAAATTTCTTTAGCTTCCGGAGGAAGTAGAGACGTTGTTGATAGACAGGGGTCTCAAGGGGTATGGACAGCAAAGTGGAATTGAGACCACAACCAGATCAGCCATGATCTTATTGAATGCGGAACAGGTTTGAGAGGCTGAATGGCCTACTCCTGCAATGTTGCTACATCAACGGAAGAATTGCTATTAATCTACAACTTCTTCCAATTCTTAGAACATCATGAAACATTTAAAGATTGTTTTTTTTATCATGCTACAGAATGAACCTATATTAGAAAAATCTTCATGACACAAATTACAAATTTTGTATTGAAGATACTTATTAGCTTTGAATGATATTTTGTTCAAAATGTTAGTTAAATGTATCCAGATTTATTTTGCACGAAATTAGGACGCCATTGGTTCTGAAGCAGTTAAAACCACAAACTGCAAACATACTTAGAAGGAAGTGATTAGGCACTTAATAAAGTACAGCTGCTCAATGTTTCAAATAAAGGGTTTCTGTCAAGGAAATACCATACTTCCTCGAATGCAAACCCTTAAATATTGGCAAGTCGCATTCAATTGTCAGGAACATGGCTCAAACCAAAGCATTAGATTTGCGTCTTAAATCTAATGTTATACTAATGTTAAGAGGTCTATCTGCCAGACATAAATAATTACAGAAGTGCACTGCTGTCAGAATTCATCTCATTCCTTACTGGAATTAATTGACAAAATATTGACAAATCAGTTGGTTTTTTAAAAAAGATTTTTTTTTAATTTCAGGTGCACTATTTCAACATTTCAACCCAACTAAAAAGAGTATGAAAATCATAGAATCCCTCCAGTACAGAAGGAGGCAATTTGGGCTATCAAGTCTGCATCGACTCTCTGAAAGAACACCCTACCTAGGTCCACGCCCCAATCCTATCCCCAGAATCCCACCTAACCTTTGGACATTACGGGGCAATTTAGAATGGCCAATCCACCTAACCTGCACATCTTTGGACAGTGGGAGGAAACTGGAGCACCCGGAAGGAACCCACGCAGACACGGGGAGAACGTACAAACTGCACACAGTCACCCAAGGCTGAAATTAAACCTACGTCCCTGGCACTGTGAGGCAGCAGTAGTAACCACTGTGCCGCCACTTTTATTTGTAGAATAGATGTGAAACACCCGCAAGAAGCCCTTATCTTGACTAATTTCCCTCCCTGTGAACAGCCCCTAACCTGACTAATTCCCAATCATTGTGACCAGCCCCTACCAAAAATTAAAAAGTGCTGCATTTTATAGAAAGCAAAAACCGAGTTACGATTATTGTCAAATCTCGGCTAGTAGACCAAGAAGCTGGTTATGATTTCCGATTCCTATAACAATAAACCTCAGCTAACAGGTTGGGATGCTAGCTACCTGGGCACTGTAAGGATAAATGAATTAATATCAGAAAAACTGATGTTGCAAACAATTTCAGCCCCAACATAAAAATGAGAAACAAATCAAATAAAAACATTGCACCCATCCGTTTAACTGTGGGCGGTTTCTTAATTTATGACAAATTACGCCCTGGTTCTGGAAACAACAAGCTGTCTCAATTTTTGTTTACTGCATAACTGTTTTTCCCGCATCATCTACGAGAATGGAAAATATGAGGAACAGGATCCATGCATGCTGTTGCTCATGACCAGTATATCTAAATGTAAATCAAATCTTGCTACATTTAATCCAAATTAACACAAACCCGTTAATCCTACTCCAGATGCAATGAACTGCTGTTCTTGTTGAACACAAAGTCATTGGTGTAAACAATGCACATGAGAAGATGTGCAGATTACATCTCTTTGTTCACACTGAACCTTTACCATAAATCCCATTCATGTCAAGAATCAAGAAGACATGCAGCCTTGTTCTTGCCCTAATCCTGGAAAATGCATTTTTTAATGCTGTTGCCAAAATATGAACGTTTGTTTTTACAATGGTGTAATATTTCTACACTGATGCTTATAACAGCCAATTAAGGTCCTATTTTTAAACCATACAAGGATGTGTAGGTTTAGAATAAACAGGCAATAAGACAATTTTCTTCTCAGGTTTAACACAACTTTATTATACAAAATTACATTTTAGTTACCTCTAAAAAAAGGTACTAAAAAAATTAATCAGTAGAAAATTAATAGAAACCTACATAAAAAGTGAACACATTTCTTGCATCCCACTTTTAAACTACAATGGAACCAAATGCAAAGAATCTGTTCACCACTATCCTGTATCTATGCACGTCAGGTATTTTTGTCATCAAACTTTGTGAGGATGCTCTTTCCTTTGGTTGTCTACGTTAGCATTCCAATTTAGATTCAGATGTCTTCTCCTGTGAAGGTGAAAGTGCTCAAAAGCCATTTTACATTTGCTGTAATCTGTCACTCTGAAAACCCATCTGCCATTCAGTTACTATTTTCAAAGCTAATTACAGTCAACTTCAATATAAAAGCAAAATACTGTGGATGCTGGAAAGCTGACTTCTAGTCAAATTATATTTCTTTTAATTTACTACAATGTGGTCACAATGTGGTCTCTACATTGGGGAATCCAAAAGCAGATTAGGTGACTGTTTTGCGGGATACCTCCGCTCAGGGCGCAAGCATGACCCCATGCTTCTGGCCACTTGCCGTTTTAATTCATCAGCTTGCTCCCACGCTCACATCCTTGCCCTGCTGCAGTGCTCTATTGAAGTTCAAGGAACAGCATCTAATCTTCCAAATTGACATTTTACAGCTCATACATTACCCCCAACTTCAAGAGCCCTTGTTTTGAATTAGAATTTTTTGTTTGACACCCTATCAAATGCCTTTTGCAAATCTAAGTATACCACATCTACTGGTTATCCTTTCTCTACCCAACCAGTTGCTGTTATTTCCTAACAGGCAGCATCCTTATAAATCTGCATGACATGCTCTCTTCTTGGCTCAATTTTCTTCCATTAGTGTGGAGTCCAAAATGCACACAGTGATCTTGCATTTCAACTTCTATTCCCCTTGCCCAATGTGTTTTTTTAAAAGGTGTTATCGTTACTGCTTTCAATGCCTGGGCGCCGAAATCTTCTCCTCTTCAACATCACTGCATTAGGATTGATCTTACCTCCTCTTCTATTAATCTGTCTCAAGGAACACCCTGTGCTTTAAATCGCCAATGCATTAAGACAACAATCACTCCCCAAGTGCAACTATTTAACCAAATGGATACATTCATGGCCATAATTCAAATGAACACAATGGGGAAAAAACAGGGCAGCAAGGTGGCGAAGTTGTTAGCACTGCTGCCTCAAGGTGCCGTGGACCTGGGTTTGATCCCAACCCCTGGTCACTGTCCTGTGGAGTTTGCACATTCTCCCCGTGCCTGCATGGATCTCACCCCCACAACCCAAAAAGATAGGCAGGGTACGTGAATTGGCCACACTACCTTGCCCCATAAATTGGAAAAAAAAAGAATTGGGTACTTAAAAAATTTAGAAACAACAGAAGAAAAACATTTTCAGTTTGGGGCCTTCTTTAAGAGCATAAAATAAAATATTTTGAATGTAGTTAGATTGAAGATCATGAAACCTTACCTAAAGTGGGTGTGTAAAAGTTTTCAATACTTTCAAGGCATAATTTAAATAGGCAAACTGCAGGCTTTCTAGCTGCACCATTCACCCTGTATTTAGATTTTCAAATGTTCATTCCAGCCCAATATCTCTCATTAAATTTTCTTTCTATTGTTCATTTGATGCACGTCGAAACTCATCAACGTGCTTCAAAAACTTCACTGGCAAAAAATTCACTAAAGCATTCACTTCTTTGTTTCTTAATATGGAGTGCACTTCCAACTTACCCAAGCCAGGAAATTTAGTTGCAGATTGGAAAGGATCAAGGTGCCTCAAGAATTGTCTATTGTCAATTAACCTAAATCTTAGAATTGTACTTTCCATTATCCCTATAAACCCTGTGCTCAGAATCAACCTTGCAATTATTCCAGATATAGGCAGCATCGTAGCACAGTTGCTTCACAGCTCCAGGGTCCAAGTTTCAATTTCCGACTTGGGTCACTGTCTGTGCGGACGGTCTGCATGTTCTCCCCGTGTCTGCGTGGACTTTCACAACAGCAAAACTGGCACCACACCTGGACCGATTCCATTAATGTTACGGCGCTAGCATGGGCACCGTAGAACACAATCGATTCCAATGAAAATGGTGCCGGATTCACCAGGTGCATGATTGATACTCAGGAGGCTGACAAACTGCAGCCGCATATACACATTACAATCCCCACATACGCCATCCCAGCCAACAAGGTAGCACTGGTTGTGCTGGAGCGCGACCATACAGCTGATGGGTCGGCTGGAGCCAGAGGGCACCTAGGGAAAAAGCCTGTGGGACACCAATACTACCCGTGGCCCTAATTTCACAGTGGGCTGTTAGCCCATCCATCCTGACCCCACAGCCCACCTCCTGGCCACCCGCCACAACTTCCCCCGGATCAGGCACAAGACCCCCCCCCCCGGACAACGGAACAACTGTCAGCAAACTATGGCAATATTGGACATTTATCGTAGCCCCTTTATTTCCCTCAGCAGCCACAACGCTGGTTTCATGATTTTTAAAAGCCCAAGTGAACCGCGCCATCGGGAACTCGGCCCATCAGAGACTATGGAGCATGGAGAATACCAGTTCAGGCCCGCAAATGACATGCCAACTTCATCCACTGTACGAGCATTCCAGTATGCATTGATTTGCCATCAAATCGACGCCCGCCACAATATTGGCGTCGGAACCTATTCTTTGTCCAATCGCGTTTACGTTTTGGCGTAAGCAAATGGAGAATCTCACCCAGAATCTTATACAAACGACTTCCACTTGTGACCAAGGAGTGATTGGTCACATAAAGGGCTGTTCCTGTTCACTGTTGACTGTTAGTGAGGCAGGCAGGGGGAACCTGAGTTCAGGAGTGCAGGAGCCTCAGCCCTTGACCTTGTCCAACAGGTATGAGACTCTTGCTCCCTGTATGGATGAGGAAAAGGGCTCTGGACAGGATGAGCCAGCTGACCACGGTACCATGGTGCAGAAGGCCATTCAAGAGGGGGGAGTAAAAAGACAAGTAGTTGTTATAGGGGATTCTATAATTAGGGGGACAGATAGTATCCTATGCAAGCCGGATCGGGAGTCTCGCATGGTGCGTTGCCTGCCCGGTGCCAGGGTGCGGGACATCTCTGACCGGCTTGAAAGGATATTGGAGTGGGAGGGGGAGGGGGAGGATCCAGTTGTTGTGGTCCACGTTGGCACTAACAACATAGGTAAAGCTAGGGTGGAGGACCTGTTCGGGGACTATCAAGCACTAGGAAGAAAATTGAAATACAGGTCCTCAAGGGTCATAATCTCCGGATTACTGCCCGAGCCACGTGCCAATTGGCATAGGGAAAATAAAATTAGGGAAGTAAACACGTGGCTAAGGGATTGGTGTGGGAAAGAGGGATTCCACTTCATGGGACATTGGCATCAGATTTGGAACCGGGGGGGATCTGTACCGTTGGGACGGTCTCCACCTGAACCGATCTGGAACCAGTCTTCTAGCGAAGAGGATAAATAGGGTGGTCAGTAGGACTTTAAACTTCTGAGTTGGGGGGAAGGGAAAGTGAAAGCGACAGGGAGCATGGAGTTAAATGGCAAGATACGCAGGAGGATAACATGTAGGCAGGTGGATTTAAGCTTGAGGCAGACTAGGAATTCAACAAAAAGGAAGGATAACTTTGGACATCTTAGGACTTCCAATATCTGTAATGATAAGAAAGTTAGCATTAAGGCACTTTACCTGAATGCTCGTAGCATTTGTAACAAAGTAGACGAACTAATGGCACAAATCATCGTGAAGATTATGATGTGGTAGGCATCACAGAGACATGGCTGCAGGGGGTTCAGGACTGGCAGTTAAACATCCAAGGATATACAACCTATCGAAAAGACAGGGAGGTGGGCCGAGGGGGTGGGGGTGCCTTGTTAGTTAAGAACAAAATTAAATCTATGGCACTAAACGACATAGGGTCGGATGATGTGGAGTCTGTGTGGGTAGAATTGAGGAACCACAAAGGCAAAAAAACCATAATGGGAGTTATGTACAGACCTCCTAACAGTGGTCAGGACCAGGGGCGCAACATGTACCGGGAAATAGAAAAGGCATGTCAGAAAGGCAAAGTCACGGTGATCATGGGGGACTTCAATATGCAGGTGGATTGGGTAAATAACATAGCCAGTGGATCCAAAGAAAAGGAATTCATGGAATGCTTACAAGATGGCTTTTTGGAACAGCATGTCATGGAGCCCACAAGGGAGCAGGCTATTCTGGACCTAGTGCTATGTAATGAGCCAGACTTTATAAAAGATCTTAAAGTAAGGGAACACTTAGGAAGCAGCGATCATAATATGGTTGAGTTCAGTCTGCAGTTTGAAAGAGAGAAGGCAAAATCGGATGTAATGGTGTTACAGTTAAATAAAGGTAATTACGAGGGCATGAGAGAGGAACTGGCGAAAATCGACTGGAAGCAGACCCTAGTGGGGAAGACAGCAGAGCAAAAATGGCAGGAGTTTGTATGCATAATTGAGGACACTGTAAAGAGGTTCATCCCCAAGAAAAGAAAGATTATCCGGGGAGGGATTAGACAGCCATGGCTGACAAAGGAGGTCAGGAAATGAATCAAAGAAAAAGAGAGTTCCTATAAAGTGGCCAAAAGCACTGGGAAATCAGAAGATTGGGAAGGCTACAAAAACAAACAGAGGTTAACAAAGAGACAAATAAGGAAGGAGAGGATCAAATATGAAGGCAAGCTAGCCAGTAATATAAGAAATGATAGTAAAAGTTTCTTTCAATACATAAGAAACAAACGACAGGCCAAAGTAGACATTGGGCCAATTCAAACTGATTCTGGAAGGCTAGTGATGGGAGACGAGGAAATGGCTGGAGAACTTAATAAGTACTTTGCGTCTGTCTTCACAGTGGAAGACATGAGTAATATCCCAAAAATTATAAAGGGTCAGGGGGCTGAGTTGAGTATGGTTGCCATTACAAAAGAGATGGTGCTAAAAAAGCTAAAAGGTCTTAAAATTGACAAATCTCCTGGCCCCGATGGGCTACATCCTAGAGTTCTGAGGGAGGTGGCTGAAGAAATAGCGGAAGCGTTGGTTGAGATCTTTCAAAAATCACTGGAGTCAGGGAAAGTCCCGGACGATTGGAAGATCGCTGTTGTAACCCTCTTGTTCAAGAAAGGATCAAGACAAAAGATGAAAAATTATAGGCCAATTAGCCTAACCTCGGTTGTTGGTAAAATTCTAGAATCGATCGTTAAGGATGAGATTTCTAAATTCTTGGAAGAGCAGGGTCGGATTAGAACAAGTCAACATGGATTTAGTAAGGGGAGGTCGTGCCTGACGAACCTGTTAGAATTCTTTGAGGAGGTAACAAGTAGGTTAGACCAGGGAAACCCAGTGGATGTGGTCTATCTGGATTTCCAAAAGGCCTTTGATAAGGTGCCACACAGGAGGCTGCTGAGTAAGGTGAGGGCCCATGGTGTTCGAGGTGAGCTACTGGCATGGGTTGGCTGTCTGACAGAAGGCAGAGAGTTGGGATAAAAGGTTCTTTTTCAGAATGGCAGCCGGTGACCAGCGGTGTCCCACAGGGTTCAGTGTTGGGGCCGCAGCTGTTCATCATATATATTAATGATCTGGATGAAGGGACTGGGGGCATTCTAGCGAAGTTTGCCGATGATACGAAGTTAGGTGGTCAGGCAAGTAGTGCTGAGGAAGTGGGGAGGCTGCAGAAGGATCTAGACATTTTGGGAGAGTGGTGCAGGAAATGGCTGATGCAATTCAACGTGAGAAAATGTGAGGTCTTGCACTTTGGAAAAAAGAATCCAAGCATAGACTACTTTCTAAACGGTGAGAAAATTCATAAAGCCAAAGTACAAAGGGATCTGGGAGTGCTAGTCGAGGATTCCCTAAAGGTAAACATGCAGGTGGAATCCGTGATTAAGAAAGCGAATGCAATGTTGTCATTTATCTCAAGAGGGTTGGAATATAAAAGCAGCGATGTGCTACTGAGCCTTTATAAGGCTCTGGTTAGGCCCCATTTGGAGTACTGTGTCCAGTTTTGGGCCCCACATCTCAGGAAGGACATACTGGCACTGGAGCGTGTCCAGCGGAGATTCACACGGATGGGTCCCTGGAATGGCGGGTCTAACATATGATGAACGGCTGAGGATCCTGGGATTGTATTCATTGGAGTTTAGAAGGTTAAGGGGAGATCTAATAGAAACTTACAAGATAATACATGGCTTAGAAAGGGTGGGCGCAAATAAACTGTTTCCGTTAGGCGAGGAGACGAGGTCCCGTGGGCACAGCCTTAGAATTAGAGGGGTTAAATTCAGAACAGAAATGCGGAGACATTTCTTCAGCCAGAGAGTGGTGGGCCTGTGGAATTCATTGCCGCGGAGTGCAGTGGAGGCCGGGACGCTAAATGACTTCAAGGCAGAGATAGATAAATTCTTGATGTCGCGAGGAATTAAGGGCTACGGGGAGAATGCTGGTAGGTGGAGTTGAAATGCCCATCAGCCATGATTGAATGGCGGAGTGGACTCGATGGGCCGAATGGCCTTACTTCCACTCCTATGTCTTATGGTCTTAAAGTCACAGAAAAGGGCTCTTTTTACCCAGATCCGGGTGGAATTTTGATGAAAAGGCGTGGGCGAATGTTAGAGGAGTACCCCTGGAATGATATGTCTTCTGATCACCGGGCCGGCAGAAAACAGTGAGAGGTTTGGCTGGAAAGTTGAAACAGTCTTGTGCTTCACAGGCAGTCTCTTCCAGCATTCAGGCAGGGGAGGGGCAAGCTGTAAGGCCCCAGATATAGGAACTGATGACTTTTATCAAGGAGGAATTCCATAAGCAGAGGAAAGAAATGCATGAGGATCATGCAAAGGCCATTGCAGAAGCTGTAGTACCCCTGAAGAGTACTTTGGAGCGGATGGAGAGGTGTTTGGAGGTGCAGGGGTCACAGATTTGGGGGATCTCGGACCACAGCGATCGTGTGGTGGCTCTGGAGGCGGAGGTGGGGCTCCAAGGAGACCTTTGTAAAACGCTGAGGGCAAAGGTTGAGGAGCAGGAGAATGCCTCGAGAAGACAGAACTTGCGAATAGTGTGCCTGCCTGAAGGAGTGGACGGTGCGAGTGTCATGAGGTACGACTCGAGGATACTGGCGGGACTGGTAGCAGAAGGGGTGCTATATAAGGCCCCTGAAGTGGACCGAGCACATAGGTCTTTGAGGCAAAAACCTAGAGCTGCGGAGGCGCCGTGGGCAGTGATCACGAGACTCCATAAATTTATGGAGAAAGAGAAAATTCTACGGTGGGCCAGGGAGAAGTGTAGCTGCGACTGGGAGGGAAATAACGCCCGCATTTATCAGGACATCGGAGCCGAGTTGGCAAAACGGCGGGCAGGTTTCAACAAGGTCAAGGCGGTGCAGTACCGGCGGCAGATCAGGTTTGGGGTGCTCTACCTGATGAAATTATGGGCAACGTTCGGAGGCCGGGAGTATTATTTCGAGACCCCAGAAGTGCCCAAAGACTTCATTAAGGAGCATAAACTGGGGGAGAACTGAGTGGACAATGCTTTGGAACCAAGGTGCTGGCACTATGTAATGGTCGGGAGCATGTTTGAAGTGGGTCTAGGGATTGGGGAATTTTCGCCGTTTTTTGTGGACGGAAGTTCAATGTTGAGATTGCAAGGAGTTGTGGGGGTGAAACATTTATGTGGGGATGGGTGTTCCCATCCCCCCTCTTGTTTAATGGGACTGTTTCTGTTTAACATCTGTTTGTTTGCTTTTGGAGAAGGCTACCTGGAGTTCAGGAGAAGTCCTTCTTTGGGTGGGGGAGGGTAAGGCCAGCAGGAGGCCTTCTTCTTTGAGCTGAGGAGTGGGAGGAGGGGGGGGGGAGGAGAGAAGAGGGAGGGGGAGGTCATTAGGATGTGCCTTTGCAGCGGCTCTAGCGTTCACTTCTGGTGAATGGAAGTAAGGTGATGGGGGAGAAGGCCAAGAGGGGTGGCTGGGGGGAGGGGGGAAAAGGGCAAGTGGGGGGCGGGGCAGGGTAAAAGTGTGTGTGTGTGGGGGGTTGGAAAGCGGAGGTGTTTCTGCAACGCGGCAGGGGGTGACAGATGACAGGGTCAAGGGCGAAGAAAGGGGCCATCTGGGATGGGCTAGGTACAGAGTGGAATTAAAGGGGCAGGAATTAAGTGGGGAAGATGACAGATGGTAGAGGGCACAAGCCTCCAGTAAGGTTGGTAACGTGGAACGTCCGGGGACTGAATGGGCCGGTTAAAAGGTCGCAGGTTTTCACGCACCTCAGGAGCTTGAAAACGGGGGTTGTCTTTTTGCAGGAGAGACACCTCCATGTAAAGGACCAGGTTAGGTTAAGGAAGGTGTGGGTCGGGCAGGTTTTTCACTCGGGGTTTGATTTGAAATCGAGGGGTGTGGTGATTTTAATGAGCAAAAAAATGGGATTTGTGAGTGCGAAGGAGGTGAGGGATCCAGGTGGGAGATATGTGATTGTGAGTGGGGTCATGGAAGGGGCACCGGTAGTGTTGGTAAATGTGTATGCCCCAAATTGGGATGATGTGGGTTTTATGAGGAGGTTGCTGGCAGCAATCCTGGATTTGGCCACGTGCCAGTTGATCATGGGAGGAGATTTTAACTGTGTCCTGGAGCCGAGGGTGGATAGATCGAGCCCCAGGTCGATGGGTAGGGTACGAATGGCAAGGGAGCTGGGGACGTTTATCGAGAGGATGGGTATGGTGGATCCATGGCGCTTTCAGAACCCGGGGGAAGGGAGTATTCCTTCTTTTCACACGTCTATTATGTGTATTCGAGGATTGATTACTTTGTAGTGAGTCGGGAGATTTTGGTTGGGGTGGAGGGGGCAGAGTATGCGGGGACAGTTATCTCGGACCATGCACCCCACTGGCTGGATATTCGGTTCAGTACGGGACGAGAGCAGAGGCCGCCCCCCGGAGGTTTGACTCTGGGTTGTTGGCGGATGGAGGTTTTTGTGATAAGGTGCGGTGGGCGATTAGGGATTATGTGGAGTTCAATCAGAATGGGGAGGTGTCAGCGGGCATTTTTTGGGAAGCACTGAAGGCAGTGGTCCGGGGAGAAATTATCTCATTTACTGTTCGTGCGAATAAGGAAAGGAGGGCGGAACATGACCGTCTAGTGAGCGAGATAGTGGACGTGGACAGGGAGTATTCGAGGGTGCCCACCGTGGAGGGATTTGTGAGGAGGAAAAAGTTGCATGGGCAATTTGACAGGCTGACAAGGGGGAGGACGGTAGGGCAACTGCATAGGGCAAGAGGGGTGCAGTACGAGTATGGGGAGAAGGCGAGCCACTTGCTGGCGCACCAACTGCGGAGGCAGGCTGTGTCCAAGGAAACATTGAAGATCCAGACTGGGGCTGGGGATGTGGTGTCAGAGCCAGGGAATATAAATGAGGCATTTAGAGAGTATTACCAGGGACGTCATAAGGCAGACCCAGGAGGAGGAGAGGAGGGGGACATGGGGTGGTTTCTGGATGAGCTGGAATTTCCCCAGGTGGAGGAACCAAAGAGACAGGCATTGGAGGAGCCCCTGGGGCTGAAGGAGGTGCTGGATAGTATCAGGGGTATGAAGTCGGGGAAGGCCCCTGGGCCGGATGGGTACCCGGCAGAATTTTATAAGGAATTTGCGGCGGACCTGGCACCAGATCTGTTGGGGGCGTTTAATGAAGCACTGGACAAGGGGGAGTTTCTGGAGACGATGAAGCAGGCAGTAATCACACTAATCCCAAAAAAGGGGAAGGACCCGGTGGAATGTGGGTCGTATAGACCCATATCACTATTGAACACGGATGTGAAACTATTGGCTCAGTCGTTGGCGGGGAGGATGGAGTATTGTGTCCCGGGGGTGATTGCAGAAGATCAAACAGGCTTCGTGAAGGGCAGGAAGCTCACAAGTAATATAAGACGGCTGTTGAATGTGGTGATGAATCCGTCGAGAGCTCTGGTCGGAGGTGGTGGTGTCCATGGATGCGGAGAAAGCATTTGATCGAAGTTTTGAGAAGGTTTGGGCCGAGATTTGTGGCAAGGGTGCGGTTGCTGTATGTGGCGCCAAGAGCGAGGGTGAGGACGAATGATATGAGCTCACGAAGCTTTGACTTACACAGGGGTACGAAGCACGGGTGCCCGCTGTCGCCGCTGCTGTTTGCGCTTGCCTTGGAGCCATTGGCGATGGCTCTCAGGGGATCAGCAGAATGGCAGGGGTAATGAGGGGACAGAGGGAGCATTGGGTGTCGCTCTATGCCGATGACCTCTTGCTGTATGTTTCGGAATCTGTTGGAGAGTATGGGAAGGATTATGGGCCTATTGGGGAGGTTTGTCGGGTTCTCTCGGGTTCTCTGGATACAAGCTGAATGTAGGGAAAGCAAGGTATTGCCGGTGAATGAGCTGGCACAGCAGGCTAATTTAGGGGGGGGGTTGCCATTTACGGTAGTGAGGGATAGGTTTAGGTACTTGGGGATTCAGGTAGTGAGGGAATGGATGGGGCTCCATAAGTGGAACTTAACAAAGTTGGTGGAGGAGGCCAGGGAGGATCTTAAGAGGTGGGATGCACTGCACTTAACGTTGGCAGGGAGGGTCCAAGCGGTGAAAATGAACATTCTGCCGAGGTTCTTGTTTATCTTTCAGGCTCTCCCGATCTTTATACCAAAGGCCTTATTTCGGAAAGTGGACACAATCATCTCTGACTTTGTATGGGCGGGGAAGGTGCCAAGGGTGGGGAGGCCCCAAGGGTGGGGAGGCCCCTGCTACAGAGGCAGAGGCAGCACGTTGCCAAACGTGCTTCATTATTATTGGGCGTCGAATGTGGACAAGGTGCGGCAGTGGTGGGAAAGAGAAGGGGTAGAGCGGGTTAGGATGGAGGAGGAATCTTGTCAGGGGTCTAGTTTGAGGGCTATGGTGACAGCAGCATTGCCAATGGCTCCGAGTAGGTATTCAGGGAGCCCAGTGGTGCAGTCCACGATGAAGATATGGAATCAGCTGAGGAGGCATTTTAGGGGGAAGGGATGTCGGTGCTAACGCCGCTGTGCGAGAATCATGGGTTTGAGCCTGGGGGGGCAGCGAATCAAGCGCACATGTTTTGGGGTTGTGAAAAATTGGGAAGATTCTGGAGTGATCGCGGTCTTAGCTAGGATAGCGGAGGAGGAAGTGGACCCGGACCCTTTGGTGGCGATATTTGGGGTTTCAGAGAAGCCGGAGCTCATTGAGAGGAGGAAGGCCGATGTC
This sequence comes from Scyliorhinus canicula, assembly GCF_902713615.1. Lineage (NCBI taxonomy): Eukaryota > Metazoa > Chordata > Chondrichthyes > Carcharhiniformes > Scyliorhinidae > Scyliorhinus > Scyliorhinus canicula. The sequence goes on along the minus strand of NC_052157.1, from coordinate 99,580,787 downwards.
TTGGCCTTCGCCTCTGATTGCATGGCGACTAATTTTGCTGGAGTGGCGGTCGGCATCGCTACCGGGGGTAGCGGCATGGTTGGGTGATCTGTATGACTTCCTGTGGTTAGAGAAGATGAAGTATGGTTTAAGGGGCCCAGCAGGGGAGTTTGAGAAAAGGTGGGGGATGTTTGTGACCGTGTTTGAGGAGCTATTTGTCGCAGGGGGGTGAGGAGAGAAAAAGGAGAAAAATCTGTACAAACTATCGTTGATTGTTGGGAATAATGTTTCCCAGGGTGCTTATTTGCTGTAACCTACTTTGATACAAGTTTGAATAAAATGCATTTAAAAACAAACAGAATCTTATACAAACTGCTGCTCCCTACGCCCACTACGCACCATCAGAAGTGTTGTAAACTCAATTATGAGTAACTCATTAGGGGCTGGTTTAGCTCATTGGGCTAAATCACTGGCTTTTAAAGCAGACCAAGCAGGCCAGCAGCACAGTTCGATTCCCGTACCAGCCTTCCCGGACAGGCGCCGGAATGTGGCGACTAGGGGCTTTTCACAGTAACTTCATTGAAGCCTACTCATGACAATAAGCGATTTTCATTTTTCATTTCATTGCTTCTATTACTTGTATATAGCGGGGAAGCACGGTGGCACAGTGGTTAGCACTGCTGCCTACGGCACTGAGGACCTGGGTTCAATTCCGGCTGTGGGTCAGTGTCCGTGTGGAGTTTGCACATTCTCCCGATGTCTGCGTGGGTTTCATTCCCACAACCCAAAGATGTGCAGGTTAGGTGAATTGGTTAAGCTAAAAATTGCCTCTTAATTGGGGAAAAAAAAATTGGGCACTCTAAATTTATTTTTAGAAACTACAATAAACCCCAGCTGTTGTTCATAAAATGGCAACCGGACAACCATGTATTTAGTTATTTGTGGATAATGACAATCAATGTTCAGGAAAAACAATCCATATGCAAGCATTGCCAATATGACAGAATTATGAATATTCTGCAGTGACAGTACTAACGGTCTGGTTGACTGATTCAATTATAGATTCACGGAATCATCTTGTGGTTTTTCTTCATTGAATGGCTTAAGAGTGTGTCAAAAATATTTGTTTCCTTCACGATATAAAGTTAATCCAAAACTTGCCGTTCAAGTATAATCACTCACTCTTTGGAAAAGGTCAATGAATAACGCATCCAATTTATAGTAAAAATCCTGTAACTCCATTAATTTAAGGTTCCTTTAGAAATTTTAGCCTGATTTGTTCAAATAAGATTAATTAGGTACCCATTTAGAGCTACCTGGACATATCGATAATGATCACCAACATTGCTACAACAGGGACATTCTGAATACCAATACAAAAGGTTTCTGATTTATAAGACATTTCAGGATCAAGAGAGCAGAACAGCTTTAATAACTAACGTGGTGAGGTCCTTCTGGAAGGCGCCAGAGGACCTGACACACTACAATGAATTATTTGTGACAAATTCACTTTCATTGCTTGGGCTCGCTGTTAAATTGTCTCGTTAGTTTTGTGGGTGGGAGGAGTGGTGGAAGAGAGGGGAAATGGAGAAATCATGGATAAATTCATCATCCCAAAAAATATATTTTGTCTTCAGTTTTACATGGAGAAGGAACGGTGTCTTGTATATAAATTCAATGAATTCACACAAAATGCATTGTGTTTTATGTGGAAGGAGAAATCCAACCATATGTCGTTAACTTGAAACCAAATTGTAAAGAGAATTGTTCAAAACCAGTGGAATTTACAACACAGAAGGAATCATTCGAACCTTAAAGCCTGTGCAAAACTAATCCAAAATAATCGAAAGTAAGTGAATTTTATAAATCAGCTGGAGTATTGTGGACAATTCTGCATATCAAGACAGGGAGTGAAGGAGGTTCTGGATCAATCGCCAGCGATCATGGATATAAAATCACTAGCAAAGGATCTAGAGATTTTTTTTAAATTACTGACACTGTCAGAATCTGGAACGCTCTTCCTGAAGAGATGGAGGAAGCGGATTCCAGACCATTTTAGAAAGGAGTCAGACATGTAGTTCAGGATAAGGAACTCACAGGGTTACAGACAAAATAAAGAGTTGTGAGACTACGGAGGACTGCTTTGTCAAAGTGCCAGCGTTGAATTACAAATCAATGGCCTCCTTCTGCAATAAAATGCACTGACAATCCTGTCCTCTCTGCATAACTTTGTGTGTTTAAATATTTATCCAGTTTTGTCTTCAAATATGCAAAGATTTCCACTTCAACTCTCCCTGTTTCATAGTATTACATGTTGCAACAAGTTCACAGATAACATTTTCTCCTAATCCCTCACCTCACAATGAGAAAAGTTCAGTTAATGATCCTTCACCACTGAATCCCCTACCAGGAAATAGCTGTTATAATCTATCATATCAAAACACTTCAGAATTTTTAAAATTCTCAATAAAATCTCAAATAAATTTGCTCTTAGCCAGTGAATCTCCAGTGAAAGTTGACACACTATCTCAAGTCTCTTCTTGTTAAGTATAGTTCACTGTATATTCTCTTCAGCTTCAATAGCCTTTCAATAATGGGACATTCAAAACTGCACACTGCACTCAAAACACTGGTGTAACCTGATGGAAATGCTTTACTCTTCATTAAATGAAAAACATATTTGCTTTATGTATGTACTTGAACTTTTAAGGAATTTGAAGCCCAAGCACTGAGCGACCAGATCCTTCAGCATCTTTCCATTAATTGTATACTCCCATTCCTGGTTTCCTTGCAAATGTGTTACCTTGCACTTCTCCAAATGACATGTTATCTGCCTGCCACTCACATTCCACTAACAGATATCCCCCTGAAAGTTTGTACAATTATCCTCCTGTGTCAAATCCCCCAGATTTTCTCAAAATCTTGCTCACTGTATCCAAGTATACATTTTCTGTATATCATAGAGTATAAAAGTGAATTTGGCACTGATCCATGGAGTACAACAATCCTAAACTCTCCAGGGTAAAACCCATTTTAGAACTCATGGGTTTCTTAACTTTCTAATAATTCCATTGAGCATCGTAAAACTAGATACACATAATATGACAAAGCTTTTCTATGTTTTCCTTCACTTTTTTTGACTATAAAGGAGCCTCAAACCAGAATTATTCTAACATGAACCATAATGGAACTAATGATGGTGGAAGCAGGACAATGTGAATCATCTTAACTACTGATAAGCAAGAGACTCCTGAATGACTTGCATTACTTCATATTCATCTGAACTTCAACAAGCCGAGAAGATTTTCACCCTAAACAAGCTAAACAATTCATCTACAAGTTTGCTGACAATACGACCATAGTGGGCCGGATCTCGAATAACGACGAGTCAGAATACAGGAGGCAGATAGTGGAGTGGTGCAGCAACAACAATCTCTCCCTCAATGCCAGCAAAACTAAAGAGCTGGTCATTGACTTCAGGAAGCAAAGTACTGGACATACCCCTGTCAGCATCAATGGGGCCGAGGTGGAGATGGGTAGCAGTTTCAAATTCCGAGGGGTGCACATCTCCAAAAATCTGTCCTGGTCCACCCACGTCGACGCTACCACCAAGAAAACACAACAGCGCCTATACTTCCTCAGGAAACTAAGGAAATTTGGCATGTCCACATTAACTCTTAGCAGCTTTCACAGATGCACCATAGAAAGCATCCTATCTGGTTGCATCACAGCCTGGTATGGCAACTGCTCGGCCCAGGACCGCAAGAAACATCAGAGTCCATCACACGAACCTGCCTCCCATCCATTGACTCCATCTACACCACCCACTGCCTGGGGAAAGCGGGCAGCATAATCAAAGACCCCTCCCACCCGGCTTACTCACTCTTCCATCGGGCAGGAGATACAGAAGTCTGAAAACACGCACAAACAGACTCAAAAACAACTTCTTCCCCGCTGTTACCAGACTCTGTTACCAGACTCCTAAATGACCCTCTTATGGACTGACCTTATTAACACTACACCCCTGTATGCTTCATCCAATGCCGGTGCTTATGTAGTTACATTGTATACCTTGTGTTGCCCTATTATGTATTTTCTGTTATTTCCTTTTCTTTCCATGTACTTAATGATCGGTTGAGCTTTTCACCGTGCCTCGGTACACGTGACAAGAAACAAATCCAATCCAATGCACCCCTTAGCAGATCCTGGAAGAGCACATCAGGTATAAAGGGTGGATTTTAGGTAGCACGGTGGCTCAGTGGGTTAGCCTCACGGCGTCGATGTCCCAGGTTCGATCCCAGCTCTGGGTCACTGTCCATGTGGAGTTTGCACATTCTCCCCGTGTTTGCGTGGGTTTCGCCCCCACAACCCAAATGATGTGCAGGCTAGGTAGATTGGCCACGCTAAATTGCCCCTTAATTGGAAATATTTAATTGGGTACACTAAATTTATAAAAAAATAAATAAAGGGTGGATTTTAACTTTTTGACCCACTGGTGGATGCCCAGTCAGGGTTTCCCCGTGTGCTGCAGAGTTTTAATCTACGTGGCATGTGGCATCCCTAGCAGATTCCTTGCCTGGCAGTTATCTTGATTGATAGGTTGGTTTCTACTCAGGTGGGGGACCCTTGAGAATCAGAGTTTACGACACAGAAAGAGGCCAGATAGTGCCTGTGCCGGTGGAAAAACAAACCCCCCCAGTCTAATCTTACTTTCCAGCATTTGGCTACCTGCCCTGCTACCCTCAAGAGATCGGTGGACATTCACTCCAAGGTCCATCTCAGTAGTGTCCCATTTATCGGATAATCTTTTACTTTGTTTGACCTCCCCAAATGAATCACCTCACACTTCTCTGGATTGAATTCCATTTGCTATTTTTCTGACCAGTCCATGGATATTGCCCTGCAGTCTGCAGTATCCTCCTCGCTATCAACCATGCAGCCTATTTTTGTTTCAACCACAAACTTCTTGATCATTGCTCCTACATTTACATCCAAATCACAAATATATACCACAAAAAGCAGGGCACCTAGTATTGAGTCTGCCACGTTGAGACGAGGCCACAGGATCTAATCACTGACCACAGGAGCACACTTTAATCAGTGGGATGGAGTGAGCAATGGTTGAGGCAAGTGTACTGAATTCAGTAGGTAATTGGAAAGACATTTTGCTCCTGGATCTAAGTCATTGCCTTCCTGTAGCTGCCAGGTTTTCCAAGAAACCTGACTGTCCAGGTTTAAATTGGAAACAGTGGATAAACATGAGGCACATATTTTTTGGGGGGAGGGGGGGGGGGGGGGGTTAACTGCACTCCCGCCACCAAGTGTCACACATCCTGAAAGCTCTATATGTAGATCGGAGAAAGTTGTGACTGTTTTCCTGTGAGAAGGTAAACTTGAGAGGAGGCTGGATAGAGGTTTTCAAAATTATGAGAGGTCTGGACAGGGTAGATAGGGAGAAATTGTTCCCATTGGTGGAATGGTCGAGAAACAAAGAGCACAGATTTAATGGAAGTGGAAAAAGAAGCAACAGCAACAAAAGCAAAACAACGTGCAAGGGTACGTGATGTCTCGGATCATGTTTTTCGGGTCCTTAAGGGGGAAGGGAAGGATAGCGAGGAGGATACTGCAGACTGCAGGGCAATATCCATGGACTGGTCAGAAAAATAGCAAATGGAATTCAATCCAGAGAAGTGTGAGGTGATTCATTTGGGGAGCCCCAAGTCGTAGTCCACATTGGCACTAACGACATAGGTAGGAAAGGGGACAAGGATGTCAGGCAGGCCTTTAGGGAGCTAGGATGGAAGCTCAGAGTGAGAACAAACAGAGTTGTTATCTCTGGGTTGTTGCCCGTGCCACGTGATAGTGAGATGAGGAATAGGGAAAGAGAGCAATTAAACACGTGGCTACAGGGATGGTGCAGGCGGGAGGGATTCAGATTTCTGGATAACTGGGGCACTTTCTGGGGAAGGTGGGACCTCTATAGACAGGATGGTCTACATCTGAACCTGAGGGGCACCAATATCCTGGGGGGGAGATTTGTTAGTGCTCTTTGGGGGGGTTAAAACTAATTCAGCAGGGGCATGGGAACCTGGATTGTAGTTTTGGGGTACGGGAGATTGAGAGTATAGAGGTCAGGAGCACAGATTTGACTTCGCAGGAGGGTTCCAGTGTTCAGGTAGGTGGTTTGAAGTGTGTCTACTTCAATGCCAGAAGTATACGAAATAAGGTAGGGGAACTGGCAGCATGGGTTGGTACCTGGGACTTCGATGTTGTGGCCATTTCAGAGACATGGATAGAGCAGGGGCAGGAATGGTTGTTGCAGGTTCGGGGGTTCAGGTGTTTTAGTAAGGTCAGAGAAGGGGGCAAAAGAGGGGGAGGTGTGGCACTGCTAGTCAAGGACAGTATTACGGTGGCGGAAAGGATGCAAGATGGGGACTCTTCTTCCGAGGTAGTATGGGCTGAGGTTAGTAACAGGAAAGGAGAGGTCACCCTGCTGGGAGTTTTCTATAGGCCACCTAATAGTTCTAGAGATGTAAAGGAAAGGATGGCGAAGATGATTCTGGAAAAGAGCGAAAGTAACAGGGTAGTTGTTATGGGAGACTTTAACTTTCCAAATATTGACTGGAAAATATATAGTTCGAGTACATTAGATGGGTCATTCTTTGTACAATGTGTGCAGGAGGGTTTCCTGACACAATATGTTGACAGGCCAACAAGAGGTGAGGCCACATTGGATTTGGTTTTGGGTAATGAACCAGGCCAGGTGTTCGATCTGGAGGTAGGTGAACACTTTGGAGACAGTGACCACAATTCGGTGACCTTTACATTAGTGATGGAAAGGGATAAGTATACCCCGCAGGGCAAGAGTTATAGCTGGGGGAAGGGCAATTATGATGCCGTTAGACATGACTTAGGATGTGTAGGTTGGAGAAGTAGGCTGCAAGGGTTGGGCACACTGGATATGTGGAGCTTGTTCAAGGAACAACTATTGCGTGTTCTTGATCAGTACGTACCAGTCAGGCAGGGAGGAAGGGGACGAGCGAGGGAACCGTGGTTTACCAAAGAAGTGTAATCTCTTGTTAAGAGGAAGAAGGAGGCCTATGTGAAGATGAAGCGTGAAGTTTCAGTTGGGGCGCTTGATAGTTACAGGGAAGCGAGGAAGGATCTAAAGAGAGAGCTAAGACGAGCAAGGAGGGGACATGAGAAGTCTTTGGCAGGTAGGATCAAGGAAAACCCAAAAGCTTTCTATAGGTATGTCAGGAATAAAAGAATGACTAGGGTAAGAGTAGGACCAGTCAAGGACAGTGGTGGGAAGTTGTGTGTGAAGGCTGAGGAGATAAGCGAGATACTAAATGAATACTTTTCGTCAGTATTCACTCAGGAAAAAGATAATGTTGTGGAGGAGAATGCTGAGACCCAGGCTATTAGAATAGATGGCATTGAGGTGCGTAGGGAAGAAGTGTTGGCAATTCTGGACAAGGGGAAAATAGATAAGTCCCCGGGGCCTGATGGGATTTATCCTAGGATTCTCTGAGAAGACAGGGAAGAGATTGCTGAGCCTTTGGCTTTGATTTTTATGTCATCATTGGCTACAGGAATAGTGCCAGAGGACTGGAGGATAGCAAATGTGGTCCCTTTGTTCAAGAAGGGGAGTAGAGATAATCCCGGTAACTATAGGCCGGTGAGCCTAACGTCTGTTGTGGGTAAAGTCTTGGAGAGGATTATAAAAGATACGATTTATAATCATCTAGATAGGAATAATATGATTAGGGATAGTCAGCATGGTTTTGTGAAGGGTAGGTCATGCCTCACAAACCTTATCGAGTTCTTTGAGAAGGTGACTGAACAGGTAGACGAGGGTAGAGCAGTTGATGTGGTGTATATGGATTTCAGTAAAGCGTTTGATAAGGTTCCCCACGGTCGGCTATTGCAGAAAATACGGAGGCTGGGGATTGAGGGTGATTTAGAGATGTGGATCAGAAATTGGCTAGTTGAAAGAAGACAGAGAGTGGTGGTTGATGGGAAATGTTCAGAATGGAGTTCAGTTACGAGTGGCGTACCACAAGGATCTGTTCTGGGGCCGTTGCTGTTTGTCATTTTTATAAATGACCTAGAGGAGGGCGCAGAAGGATGGGTGAGTAAATTTGCAGACGACACTAAAGTCGGTGGAGTTGTACACAGCGCGGAAGGATGTTGCAGGTTACAGAGGGACATAGATAAGCTGCAGAGCTGGGCTGAGAGGTGGCAAATGGAGTTTAATGTGGAGAAGTGTGAGGTAATTCACTTTGGAAAGAATAACAGGAATGCGGAATATTTGGCTAATGGTAAAATTCTTGGTAGTGTGGATGAGCAGAGGGATCTCGGTGTCCATGTACATAGATCCCTGAAAGTTGCCACCCAGGTTGATAGGGTTGTGAAGAAGGCCTATGGTGTGTTGGCCTTTATTGGTAGAGGGATTGAGTTCCGGAGCCATGAGGTCATGTTGCAGTTGTACAAAACTCTAGTACGGCCACATTTGGAGTATTGCGTACAGTTCTGGTCGCCTCATTATAGGAAGGACGTGGAAGCTTTGGAACGGGTGCAAAGGAGATTTACCAGGATGTTGCCTGGTATGGAGGGAAAATCTTATGAGGAAAGGCTGATGGACTTGAGGTTGTTTTTGTTAGAGAGAAGAAGGTTAAGAGGTGACTTAATAGAGGCATACAAAATGATCAGAGGGTTAGAAAGGGTGGACAGTGAGAGCCTTCTCCCGCGGATGGAGGTGGCTAGCACGAGGGGACATAGCCTTAAATTGAGGGGTAATAGATATAGGACAGAGGTCAGAGGTGGGTTTTTTACGCAAAGAGTGGTGAGGCCGTGGAATGCCCTACCTGCAACAGTAGTGAACTCGCCAACATTGTGGGCATTTAAAAGTTTATTGGATAAGCATATGGATGATAATGGCATAGTGTAGGTTAGATGGCCTTTAGTTTTTGGACTTCCCATGTCGGTACAACATCGAGGGCCGAAGGGCCTGTACTGCGCTGTTTCGTTCTATGTTCTAAAATCTGTTTCACATATCAAGTGGTTAAGATCTCGAATACACTGTCTGAGAGTGTGGTGAAAGCAGGCTCAATGAAGGCTTCCAAGAGGGAATCGATTATTATGTGAATAAGAAGAATTTGCAGGGCTAAGGAGAGATAGTAAGAAGTCTTACAACATCAGGTTAAAGTCCAACATGTTTGTTTCAAACACTAGCTTTCGGAGCACAGCTCCTTCCTCAGGTGAAGGAGAGATAGAGAGGGAATGGCATTTGGAGAGCCGCACAGACATGACATGGTGAATGGCCTCTTTCTATGCTGTCATCGGATAACGAGGGATATTGTGAGCCGTCCAAAAGAAAAACGTAGCATTTGAAAAGGACTAAAAGGCTGAGAAGAGACGAAGCCCATGAGGAACAGAAGAAGGAACTTGAGCAAGGAGTCTGGAGGGCTTAAAGGGGTCATGGAAAGTCATTGACAAACAGAATTAAGGAAAATTCCAAAGCCTTTTATACATATATAAAGAGCAAGAAGAGCCAGGGAAAGGGTTGGCCCACTCAAGGACAGGAGAGGGAATCTATGCATGGAAGCAGAGGAAATGGGCAAACTACTAAATGAGCACTTTGCATCAATATTCACAAAAGAGAAGGACTTGATGGATGATGAGTCTGGGGAAGTCTGGGTCACACTGAGATCAAAAAGGGCGTTTTGAAAAACATTTAAGGTAGATAAGCCGCCGTGGCCTGGTGGGATATACCCCAGAATACTGAGGGAGGCAAGGGAGGAAATTGCTGAGGCCTTGACAGAAATCTTTGCATCCTCACTAGGGACAGGTTCTCTCATTGGAGAACAGCCAATGTTGTTCCCTTGTTTAAGAAGTGTAGCAAGGATATCCAGGAAATTGCAGGCCAATGAGCCTTACATCAGTAGTTGGGAAATTATTAGAGAGGATTCTTCGAGACAGGATTTACTCCCATTTAGAAGCAAGTGGACGTATTAGCAAGAGGCAGGGTAGCATGGTGGCTCAGTGGTTAGCACTGCTGCCTACAGCATGGAGGACCCGGATCACTGTGCGCGTAGAGTTTGCACATTCTCCCCATGTCAGCATGGGTCTCACCCCCCACAACCTAAAGATGTGGAAGATAGATTAATTGGATTCATTAAATTGCCCCTAATTAGAAAAAAAAAGAATTGGATACTCTCAATTTTTTAGCAAGAGGCAGCATGGTTTTGTAAAGGGGAGGTCGTTTCTCACTAACTTGAAGGAAGGGGGAAGTTTTGGGTATTCTAAAAGGCATTAAGGTGGACAAGTCCCCAGGTCCGGATGGGATCTATCCCAGGTTACTGAGGGAAGCGAGGGACGAAATAGCTGGGGCCTTAACAGATATCTTTGCAGCATCCTTGAGCACGGGTGAGGTCCCAGAAGACTGGAGAATTGCTAATGTTGTCCCTTTGTTTAAGAAGGGTAGCAGGGATAATCCAGGGAATTATAGACCTGTGAGCTTGACATCAGTGGGAGGAAAACTGTTGGAGAAGATACTGAGGGATAGGATCTATTTACATCTGGAAGAAAATAGACGTATCAGTGATAGGCAGCATGGTTTTGTGCAGGGAAGGTCATGTCTTACAAACCTAATAGAATTCATTGAGGAAGTGACAAAGTTAATTGATGAGGGAAGGGCTGTAGATGTCATATACATGGAGTTCAGTAAGGCGTTTGATAAAGTTTCCCATGGCAGGTTGATGGAAAAAGTGAAGTCGCATGGGGTTCAGGGTGTACTAGCTAGATGGATAAAGGACTGGCTGGGCAACAGGAGACAGAGAGTAGTGATGGAAGGGAATGTCTCAAAATGGAGAAGGGTGTTCCACAGGGATCCGTGCTCAGACCACTTGTTTGTGAGATATATAAATGATCTGGATGAAGGTATAGGTGGTCTGATTAGCAAGTTTGCAGATGATACTAAGACTGGTGGAGTTGCAGATAGCGAGGGGGACTGTCAGAAAATACAGCAAAATATAGATAGATTGGAGAGTTATAGATCATAGAATTTACAGTGCAGAAGGAGGCCATTCGGCCCATCGAGTCTGCACCGACTCCTGGAAAGAGCACCCTACCCAAGGTTAACACCTCCACCCTATCCCCATAACCCAGTAACCCCACCCAACACTAAGGGCAATTTTGGACACTAAGGGCAATTTATCATGTCCAATCCACCTAACTTGCACATCTTTGGACTGTGGGAGGAAACCAGAGCACCCGGAGGAAACCCACGCACACACGGGGAGGATGTGCAGACTCCGCACAGACAGTGACCCAAGCCGGAATCGAACCTGGGACCCTGGAGCTGTGAAGCGATTGTGCTATCCACAATGCTACCGTGCTGCCCTTGGGTTGGGCAGAGAAATAGCAGATGGAGTTCAATCCAGGCAAATGCGAGGTTAAATCATTTTGGAAGATCCAATTCAAGAGCGGACTATACGGTCAATGGAAGAGTCCTGGGGAAAATTGATGTACAGAGAGATCTGGGAGTTCAGGTCCATTGTACCCTGAAGGTTGCAACGCAGGTGGATAGAGTGGTCAAGAAGGCATACAGCATGCTTGCCTTCATCGGACGGGGTATTGAGTACAACAGTCGGCAGGTCATGTTACAGTTCTATAGGACTTTGATTAGGCCACATTTGGAACACTGCGTGCAGTTCTGGTCGCCACATTACCAGAAGGATGTGGATTCTTTAGAGAGGGTGCAGAGGAGGTTCACCAGGCTGTTGCCTGGTATGGACGGTGCTAGCTATGAAGAAAGGTCGAGTAGATTAGGATTGTTTTCGTTGGAAAGACGGAGGTTGAGGGGGGACCTGATTGAGGTCTACAAAATTATGAGAGGTCTGGACAGGGTGGAGAGCAACAAGCTTTTTCCAAGAGTGGGGGTGTCATTACAAGGGATCACGATTTCAAGGTGAGAGGGAGATGTGCGTGGAAAGTTTTTTACGCAGCGGGTCGTGGGTGCCTGGAACGCTTTACCAGCGGAGGTGGTAGAGGCGGGCACGATAACATAATTTAAGGTGCATCTAGACAGATATATGAACGGGCGGGGAACAGAAGGAAGTAGATCCTTGGAAAATAGGCGACAGGTTTAGATAAAGGATCTGGATCGGCACAGGCTGGGAGGGCCAGTTCCTGTGCTGTAATTTTCTTTGTTCTTTGATCGGGTTTTTCGAGGAAGTGACAAAGATGATTGATGAAGATAGGGCAGTGGATGTTTTCTACGTGGACTCCAGTAAAACCTTTGACAAGGTCCTTAGTAGCAGACTGATACAGAAGATGAAGTCACATGGGATCGGTGGTGAGCTGGCAAGATGGATACTGAACTGGCTTGGTCACAGAAGGCAGATGATAGCAGTGGAAGGGTTTCTTTACTGATTGGAGGGCTGCGACTAGTCGTGTTCCACAAGGATCAGCGCTGGGACGTTTGCTGTTTGTAGTATATACAAATGATTTGGAGGAATTTGCAACTGGTCTGATTAGTAGTTTACGAATGACCCAAAGGTTGGTGGAATTACAGAGAGCGATGAGGACTGTCAGAGGATACAGCAGGATATAGATCGGTTTGAGACTTGGGCGGAGAGATAGCATAGAACATACAGTGCAGAAGGAGGCCATTCGGTCCATTGAGTCTGCACCTCCACCCTATCCCCGTAACCCAATAACCCCTCCTAACCTTTTTGGTCATTAAGGGCAATTTATCATGGCCAATCCACCTAACCTGAACGTCTTTGGACTGTGGGAGGAAACCGGATCGTACCTGGAGGAAACCCACGCAGACACGGGGAGAACGTGCAGACTCCACACAGACAGTGACCCAGCGGGGAATCGAACCTGGGACCCAGGTGCTGTGAAGCCACAGTGCTATCCACTTGTGCTACCGTGCTGCCCGAGCAGATGGAGTTTAATGCAGAGAAATGTGAGGTAATGCATTTTGGAAGGTCTAATACAGGTGGGAAATATACAGTAAACGGCAGAACCTTTAAGAGTATTGACAGGCAGAGGGATCTGGGTGTACAACAGACCGAGGGGTCTGGGTTTACAGATCCACAGTTCACTGAAAGTAGCAACACAGATGGAGGCGGTAGTCAAGAACGCATAAGGCATTGCTTGCCTTCATCGTCTGGGGCATTGAGTATAAAAATTAGCAAGTTGTGCTGCAGCTGTACAGGACCTTAGTTAGGCCACACTTGGAATTCAGTGTTCAATTCTGGTTGCCACACTACCAGAAGGATGCAGACGCTTTGGAGAGGGTACATAAGAGGTTTACCAGGATGTTGCTTGGTATTGGAGGGCATTAGCTAGGAGAGGTTGTATAAACTCAGTTTGTTCTCACTGGAAAGACGGAGATCGAAGGGTGACCTGATAGAAGTCTCCAAAATTATGAGGGACATGGACATAGTGGATAGTTCGTAGCTTTTTCCCAGGGTGGAAAAGCAATTAATAGAGGAAATGTACAATTGTTTGTGGAAAGACATCTGGGGCGGAATTTTCCGAGCATCTGCTCTGAAATCGCACTCGGCGCAGGAGCAGAGAATGGGCGTCAAACTCGGGGTTGGGTCCGACAGCGCCCTGCAATTCTCCCGCGATGCCACTAATTGGGATTGCGCGGTCGACAGGGCGCCGGTCAGGGGCCTTAGAAAAAAAACCCCCACGGCGATTCTCCAAGTGCAGCTGGCCGAGATCCCGCCGGCGTGGTTCCCTCAAGGTTCCACCCAGCGGACACTCGGCGTGGCCGGGGGTGGGGGGCTCCAGGACGGCCAGGCTATCGATCGGAGGGGCGGGGGCCATCTTCTTGGTGCCGGTCCACGATGTGGGTCGGACACGTCTCGCGGGGCGGACGACACAGGCCGCCGCTGTGCGCAGACCCCCGACCGGAAGTGCAGGGTCCGTATCAACAGCCAGAACTACAAGGAGCACTCTGTGGCCCTGCTCGCCCTCTGCAAATCGGAGAATCACCCCGGACTTTCTCCAGGTAAGTCCAGAGTGATTCGTGCACATTTTTTCGTGGGAGTGGGGACATAACCCCATGATTGGAGAATCCCGCCCCGGCATCTGAGGAATTCACTATCTTTAGTGAAGTGCCATTATTATTTAAAGTATCTTAAATTGAACTGACACATTAAACACACATTTCTGAGATATGGTACAAGCTGTATCATATTCAGGTGAAGTCATGAAGTACTTCTACGAAATCAGCAAGTGCCCATGTTCCTCCATGAAACACCCATTTACACCACAAAAGTAGACCTAATATTCAATGATCAATAAAGAAGGGAAATAATGTAATTCCACAACTCTACTTCTCGCAGAGGGTGGTGAATTTGTGAAACTCACTGCCCCATAGTGCGGTAGAGTCTTCAATGTTTTCAAGCAGGAGATACTTGCATTTCTGATTTTTAAAATGAGTTAAAGGGACATAGGGAACAAGCAGGGAGGTGGATTTGAGACCAGGAAGAGATCAACTGATTGAATGGCAGAGCAGGTTCGAAGGGATGAATTGCCAGCTTAATAATAATCATCTTTATTAGTGTCACAAGTAGGCTTACATTAACAGTGCTATGAAGTTGCTGTGAAAATCACAAAGTCGCCACATTCTGGCAGCTGTTCAGGTACACAGAGGGGGAATTCAGAATGTCCAATTCACCTAACAAGCACGTCTTTCAGGACGTGGGAGGAAACCAGAGCACCTCGAGGAACCCACACAAACACAGGGAAAACGTGCAGACGCCGCACAGACAGTGACCCAAGCCTGACACTGTGAAGCAACAGCACCAACCACTGTGCTACCGTCCTGCCCACACACATCTACACTACTTCTGCTCCTAGTTCCTACGCCACTGGAGTATTGCGTCCAGTTCTGGTCACCATACTTTAGGAAGGATGTGAAGATCCTCAAAGGGGTACGGAGGGTGTTTTACCAGAATAGTTCCATGAATGAGGAATTTTAGCTCTACAGTTATGGTTGGTGAAGCTGGGGTAGTTCTCACAGAACATAAAAATACAGCACAGAACAGGCCCACGATGTTGTGCCGAACTTTTGTCCGAGATTAGGAACAAATCAATCTATACCCCAGCATTCTACCGTAATCCATGTACCTATCCAATAGCCACTTGAAGGTCCCTAATGTTTCTGACTCAACTACTTCCACAGGCAGTGCATTCCATGCCCCCACTACTCTCTGGGTAAAGAACCTACCTCTGACATCCCCCTATATCTTCCACCATTCACCTTAAATTTATGTCCCCTTGTAATGGTTTGTTCCACCTGGGGAAAAAGTCTCTGACTGTCTACTCGATCTATTCCCCTGATCATCTTATAAACCTCTATCAAGTCTTCCCTCATCCTTCTCCGTTCTAATGAGAAAGGGCCTAGCACCCTCAACCTTTCCTCGTAAGACTTACTCTCCACTCAGGCAACATCCTGGTAAATCTCCTTTGCACCTTTTCCAAAGCTTCCTAAAATGAGGCGACCAGAACTGCACACAGTACTCCAAATGTGGCCGTACCAAGATTTGGTACAGCTGCATCATCACTTCACGGCTCTTAAATTCAATCCCTTTGCTAATGAACGCTAGCACACCAGAGGCCTTCTGCACAGCTCTATCCACTTGAGTGGCAACTTTTAAAGATCAATGAACATAGACCCCAAGATCTCTCTGCTCCTCCACATTGCCAAGAACACTATCGTTGACCCTGTATTCCGCTTTCATATTTGTCCTTCCAAAATGGACAACCTCACACTTTTCAGGGTTAAACTCATCTGCCACTTCTCAGCCCAGCTCTGCATCCTAGGTGGGGTTACTGGGTACGGGGATAGGTTGGACGCATGGGCTTAAGTAGGATGCTCTTTCCAAGAGCCAGTGCAAACTCAATGGGCTGAATGGCCACCTTCTGCACTGTAAATTCTATGATTCCATGAAAGCCACACTCAGTTAAATGCTGCCTTGGTATCGGGGCAGTCACAGTCACCTCAGCTCTTTTGTCCATGTTTGGACCAAAACTGTACCAATGTCTGGAGTTGTGTGGTCCTGGCAGAACACAAACTAACCCTTGGTGTGCAGGTTACAGCGACAAAGATGTCACTTGATGGCACTGTTAATAATCCCTTCCTTCACTCTGCTGATGATTGAGAATAGAGTGATGAGGCAGTACTGGTCAGAGTGGATGTGTCTTGCTTTTCGTGGACTTGACACCAGGGCAATTTTCCACATTATGAAATGGCATCCACCTGACAATGTGCTGCAGCTAGTAAAGGGAAAAACACAAAAACTTAGGAGGAAAATAAAATCTTAATACATATAATGTTAATTCAAAAAATCCCAAATTACAGCTAAATGACTGATAAATAATTCATGGGATCCCTCAGTACAGAAGGCTGCCATTTGGCTCATCATGTCTGCATCGACCCTCCGAAACAGCGCCTACCTAGACCCACTCCCCAGTCGATCCCCATAACCTAACCTGCACATCTTTGGACACGAAAGGAAAAATTTTAGCATGGCTAATTCTAACCTGCGCATCTTTTTTTAGATTGTTCAACTGTGTGGCAGTGTGTTTATTAAGGCACGTTTTCACACAAGAATTCCAGTCATTAGGAAACTTACTATAGTACTCTCACATGTACTACAAATTCACCAACCTCTCGGTGGAGCATTTGGTACCATGCTGGATGGCTTTGCCATACTGCAGTCCATTCTGGAATGTGTGGCCTCTCCAGTACAGTTGTGTCCTTAAGGAATCCTGTGCTTCTTAACACAGATGCTTAGATAGTGCCAGATTCGGTAGAGAATGCCTCTTCCTTGAAAAGATAGTGGCTGGGCTGCTAACGAGCATCACAATGGACTTCAATAACCTCATCTGATCTGCTTTCCTCAAGATCAATGGCCACATGGAGGCAGTGCCTCGGACTAGTGAGTGACACAGAAAGAATAGGTTCACATGTTGTCTATCAGGCTGGCAGCACATGTAGGACCTTCAGTGAACTTGATCCAAACTCCGTTGAATAGAGGAAATTCTTAGACTAATCCCACAATCAAAGAGGTGCATTCTGCACAAAGGTCCATCACAGGACTCAACTGCCTGTTCAACCAACAAAGCCCACCACATGTCTCACTCCTACCGCTCAGGTAGCAGCTAAGGGAGAGACAGAAGGTTGGTTTAATATTTCATACTTCACACAATGGCACCAAGGGGAAGCATATTTGGAGGAAATGGCACATATTAAAAAGGCCTTGGAGTAATGGAGATTGAGGTGAGATCGGATGAGAGGTGTGCAAGATTATGATGGATTTAGGTAAATTAGACAAAGAAAAGCTGTTCCCAAGGACATGGGAACAGAGTTTTACGGTTTTGGGCAAGAGATACAGGGGGGATATGATGAAGAACCTCTTTTACACATGACCGGGAATGTTTTGCCCATAAGGGTAGTAGAAGTGGAAATGATCAATGCTTTCAAAAGGAAATGAGAAGGAAATATACATACAGGATAGAATGGGGGAATGGGACTCATTGGATTTCTTCAGAAAGCTGGCATGTACAAGCTGGGCCAAATGGTCACCGTCTGTACTGCAGTCTCTAATTGTATTCATTTGAAAAAGTGGATTAAGCTGAACAATAGAAACTCACACTCCTTGGTAGTAATGTTTAAACAAAATTCAACATAATAGTAATCTGCTTGCAAAGAAGCCACGTCACCAAGCCATTATGACTTCTACAAATGGATGGATTCGCAAATGGTTAAATTATTTAACTGCTACATTGTGCTCAAATTTACACTTCAAATTAACCTCTTTACATGCTGTTTTGAATGAAATCCAATGCTACAGGATAAGGGAAGTAAGCTCCAGTGGAAAATGCTGATAGGAAGGACATTACCATCTTTTTATATTTTATAAAGATGAAGTTAAATTATTTTTAAAAATTTTTATCACAGGATGTGGGCATCGCTGGCTTGTCCAGCATGTATTGCCCATTCCTAATTGCCCACGAGGAGGTGGTGGTGACCTGTTTTCTTGAACCATTGCATTCCATGTACTGTAAGTACACCCACAGTAGGGTTAGTAAGAGGGTTCCAAGATTTGGCACTGCGACAGTGAAGGAACTGCGATAAATTTCCGAAATCGTGATGGTATGTGGGCTTGGAGGGGAACTGGCAGGCGGTAATTTTTCCATACGTCTGCTGCCCTTGTCCTTCTCGATGGTAGAAGTCAAAGATATGGAGGGTGCTGTCAGAAGAAGCCTTGGTAAGTTGCTGCAGTGCATCCTGTAGATGGTACATATAGCTGTCACTGTGCATCGGTGGTGGAGGGATTGAATGTTGACGATGTTGAATGACACATTAATCAATTGGTCTGATTTGCCAGGGTGGCCAGTTTCGAGTGTTTCTTGTTGAGTTTCTCCAGGCATCATAAGACCAGAAGACATGGAGCAGAATTAGGCCACTCGGCACATTGTGTCAGCTCCGCATTCAATCATGGCTGATATTTTCTCATCCCCATTCTCCTGCCTTCTCCCCATAACCCCTGATCCCTTTATTTATCAAGAACCACTGTATCTCTGTCTTAAAGACACTCAGTGAATTGGCCTCCACAGTCTTCTGCGGCAAAGAATTCCACAGATTCACCACCCTCTGGCTGAAGAAATTCCTCCAGATCTCGGTTTTAAAGGATCGTCCCTTTAGTCTGAGATGGTGTCCTCATGTTCTAGTTTTTCCTACAAGTGGAACCATCCTCTCCACATCCACTCTATTCGGACCTCGCAGTATCTCGTAAGTTTCAATCAGATCCCATCTCATCCTCCTTCTAAACTCCAACGAGTACAGAGCCAGAGTCCTCAACCGTTCCTCATACAACAAGTTCTTCATTCCAGGGATCATTCTTGTGAACTTCCTCTGGACCCTTTCCAAGGCCAGCACATCCTTCCTGAGATGTGGGGCCCAAAACTGCTCAAAATACTCCAAATGGAGTCTGACCAGAGCCTCAGAAGTACATCCCTGGTCTTGTATGCTAGCCCTCTTGACATGAATGCTAACATTGCATTTGCCTTCTTAACTGTCGACTGAACCTGCACATTAACCTTAAGAGAATCGTGAACAAGGACTCCCAAGTCCCTTTTGTGCTTCTGCTTTCCGAAGCACCTCCCCATTTAGAAAATAGTCTATGTCTAAATTCCTCCTTCCAAAGTGCATAACCTCACACTTTTTCCACATTGTATTTCATTTGCCACTTCACTGTCCCACTCTTCTAGCTTGTCCAAATCCTTCTGCAGCCCCCTTGCTTCCTCAATACTACCTGTCCCTCTGCAGATCTTTATATCATCTGCAAACTTAGGAACATTGCCTTCAATACCTTCTTCCAGATCATTAATGTATATTGTAAAAAGTAGCGGTCCCAGCACCGACCCCTGAGGCACACCACTCGTCACAAGCTGCCATCCTGAAAAAGACCGCTTTATCCCCACTCTCTGCCTTCTGCCAGTCAGCCAAACCTCTATCCATGCCAGGATCTTACCCTGAACACCATGAGCTCTTAACTTATTTAACAGTCTCCTATGCGGCACCTTGTCAAAGGCCTTCTGGTAATAAATCATGTCCACTGGTTCTCCTTTATCTAACTTCCTTGTTACCTCCTCAAAGAACTCTAACAGATTTGTCAGACATGACCTCCCTTTGACAAAGGATTGCTCACTCAGTCCTATTTTATCATGCACTTCCAAGTACTTTGCAATCTCATCTTTAATAACGGACTCTAAAATCTCACCAATGACCGAAGTCAGGCAAACCGGCCTATAATTTCCCGTCTTCTGCCTCCCTCCCTTCTTAAACAGTGGTGTTACATTAGCCACCTTCCAGTCCTCTGGGACACTTCCTGCCTCCAGTGATTCCTGAAAGATCATCACTAATGCCTCCATAATTTCAAGTGGACTGTTCCATCACACTCCTGACTTGCGCCTTGTAGATGGTGGACAGGCTTTGGGTAGTTAGTAGTTGAATTACACACCACAGAATTCCCAGCCTCGGGACCTGCTCTTGTAGCCACAGTATTTATGTGACTGTTCAGTGGTAAGCCTCAGAATGTTGATATTGGGTGTTTTAGTAATGGTAAAATGCCATTGAATGTCATTGGGAAATGGTCAGATTCCCTCTTGTTGGAGACAATCATTGCCTGGCATTTGTGTGGTGAGAATGTTACTCGCGACTTGGCAACCCAAGCCCGAATGTTATCCAAGTCTAGTTGCACGCAGGTGCAGATTGTTTCAATTCCCCAAGAGTTGCAAATGGTTCATAATCATAGAATTCCTCCAGTGTAGAAGGCCATTCAACCCATTGAGTCTGCACCGACCCTCTGAAAGAACACCCTAGGCCCACTCTCCCACCCTATCCCCTAACCCCATAACCCTCCCCAACCTACCCATTTTTAAACATCATGGGCAATCTTTTGGAATGGCCAATCCACCTGACACGCACATCTTTGAACTGTGGGAGGAAACTGGAGCACCCGGAGGAAACCCATGCAGACAAAGGGAGAAAGTGCAAAATCCACAAAGTCACCCAAGGCTGGAATTGAACCAAGGTCCCTGGCACTGTGAAGCAGCAGTGCTAACCACTGTGCCCCTGTGTTGCCCATCATCAATGATCAGCCCCACCTCTGACTTTATGATGGAAGGAAGATAGTTGAAGAAGCAGCCGAAGATAGCTGGGCCTAGGACATTGATTATCAAACTTTTTTGCCCAGGACCCATTTTTACAAATCGGCCTTCCTTCGGGAACCACACCAGCTAACATTCATGACCCACATGGCCCAAACTTCACAACCCACCATTTTCACGTGCCTTTAATGTGACAAGTGAGCCTGCTTGGTCCTATGATTTCACTTGTTTTGTCATTCAATGTTACATTTCTGCTAAGCACTTCAGCTGATGAGTTAAGATCTCACTGCATCCGTTGAAAACAAATCAAGAGGTTTGTCCCCAAACTCGCCATGCTTAATCTTGATATCTTTAAGTTTTGAGAGTTTTAATCTTTCTTTTCCAATGTTTCCCTGCATATAACACACATGAACTTCTAAATCCTGATTTGCAGTGGCACAATTAATAAACCCACACCTCAAGTAATCATCTTTATGCTGCTTTGTTCCTGTTTTCAGCTTCTGCTTCATGGATTGTTCACCAGAGGCACAGGATTTCACACCAGCACTGCTGCAAAATAGAGTAATATCGCTGGGGTCCAGAACAAGTGGCGTCAATGTGACCTGCTTTCTGCTGCCACTCCAGGTAGGAAGACTCAAGCAACTAAAAAATAATCTCCTGGGTCAGCGCGCTGACGTCAGGAGGAGGTGTTCTGCCGCGCTGCGCTGTGGGCCTGTGCACTGTTGACAGAGTATGCAAGTGCGGAACAGCCGGCATTCTGAAAGCCAGTCGCGGTCACCGTTTTTAAAAGCCGGTCATGTCGTTGGGCATTACTTTATACAGTAATGGACGCTGCGGCGCATTGCCCCATGATCAGAAAAGCCCCAACGCATGGCTCCGCAACCCTGCCGACACCCTAGATTTGAAAATGACTGGCCTAAGACACTATCCTGAGGGATGCCTGCAGTGATGTCCTGGGACTGAGATGATTAACCTCCAACAACCACAACCATCTTCCTGTGTGCCAGGTACGGCCCCAACCTGTGATGTCGTCTTCCATCACTTTGCTGATGATTGAGATTAGACTAATAAGGCAGTAATTGGCTGGAACCAAAGAGAAAATGCTGGAAAATCTCAGCAGGTCTAGCAACATCTGTAGGGAGAGAAAAGAGCTAACGTTTCGAGTCTAGGTGACTCTTTGTCAAAGCTGGAAAACCCCAACCCAGCCAAAGTAATTGGCTGCATTGGATTTGTCCTGCTTTTTGTGGACCGGACATGCCCAGGCAATTCACATTGCCAGGTAGAGGTCATTGTTGTAGATGCACTGGAACAGTTGGCATGGGAACAGCAAGTTCTGAAGCACACGCCTTCAGTACTACTGCTGGAATATAATCAGGGCCTATCTTTGCAGCAGCCAGTGTCTTCCGTCATTTCCTTTGATATCACGTGGAAAAAAGAAAGCTGCTGAAGACTGGCATCTGAAATGACAAAGGAGGATGAGGTAGGTCACCTCCTCAACACTTCTGGCTGAAGGTTGTTGCGAATGCTTCAGTTTTATCTTTTTCACTGTTGCTGGCTCCCCCATCGTAGAGGATGGGGATATTTGTGGAGCCTCCTCCTCTATTGAGTCACTTAATTATCCACCATCATCCATGAATGGATGTGGCGTGACTGCAGAGCTTAGGTCTGATCCATTTGGTTGTGGAATCATTTGGCCTTTGCTTATTGCATGCTTCTTACGCTGTTTGGCACACAGAACTCTGTGTTGTAGCTTCACCAGGTTATCACCTGATATTTTGGTACGGTTAGTGCTCCTCCTGGCACGCCCTCCTGCACTCGTCACGGAGCTAAGGTTGATCCCCCGTCTTAATAATAATGGTAGAGCGGAAAAAATGCCAAACCACAAAGTTTTGATTGTGGCTGAATACAATTCTGCTGTTGATGATCCACAGTGCCTCATGGTTACCCAGTCTTGAGTTATTCAATCTGTTCGAAATTGATCCTATCTAACGAGATGCTAGGGCCACACAACATGGAGGGAAACATCAATGTGAAAATGGAACTCTGTCTCCACAAAGACTGTGCGGTGGTCACTCCTGCCAATAAAGATGTATCTTTGCCAGGTAGGTTGGTGAGGACAAGGGACAAGGTTATCTCTTGTTGGTTCCCTCACCACCATGCAGGCCCAGTCTAGCAGCTACATCCTTTAGGACTCAGCCACCATTGTCTGTAGTTGTGCTACTGAGATAAACTTGCTGATGGGCATTGAAGTCCTCCATCCAAACTACATTCAGCCATCCTCAGTGCTCCTTCCAAGTGATGTTCAACATGGAGTACTAATTCATCATTTGAGGGGTGGGGATGGACTGTGGGTTGCAGTTGATAGTAATCAGCAGACGTTTCTTTCCCCATGTGGTGTCTGGGCCTATAATGGTATGATTCCATAATATGACTATATCAGGCTCTTGCTTGACTAGTCTGTGGACAGTTTTGCCAATTTTGGCACAAGCCCCAGACGTTAGCAAGGAGGACTTGTGGGGCTGACAGGACTGGGTTTGCCAGTGTAATTTCCAGTGCTACGGTCAATGCTAGATGTTTCTTCTGGCTTCATTCCTTTTAAACTTCACATCAGTTTGGCATAACCAATGGCTTGCTAGATCAATAAGAGTCACTAAAGACCAAGTAAGGATGGCAGATTTAATTCCCTAAAGGATATTGGTGAACCAGATGGGTCTTTTACAAGAACCGGCAATGCTTTCATGGTTACTATTGTTGAGACTAGCTTTTAACTGATCGGGTGGCACGGTGGTTAGCACTGCTGCCTCACAGCGCCAGGGAACCGGGTTCAATTCCAGCCTTGGGTCAGTGTCTGAACGGTGTTTGTACATTCTCCCAGTGTCTTCGTGGATGTCCTCCAGATGCTCTGGTTTCCTCAAAAGATGTGCAAGTTAGGTGGATTGGCCATGCTAACTTGTTCCTTAATGTCCAAAAGATTAGGTGGGGTTATTGGGTTACAGTGATAGGGTAGTTCGTGGGCCTAGGTAGGGTGCTTTATCAGAGGGTCAGTGCAAACTCGATTAGTGATTCTATGTTTCTTTATTCATAAATTTAGAGTACCCAATTCATTTTTTTCCAATTAAGGGACAATTTAGTGTGCCCAATCCACCTACCCTGCACATCTTTCAGTTGTGGGGGCGAAACCCACGCAAACACGGAGAGAATGTGCAAACTCCACACGGATAGTGATCCGGGGCCGGGATTGAACCTGGAACCTCGGTGCCGTGAGGCAGCAGTGCTAACCACTGCACCACTGTGCTGCCCAGTGATTCTATGAATTAGAACATAGAACATTACAGCACAGAACAGGCCCTTCGGCCCTCGATGTTGTGCCGAGCAATGATCATCCTACTCAAACCCACGTATCCACCCTATACCCGTAACCCAACAACCCCCCCCCCCCCCCCCCCCCCCCCCTAACCTTACTTTTTAGGACACTACGGGCAATTTAGCATGGCCAACCCGCACATCTTTGGACTGTGGGAGGAAACCGGAGCACCCGGAGGAAACCCACGCACACACGGGGAGGACGTGCAGACTCCGCACAGACAGTGACCCAGCCGGGAATCGAACCTGGGACCCTGGAGCTGTGAAGCATTTATGCTAACCACCATGCTACCGTGCTGCCCAATTATAAATTGAATTTAAGTTCCACCAACTGCTGATAGATTTGGACCCGTGTCCCCAGAGCATCAGTCTGGGCCTTTGGATTACTAGTCCAGTGACAATATCACTGTCGTCCCACAATTATCGAAAGCCCCAAATTGTATTTTGGTACATATTATTAATGAGAACCAGGCAAACATTCAATAATGCTAGCCGTGTGATATTAAATTTATCCATAATATCATCTATTTTTCAAAAAGGGAAGGGTAAAATGGAGAGTTGATTGTGCCACATCACGGTCACATATCCTGTCACAACAAGCTCTGAATGTATACACGGTCATCTACTGCAGACATCTCAGATAAACTATGCTACCTGGTGCAAAGTAACTTTAGGAGGCGTCACAGTATTAAAATGTTACATAATATGATCGTTCATCTGTTCCATCCATTCCTGTCAGTTTGCTTAAATGGTGACTGATGATGACATAATCAGGCCACCAGCCTGAATTAGTCAGTGTGTTTGGCAGTGCAAAGGAGCTGAATTTTCATAGGAATGATTCAGCATGTTGATTCAGCTCCAATGCACTGTCAGACTCAGTAACTCCTGCAGGCTTCTGCCCCAATGATGTCACCAGGAGTCACTTTTTTTTTGTTAGAAATAAAATACTAAAACTATGTACTTTTAAACTCAACTTATTCTAAAGTTAGCCATTTGGAAAATACTTTTTGAATTTTATATTTAAATAAAGTAGTCGCCATAATCCCAGATGACTGCTTTCCTGTTTAAGGGGGAGAGCTGACTGGTGGCGATTTAACCCGACGATCACCATACCTCAGGCGAGGGACAAGGTTGAGAAGGCTTCATGAATAACCTCAGCGGTATGGGAAATGAACCCATGCTGCTGGCCTTGCTCTGCATCACAAACTAGCTGTCCAACCAACTGAGCTAAATAACTGATAAATGAGAGTCCTTTGTACAAAGACATATTGGGTGTGATAAAGGGAGCTTGGTAAACCTCAAATTAGCAGTGATGCACTGTCGAGGATGTAGAATACAAGCTCTTCACACACTGTTAAGTTCCCAATCTTGGGAAACATTAATCAGAGACAAGATATATTTCAAAAGCAACATATGCATTTTGGCAGAAGGGATAAGGAGAAGTAATAGAGACTTAATTACACAATTCGAAAGAGTTGCAAAACCAGAGAGACTTTGGGGTGTAAGTGTATTGATCTTTGAAGGTGGCAGAAGATATTGAGAGAGTGATTAGCAATGCATTTGGGAGCATGGGGCTTCATAAATAGAACCCTTGAGTACAAGCAAGCAAGTTATATAAACCTTTATAAAGGTCTGGTTAGGCCTCAACTGGAATGTTGCATCCAGTTCTGGTCCATAAGATCATAAGACATAGAAGCAGAATTAGGCCACTTGGCCCATCGAGCCTGCTCCACCATTCAATCATGGCTGATATTCTTCTCATCCCTATTCTCCTGCCTTCTCCCCATAACCACAGTTCACAAAAGATGTGACGATCCTTGAGAGGGTCCTGAAGAAATTTATCAGAATAGCTCCCAGGTGGGGGATTTGGGTTGCTGAAGGTTAGGGCTGGAGAAGGTGGGGTTGTTCTCCGTGGAGAAAAGGAGATTGGGGGGAGCTTTAAGGAAGTGAACAAGGTTATGACAGATTAGATAACGTCAACAAAGAAAACTTGTTCCCATTAGCTGACTGTACAAGAACTAGAGGACACAGATTTAGGGTTTGGGGAAGAAATATAGGAGGGATTGTGAGGAAGAACCTTTTTTTTAAAAAGTGAATAGTAAGACCCTGGGACACTCTGCCCACAGGGATGGTGGAAGCTGAGACAATCAATGACATCAAATGGAAATTAGACGAGCACTTGAAGGAAATAGACCTGCAGGGCTACAGGGATAAAACAAGGGAATGGGACTGAGTAGAATGCTCCATAGAAAGTTGGCATGGACTCAATGGCCTTCCTCTGTCCCATAAATGAGACAAAAAACATCTCTGCTACTCTACCTCCTTTTTATGGGATAGCTGAGTGTGAATTTGGCACAGTTGGTGGGGCTTTCTGACTCACCTTCTTGGTCAGTAAACGGTGAGTGATACTGATACAGTTCAAATTTCAAGGCATGTCAGAGCTCACCATTATGGGTGAAGATGAACTGTGATCTTTTCTATTTTTATGATTTGTCCTGGATAGTGTCAAGCTTGTTGTTGGAGCTGCGCTCATCCAGAAAAGTCGAGAATATTCCACTGCGTTCTTGACTTGTGCCTGGTAGATGATGGACAAGCTTTGGGGAGCCAGGAGGCAAGTTACTCACCGCAATATTTCTAGCCTCTGACCTGCTCTTGCAGTCACAATATTTATATGGTTGGTCAGTGCTAACTACCCAGGATGTTGATGATGAGGGCCTCAGTGATGGTAATGCCATTGAATGTCATGGGGCGATGGTTTGATTCTCTCTTATTGGAAATAGTCATTGTCTGGCACTTGTATGGCATGAATGTCATTTGCCACTGATCAGCCCAAGCTTGGACATGGATTGCTTCATTACCTGAGGAGCCACAAATTGTGCTGAACATTGTGCAATCATCAAATAACATCCCAACTTCTGACTTTATGTCAGAAGTAAGGTCTGTGATGAAGCAGCTGAAGATGGTTGGGTCCAAGATACTACCCTGAGGAACACCTGCAGTGATGCCCTGGGTAATGAACCAGGCCAGGTGTTAGATCTGGAGGTAGGTGAGCACTTTGGAAGCAGTGACCACAATTCGGTGACCTTTACGTTAGTGATGGAAAGGGATAAGTATACCCCGCAGGGCAAGAGTTATAGCTGGGGGAAGGGCAATTATGATGCCATTAGACATGACTTAGGATGTGTAGGTTGGAGAAGTAGGCTGCAAGGGTTGGGCACACTGGATATGTGGAGCTTGTTCAAGGAACAACTATTGCGTGTTCTTGATCAGTACGTACCAGTCAGGCAGGGAGGAAGGGGACGAGCGAGGGAACCGTGGTTTACCAAAGAAGTGGAATCTCTTGTTAAGAGGAAGAAGGAGGCCTATGTGAAGATGAAGCGTGAAGTTTCAGTTGGGGCGCTTGATAGTTACAGGGAAGCGAGGAAGGATCTAAAGAGAGAGCTAAGACGAGCAAGGAGGGGACATGAGAAGTCTTTGGCAGGTAGGATCAAGGAAAACCCAAAAGCTTTCTATAGGTATGTCAGGAATAAAAGAATGACTAGGGTAAGAGTAGGGCCAGTCAAGGACAGTGGTGGGAAGTTGTGTGTGGAGGCTGAGGAGATAAGCGAGATACTAAATGAATACTTTTCGTCAGTATTCACTCAGGAAAAAGATAATGTTGTGGAGGAGAATGCTGAGACCCAGGCTATTAGAATAGATGGCATTGAGGTGCGTAGGGAAGAAGTGTTGGCAATTCTGGACAAGGTGAAAATAGATAAGTCCCCGGGGCCGGATGGGATTTATCCTAGGATTCTCTGGGAAGCCAGGGAAGAGATTGCTGAGCCTTTGGCTTTGATTTTTAGGTCATCATTGGCTACAGGAATAGTGCCAGAGGACTGGAGGATAGCAAATGTGGTCCCTTTGTTCAAGAAGGGGAGTAGAGATAACCCCGGTAACTATAGGCCGGTGAGCCTAACGTCTGTGGTGGGTAAGGTCTTGGAGAGGATTATAAAAGATACGATTTATAATCATCTAGATAGGAATAATATGATTAGGGATAGTCAGCATGGTTTTGTGAAGGGTAGGTCATGCCTCACAAACCTTATCGAGTTCTTTGAGAAGGTGACTGAACAGGTAGACGAGGGTAGAGCAGTTGATGTGGTGTATATGGATTTCAGTAAAGCGTTTGATAAGGTTCCCCACGGTCGGCTATTGCAGAAAATACGGAGGCTGGGGATTGAGGGTGATTTAGAGATGTGGATTACAAATTGGCTAGTTGAAAGAAGACAGAGAGTGGTAGTTGATGGGAAATGTTCAGAATGGAGTTCAGTTAAGAGTGGCGTACCACAAGGATCTGTTCTGGGGCCGTTGCTGTTTGTCATTTTTATAAATGACCTAGAGGAGGGCGCAGAAGGATGGGTGAGTAAATTTGCAGACGACACTAAAGTCGGTGGAGTTGTAGACAGTGCGGAAGGATGTTGCAGGTTACAGAGGGACATAGATAAGCTGCAGAGCTGGGCTGAGAGGTGGCAAATGGAGTTTAATGTGGAGAAGTGTGAGATGATTCACTTTGGAAAGAATAACAGGAATGCGGAATATTTGGCTAATGGTAAAATTCTTGGTAGTGTGGATGAGCAGAGGGATCTCGGTGTCCATGTACATAGATCCCTGAAAGTTGCCACCCAGGTTGATAGGGTTGTGAAGAAGGCCTATGGTGTGTTGGCCTTTCTTGGTAGAGGGATTGAGTTCCGGAGCCATGAGGTCATGTTGCAGTTGTACAAAACTCTAGTACGGCCGCATTTGGAGTATTGCGTACAGTTCTGGTCACCTCATTATAGGAAGGACGTGGAAGCTTTGGAACGGGTGCAGAGGAGATTTACCAGGATGTTGCCTGGTATGGAGGGAAAATCTTATGAGGAAAGGCTGATGGACTTGAGGTTGTTTTCGTTAGAGAGAAGAAGGTTAAGAGGTGACTTAATAGAGGCATACAAAATGATCAGAGGGTTAGATAGGGTGGACAGCGAGAGCCTTCTCCCGCGGATGGGGGTTGCTAGCACGAGGGGACATAGCCTTAAATTGAGGGGTAATAGATATAGGACAGAGGTCAGAGGTGGGTTTTTTACGCAAAGAGTGGTGAGGCCGTGGAATGCCCTACCTGCAACAGTAGTGAACTCGCCAACATTGAGGGCATTCAAAAGTTTATTGGATAAGCATATGGATGATAAGGGCATAGTGTAGGTTAGATGGACTTTAGTTTTTTTTTCCCATGTCGGTGCAACATCGAGGGCCGAAGGGCCTGTACTGCGCTGTATTGTTCTATGTTCTATGTTCTATGACTAACCTCCAACAACTTCCTTTGTTCTGGTATCACTCCAACCAGTGTCCATGGCACTACAGATGTTTTGAGACGACTTTTTTGGGACTGGAGGAGCGTATACTGTGGTATTCCCCTGGGGTTGGTACTATGGCTGCTACATTTCTTGATACAGTATTAATGACTTTGACTTGGTGTACAGGACACAATTTCAAATTTTGCAGGTGACACAAACCTTGGGAGTGTTACGAACCATAAACTCATTACGGCAAAGGCAGCCGCCACTTGCCCACTGCGTGCTTGTTAGATGAATTGGACATTCTGAATTCTCCCTCTGTGTACCCGAACAGGCGACGTCGTGTGGCAGCTAGGGGATTTTCACAGTAACTTCATTGCAGCGTTAATGTAAGCCTACTTGTGACACTAATAAAGACTATTGTCATTATAATTGTGTCAACCATTGTTAGGGCAATGCAGTCAGTCCTATTCCTCGACTCTATCCCCAAGGCCCAGTAAATGTATTTCCCTCAATATTACCACCACCAAATCTACCACAATATACACCCTTGGGGAGCGGGGTTACTACTGACCAGAAACTGAACTGAAACAGCTACATACATAATGTGACTATAAGAGCAGGTCTGCCCCGGACAACTCACCTCATGACTTCCAAAGTCAGTTCACTATCTACAAGGCACAGGTCAGGAGAAAGATGAAATATTCCCCACTTACCTAGGCGAGCGTAGCTCCAACAATGCACAAGCTGTTCAATGCCAATCAAAGCTGCCTGCTTCATCAGTATCCCAACCATCCCAGCCAACATTCATCTCCCCCTCCCTCCCCCACAAGGCACACAGTGGTGCAGTGGTTAGCACTGCTGCCTCACGGCGCTGAGGACCCGGGTTCGATCTTGGTCCAGGGTCAATGTCTGTGTGGAGTTTGCACATTCTCCAGTGTCTGCGTGGGTCTCACCCCACCACACAACCGAAAGATGTACAGGATAGGTTGGACATGCTAAATTGCCCCTTAATTGGAAACATTTTTTTAAAAGAGAAAAAGAAAAAAAAAACATTAATTTCCCCCCACTACCGACGCACAATGTCAGCAGTGTGCAGCATCGACAAGATTCCTTTCAAATCTGTGAGCTCTACCCACAAAATTAATCCAGTCAGCAGATAGGTGTGAACCAAGTTACTCTCCGAACCACACAGTATCCTGACTTGGAAGCATGTAACCATTCCCTCATTGTTGCTGGCTCAAAGTCCTGGAATTCCCTTCCCTGCAGCACTGTGGGTGTCCTACATGACATGGACTGCAGCGATACAAGACAGCTCAGTACAACCTTCTCAGCGAAAATTAGGGATTGACAATAAATGCTAACCTGGCCAGCGATGCCCCACATTCTATGAACTAATTTTCATTTACCGAGACGGGTAACTGCTATTGCTTCACAGAAAACAATTCTATTTATCACATTAATCATCTTTTGTTGAGGTACTTATTTTAAGCTAGTAATTGTGAGATTGCATACCGTTTTAAAAATTGAACATTAAAAAGTGGTTATTTTCTGGCACCCTGAAGCATAACAGTTGTCCGGAATAGATTGTAACAACGATTAATTACCCAGTGATCATTCTGCACGTTCTTTGTACTTAGTACTTTGCATTTGTCTCTGGTGCTACACACTTACACAAACTCTCTTTGCCTCTACGCGAGACCACAAATTGACCAGGTTTGGTGTTGGTGCATGGGAAGCCTTTGCTGCTGACTGGAGTGCCTGGAGACAAGCAGTCAGGAATGTTGTGGAAATGGAGCTGGGGGAGCAGATTGACGAGGGGACATGGGCGGACGCCCTGGAGAGGGTGAACTCTTCCTCTTCATGTGCGAGGCTTAGTCTCATCCAGTTTAAGGTGCTGCACCGGGCCCACATGTCCAGATCTAGGATGAGTAGGTTCTTTGGGGGCGAAGACAGGTGCGTCAGGTGTTTGGGGAGTCCAGCGAACCATGCCCATATGTTCTGGGCATGCCCGGCACTGGAGGAGTTCTGGAAGGGGGTGGCGGGGACGGTGTCGAGGGTGGTGGGATCCAGGGTCAAGCCAGGCTGGGGACTCGCGATATTTGGGGTTGGGGTGGAGCCGGGAGTGCAGGAGGCGAAAGAGGCCGATGTCTTGGCCTTTGCGTCCCTAGTAGCCCGGCGGAGGATCTTGCTGCAGTGGAAAGATGCGAGACCTCAGAGTGTGGAGACCTGGATTAATGACATGGCGGGATTCATTAAGTTGGAGAGGGTCAAGTTCGCCCTGAGGGGGTCGGCACAAGGGTTCTTTAGGAGGTGGCAGCCTTTCCTCGACTTTCTGGCTCAACGATAAGGTACTAGGTCAGCAGCAGCAGCAACCCGGGGGGGAGGGGGGGTTCAGGGGGATAGTGTTTAAGTTAATTTGCTTATTGTTAATTTATTTTGTTGTTTATTGGTGTTGGGGGGGGGTTTGTTATATGCGTTGTTACGGGTGCCGGCGGGTGTTTATTATTGTTATTGTTATTATTGTTTTGTTGATATATATTTTTCAAAAAATTCCAATAAAAATTATTTTTTTTTAAAAAAGGAATGGTGTGGAAAAAGCAGAGGACAAAAGAAATGGCCAGGTGGCAGAAAGAAAGCCTGCCAGAAAGGCATATGTCAACCTCGGGCCAAAGCCATTCATCTGTGGCAGCTGCAGGAAGGATTGCCACTCACAAGTCGGCCTCTCCAGTCACAACAATGTTCCATCCAGAAATGGCATACATGCAGAGTACAGTCCATCGTCTCCCTCTGTGGAAGGGTGACTACAACTACTAATCTGTTTACTAGAAACAAACCGTGTGAAGGTTTCTTGCTTCATGCAAGACTTGAGATGCATAGTCAATTTGCCAGAATGAAGTATTAGGAGCTATATGGAGGCTTGCACAGCTCCTAGAAAGAGTGACATAATAGAGAAAACCTGAAAATATTTCATTTTCATCACAACTCCACAGTTCAATTGTGAGATCCGTTAAGAAGGATGAAACCCATCAATCAAATCCAACAGTGGACTCCATTCCTTTTCAGAATTAAATTTCTCTGCTTAAATTCACAGTGTAAAACTAACTTTAAAAATGTTTTTTCCACATTACCTCTCTTTTCCCGATGTTGGTGCTTAAAGTTTGAATCCAGGTTTGTGTGCATAAGTGGTATATGTCATCTCACTTGAATTATCATTCCTCGTGTATTGTTGGCAAGTTATTCAACGGAGCATCTATTAAGAACTCCTCTTACTAAACATACTTGCAGTGAGAGTCTTTATGAATCACAAGTTGACCTGTGGCCATTGTTTCCCTCCAGCCACCAACCATAATACTCTCATCATTAGGGGCAGCACGGTAGCATGGTGGTTAGCATAAATGCTTCACAGCTCCAGGGTCCCAGGTTCAATTCCCGGCTGGGTCACTGTCTGTCTGTGCGGAGTCTGCACGTCCTCCCCGTGTGTGCGTGGGTTTCCTCCGGGTGCTCCGGTTTCCTCCCACAGTCCAAAAAGTCCAAAGATGTGCGGGTTAGGTGGATTGGCCATGATAAATTTGCCCTTAGTGTCCAAAAAAAATAAGGTTAATTGGGGGGGGTTGTTGTTGGGTTAATGGTATAGGGTGGATACGTTGGCTTGAGTAGGGTGATCATTGCTCGGCACAACATCGAGGGCCGAAGGGCCTGTTCTGTGCTGTACTGTTCTAATAATTCTAATTATCCCACTACTTACACATCATAGACACAGAATGAGACTGTGCCATTCCTAATTTATCGGTATGTTTTAAACTGCAGAATAACCTTATATTTCCCTTGTGGTATAATAATTCTATTTTTAGATATGGAGACAGGTAACTTGAATTTTCCTGTCATTTCTATATTCAAATATTCTCTCCTTGAGGTAAACAATTATCCTGAGTTTCCTGCATGTACCAAGGATTAACGTTATTGAATTTGATCACAATTGAGAAGTCTATTCCTTTCTTTACTCCAGTCTGCAAGATTGAAGAGTTGTTAAAAAACAACATCATGGTTTCTTTGTAAAAGTCATTCAAAGGTTTGTCATTTATTAATGTAAAATTAGGTTGACATATATTGCTATATATTATGTCATAGATGTCATAGAATTTACAGTGCAGAAGGAGGTCATTTGGCCCATCGTGTCTGCACCGGCTATTAGAAAGAGCACCGTACCCAACCCCAAACCTCCACCCTATCCCCATACCCAGTAACCCCACCCAACACTAAGGGCAATTTTGGACACTAAGGGCAATTTAGTATGGCCAATCCACCTAACCTGCACATCTTTGGACTGTGGGAGGAAACCGAAGCACCCGGAGGAAACCCACGCAGACATGGGGACAGTGGCGTGCAGAGGGGAGGGCCGACGGTGCGCTGGCCCCGGGCTCCATTGGATGGGGGCAGCAGCGTGCAGAGAATGGATCGCGCCTGCGCACCGCGATCGGCCGGAGCGCGCCTGCGCACCGCGGTCGCCGCTGGTGAAGAGGCGGCTTTGCACTGGGCGGCTGGAGCGGGAACAGAAAGGGCGCAAATTCTCCCGAATTGACGGCAATACCACCATGGGTGCGTTTTATTTATTCTTTATCTTTATCTTTTGATCCATTTTAAAACTCTTCTCTGCACCCTCTCTATAGTTGTCAACTTACTAAGCTGTCGTGCCCAGAATTTGACATTTGGGCCAGGGGCACCCATTTGGGACAGAACCAGTATTTTATAAAGATTCATCATGGCCTCTTAACTTTTGCCCTCTTACCCGTTATACTTAAAGCCCAGGGTCCTATAAATGGGAGATTCTCAGAGACTTGACTGCAAGCTGCTGGAGCTCGGTCCGAGATTTGGGGATTTGGGGACCCTTTATGCACTGGCATAGTGCAAAAACAGGCCCCACATGACCAGGGTTTTGTGAAGAAGAAGGGATCTGGAAATGTGTCGACTGTGAAAATTATATTTGTGGAAATTGGGTGAAGTAATGCCGGTGTTTGATGAGACTTGGTGCTAAAGCTTTAGAGAAATGAAGATGGAATTTGATTTGAAGAAGTTCAACGTTTTGAAGGATATTGTGGCTGAAATGAATGCGATACGTGCTGAATGGGCTGACTGAGAAATGTGTGAGATATGTCTTTGTATCTGCTATGTGTAATTTATCAGTCATATTATTGCAATTTTCCTGTTAATTCATGTTTAATTTACGTTGATTTTGGTGTGATTGCTAATATAAAAGTGAAGTCTTGTATATTGGTCTTAGTTGGGTTGTTTGTAGTTTGTTTCCACAAGGGTCATAACAGTATTTCCATGACGTTGCTACTCTTATCCTTCTCCATGGGGGTTGCAGAGGAGGGAGGCACAACTTTCGAGACATAACATCTCACCCATTGCTGCAAAGCAAAATGACTGAAGAGAACAATATCCCTAGAATCCCAGCGCTAAGGGGAAATTGACAAACTCTTACAGCGCAATTTAACCTCAGGCAGCCGTCCTATACCTTAGAGATGACAAAGATAAAGAGGTCAGTGAATAGCTCTAGAACGGGTGCAACTACGTTTTTTATAGGTTTTTTGGTGATATTTAATGAAATATTTACGTGGGATGTAGTAAGAGTGAAGCCTGGATGATCAGAGGACTGCTATGGCATTTAATCTCGGAATAGGAGACATTTATTCCTTAACATGCTAATATTCGAATACAGATACCACTAATTTGCAAGTCTATGATATAAATTGCACAAAATTATCAGTGGAGAATCAGTGTGAAATAATTTGATACAAAGGAACAAAGAAATGAAATATGGTTTATCCGTCTGCAACTGACCGATTGTTTACCATTTTCTTCCCATTTTCTCATGCGTCTTACGGTTTTTGAGATAGAAAATGAAATGTTACGAGTATTTCGTGTACAACCGAGTGACGCACAGAACAGGAAAAAAAAGAGGGCCAGAGTCGAAGAAGAGTCCCATCAAAGAGGGGCATTAGATGCATGGATAAAAAGAAGTAAAGAAGAAGTAGGAGAACCTGGAGAAGTAAAAGATGATGTGGGTGCAGAGAAGGGTTTTTCTGATACGGATTCAGTTCGGTCAGAACATAATACTCTCTCTCCTCAGTTTCGTTGTCAGGATGATGATCCATGTGAAGAAAATAAAGAAGATTTTAGCATATTTTTGCAAAGAAGCGATTTTGGCTGTTTGAAGAAACCGATTCCAGATCATTTGAAGATGACAATATTACAACATGGCCCTGAAAGATATCAGAATAAAAGTGGTCCATTTGCTGAGAAGGATGGGAGATCATTTTCCAAACAGTGGTTTGATAAAGTTTCCACAAACGGAGAAATTGTGGAGAGAAAATGGTTGTTATACTCTCCATATCGGAAAGCATGCTACTGTTTTGTTTGCTTTTTGTTTTCAAAGGAGCACTTGTCGTCTTTGTCAAACTTTGGAAAGGAAGACGGTTTCTCCACTTGGAGAAAATTAAATCCAAGAATATCTGACCATGAGAAAAGCCCTTCTCATAGAGCTCACATGAGGGAATACCTGAACCTCGTAGTTCGACTCCATCATTCAACTACGATAGATGCTGAACTTCAACAGCAAATGTCTGCTGAAAAGAAAAGATGGAAAGCTATAACTGAACGGATTGTCGAGGTTATATCCTTTTTGGCAAAACAGAATCTGGCCTATCGTGGACATCGAGGAGAAGGAATATCTGGGTTATCAGAGCCAGAGGAGGCAGTCAGTGAAAATACAGGAAACTTTCTAGCAACAATCAGACTTTTGGCCAAATATGATGACATCTTAGCAAAACACTTGCAGAGAGGGAAAGAGAAACCAAAAAGTGTCACCTACTTGTCCAACAGAATTCAAAACGAAATAATCAATCTTCTTGGTGAAACTGTCAAGAAAAATATAATTTCTGAAATTAAGGACGCAAAATATTTTAGCATAATGCTGGATTCAACTCCAGATATTGCCCATGAAGATCAGGTTTCTGAAATTCTGCGTTACGTTCATATTGATGAAAACAGAAAAGTAGAAATCAAGGAGACATTTCTGGGATTTTTTCAAGTCAACAAGAAAGATGCAGTCAGCCTGGTAAATAAAATTCAGGAAAAATTGGAAGAAGACAACATTTCCATGAATGACTGTCGTGGTCAAGCATATGATAACGCAGCAGTTATGGCTGGAGTGAGAGGAGGTGTTCAACAAAAAATTCTTGAAGTTAACCCAAAAGCTGTGTTTGTGAACTGTGAGAACCACAGCCTCAATTTGGCCTGTGTCCATGCAAGTGAGGTGCAACCTGTTGTTGTTACATTTTTTGGCATTCTAGAAAAACTCTTTACTTTTTTTTCTTCATCTACTTCTCGTTGGGAAGTGTTAAAATCATTTGTCACTCGGACTGTGAAAAGACAGTGTGACACAAGATGGAGTTCCAGCCATGATGCTGTGAAAGTAATCCACGAAGAGTGTGACAACGTTATTGCAAGCCTTCAACACCTGCTGGAAGGAGAATTTTCAAGGGAAACTAAATCTGATGCAGGATCGCTACTTAACTCTATTCAACAGTTCCCGTTTATAGCTTTATTAAATTTTTGGTACTCAGTTTTATCATCAGTGGAGAAAGTCTCAAAACGCTTGCAGGATCGAAAATGGGGTTCCATGAAGCTTCTTGTGATCTGAGAGGACTTATTCATATCTTGAATTTGAAGAATGATGAAATTATCCACAATGCAATAGATTTAGCCAATGAATATTGTGAAAATTGGGGAATACCAATTGCACGAACAAGGAGAAGAAGAAGAATGCCTGGAGAGTCAGCAAGAGATAGTGGACTGACGGCACAAGAAGAAATGAATAGAGTAATGGTAGAGATTGTGAACAGATTAAAAACTGAAATTGAAGACCGCAGTGTCCGTCTTCAAAGACTCAGTGACCGATTTTCTTTTCTTCTGAACTTGAATTCAATAGTGATTGAAGATGAACAAGAAAAAGAGAAATTAAAAAAGGAATGTTCAGACTTTGCAAATTATCATGACAATGATGTGGTTGCAATTCAGTTATATGACGAAATTATTGATTTTGTGATGCTCCTTCGAGCTGGAGGGAATAGAGTTCCCCCTGATCCTAAAGATGCTCTGGAGTCTTTACTGCAGTATGGGAGGGATGTCTTTCCGACGCTGTGTGTTTCACACAGATTACTGCTTACAATTGCATTTTCAGTCGCAAGCTGTGAAAGGTCATTTTCAAAACTGAAATTAATAAAAACATATCTGAGGTCTTCTATGTCACAGGAGCGACTGACCAACCTGGCTTTAATAAGCATTGAAAAAGAATTTCTCACAGCTGATGTAAAAAGTGAAGTAGTTCAGGTGTTTTGTGACAGGAGGTATCATTTGGGGAAAAGAACTTAGTAAATTTGATTGATTTATATTAAAATCGAATAAAGCGTTTATTTCATGTTTCATCTGTGTTTATATATTCAAAATGTTTTCCTTTCTCATAATATTTCTCAGTATATTAGGCCTTATACTTGAGTCCTTGGGGCATACAATCAAGATTTGCCCTGGGCATCACCAGACCTCTGCACGCCACTGCATGGGGAGAACGTGCAGACTCCACACAGAGTGACCCAAGCCGGGAATCAAACCTGGAACCTTCGATCTGTGAAGCAATTGTGCTAACCACTATGCTACCGTGCTGCCCGCTAGCATTATAATGACCATAAATCCATAAACAAAGAACACAAGACAAGTGCACACTTAACTAAAGAAAAACACAAGTATTAGAGGTTGCGCCCCAAAGATTCAACTTGAAACAATTAGTATCCCCTCATTTTTATCTATTCTCTGGAAAGCGACTAATTTGTTACCAATTCAATGTTGACAACCTAAAAAATATTCTATAAGAAAGGCTGAGACAATTCTAGGCACTGTACTGTCAACAGCCTGCCACCTCCGCGGGATCTATTCAGATAAAAGCTTGTTCTGTGCTAGGAATCTGCCTGCACAGAGAACTTTACACATACGATCATTGTGCTAAATCAGGAGCTGCTGTGCTTGTGGTCGAGAAGAAATATGAAGCACAGCTGTAAAAGCCATCAATAGTGAAGGCATGAAACATAATGATTTTCAGTGAACTATGATCTTTTACATAGAGTATTCCTCCAGCTGCACAACTGCAACAAGTTATATAAAATCTTGTAAAATACAAGGAAATGTTGAATGATACAAGTAAGAACAAGGAGAATTTGAGTTTACTTTAGCAGAGAACATAAGACAGGATTGATGAAAATCTAAATGATGATAATTGCATGTTAGTGGCCTGAACTGAAAACAATGATTCACAAATCCCAAGCAACTAAAATTTCCACTCAGCAGCAGACAGCCCTTGCCTTTGACTTAAAGAAAACAACTTTTAATTGAGTCATTTTATACCGAAGTAGTTAAATCACTGAGAGACAAACACAGAATTTTAAAAAGCTCCTCCCCTCTCCTGTCCCTCAAATCCCAGTACTGAATAGAATGCTGAGAGATACCTTCTACCTCAAGTCTCAAAGATCAACATTTTCTCTAAAGTTCTGTTTATGGTTCCAGCCCCACAGGGATCTCATTCAGCTCAGGTCAGGGTAACCTGAACTGAATGCAATCCCCCAGGGCCAATACAGAAAGCTACCCAATGGTGGTTTATACACCAGGAGGTATTAAATTATCTTTTCAGCACAAGCGTTGACTGTCAATTTAGATGCTAAAGCCCACAGGGGATTGACATCAGCCTTTTAAACTACCTTGGTGCAACTGCTCTGCATCTCAGCACCAAATAAAACTGGCAATAAAGATTTTTACTATGGATAAATATCCATTTGGCATGTCTGCATACAATTCTGACCTGCTGCATCAGTAAATATTGTGCATTGATCAGATCTTTAAAAGTGGTACCAATTTATATGGCCTTTCTGCAGGAAACCCTAATCCAACATATACTATACCCATTGGAGCGAAGAGCTTTATTCTACTCTGGGAAATAATGACCATAGCTTCACCTTCCCTGTTCAATGGATAAATGCACTAACCAGTACAGTACCCGACAGATTCACTTTGTAGGTTACTCAGGTGGTAGTGACACTAGTACACTTAAAGCCACCCAGGCGAGAGTGGGGAGCAAGGTACAACCCAGGTAAGGTACCCCATCCTGATCACTGTGCTCCTGGGAAGTGTGGACATTGGGAAGTGAACTGGACTAAGTTCAGCTGTGATACTGTTACAATCAAACAAACTGTCCGTTCGGTACATATGCACAGAATGATCCTTTGAATTTAAGCACTGAAAGGCAGCCAGGTTCAGTGAAATTAAATCCTAACATGAATCAGAGATCAAAAGTTAGAGCTGGGGCAAAGTACACGTGTAACATGGCCCAAGTTAGAAGCATTCATCTGAAAAGCAGAAATTCATTTGTGTTTTTCTTTCTCTCCTGCAGTGGTTGGGGCGGGGCAGGGACAACTGATGGTGCCTTTCTGAACTTCTTATTCAGGATTCACACTGGACTATTCACAATAAACACAGGGTCTTGGAGCTATTCTTTTGACATGATTGGCAATTATTTATGCAATGTGGGGGTGGGAGAAACAGGGAGTAGAGAACTTTCTCTGATGTTCTTATGACATATCAGCTGGGTTTTTTTAAATTTTAAAGTGCCCAATTCAATTTGTTTCCAGTTAAGGGGCAATTAGGCGTGGCCAATCAACCTCCCCTGCACATCTTTGGGTTGTGGGGGTGAGACCCACACAAACACGGGGAGAATGTGCAAACTCCACACAGACAGTGACCTGGGGCCAGGATCGAACCCGTAATCTCGACGCCATGAGGCAGCAGTGCTAACCACTGTGCCACCGTGCTGCTCACATGGCAGCTCCTGCTCAATTAATAGCACTCTCGCTTCCGAATTAGAAGATTGTGGGTTTAAGTCCCACTCCAGGACTGATGAGATGAGATGTTAAACTGACTGCTCCATCAGGTGGACACAAAAGATCCCATGACACTGTTTCAAAGCATACCAAGATATAATATTTATCCCCAATCAACATTACAAATATAGATTATACGGTAATTAACATATTGCTTTTTCTGGGAGCTTGTTGCTTACAAATTGCCTGCCGCATTTCCTACAAGAGCGACTACACTTCAACAGTACTTCACTGGCTGGAAAGCATTTTGGGGTGCTCGGAGGTTATGAAAGGTTGCATATAAATGCAAGTCCAACTCTTCTTTTTGATTAGTGAAATGCGATGAGAGGTGCTTGCTAGAAATCAGTACTGGTCGCCAAGTTTTCACCATAAATATCAATGATTTGGAGGAAGGAATAGAATTAAATATTCAAGTTTGCAGATGACAATATGTTTCTTCAGGCAGAAGAAATTTTGTGAACATGGGAAGGAAGTTACAAAGGTACACAGACAGATTAAATGAGTGAGCAAAATTATGCCAGGAGTACAATGTGGATAAATCTGAGATGAAACATGTTGGATCTAAGAAAGACAAATCAGAATATTTTCCTAAAGGGAAGATACTGTGGAGGAGTAGCCACATACATAGGTGACAAAGAGCCAGTACAAAAAAATAATCAAAATGACTAACAAAACGTTGGCCTCAATTTCAAGGTAGCTGATCACTCAGTGAAGAATTCACCTTTCATTTGTCCACAGCCTTGATCAGACCCATTTTCAGTGATGAACCTCACAAGATATATATTAGCCTTGTGGGCGATGTACCAGAATACTGGCATAACGGAAAAAACTAGGTTACATAAACTTGGATTGTAATCTCTTGAGGTTAAAGGGATAAAGAGTGATCTAAATAAAGTGTGTGAGATAATAGCACATATAGAAATGTTGTTCTCTGCTGGGGCATTCCCGAAAAAGGGGGCCATTTACAAGTGAATCAGGGTGTACTTGTTCCAAACTAAGACTCAATCAGTTGAAATTTACATACAAACATAAGTTAGGAGTAGACCACTCAGCCCTTTTGAACCTGCTCCGCCATTCAATATCATAGCTGATCCTGTTTGTACCTCAACTCCAATTCCTGCCTGCTACCGACAGCCTTTCATCCCTTTCTTACCTTTGCCTTAAAAATATTCAAAGATTTGCTTCCATTACCTTTTGAGGAAGAGTTCCAAATACTCAGAACTTCCTTGAGAGAAAACATTTGCCCTCATCTTTGTCCCAAATGAGTAATCCCTTATTTTTAAACAGTGGCCTCTAGTACTAGATTCTCCCATAAGAGGAAACATTCTTTCCACATAGACCCTGCTGTCAAGAGCCTTCAGGACCTTATACGTTTCAATCATGTTTTCAAGATTAATAGATATTTGTTCGATAAAGTTTACATGGGAAATTAATCAAACTGAGCGGTACGGTAGCAGTGGTTAGCATTGTTGCTTCACACGCCAGGGTTCCAGGTTCGATTCCCGGCTTGGGTCACTGTCTGTGCGGAGTCTGCACGTTCTCCCCGTGTCTGCATGGGTTTCCTCCGGGTGCTCGGGTTTCCTCCCTCAAGTCCCAAAAGACGTGCTTGATAGGTGAATTGGACATTCTGAATTCTCCCTCAGTGTACCCGAACAGGCACTGGATGTGGCGACTGGGGGATTTTCACAGTAACTTCATTGTAGTGTTAACGTAAGCTTACTTGTGACAATAAAGATTATTATATTATTATTATAATAAATAAGTACTTGGGGTACATTAAATTTATTTTAAAAAAGTGAATGTTGAGTACCCAATTCATTTTTTTCCAATTAAGGGGCAATTTAGCGTGGCCAATCCACCTACCCTGCACATCTTTGGGTTGTGGGGGCGAAACCCACGCAAACACGGGGGGAATGTGCAAACTCCACACTGACAGTGACCCAGAGCCAGGATCGAACCTGGAACCTCGGCGCCGTGAGGCAGCAGGGCTAACGCACTGCGCCACCGTACTGCCCTAGGTACATAACATTCATAAAATAATGGTGGCATTGCATCTAGGTTTAATGGCTTCTTGTTTGTGCGTAAACATTAAATAGTGAATGTTCACAATCTAATGAACAATAGGACCAGTGAGAGATACTTGTGGCTGGTAATGACCACTCTGTAATTATCACAAAGAAATAAAATAAGAAAGCATGAGTTCATAATATCCCCAGACCTCTAAGTGGAAGCCCTGTAGCAACTCATGAAATTGCATAAGTAAGGATAAACAAAGCTAATGTATTTTGTTTCAGAAAATATTTGCAGTACAATTTAAATAGTTGAGACTAAAAGCGAAAAGCACAAACATCAATAGTTGTGGTAAAGTCTCAATATCTTTAACATGAGAACGAGAGAAGAATGCCATTATTTAATTGAAAACCAGAGTGGTGAAATGGAAAGAAATCTTATAAATGGAAAGTTTTACGGGCAGCACGGTGGCACAGTAGATAGCATTGCTGTCTCATGGCTCCACGGTCTCAGATTCGATCCCGGCTCTGGGTCACTGTCCATGAGGGAGTTGCACATTCTCCCCATGTTTGCAGGGTTTCGCCCCCACAATCCAAAGATGTGCAGGCTAGGCAGATTGGCCATGCTAAATTGCCCCTTAATTGGAAAAAATGAATTGGGTACTCTAAATTGATTTTTAAAACTGTAAAGTTTCAATTTCCACCACATTTGATAGGATGGTTTTCAAAATAATTGGAAGGATTTGATGAGCTGCACTCAATTGAAAACCGATTAAAAGCT
Organism: Scyliorhinus canicula; assembly: GCF_902713615.1. Taxonomy (NCBI): domain Eukaryota; kingdom Metazoa; phylum Chordata; class Chondrichthyes; order Carcharhiniformes; family Scyliorhinidae; genus Scyliorhinus; species Scyliorhinus canicula. The sequence continues at coordinate 99,537,652 of NC_052157.1, read as the reverse complement.
GATCGATTCTGCTTAACAATTTCCCACAATTGTTACTGACCAGTTTCGGGCAGGCACATCAGAGAAACAATCATAAAATGTAATTGCAATACAATCCTTTTGAAGAATTGTTGTATTGCTCAAGATATTCCACTGTCTGCAGAATGCTGGATTATAAACCACGTGATTTTGACATGTTCTAAAAAGTATAATGGAGCCAGGTATTTTTTTAAATGGGCAGTTGGTCGTATTCATGATAGAACTACATGAAGAAATCATGACATCCAACAAGCTCACCTTGAGAAGTAACTGATGCAGTTGAGATGAGTCTATGAAGAGTTCACTTTATTGAACAAAAGCAAAAGGCTGCCATTTGTATGGAATCTAGACGTGCAGAATTTTCAATATAGGTCACTAAAGTACTTAACAAAATCACTCACTGTACCGCAATTCCAGTACAGAGTCTCACACTGCTGATAGAATGTGTTTCTGCTGATTCTGACAAATTACTTTTTTCACAGATAAGTAAACACAGCTATTTCCCTTTCCTGTTAAAACCATCAGCTCTTTCTTCATCCCCAAAACATAAGCATTCACATAACAGTGTTAACACACAACTGATTGAATGTTACGAAAGACACATTAACACAGACATGACTAGCTGACACTATGACTGATTGACTGCAGACAGCAATGCTAGACAGTGACTGATGACTGATGTCCTGCACTCAACAAGACTGAGTTCCACAGGGAAAGCATTCAACCCCCCAATCTAATTCATTGCACGGAAATTTCAGCTGGAGGACAGAATTAAGGCATAATAAATGTATTCCCTACGTGTGCAAGTAGAACTACCAAACATTCAAGTGAAAACAGACAGGAAAAGAAAGCTAGGTTAAAATTCTTGACTATGGGGGACTATGGGGAAATTCTTTGGGGGCCTCACGGTAGCATGGTGGTTAGCATCAATGCTTCACAGCTCCAGGGTCCCAGGTTCGATTCTCGGCTGGGTCACTGTCTGTGTGGAGTCGGCACGTCCTCCCCGTGTGTGCGTGGGTTTCCTCCGGGTGCTCCGGTTTCCTCCCACAGTCCAAAGATGTGCGGGTTAGATGGATTGGCCATGCTAAATTGCCCGTAGTGTAAGGTTAATGGGGGGATTGTTGGGTTACGGGTATACGGGTTACGTGGGTTTAAGTAGGGTGATCATTGCTCGGCACAACATCGAGGGCCGAAGGGCCTGTTCTGTGCTGTACTGTTCTATGTTCTATGTTCTATTGATCCAAGATATACCTTTACATTTTACCATGTTATTCTGTCACCAGTGCCTCTTTTTTTCGTGGTACATCTTCCAATGCAACAATTGCTTGTTAATTTTACATAATTCTATGTAGAAATATTTATTTTCCTGCAAGTTTCATTCCTTTCCCCCTACTTCCTATTCATGTGTTTTACGATAACTCTCTATTTCTGCCTATTTCTAGCCCTCCTGAACTCCAACAATTAACCATTCTTCAAGTTGAGTCCAGCAGCAGCAAAACAAAGTGCTGAAAAGGTGTCCACAAATCAGTGCATCATATAATACATTCACCCACTGAGCTGTCTGGGGATCTCACCTTATGGAATCGGAACAGAACAAAAAAATTGTAGGTGATGTTGGCCGTCCCAGATTGTAAGACAGTGCCATCCCAATTTAATAAGTACTAAATTAAGAATACATTACGACATTCTCGGTTTCCAGAAACTCTTCAAAAACTGGTGCTAAGAGAATATAGTGAGCCGAGAAAAGTGCATTTTCCATCAAATATTCTATCAAATGCAAACATCAGTGAATGGAATTGTTTCGTTTTTAATTGTACGTTATTAATTTATGAATGCACCAATAATAATGCAATGCACACTGGAAGATAGAAACTGGGGTTGCCAAGGGAATTTGTGCAAAGTGAACTCTATGCACTAGCAGTACAGGTTACTAAATGCTGAAGTGGGGCAATGTAGCCGAACGTTAAACTTCTCTGAATAACTATTTCGTGATGCAGTTATGAGCCCCTTCAACACCAGAAACTGAACAGCTTCTGCGAAGAGAACCTACCTAAAAGCTTCAATAAATCCTCTAATAGCACAATCAATGTAATTTTCCTGCTGCCTAATAGTTATTTGGAGGAATTTCAATTACCTATCCTTGACAATTAATGGGTTTCTAAATCTACATACACACAATAGCCGAGTCACTGAACAGGAAAAACTTTGACTTGAATAACTGAACTATAAGAACAGCTAACAGACGGTATGTCAATGAGGTACAACGGGGTACACAAAGAAAATTATATTAAAAGGGAATATGGAGATCAATCACTGGGTGAGAGAGTTGCTGCTGCCTTCTCAATTCCTTTTTGCATGGTTCTTTCTTTCATCCAAGTGATTGCTTTTTGGTCTCTCCTTTTTAGTTTTGCAATTTTATTATTCATTCAGTTCATCCACATGCATCCAATCACCACCTTACTTATCTGTAACCATCTAGTGTTTTGAGTACAGGAGTCAGACACTTGCTCCCATTTCAAACACAGATGGCTTTTTAGCTTAGGCGCCCGGAATAATTCTGTCCTTTCATTAATGCTTTACAATCTGTAACCACATGAGAACCTTACTACTGGAGCAAATTCTAGTGCATCAATCGTTCTAGACAGTATTGCAGAATACCCATGAGCATAAATAACAGGAAAAGAAAGGAAGGTTAAGAGATTGTAAGGGAAAGAGTGACAATACTGGGCATTTTAGTTTAACTCTTCCTTAATTTCAAGAAAACCTATGAATACATAGGACTGGCGGGGGCGGGGTCACTATAATCCATTCGGTCAGACTCGATGTTTAGGAAATATCCTCTGTTATGCCAGAATTACAGAGAATCTGCAGCACAGAAACAGGAGGCATCAAGTCCAACTGGTTTATGCTGGTGCCTGTGATCACAAGTATCCTGTTACCCTGTTTATTCCATTCTACCACCATATCCTTCCACCTTTTATTTTTTATTCAGCTTCCCCTTAAATTACAGGAGGGTGATAGAGAACTTAGTGGGGTGGTGAAACGATAACAATCCATCCCTCAATGCCAGCAAAACTAAAGAGCTGATCATTGACTTGAGAAAGCAAAGTACTGTACACATCCTTGTCAGCGTCAACGGGGCTGAGGTGGAGATGGTTAACAGCTTCAAATTCCTCGGGGTGCACATCACCAAAAATCTGTCCTGGTCCACCCACGTCGATGCTATCACCAAGAAAGCACAACAGCACCTATACTTCTTCAGGAAACTAAGGAAATTCCGCATACCCACACTAACACTTACCAACTTTTACAGGTGCACCATAGAAAGCATCCTATCTGGCTGCATCACAGCCTGGTATGGCAACTGCTCAGGGCCAGACCACAAGTAACTTCAGAGAGTCGTGAACACAGCCCAGTCCATCACATGAACCTGCCTCCCATCCATTGACTCTATCTGAACCTCACGCTGTCTGGGGAAAGTGGGCACCATAATCAAATACCCTTCCCATCAACTCACTCTTCCAACTTCTTCCACCTGGCAGGAGATACAAAAGTCTGAGAATACGCACAAACTGATTCAAAAACATCTTCTTCTCCACTGTGACCAGCCTCCGAAACGACCCTCTTATGGACTGATCTTATTAATACTACACCCCTTTATGCTTCACCCGATGCTGGTGTCTATGTATTTACATTGTGTACCTTGTGTTGCCCTTTTATGTATTTTTAATTTTTTTAAATTTTCATGTACTAAATGATCTGTTTGAGCTGCTCGCACTGTACCTCAGTATACGTGACAATAAACAAATCCAATGCTCCAAGGACTTGGGTTCCATCCCGGCCCTGGGTCACTGTCCGTGTGAAATTTTCACCCCACCCCCCACCCCGTGTGTGCGTGGGTCTCACCCCCACAACCCAAAGATGTGCAGGTAGGTGGATTGGCCACGCTAAATTGTCCCTTAATTGAAAATAAAATTGTGCACTTTTGAAATTATTTTTAAAAAGAATTTATTTGAGAAAATAATGTTTAGTGGCTATGAAAAAAGCTTTACTGCAGACTATTCAATTTGCACACATAGAGAGTTGAATATGGTGGGTAAGGAAGTCATTAACTTAATCACTATGATCAACCAACCTAACAACTGTACATACTGCACTCAAAGTATGTCACAATATTTTTATAAATGTCTGGTGATAACTAGTTCAAGTACTAAGATATACATTTTACTGTATCACTAAACAGTCTACTACTTTCAATCAAGGTCAGACCACGTGACCATGTGAAAGCCATAGTAACACAGGAGTGATGTTTTATTTGGAACTCTTATTGTGTTAAATAACAAGAAATATTTTAACTTAAAAACAGTAATAAGGAGCAACGGACATCAGAAAGGTTTACTTATATGTTGATATATCACAGGACATCACAACAGGAGTTCCTCAGGGTAGTGTCCTAGGCCCAAGCTTCTGCAACTGCTTCATCAATGACCTTCCCTGACTGAAGCAGTCTATGTCCAAATGTAGCAAGACCTGGACTATATCCAGGCTTGGGCTGACAATGGGCAAGCAACATTCTCACCACATAAGTGCCGGCAAGGACCATCTCCAACAGGAGGGAATCTAACCACCATCCTTTGACATTCAATAACTTTACCACCTCTCTCCCACTATCAATATCCTGAGGGTTACCAATGACCAGAAGTTGAGCTGGACTAGCCATATAAATACTACGGCTAATAGTGCAGGTCAGAGGCTAGACATTCTGCAACCAATAACTCACCTTCTGAGCCCCAAACCCTGGCCACCATCTACATGGTGCGACATTCAGGAGTGCGACAGAATACTTTTTCCCGGCCGAGATGAGTGCAGCTCCAACAATAATCAAACTGTTCGACACCAATCAAGACAAAACAGCCCCCTTGATTGATTCCACAAATATTCACTCCCTCCACAACCAACGCACAGCGGCAGCAGTGTGTACCATCTACAAGAGTCACTGAACGAATGCACCAAGGCTCCTTAGCCAGCACTTTCCAAACCCATGACCACTCTATTTAGAAGGACACGGGCAGAAAATACATGGGAACATCCCCATCTGGAAGGTTCCCTCCAAGCCACTCACCATTCTGACTTGGAAATATATCATTGTTCCTTCACTGTCGCCGAGTGATAATCGTGGAACTTCCTTCCTAACAGCACTGTGGGTGCTCGGTTGTGGCTGTTACACAACATGGAATGTAGCGGTTAAAGAATGCAGCTCCCCATCACCTTCTTGAGGGCAATAAGGGGTGGGTAATAAATGTTGGCCCAGCCAGCAACACCCACAGCCCAAAACTGAATTTTAACAATACTACCACAGTGCAGAGACACAGATAATATGGAATACCGAACTACAATAATACACAGCCAGCTCGTCCATTCTACTGTGCAATCCAGAATTACAAATACCCAAATCATTTGTGACACAGGTCATGTTGGAAATAATTGTCATAAAATCAACTGAATATTCAGCCTATTATCACTCATTACCTTTGTGAATCGAAGTATTAATTGTATTTCGAAGTACGATAATATTTCTTAGTCTTCCCAATATTTTAGAATTGAAAGTTACTCTAAGTTTCACATATTGCAGTAATAACAATTCCCTGAAGTACATCAGTAAGAAAAAATGACATATTCACACGATTAATAGCTATCTTCATCCATAGACCAATAGGAAAGCCAAGTTGCAGCATTTGAGCACAACCACTGAACATTACTGGATATTAGGGCTGGGTTCAACATTTGAGATCTATTTTTATGATAAACATTTTGCCTTTGCAGAAATTATTCTCTTGAGCAATAAATGTTACAGAGATCATAGAATCATGGAATTTACAGTGCAGAAGGTGGCCATTCCGCCCATCAAGTTTGCACCAGCCATTGGAAAGAGCCCCCTACTTAAGCCCACGCCTCCACCCTACCCCCGTAACTCAGTAACCCCACCTAACCTTCTGGACACTACGGGGCAATTTAGCATGGCCATTCCACCTAACCTGCACATCTTTGGACTGTGGGAGGATAATGGAGTACCCGGAGGAAACCCACGCAGACACAGGGAGAAAGTGCAAACTCTACACAGTCACCCATGGCCTGAATTGAACCCGGGTTCCTGGAGCTGTGATGCAGCAGTGCTAACCACTGTGCCGCTGTGCTGCCCTACAGTTTTTTTAATTCACTATATTCTTCCAATAAATTGGAGCATCGAGTCTTTTGTTACACTTCATTTTTAAGTTAAAGAAAACTAGTATTTAGTTATCAACGGGTTAAATTATATTTTGGAAAGTATGCATATGAGAACACAAATCAAAACATAAAACGCATGAATTATGTCTCTAATTGCACCGCTCTCTTAAGAAAAACACAAAATCTTAGTCTCGTTATTTTTGCACCTGCTGCAAAACTATTACTGAATTTCTCACGTGAGCGACAAAAGGTGTCCCAAGAAAATTCAAACCATGGACGCACATTGATCAGGATTCTCCAGCCATTTCCGCCCATACTGAGCCCCTGCCCCAGGTTCTCCAGCAGCGGAGGGAGTGAACAACGGGAAGATCCCAGCACAGGCCAATCGCAGTACACATCCACAAAATGTATCTGTGGTGCCACCCAGTTAATGTACCTGGGAATTTTGGCGCAAGCCCATTGCCCAACTTTAATACAAAACTTTTCCATAACTGACATTAAACATATATGCATACCTATTCAAGGATTTAATTGAAAGCAGATACCTTCTATTATATAAACCAATTTGAATCAATGTCGGACACAAGGATAGAAATGGTTAATCAGGGATACTGTGCCATGCAGAACGGCTTCTTTGATGAGACCTATTAACATAGAACTATTATATTTTTGTTCCTTTACAATTGCAACTGTGTGCAAATTTAATTGTATGCAAATTTCAGAATGATACTACTGTTGTTGTTTTAGACCATCATTTTAAAGTAACTAACCAATTTTTAGGATGTTTGAATGTGAGCCTTGTGAAAATTACAATCCCTAGTTCCACCCTCTCCAACGAGGAGAAACAAGAATTTCCCGTTTAGTTCTCTAAGAAGTGATTACCTTGGAATGAGGTCACAACTCACTCTTCTAAACTCCAAAGAACATAGTCCTATTTTCCTAAATCTCTCTTTATCAGACAGCTCTCTCATCATAGAAACCAATCTGCTGAACCTTCACTGCACCCCTGCGATGGAAAGTGTATATTCTTTAGGTACGGGGGTCAAAACTTTATATCGTACTCCAGGTGTGGTCCCACCGAAGCTGATATAATTGCAGCAAGACATCCTTACTCTTATACTCCAACCCCCGAATAATAAAAAATTATAAACATAACATTTGCATTCCTGATTGCTTACTGTACCTGTATGTTAACTTTCTTTGATTTGTGTACAAGGACTCTCAAATCCCTCTGAATATTAACATTTTCTAACCTCTCACCTTTCAAAAAATGTTCTGTTTTCCTATTCTTCCTATAAATTGGATTGCTTCCACACATCATACTCCATCTGGTACCTTTCTGCCCAATTACGTACATCTCCATCGCTTTGCAGACTCTTCACAGCTTATATTCCCACCCAGCTTTGTATCATCTGCAAATTTAGATATCTTGGGCAGAATTCTTCCGTAATCGGTGGAGCGGGCAACTCCGGCGGGACGGAGTGGCATGAACCACTCCAGGCCGCCCCAAAAGGTGCAGAATCCTCTGAATCTTCAGGTGCTAGGCCCGCCCCAGAGTGGTTTGCGCCCCACCAGCCGGCGGGGAAGGGGCTTGGCGCCACACCACCGGCGCCGAAGGGCCTCCACCGGCCAGCGTGAGTCGGCGCATGCGCGGGAACGGCAACATGTGCTGGCGTCATCCCCGTGCATGCGCAGGGGGCTTCGTTTCCGCACCGGCAATGGCGGACAGCTACAGCCACCGGTGCGGAACAATAGAGTGCACCCAAGGCACAGGCCCGCCTGCGGATCGGTGGGCCCCGATCGCGGGCCGGGCTACCTCCCGGGGCCAGATCCCCCCCCCCCCCCCCCCCCAACACGGAGCTGGGTCCCGCCAGTCGTGACCGACCTTGATTTACGCCAGCGGGACACTCGTTAAACGGACAGGACTTCGGGCCATCACGGCCCGGAGAATTCGGGTGGCCCTTGGGCCCGTTGAGTCGCTCCAGTCCCTGCCATTCTCTGAGGCGGGCGGCATGATTCACACCGGGGTGTTTTTGGGGGGAAAGAGAAAAGAGAATGCGGAGGACGGCGGGGGCAGGATTCACGCCAATCCCCTGCGATTCTCCAACCCGGCCGGGGGGGGGGGGGTCCAGAGATTCCCGCCCCTTGTATTTGACCCGCTAATATAAATCAGCGATATTGATTGCTAATTGCATGAGGCCCAAACACTGACCGCTGTGGTACTCCACAATTTACACCCGGTCATCCTGAAAATGCCCTGATGCTAACCCCGTTTTCTGTCAGTTAACCAATCGTAATCCAAGTGAATCCATTACCCTCAATCACATGAGCCTTAATGTGCACCAACTTCTTCTATGGCACATTTAATGAATGCCTTTTGAAATCCAAACAAACTGCGAACACGGGATCGGATCCCCTTACCTACCCTGCAAGTTACACCATCAACAGAATCATGTTGGGAACTTCCGGTTGCGGCTATGCGGAGCTAAGCCGCACGTTCGGCAGCTCCCGCTTTAAAAGGACTTGTGGGCTCTTTTAAGGGCCCCAAACGGCGCTGATTCGACGATTCCCGGTGGATAAAGGGGTCTGGAGCAAAACCCCCCGGGATTTATGGTTCGGACTCGAAGTGGGGCGAGGAGAAAGACGGCAGCAGCTCCCCGGAAAAGCGGGGGAAGGTGGACAAAATGGCGGCCGGTGGAGCCCCTGAGGAGTGGAGGCAGTGGGCTGAAGAGCAGCAGGCGGCCCTTCTGCGCTATTTCACGGAGCTGAAAGGGGAGTTGTTGGAATCCCTGAAGGTGACGACGAGTAAGCTGCTGGAGACCCAGACAACCCAGGGTGCAGCGATACTTGAGTTGCAGCAGCTGGCCTCTGAGCGCGAGGAGGAGGTTTCGGCCCTCGTGGGGAAGGTGGAGATACACGAGGCACTTGATAAAAAGTGGCAAGATCGGTTCGAGGAGATGGAGCTTCGGTCACGGAGGAAGAACCTGCGGATCCTGGGCCTCGAGGAGGGGCTGGAGGGGTCGGACCTGCCGGCCTATGTGGCCGTGATGTTGAACTCGCTGGTGGGGGCAGGATCCTTCCATCTGCCCCTGGAGCTGGAGGGGGCCCATAGAGTGCTGGCCAGGCGGCCTAAGGCGAATGAACCCCCGCGGGCGGTGCTGGTGCGGTTCCATCGGTTCAGTGACCGGGAGTGTGTTCTCCGATGGGCCAAGAAGGTGAGGAGTAGAAAGTGGGAGAATTCGGTAGTGCGTATCTACCAGGACTGGAGTGCGGAGGGGGCCAAGCGGAGAACCGGGTTTAACCGGACAAAGTCGGTGCTCCATGGAAAGCAGGTGAAGTTCGGCATGTTGCCGCCTGCGCGCCTGTGGGTCACCTACAAGAACCGGCATCACTACTTTGAGTCCCCGGAGGAAGCGTGGGCCTTTGTGCAGGCTGAAAAGCTGGACTCGAACTAGAGATTGGGGGCTGTGGGAGTTTTTCTATTCTATTCATGTATCATTGTTTATGCTGTAGCGGGTTATTCTGTTTGTTTTTTCTCTCGCTTTCGGACGGTGTGGGTTATGGTTTTGTATTCTAAGGGGGGTACTGGGGTTTGTGGTTGATCTGTGTCTTTGTTTGTATGGAGTTGGTGGTTGGGTTAGGACTGCGGTTTGGGAGCTGCGTTGGTGGGGTGGGGCAGTGTGAAAGCGCGGGCTTTTCTCTGGTTTCCCGCGCTGCGGGACGAGGGGGTGGAGCTGGTGGCGAGGGGCGTGGTTATTAGACCGGGTTTCCCGCGCTGAAGCGGTGCCCAGGAGGGGAGGAGTGGGGGACCTCATATCGGGAGAGGTCGGAGTTAGAGCGGGAGCTGCCGGGGTCAGCAGAAGTCAGCTGGCTCACGGGAGTACAGTGGAGGGAGAGTCGCGGCTAGGAGGGGTCCTAGCCTGTGTGTGTGGGGGGGAGAGGAGAGATACCAGGTTGCTGCGGCGTTTGAGGCGTCTGAGGTTGTGGCTGATAGTGGCGGCAGATATGTGATGGTGAACGGTAAGCTGCAGGGGGAGAGGGTGGTGTTGGTTAATGTGTACGCCCCAAATTGGGATGATGCTGGTTTCATGAGGCGTATGTTGGGCCGCATTACTGGCCTGGAGGTGGGGTGCTTGATCATGGGGGGGGGGGGGGGACATCAATACGGTGCTGGATCCCCTACTAGATCGTTCTAGTTCAAGGACAGGCAGGAGGCCAGCGGCGGCCAAGGTATTAAGGGGGTTCATGGACCAGATGGGAGGAGTGGATCCCTGGAGGTTCAGGAAGCCGAGGGCTCGGGAGTACTCCTTTTTCTCCCATGTGCACAGGGTTTATTCCACATTGATTTCTTTGTTTTGAGCAGGGGACTGGTCCCGAGGGTGGAGGAGGCCGAATATTCGGCTATCGCGATTTCGGACCATGCTCCGCATTGGGTGGATTTGGAGATGGAGGAGGCGTGGGACCAGCGCCGCTTTGGCGTCTGGACGTGGGGTTGTTGGCTGATGAGGAGGTGTGTAGGAGGGTTCGGGGATGTATCGAGAGGTACCTCGAGGTCAATGATACTGGGGAGGTCCAGGTGGGGATGGCGTGGGAGGCTTTGAAGGCAGTGATTAGGGGGGAGCTGATCTCCATCCGAGCCCATAGGGAGAGGGGGGAGAGGAGGGAGAGGGAAGAGACTGGTGGAGGAGCTGTTGAGTGTAGATAGGAGGTACGCGGAGGCCCTGGAGGAGGGATTGCTGGGGGAACGGCGTAGCTTGCAGGCCAAGTTTGATTTATTGACCACAAGAAAGGTGGAGACACAGTGGAGGAAGGCGCAGGGAGCGGTCTATGAGTATGGAGAGAAGGCGAGCAGGATGCTGGCGCACCAGCTGCGTAAGCGGGACGCGGCTAGAGAGATTGGTGGAGTGAAGGATAGAGATGGGAATGTGGTGCGGCAGGGGGCAGAGGTCAATGAGGTCTTTAGGGACTTCTATAGGGAACTGTACCGGTCGGAGACGTCGGTGGTGGGAGGGGGAATGGAGAATTTTTTGGACAGGCTCCGATTTCCAAGGGTGCAGGAGGAGCAGGTGGAGGGACTGGGGGCGCCGATCGAGTTGGAGGAGCTGGTCAGTGGGATTGGCCACATGCAGTCGGGGAAGGCGCCGGGACCAGATGGGTTCCCGGTTGAATTTTATAAGAAATATGCAGACCTGCTGGGCCCCCTGTTGGTCAGGACCTTTAACGAGGCATGGGAGGGGGTGTTCTGCCCACAACGATGTCTCGGGCACTAATCTCCCTGATCCTGAAGCGTGATAAGGACCCCTTGCAGTGCGGTTCATACAGGCCGATTTCACTGCTGAATGTAGACGCCAAGTTGCTGGCGAAGATCTTGGCCACTAGAATAGAGGACTGTGTGCCGGGGGTGATACATGAAGGCCAGACGGGTTTTGTGAAGGGGAGGCAGCTGAACAGTAACGTGCGAAGGCTGCTAAATGTGATAATGATGCCGGCAGCAGAAGGAGAGGCGGAGATTGTGGTGGCATTGGATGCGGAGAAGGCCTTTGATAGGGTTGAGTGGGGGTACTTGTGGGAGGTGTTAGAGAGGTTCGGGTTTGGGGAGGGGTTTATTAAATGGGTGAGGTTGCTGTACGAGGCCCCGATGGCGAGTGTAGCGACAAATGGGAGGAGGTCCGAGTACTTCAGGCTCCACCGTGGGACGAGGCAGGGGTGCCCCCTGTCCCCCTTGCTTTTTGCGCTGGCAATAGAGCCTCTTGCCATGGTTCTCAGGGAGTCGAGGAGGTGGAGGGGTTTGGTGCGAGGTAGGGAGGAGCACAGAGTGTCGCTGTATGCGGACGACTTGCTGTTGTATGTAGCAGACCCGGTGGGGTGAATGCCGGAGGTGATGGAGATTCTTGCTGAGTTCGGGAGTTTCTCGGGATATAAATTGAACCTGGGCAAGAGTGAGCTGTTTGTCGTACATCCGGGAGATCAGGAGGAGGGGATTGGTAGGCTCCCACTAAAGTGGGCAGTTTTAGGTACCTAGGAGCTGGTGGACTCTGCACAAGCTCAATTTTACTAGGTTGGTGGAGCAGATGGAGGAGGAATTTAAAAGGTGGGACATGCTGCCGTTGTCGTTGGCGGGTAGAGTACAGTCCGTTACAATGACGGTGCTCCCGAGGTTTTTGTTTTTGTTTCAGTGCCTCCCCATTTTCGTTCCGCGGGCCTTTTTTAGGAGGGTGAACAGCAACATTCTGGGATTTGTTTGGGCGCATGGGACTCCGAGGGTAAGGAGAGTCTTTTTGGAGCGGGGCAGGGATAGAGGGGGGCTGGCGCTGCCCAACCTCTCTGGGTACTATTGGGCGGCTAATGTCTCGATGGTACGTAAGTGGGTAATGGAGGGGGAGGGGGCAGCATGGAATAGGATGGAGATGGCGTCCTGCGGAGGCACGAGCCTGAAGGCACTGGTAACGGCTCCATTGCCGCTCCCTCCAACGAGGTACACCACGAGCCCGGTGGTGGCAGCCACCCTAAAAATTTGGGGGCAGTGGAGGCGGCACAGGGGGGAAGTGGGGGGCTCGGTGGAGGCCCCGCTGCGGGGGAACCACCGGTTTGTCCCAGGGAACATGGATGGCGGGTTCCTGGGGTGGCACAGGGCGGGCATTAGGAAGTTGGGAGACCTGTTTATTGACGGGAGGTTCGCGAGCCTTGGTGAACTGGAGGAGAAATTTGAGCTCCCCCGGGGAATATGTTCAGGTACCTTCAGGTCAAGGCGTTTGCTAGGCGACAGGTGGAGGGGTTCCCTTTGCTGCCCCCGCGGGGGGTAAGGGATAGGGTGCTTTCGGGGGATGGGAAGGTGTCTGACATCTACCAAGTAATGCAGGAGGTGGGGGAGGTGTCGGTAGAGGAGCTGAAGGCTAAGTGGGAGGTGGAGCTGGGGGAGCAGATTGAGGAGGGGACATGGGCGGACGCCCTGGAGAGGGTGAACTCCTCCTCTTCATGTGCGAGGCTTAGTCTCATCCAGTTCAAGGTGCTACACCGGGCCCACATGTTCGGATCTAGGATGAGTAGGTTCTTTGGGGGCGAAGACAGGTGCGTCAGGTGTTTGGGGAGTCCAGCGAACCATGCCCATATGTTCTGGGCATGCCCGGCACTGGAGGAGTTCTGGAAGGGGGTGGCGGGGACGGTGTCGAGGGTGGTGGGATCCAGGGTCAAGCCAGGCTGGGGACTCGCGATATTTGGGGTTGGGGTGGAGCCGGGAGTGCAGGAGGCGAAAGAGGCCGATGTCTTGGCCTTTGCGTCCCTAGTAGCCCGGCGGAGGATCTTGCTGCAGTGGAAAGATGCGAGACCTCCGAGTGTGGAGACCTGGATTAATGACATGGCGGGATTCATTAAGTTGGAGAGGGTCAAGTTCGCACTGAGGGGGTCGGCACAAGGGTTCTTTAGGAGGTGGCAGCCTTTTGTCGACTTTCTGGCTCAACGATAAGGTACTAGGTCAGCAGCAGCAGCAACCCGGGGGGGGAAGGGGGGAAAGGGGGGGGGGGGGGGGGGGGGGGTTTTAGGGGGATAGTGTTTAAGTTAATTTGCTTATTGTTAATTTATTCTGTTGTTTATTGGGGTGGGGGGGGTGGGGGGTTTGTTATATGCATCGTTACGGGTGCCGGGGGGTGTTTATTATTATTATTGTTATTGTTATTATTGTTTTGTTGATATATATTTTTCAAAAAATTCCAATGAAAATTATTTTTAAAAAAAAACAAAATCATGCTGACTCTGCAGTGTGTCGATGAAGGTAGCCCAGTTGATGTCATATACGTGGATTTTAGTGAGGTGTTTGATAAGGTTCCCCATGGTCGGCTCATGAAGAAAGTAAGGAGGTGTGGGATGGAGGGAAATTTGGCCAATTGGTTCAGTAACTGGCTATCACATAGAAGACAGAGGGTGGTGGTGGATGGAAAATTTTCAGACTGGACACCAGTTACCAGCGGTGTACCACAGGGATCAGTGCTGAGTCCTCTGCTATTTGTGATTTTTATCAATGACTTAGAGGAGGGGCTGAAGGGTGGTTCAGTAAATTTGCTGATGACACCAAGATTGGTGGAGTAGTGGATGAGGTGGAGAACTGTTGTCGGCTGGAAAGAAACACTGATAGGATGCAGAGCTGGGCCGCAAAATGGCAGATGGAGTTTAACCCTGATAAGTGAGAGGTGATTCATTTTGGCAGGAAAAATTTGAATGCGGATTACAGGGTCAACGGCAGGGTTCTGAGGAATGTGGAGGAACAGAGAGATCTTGGGGTTCATGTCCACAGATCTCTGAAGGTTGTCACTCAAGTGAATAGAGCCGAGAGAAGGTCTATAGTGTGTTAGTGTTTATTTAACAGGGGGCTTGAGTTTAAGAACCGTTGGGTTATGCTGCAACTATACATGACCCTGGTGAGACCACATTTGGAATATCGTGTGCAGTTCTAGTCATCTCACTGGATGTGGAAGCATTGGAAAAGGTGCAAAGGAGATTTACCAGGATGCTGCCTGGTTTGGAGGGTAGATCTTATGAGGAAAGGTTGAGGGAGGCTTTTCTCTTTGGAGCGGAGGAGGATGAGAGGCGACTTTCTAGAGGTTGATGATGATGAGGGGGATAGATAGAGTGGAAGTTCAGAGACTATTTCCTCGGGTGGATGTAGCTATTACAAGGGGGCATAACTATAATAAAAATAATAAATAAATCGCTTATTGTCACGAGTAGGCTTCAATGAAGTTACTGTGAAAAGCCCCAAGTCGCCACATTCCGGCGCCTGTTCGGGGAGGCTGGTACGAGATTCAGGGTGGGAGATGTCCAAGGTAGGTTCTTTACTCAGAGAGTGGTTAGGGTGTGGAATGGACTGCCTGCTGTGATAGTGGAGTCGGACACTTTAGGAACTTTCAAGCGGTTATTGGATAGGCACATGGAGCACACCAGAATGACAGGGAGTGAGATAGCTTGATCTTGGTTTCGGACAAAGCTCGGACAACATCGAGGGCCGAAGGGCCTGTTTTGTGCTGTACTGTTCTATGTTCTATGTTCAGACGGTCCGTCTCTGCTCTGTCTGTCTTCTCCCTGTGGGCCCGTATCGAGGTCAGCTCCCCTCTAACCACCACCCACCGCAGCTGAAACTTCCCCCATGTCGTTGAATACATTTTGTCAGCCGCCCACACACCACCTCATCAGCTAAAAGTCCCACGTCCAGCCTCCAGTGCGGGCGCTGGCCACTCTCCTTGTTCACCTGCAGGTCAGCCCAGTGCCGGGCATGGTCCAAGATAGTGATCGCTGAATCTCAGTGTCCACCACCCCCGTCAGTAAAGCCCTGTTCAGGATAAAAAAGTCAAGCCGGAAGTACACTTTATGCATGTGTGAGTAGAAGGAGAACTCCTTCACTCTCGGCCGCCCAAATCTCCATGGGTCCACCCCCCCATCTGCTCCATGAACCCCTTCAGCTCCTTTGCCATTGCGGGCACCCTGCCTATCCTTGAGCTAGATCGAGCTAGCCCTGGGTTAATGACTATGTTGAAGTCCAACCCCCAAAATAACGAGCTGATGCGAATCCAGGTCCGGGATCTTCCCCAACATCCTCCTCATGAACTCCAGATCATCCCAACTCGGCGCATACACATTCACGAGTACCACCAGCAGTCCCTCCAGCTTTCCACTGCCCATTATGTACCGACCCCCCACATCCGCAACTATTCTTACCGCTTCAAATGACACTCGCTTATTAATCGGGATCGCGACCCCTCCAGTCTTCGAATCCAGCCCAGAGTGAAAAACCTGTCCGACTCATCCCTGCCTTAATCTAATCTGATCAGTTATTCTAAGATGCGTCTCCTGCAACATTGCCATATCCGTCTTCAGTCCCCTCAAATGTGCGAACCCGCCTGCCCTCTTAACCGGCCATTTAGCCCTCTAACATTCCATGTGATCAGCCCCCCACTCCCCCAGCCGATCAGCCATACCCTTCCCTGGACCAGTCTCCAGCCCGCGCCCCACCCCCAGGCAGCCTCCCTCCCCGACCTCCCTATTGTTCCACAGTAAAAGTCCGTCCCCCGTCAGCAGAACATTCCCCCCCCCTAGTAACAGCACGATACACACAGCCCCCTCCAACAAGCATACCATCTGCTCACTACGCTTGCGTGTGCTAGCCCACCCAACTAGCTTGGTGGCCCCATCCATGACGCAAGACATTTTCCCAACCTATTGGTCACCCCCCCCCCCCCCCCCCCCCCCCGCACACACATATGCAAACGTAAACAATCCCAACCCAATTGCGCAAAAGAAACACACAAAGAAAATCAAAAGGAAAATCAAACAGCAAACATCTAGCATCCACACCTCCATCCCCCATCAGTGCAAATGCTAATTTTAACTCAAGCAGCTTGTCCGCAGACCCCAGCTCAATGCAAAAGACATTACAAGTAACATCGAAAGACAAAAACTCTCTTTTTTTTAAAAAAAAATAACTGAAGAGAAGAGAACAAAAAAAACACACAACCACTTATGCAAAGTTCAGTCCAAACACCTCAGTCCGATACCAGCCCTTTCCTTTTCACGAAGTCCATCACTTCCTGGGGCGACTCGAAGTAGAAATGTTGCTCTTTGTGTGTAACCCAAAGACTGGCCGGGTACAGTAGTCCAAACTTTACCTTCTTCTTAAAAAGGGTTGATTTTATCTGATTGAACCCTGCTCTTCTCCTGGCCACGTCCGCACTCAGATTCTGATATATACGCAGGACACTGTTCTCCCATTTGCAGCTCAGTGACTGCCTGGCCCACTGTAGAATGCACACTTTGTCCAGGTACCTGTGGAATCTCACCATCATTGCTCTCGGGTGGTTGGGGGAGGGGGGGGGGGGGGGGGGGGGGGGGTGGGGGGGGGTCCACCCATATGCCGCTTCCTCACGAGCGCTCTGTCCACCTCCAAGGGTCGGGAGAGCATCCCCTCCCCAGCAGCTTCTCTAACATAGCCGCTATGTATGCCCCTGCGTCCGTTCCTTCGGAACCCTCCGATATATCCACGATTCTCAGGTTCTGCAGGCGGGACCTGTTCTCTAGATCCTCCACCTTCTCCTGGAGCCTTTTCTGTTGGTCTCTCACCATTCCCACCTCCAACTCCACTGCAGCTTGGTGCTCCTCCTATTCAGTCAGTGCCTTCTCCACTTTCTGGATCGCCCGATCTTGGGCATCCAGTCTGAGTTCCAGTCGCGCAATCGACTCCTTAATTGGGTCCAAGCATTCCTGTTTCTGCTTGGCGAAGCCCTCCTGTATAAACTGCATCAACTGCTCCGACGACCGCTGGGTCGTCAAGGCAGAACTCCGGTCCTCCGCTATGCTTTCTCCCGTTGCAGCCTCAGCCCAAGCTTTCTCTGTTCGTCTATTTCTTCCTTTGCAAGCACTCCTGATCCGTTTCTCCATGCATCCTCTACACAATTGCATCCAACATCAATTATCCACTTTAGATCCGACAAACAAAATCAGAGAAAAAGGTCCAAAGTTCCAACCTGAGTGGGAGCCACCAAATGTGCGACCTACTCCTTCATAGCCGCCACCGGAAGTCACTGAGAAGTTTATTAACCGAGGCATATAATACAAAAGCAGGGCAATAATATTACAACTATATAAAATGCCAGTTAGACTGCAGCTGGAATACTGCGCACAGTTCTGGTCATTATATTACAGAAATGGTGTAATTAGAGAAGAAGGTACAGATTAGATTCTTGAAGATTAGCCAGGAATACAGAATTTTAGCTTTGAAAAAATATTAAATAGGCTGGGGCTGTTTTCATTGTAACAGCAGAGGCTGTGAGGGGTTTAGGTAAGGTGGATCTAAAGGGCCGATTTCTTTTATCAGTGAGATCATTAATCAGAGGACACAGATTTAAAGTAACTGGGAGGAAGATTAAGGAAGAATCGAGGAATAATCTTTTTACTCAGAGGATGGTGGGAATCAGAACCTCACTGCTTGTGTAGTGGCTTCAACACGATTAATAAAACACTTGGATGTGCACTTTCGAATATGCACTTGAGGTGTCATACCCTACTGGGCAACAGACCAAAAGTTGGAAATTGAGTTGAGGTTGTATCGCACTTTCTTGACCAGCGCGGACATAAGAGGCTGAACAGCCCCCATCTGTGTCATAAATCTTTCTGTCTCGATGGCATAAAGATTCTGCCCAATTTTGTGTGTGCTGTGTGTTTGTAATGTGCCTCTGTGACAACAAAAGTGAAACTTTATACTCTTGCAACTGCACAGCCCTTTTCTTTTGCAAGAATAGACATGACTGAACTCTGAGACAGTCCTTCATGCTTTGCTGGAGATTATCTAAAGCTAACAAAGGTTTCCACTGTTTACTCATCAAAGAACTGTTTCCCATCAAAAAGCAAATCAGTGAATTTAATCATAACATTAATCCTAGTTCTCTCTTCAAGCAGGTATGTGTGCAGAGGTGGTGAGTCCGAGCTGTGGTTTATCGTGAACTGTTATTCCAAATGATACACGATAACTTTGTTATTTACATGACATAATTTTGAATTCTGCCATTGCACCGAATGACTTCCCAGAAGCAGGAATGAGACCATAATTGAGGTCATTGGCATAGGCCTAGTAGCCAATACCAACTCAACACGAACATTTTCATAGAAAGGAAACTAGATTTGCAGTTTGTCCCCAAGTTGGGGACAAACAGTTGGGTGCCATTTCCTGATGCTGTAGAAAATCTAGATATGACAATTTGCTCACTGAACTTCTTGATAAATCCCTGTGCCCTTTCCCACAAGCATGATTATGCATCCTATCTTAATGGGTGGCACGGTAGCACAGTGGTTAGCACTGTTGCATCACAGCACCAGGGACCCAGGTCCGATTCCCGGCTTGGGTCACTGTCTGTACGGAGTCTGCACGTTCCCCCTGTGTCTGCATGGGTTTCCTCCGGGTGCTCCGGTTTCCTCCCACAAGTCCCAAAAGACGTGCTGTTAGGTAATTAGGACATTTTGAATTCTCCCTCGGTGTACCCGAACAGTGCGGCGACTAGGGAATTTTCACAGTAACGTCATTGCAGTGTTAATGTAAGCCTACTTGTGACAATAATTAAGATTATTATTGTAAAGCAACTTCAGAAAGTTCCAGATTCAGTCAGCTGGTTCCAAACGTTGACTGATGGTTTCAGAAATGTTCTCCTTTCACAATTTGAGAACAGGGGAGTAGAAGGTATATCCGAGACAACAGTGGTGCACCAATGGTTCCAAATTCCCAGTCATCATCATCATCATCATCATATCCAACTTGGCCCTCGCATCAAACACAATGTAAATTCAGCAAATGAAAAGCACTTTTTTTGATCAGCACATGTGGAGAACAACTGAGGACCAAACAAGAAGCAATCATTTATTGAAACAAAAACAAAAGTACTGGGAAAACTCAGCATATCAGAATGTATCTGTGGTGAAGAAACACATTTATATTTCAGATGTGGATCCTTACCAAGTTTTGAATAAGTTTCATGTCAGAAGAAAATCTGTTCTAACTGCAGCTACTGCCTGGCCTGTTTAACATTTCCAGCATCGGCATCTATTTGCTTTTTGGTGACAATGATTGACTGTTAAATTGGCGTCCCTTGCACCAAACATTTTCTTCTGTGATTTCCTGATCTTGCAACCAGTGTGTTGTAATGCTATAGCCATAGCTATCCTAGCTAAACCCCTTCTCCCACATTACTAAATTAGGTGCACAATCCCTTGTGAAATCATTTCAGAATATGAATGGCATACTGCCTTCAATTTTATTTGCAATTACTAGTCAAAGTGCACCAGAACTAGGTGGCTGGATAAGCATTACTACACACCTTTGCTGCTGACAAAACAACATTTTTAAAAATGTATTCTTTCAGGGAATGTGGGTGTCACTGGCAAGGTCGGCATTTGTTGCCCATTCCTAATTGCCCTGGAGTGTCTCGCTTTCAGAGGATATTTAAGAATCATCCATATTGACTGGAGTCACATGTCAGCCATACCAAATAATGGTGGCAGATTTCCCTCCTTAGAAAAGACATTATTGAACAAGATTTTTTTTTTATACAATCGACAATGGTTCCATGATCAACATCATATTTTAATTCCAGATTTTTATTGGATTCAAATTACACGAGCTGCCACGGTGGGATTTGAATCTAAGTTCCCAGAGCATTACCCTGGGTCTCCGGATCACTAGCCCAGTGACAATACCCATGATTCCCATGTACAATAATAAATATTGCTGGCATTGGCCAAACGAGTAGCCAGATGGTCAAAGTTTTGGTCTTGAAAACCAAAAAGCCACACATTTAATGACATTTGGTGTTCCTTCTACAAGAACTTTACAGACTTACATAAAGGTTGAAAAATGCAACCTGTGCCACTGAACTTCATTAGCCCTCAGACACATAGAAAATAAATGCCAAAAATGCTTCCACAGGGTGTAACAAGGTTCCCTTCAACTTACACTCCACATACCAGTAGGTAAATGCATTAGTACAGTTTGCATGCTGGGCTACATAAGTGCCTCACTGATAACTGTCCACACTATGTGTTAACACAGTTCTAATTATCAGTGTTAGATTCTAGTCAGCCAGCTCAGGCTTGATGCCAATAGATCAACCCTAATTAGTATATTCACACTGTCAGTTATGTTCATTTTGCAGCATGTTCTCCATGTTAATGACAATTCCCTGATCCCCTCCTTACCTCAAAGTAACGTCATACTCTTACTTTCCTATATGTCTCTTTCACTCATTTGCTGACTTATCTCTTCCAACTGCAGTGTTATATGTCTCATACAAATGTACATTTGAAGAGTCCACATTCACATTTAGAAATGTACATTAATTGGCTTCAAGTCTCATATACATAAACAAGCCATTTTCAGTTGAAAGAGCCTCACAAGAGAACAGTACCATGGGACTTAATTGGATATAGCAATTCTAAGATTACTTTTTACTCAGTAACATCTTTGTGGGCTGTCCCAATTCCTATTAAGTGCCTCTTACAGCCACTTGTGTTTTGTGCTGCAGAATAATTTGCTGAAGTAAATTATGCAATAGTACAACAATTGATTCACTGTAACCAAATGATCCCACTACAGAGAACAAAAATATTTTCTTCTGAAGAAATTGTGCTGTGGTAAACACCCGAGAGGCAGATCGGGCCTCAGCTTAACATCTCATTCAAAAGACAGTATCTCAGACAGTGAAGCACTCCTTCAGTACTCCATTGGAATGTCAACCGTAATTCTTGCACTCAGGTCTCTGGAGTGGAACTTGAAACCAGAATCTTCTGACTCGAAGGCAAGAGTGCTGGACCGCAACTGGACCACAACTGACACATAATGCCAGAATCAAAGCATTAGATCGTTCAGAGTATTCCAAGGCTAGAGGAGGTTACAGATATCGGCTCAATATTATTTAGCAATTTAATTGCAACTATAAGAATTTTAAATTTTAAACATTAGGGAATCAAGAGCATTTGTAAATCAGCAAGGATAAGGTGGATGTGTGAACAAGAACTACCACTGAATAGAATACAGGCAGAGTTTTAGATAAACTGAAGTTTTGGATGAGAAGTCCGGTCAGCGGGAAAAGCCAAAATGTTATGCCAAACAGTAAGGTTCCAGCGGCAGCTGACATAAAAAACATGTTCCTGAGATGGGAATCAGCATTCCTTGCGATGGAGAGTGAACAAGGTATCAATATCAAAAAAGGCTCCATGGATACATACATTTTGGCTAGATCGAGAGAATGGGCAAGGAATGAAATGGGATAGGTGCTGGGCTGGGGGTATGGCAGGGAACAAAAACAACAGTTTCAACCTTTCCAATATTTAATCGGAGGAAATTGCAGTTTGTCCAAAACTAGATATTGGACAGGCAGTCTGATGCTGGAGACAGCAAAGGGGTTGAAGGGCTCGTTGAGACATCAAATAAGGTACCATTAGCATAGATGCAGAATCTGTAGACAGATGCAAAAACTCCAAAGGTTGTTGCTTTAAATTTACTTCAAATACATCACTTTGAATTTGGCAGATAGATTATAAAGGGGCGATGTCTTTGATTTGAAAGCAGCCCTAATCAGAGTCACAAATGAAGTCCTCAGTGATACTAAGGACGGTTAAAATATCCCTCCTTATTCTTCTCGACTGGTCTGGAGACTTTTTTCACATGGTTGACCACGTCATCCTCCTCCAATACCGCTCTTCTGTTGCCCGTGACTAGATGCACTCTTTCCCTTCCAGTTACAGATTGAGAAACACCTACAATGGATTCTCTTCCTGTTCCTACATGGTTACCTCTGGAGTCCCCAACATCTGTTCTTGATCCTGTCTCGTCTACATGCTATCCTTGACGACCTAATTCCACATGTATGCTTACCCCTAGTTCTTTCAACCCTGCCACTTCGTTGGCCAACTGCTTGTCCTGGATCATGTCCCAGATGGACCGGAATTTCTTTCATGTATATGATAGGAAGACTAAAGCCACTTTTTTTAAAAACATCACCACAAACTCTGTTTTCTCACCACTGATTGTCTCTCCTGCCCTGACTACTAACTAAAACTGACTATTTTCAGCCTCCGTGTCCCATCTGACTCTGAACTGTGCTTCTGCCCTACTACCGAAAAGGCCATGTATTTCCACCTCTTTAATTTTGCCTGTTTCAGACACGCTTTTATTACCTACATACTCAATCATTCTAATCCTCTCCTATCCAGCCTACCATTCGTCAGTTTATATAGGCTTGATCTCATCCAAAACTGCCAGTCTCCTAATCCTTACCAAGTCCTGTGTTCACTGATCTTCATTGGCTTCATGTCTGGCAATATCTCAATTTAAAAATTATTATCCTTTTGTTCAATGGTCTCACCCAGCTCTCTAACTCTAGCCTTTTGTGACCCTCCTACTTCTTTCAGCTATGACTGATGGCCATATCTTCAGCTGCCGAGGCTTGGAATTTTCTAGAATAGAAGCACTTCCTCCCTAAACTTCTCTGCTTATCCTGTGAAATGCCTCAGGACATGTGCATGGTAGCACAGTGATTAGCACTGTTGCTTCACAGCTCCAGGGTCCCAGGTCTGATTCCGGCTTGGGTCACTGTCTGTGTGGAGTCTGCATGTTCTCCCCATGTCTGCGTGGGTTTCCCCCGGGTGCTCCGTTTTCCTCCCACAAGTCCCGAAAGACGTGCTGGTAAGTAATTTGGACATTCTGAATTCTCCCTCAGTGTACTTGAACAGGTGCCGGAATGTGGCGACTGGGGGCTTTTCACAGTAACTTCATTGCAGTGTTAATGTAAGCCTACTTGTGACAATAAAGATTATTATATTATTATTAGTGGTGGGCTAATATGAAGCAGGAGCGAAGTATGGCCACCAAATGTAAGGATAGGAGCGTGCATGAGTACAGCACCAAGATTTACCATGTAAAATAACCATAATAATAATAATAATAAGCTGAAGGCTGGATTGGAGAGGATTAGAATAATTGAGTATGGAGGTAATAAAAGCAAATCAGAATGTCCAAATTACCTAATAATTTCAGGACTTGTGGGAGGAAACCTGAGCATAGGGAGAAAACCCACGCAGACACGGGGAGAACGTGCAGACTCCACACAGGGAGTGACCCAAGCCGGGAACCGAACCTGGGAGCCTGGAGCTGTGAAGTAACAGTGCTACCCATGTTGACTGTGTTGAATACCAGAACAGTATTCCCTCAACTAATTTAAAGTACCAGTGAGCATAGTATAATTTGCCAGGTACTGCATCTATCAAATATTTTCATTTATCTGACAACAAACATTTCTATTGTTTCGTTATAATTTAGATGAAGGGTACATGAGTATTAATCTTTTCGTAACGAGTTTCTTCAACAAAAAAACTCTGAACATCCTTGATCTCTCTGCTCAGCCCCGAGCCTGGCGCTGCCTTTATCCTCTCCCCTGCAGCACAGTGTCCCACGCAGGCCCGCTCCTCTCTGCTCAGCCCCGAGCCCGGCGCTGCCTTTATTCTCTCCCCTGCAGCACTGTCCCACGCAGGCCCGCACCTCTCTGCTCAGGCCCAAAACCTGGTGCTGCCTTTATCCTCTCCCCTGCAGCACTGTCCCGCGCAGATCCGCTCCTCTCTGCTCAACCCCAAAACCTGCCGCTGCCTTTATCCTCTCCCCTGCAGCACAGTGTCCCACGCAGGCCCGCTCCTCTCTGCTCAGCCCCAAAACCTGGCGCTGCCTTTATCCTCTCCCCTGCAGCACAGTGCCCCACGCAGGCCCGCTCCTCTCTGCTCAGCCCCGAGCCTGGCGCTGCCTTTATCCTCTCCCCTGCAGCACAGTGTCCCACGCAGGCCCGCTCCTCTCCGCTCCGTCCCGAGCCTGGCGCTGCCTTTATCCTCTCCCTGCAGCACAGTGTTGCACGCAGGCCCGCTCCTCTCTGCTCATCCCTGAGCCTGGCGCTGCCTTTATCCTCTCCCCTGCAGCACAGTGTCCCGCGCAGGCCCGCTCCTCTGTGCTCAGCCCCAAAACCTGGCGCTGCCTTTAACCTCTCCCCTGTAGCAATGTCCCACACAGGCCCGCTCCTCTCTGCTCAGCTCCCAGCCTGGCGCTGCCTTTATCCTCTCCCCTGCAGCAATGTCCCACGCAGGTCCGCTCCTCTGTGCTCAGCCCCGAGCCTGGCGCTGCCTTTATCCTCTCCCCTGCAGCAATGCCCCACGCAGGCCCGCTCCTCTCTGCTCAGGCCCGAGCCTGGCGCTGCCTTTAACCTCTCCCCTTCTGCACAGTGTCCCACGCAGGTCCGCTCCTCTCTGCTGAATGAACTGGGTTTACAGTCTACCAATGTTCTGAGCAATAGGCTGTTTGGTAGGACCTCACCATTTGGCTTTAGAATGGGCCTAAACAGCCACTTTTGCACCAATGTCGCTTGGGATTAACACAAACCATACAACATTTGAAGCATTAGTACAAAAAAGTATCACAAGCACCAAAAAGTGAGGTTTGATAAACATATGGCACTAACTATAGGAAATGCAGGATTTATAATGTTAAACTGTGATGCATTTCATCTTTCCTAGATGGCTAATGTTGCAAATCCGAAGTGAGTTTGAGATAAACCCCATATCTTGTCATATTAGAGCCACAGAATCCTACAGTGCAGAAGGAGGCAATTTGCTCATCAAGTCTGCACCGTCCTTCTGAAAGAACACCCTTTCTAGGCCCACTCCCCCTCACCCTATCCCCACAACCCCATCTAACCCCATCTTTGGACATCAAATAACACAGGAAATAATGAAATGAAATGAAAATCGCTTATTGTCACGAGTAGGCTTCAATGAGGCGATTGTGAAAAGCCCCTAGTTGCCACACAATATTTAAATTGTATGAGTTGGAAATGTTATTGCAAATAATACTCCCTGATCAATTTGTTTTATTGGCATCACCCCTACCACCATTTGTTCTCAGAGTCGATAGCTCCAGAAAATACAAACAACGTTGTAGTAGTATTATGATATGTACCATAGTAATTTCATTCTTAGTCATTCCAAACACAACAGCAACAGTCTGCCTTTGTTATTCTGGACTTGGAACAATGCTGCATTAGGTTCAGGATGGAATGAACATACAGTCAGGAAAGGTCTTGGGCTCTTTAAAGTTATCAATGACCCCCCCTTTGTAGTGAGCACATAGTTTTCACTCTCCTCTTGCATGGTTACAGAAGTTGGTTTAGCTCAGTGGGCTAGACAGCTGGTTTGTGATGCAGAACAAGGCCAGAAGCGCAGGTTCAATTCCCGTACCAGCTTATCCGAACAGGCCCTGGAATATGGCGACTCGGGGCTTTTCACAGTAACTTCATACTTGTGACAATAATATTATTATTATTATTGTACCGAACAACACAAGATGTCCATTCATCCATATTTTCAGTTTGACTTTTTAAATTTCCTTTTTA
Organism: Scyliorhinus canicula; assembly: GCF_902713615.1. Lineage (NCBI taxonomy): Eukaryota > Metazoa > Chordata > Chondrichthyes > Carcharhiniformes > Scyliorhinidae > Scyliorhinus > Scyliorhinus canicula. The sequence goes on along the minus strand of NC_052157.1, from coordinate 99,511,454 downwards.
AATTCATTCATTGGATTTAGATGTTGTAGGCTAGGCCAGCATTTATTGTCCATCCTTAATTTCCCTTGAGAAGGTGGTGGTGGACCACTGCAGTTAATGAGGTGTAGAAATTCAAACTGTGCTGTTGGGTAGAAACTTTGAGACTTTTGACCCAGCAACAATAAGGAACAGTGATATAGTTCCAACACAGGATGGTGTGCGATTTGGAGGGGAAGTTTCAGGTGGTGATGTTTCCATGCATCTGCTGCCACTATCCTTCGAGGTGGTCAGATCAAGGGTTGAAAGATACCGCCAAAGGAGCCTTGGTGAGTTGCTGAAGTGCATCTTGGATGGTACACACTGTAACCACTGGGCGTCAGTGGTGGAGGAAGTGAATGCTTAAGGAAGGATGAGATGCCGATCAAGAGGGCAACTTTGTCCTGGATAGTGTGGAGATCCTCGAGTGTTGCTGGAGCTATACTCGCACAGGCAAGTGGAGAGTTTTCCATCGCACACCTGACATGTGACTTGTAGATGGTGGACAGGTTCTGTGGAGTCAAGAGGTAGCTTACTCACAGCAGAATTCCCATTTTATGTGTGGCAGCTCCAGTACAGTTGTGTCACTATTGTAGCCACAGTATTTAAAAGGAGACCCATTATTGATGATAGGACTCAGCTATGGTAATACAGGGGGGTTGGGGGGGAATAATTAGGATTCTTGCTTGTTGGCGACGGTCATTACCTAGTGCTTGTGCGACACAAGTATTACATGCCACTTATCAGCGCAAGCCTGAATCGAGGCCAGCTCTTGCTGCATGAGGGTATAGACTAATTCATTATTAGAAGTACTGAACATTGTGAGATTATCAGTGAACATCCCCACTTCTGACATTATGCTGGAGGAAAGGTCATTGACAAATCAGCTGAAGATGGCTGGGCCTGAGCCAATGAGGAACGCCTGCAGCTGAGATGATTGACCTCCAACAATTACAGCCATCTTCCTTTGTGCTGCCTTAGCCAGCAGAAAGTTTCTCTTCCCCCCGCCCCTTCAAACTTCCCAATTACTTCAATTTGATAACGTTTCCTTGAAGTGTGTTAGCACAGTTGCTTCACAGCTCCAGGGTCCCAGGTACGATTCCTGGCTTGGGTCACTGTCTGTGTGGAGTCTGCACAATTTCCCCGTGGCTGCGTGGGTTTCCTCTGGGTGCTCCGGTTTCCTCCCACAGTCCAAAGATGTGCAGGTTAGGTGGATTGGCCATGAAAAATCACCCTTAGTGTCCAAAAAGGTTAGAACATAGAACATAGAAAATAGAGTACAGAACAGGCCCTTCGGCCCACGATGTTGTGCCGAACTTTATTCTGAAATTAAGAACAAATTAATCTACACCCTAGCATTCTACCGTAATCCATGTACCTATCCAATAGCCACTTGAAGGTTTGTAATGTTTCCAACTCAACTACTTCCACAGGCAGTGCATTCCATGCCCCCACTACTCTCTGGGTAAACAACCTACCTCTGACATCCCCCTAATATCTTCCACCATTCACCTTAAATTTATGTCCCCTTGGAATGGTTTGTTCCACCCCGGGGGGAAAAGTCTCTGACTGCCTACTCGATCTATTCCCCGGATCATCTTTTTTTTTTTTTTTTTTTTTAAATAATTTTTATTGAAAGAGTTTTTCCATACAAACATTTACCCCTACTAATTTTTAAATTATTTACAACACAATCCCTCTAGGCAAATGTCCCTCCCTCGCCCGCCCTCTCGCGCGCACCAGTCCCCCCCCCCCTCCCCCCCCCCCAGGCAACCTTAACAAACAAGGCAGCCTACAGTTTCAGACATGAGCAGCGAGCAGACTTGCCCGCGTTACAGTCGTGCATGTCCCCCCACGACCCTTGCTGCCCCCCCCCACCCCCCCCTCCCTCCCTCCCTCCCCCCCCTCCCTCCCTCCCCCCCCTCCCCCCCCCCCTCCCTCCCTCCCCTCCCTCCCTCCCCTCCCTCCCTCCCTCCCTCCCTCCCTCCCTCCCCCCCCTCCCTCCCCTCCCTCCCTCCCTCCCTCCCCTCCCTCCCTCCCTCCCTCCCTCCCTCCCTCCCTCCCTCCCTCCCTCCCTCCCCTCCCCCCCCTCCCCCCCCTCCCTCCCTCCCTCCCCCCCCTCCCCCCCTCCCTCCCCTCCCTCCCTTCCCTCCCTCCCTCCCTCCCTCCCTCCCTCCCCTCCCTCCCTCCCCTCCCTCCCTCCCCTCCCTCCCTCCCTCCCTCCCCTCCCTCCCTCCCCTCCCTCCCCTCCCTCCCCTCCCTCCCTCCCTCCCTCCCTCCCTCCCCTCCCTCCCTCCCCTCCCTCCCCTCCCTCCCTCCCCTCCCTCCCTCCCCTCCCTCCCTCCCTCCCTCCCTCCCTCCCCTCCCTCCCTCCCCTCCCTCCCTCCCTCCCTCCCTCCCTCTCCCCCCCTCCCTCCCTCCCTCTCCCCCCCCTCCCTCCCTCCCTCTCCCCCCCTCCCTCCCTCCCTCCCTCCCTCCCTCTCCCCCCCCCCCCCCGGGTTGCTGCTGCCACGACCCCGAACGTCTATCTCTGATCTAAAAAGTCAAGGAAAGGTTGCCACCGCCTGGAGAATCCCTGTACCGACCCTCTCAGGGCAAATTTGATCCTTTCTAGCTGAATATAGCTAGCCATATCGTTAATCCAAGTTTCAACGCTTGGAGGCCTCGCGTCCTTCCATTGAATTAATATCCTTCGTCGAGCCACTAGGGACGCAAAGGCCAGTATTCCGGCCTCCCTAGCCTCCTGTACCCCCGGTTCTACCCCGACCCCAAAGATCGCAAGCCCCCATCCTGGTTTGACCCTGGACCCCACCACCTTCGACACCGTCCTTGCCACCCCCTTCCAGAACCCTTCCAGCACCGGACATGCCCAGAACATATGCACATGGTTCGCTGGGCTTCCCAGACATCTGACACACCTGTCCTCACCCCCAAAGAACCGGCTCATCCTTGTCCCCGTCATGTGAGCTCTATGCAGCACCTTAAATTGAATGAGGCTCAGCCTCGCACACGAGGAGGAAGAATTGACCTTCTCCAGTGCATCCGCCCACGTCCCGTCTTCTATCTGCTCTCCCAGCTCCCCTTCCCACTTGGCTTTCAGCTCCTCCCCTGATGCTTCTTCCGCCTCCTGCATTATCTTGTAGATGTCTGATATCTTCCCCCCTCCGACCCAGACCCCCGAGAGCACCCTATCACTCGCCCCCTTACTGGGGAGCAGGGGGAACCCCTCCACCTGCCGTCTAGCAAATGCCTTCACTTGTAAATATCTGAACATGTTTCCCGGGGGGAGCTCAAACTTCTCCTCCAGCCCTCCCAGGCTCGCAAACCTCCCCTCTATAAACAGGTCCTTCAGCTGCCGTATGCCCACCCTGTACCAGCTCTGAAATCCCCCGTCGATGTTCCCCGGGATGAATCTATGGTTCCCTCTTATTGGCGCCGCCAACAGACCTCCCATTTCCCCCCTATGTCGCCTCCACTGCCCCCATATCTTGAGGGTGGCCGCCACCACCGGGCTCGTGGTGTACCTCGTGGGGGGGAGCGGCCATGGTGCCGTTACTAGGGCCCCCAGGCTTGTGTTGCCACAGGACGCCCTCTCCATTCGTTTCCAAGCTGCACCCTCCCCTTCCATCATCCACTTGCGCACCATTGACACATTTGCCGCCCAGTAGTACCCCGAAAGATTGGGTAGTGCCAGCCCTCCACTGTCCCTACTCCGCTCCAAAAAGACCCTCCTCACCCTTGGGGTGCCATGCGCCCACACGTAGCTCATGATGCTACTCGTCACCTTTTTGAAGAAGGCCCTAGGGAGGAAGATGGGCAAGCACTGAAATAAAAACAAGAACCTTGGGAGGACCGTCATTTTGATTGACTGCACCCTCCCCGCCAGCGACAACGGTACCATGTCCCACCTCTTAAATTCCTCCTCCATCTGTTCCACCAGCCTGGAAAAGTTCAACTTGTGGAGGGTCCCCCAGTTCCTTGCCACCTGCACCCCTAAGTACCTAAAGCTCTTTCCTGCTCGCTTGAAGGGGAGTCTCCCAATACCCTCTCCCTGGTCCCCCGGGTGTATCACAAAAACCTCGCTTTTGCCCAAATTTAGTTTGTACCCCGAAAAGTCCCCAAACTCTGCTAATAGTTCCATTATCTCCGGCATTCCCCCTTCTGGGTCTGCCACGTACAGCAGTAGATCATCCGCATACAGCGATACTCGATGTTCCTCCCCTCCCCTAGTCAGTCCTCTCCACCCCCCTGAACCCCTCAGTGCCATCGCCAACGGTTCAATCGCCAGTGCGAAAAGTAGGGGGGATAGGGGACATCCCTGCCTGGTCCCTCGGTGGAGCCCGAAATACTCCGACCTCCTCCCGTTTGTCACTACACTCGCCGTCGGGGCCGAGTAGAGCAGCTTCACCCACTTAATAAAGCCTTCCCCAAACCCAAACCGTTCCAACGTCTCCCACAGGTACTCCCACTCCACCCTATCGAATGCCTTCTCCGCGTCCAGTGCTACCACTATCTCAGCCTCCCCCTCCACTGCCGGCATCATAATTACATTCAGCAATCTCCGCACGTTCGTGTTGAGCTGCCGCCCCTTCACGAACCCCGTCTGGTCCTCATGGATTACCCCTGGCACACAATCCTCTATTCTAGCTGCCAGGATCTTTGCCAGCAACTTGGCATCCACGTTCAGAAGCGAGATAGGCCTGTAGGACCCGCACTGCACGGGGTCTTTATCCCGCTTCAATATCAGGGAGATCAGAGCCTGCGACATTGTCGGGGGCAGAACCCCCCCCTCTCGCGCCTCATTAAAGGCTCGTACCAGTACCGGTCCCACCAAGTCCACATTTTTCTTATAGAATTCCACCGGGAACCCATCTGGCCCCGGCGCCTTCCCCGCCTGCATCTGACCTATTCCCTTGACTAGCTCCTCTAGCCCTATTGGCGCCCCCAGCCCTTCTACCAGCCCCTCCTGGACCCTTGGGAACCTCAATTTGTTTAGGAAGTCCTCCATTCCCCCTCTCCTCGTCGGCGGCTCAGACCGATACAACTCCTTGTAAAAATCCCTGAAGACCCCGTTCACTTCTTGCCCCTTCTGCACTACCTTCCCGCCCCTCTCCTTCACTCCCCCAATCTCCCTAGCCGCATCTCGTTTGCGAAGCTGGTGTGCCAGCATCCTGCTCGCCTTTTCCCCATACTCATAAACCGCGCCCTGTGCCCTTCTCCACTGCGTCTCTGCCTTCCTGGTGGTCAGCAGGTCGAACTTGACCTGCAGGCTGCGCCGTTCTCCCAGCAGCCCCTCCTCTGGTGCCTCCGCATATCTCCTATCCACTTCCAATAGCTCCCCCACCAGCCTCTCCCTCTCCTGCCTCTCCTTTCTTTCTCTGTGCGCCCTTATGGAGATCAGCTCTCCCCTGATCACTGCCTTCAGGGCCTCCCAGACCATCCCCACCTGCACCTCACCCGTGTCATTCAAGTCCAGATAGCTCTCAATGCTCTTCCGGACCCTTTTACACACCTCGTCGTCCGCTAACAGCCCCACATCCAGCCGCCACAGCGGGCGCTGGTCCCGCGCCTCCCCCATTTCCACATCCACCCAATGTGGTGCATGATCAGAGATCGCAATGGCCGAGTACTCAGCTTCCCGTACCCTCGGGATCAGCCCCCTGCTCAACACGAAGAAATCGATTCTGGAGTACACTCTATGGACGTGGGAGAAAAAGGAATACTCCCTCGCCCTCGGCCTACCAAACCTCCATGGGTCTACTCCTCCCATCTGCTCCATGTACCCCCTCAGCACTTCTGCCGCTGCCGGCCTCCTATTGGTCCTTGAGCTCGATCTGTCTAGCCCGGGGTCCAGCACTGTGTTAAAGTCCCCCCCCATGATCAAGCCCCCTGCCTCCAGTCCCGGAATGAGGCCCAATAGGCGCCTCATAAAACCCGCGTCATCCCAGTTCGGGGCATATACGTTGACCATCACCACTTTCTCCCCCTGCAGCTTACCCTTCACCATCACATACCTACCCTCCTTATCCGCCACCACCTCCTCCGCCACGAACGACACCCTCTTTCCCACCAGAATCGCCACCCCCCGGTTCTTTGCGTCCAATCCAGAGTGGAACACCTGTCCCACCCACCCCCTTCTCAGGCGAACCTGGTCCACTACCTTCAAATGGGTCTCCTGTAACATTGCTACATCAGCCTTCAGTCCCTTCAGGTGTGAGAATACCCTTGATCTCTTGACCGGCCCATTCAACCCCCTCACGTTCCAAGTGATCAGCCGGGTCGCGGGACGACCCGCCCCCCTCCCCTGCCGATTAGCCATGTCCTGTTCCCTGCTCGCCCCGGGTCGACCCTCCCCTTCTGACCCGCTCCCCATGGCGATGTCCCCCTCCCCCCACCTCTCCAGTCCTCCACTTCTCGTTTCTGGTCTTTTCAGCAGCAACCCGGTGTCCCTCCCTAACCCCCCTCCCCCCCCAGGCTAGGACCCCTCCTAGCCGCGATGTACCCTCCATTGTACTCCCGTAAGTCAGCTGGTTCACGCTGACCCGGCTGCTCCTGCCACACTCCGACTCCCCCCGGCTCGGGGGGGGGGGCCTCCCCCCCCTTGCCACTCCTCCCTGGCCCCGCTCCAGCGCGGGAAAGGTCGCCATTGCTAGCCACGCCCCGCACTCCTCCCCTCCCCCCTCCTCTGCCCCGCGCGCGGGAAAACAGAGGAAAGCCCGCGCTTTCGCCCTGCCACACCCCACCCCGCCATCTTCAGTTCCACCCCCGACCCGTCCATGCCTGTAAAGAACCCCCCCTAGGAGCCCATATCCCCGATCTGCTCTCCCCCCCCGTCCCGCCTCCCCAACTTAACATTATAAATAACAGATAAATAACAAATAACAATGTACTTAACAGTCGCCCTCTACCAAACAGCATAAATAACCATAAATAACCATGAATAACCACAATAACAATAACTAAGGGAAGTTGGCAAAGGGGGAAAAAACATCAGAAGAAAAACCACAGCAAGAGTTCAAAATCCAAACAAAGAATTCAGCTGAAAGTACCCGAGCGGCCAAGGCCGCCAAGTATCCCCTGGGTCTAATTCGAGTCCAGTTTCTCTTCCTGTACAAAGGCCCACGCCTCCTCTGGGGACTCAAAATAGTGGTGTTGGTTCCTGTAGGTGACCCACAAGCGCGCTGGCTGCAGCATTCCGAACCTGATCCGTTTTGCGTGTAGCACCGCCTTCGTCCGGTTGTACCGGGCCCGCCGCTTTGCCACCTCCGCACTCCAGTCCTGGTAGACCCTCACCGTCGAATTCTCCCACTTGCTGCTCCTTTCCCTCTTGGCCCACTCCAGCACTCTTTCACGGTCGCTGAGTCGCTGGAACCGCACCAGCACCGCCCTCGGGGGCTCATTTGCTCTTGGCCTCCTAGCCATGACCCTGTAGGCCTCTTCCAGCTCCAGGGGCGAAGGGACGGCCCCTGCCCCCATCAGGGAGCTCAGCATTTCTGCTACATATCCCGGGAGGTCTGACCCCTCCAGGCCTTCTGCCAGGCCCAAGATCCTCAGGTTCTTCCGCCTCATTCGGGTATCCAGCTCCTCAAAACGGCTCTGCCATTTCAGGTGGAGTGCCTCGTGCACCTCTACCTTTCCCACGAGGACCGTGGCCTCCTCCTCCCTCGCAGTCATCTCCTGTTGCAGCTCCCGAATCGACGCCTCTTGGGTCGCCTGGGCTCCCATCAGCCTGGTGGTCGTCGCATTCATTGACTCCAAGAGCTCCATTTTCAGCTCCGTAAAGAAGCGCAGGAGAGCGGCCTGCTGCTCCTCCGCCCATTTCCTCCATTCCTCGGGTGCACCACCGGCCGCCATTTTGGTCTTCTTCCCCCGCTTTTTTTTGGGAGCTGCTGTTGCTCTCTTTACCACCCCACTCCGGGTACCGACCATAAAGTTGGTCTGGTTCTCTTCAGGGAGCCTTCCCCCACCGGGATTTGTCCTTACAGCGCCGTTGGGGCCCTCCAATCGGCCCGAAAACACCTTTGTAGCAGGAGCAGCCAAACGTGCGACTTAGCTGGTCATAGCCGCAACCGGAAGTCATTCCCCGGATCATCTTATAAACCTCTATCAAGTCGCCCCTCATCCTTCGCCGTTCTAATGAGAAAAGGCCGAGCACCCTCAACCTTTCCTCGTAAGACCTACTCTCCACTCAGGCAACATCCTGGTAAATCTCCTTTGCACCTTTTCCAAAGCTTCCACATCCTTCCTAAAATGAGGCGACCAGAACTGCACACAGTACTCCAAATGTGGCCTTACCAAGGTTTTGTACAGCTGCATCATCACCTCATGGCTTTTAAATTCAATCCCTCAGCTAATGAATGCTAGCACACCATGGGCTTTCATCACAGCTCTATCCACTTGAGTGGCAACTTTCAAAGATCTATGAACATAGACCCCAAGATCTCTCTGCTCCTCCACATTGCCAAGAACCCTACCGTGAACCCTGTATTCCGCTTTCAAAATGGACAACCTCATACTTTTCAGGGTTAAACTCCATCTGCCACTTCTCAGCCCAGCTCTGCATCCTAGGTAGGGTTACTGGGTACAGGGATAGGTTGGAGGTATGGGCTTAAGTAGGATGCTCTTTCCAAGAGCCAGTGCAAACTCAGTGGTCTGAATGGCCACCTTCTGCACTGTAAATTTTATGATTCCATGAAAGCCACACTCAGTTAAATGCTGCCTTGGTATCGGGGCAGTCACAGTCACCTCAGCTCTTTTGTCCATTTTTGGACCAAAACTGTACCAATGTCTGGAGTTGTGTGGTCCTGGCAGAACACAAACTAACCCTTGGTGTGCAGGTTACAGCTACAAAGATGTCACTTGATGGCACTGTTAATAACCCCTTCCTTCACTCTGCTGATGATTGAGAATAGAGTGATGAGGCAGTACTGGTCAGAGTGGATGTGTCTTGATTTTAGTGGACTTGACACCAGGGCACTTTTCCACACTGTCAGGTGGATACCATTTCATAATGTGCTGCAGCTAGTAAAGGGAAAAACACAAAAACTTAGGAGGAAAATAAAATCTTAATACATATAATGTTAATTCAAAAAATCCCAAATTACAGCTAAATGACTGATAAATAATTCATGGGATCCCTCAGTACAGAAGGCTGCCATTTGGCTCATCATGTCTGCATCGACCCTCCGAAACAGCGCCTACCTAGACCCATTCCCCAGTCGATCCCCATAACCTAACCTGCACATCTTTGGACACGAAAGGAAAAATTTTAGCATGGCCAATTCTAACCTGCGCATCTTTTTTTAGATTGTTCAACTGTGTGGCAGTGTGTTTATTAAGGCACGTTTTCACACAAGAATTCCAGTCATTAGGAAACTTACTACAGTACTCTCACATGTACTACAAATTCACCAACCTCTCGGTGGAGCATTTAGTACCATGCTGGATGGCTTTGCCATACTGCAGTCCATTCTGGAATGTGTGGCCTCTCCAGTACAGTTGTGTCCTTAAGGAATCCTGTGCTTCTTAACACAGATGCTTATATCGTGCCAGATTCGGTAGAGAATGCCTCTTCCTTGAAAAGATAGTGGCTGGGCTGCTAACGAGCATCACAATGGACTTCAATAACCTCATCTGATCTGCTTTCCTCAAGATCAATGGCCACATGGAGGCAGTGCCTCGGACTAGTGAGTGACACAGAAAGAATAGGTTCACATGTTGTCTATCAGGCTGGCAGTACATGCAGGACCTTCAGTGAACTTGATCCAAACTCCGTTGAATAGAGGAAATTCTTAGACTAATCCCACAATCAAAGAGGTGCATTCTGCACAAAGGTCCATCACAGGACTCAACTGCCTGTTCAACCAACAAAGCCCACCACATGTCTCACTCCTACCGCTCAGGTAGCAGCTAAGGGAGAGACAGAAGGTTGGTTTAATATTTCATACTTCACACAATGGCACCATGGGGAAGCACATTTGGAGGAAAAGGAACATATTAAAAAGGTTTTCATTATAATTTTGCTGTGCAAGAGCGGCATGTGGCACAGTGGATAGCACTGGGACTGCGGAGCTGAGGGCCCGGGTTCGAATCCCGGCGCTGGCTCACTGTCCGTGTGGAGTTTGCACATTCTCCCCATGTCTGCGTGGGTTTCACCCGACAACCCAAAAGATGTGCAGGTTAGGTGGATTGGCCACGGTAAATTGCCCCTTAATTGGGGAAAAAAATTGGGTACTCTAGATTTTAAAAGATTAATAAATAATTGTGCTGTGCATACAGAGAGTGGCCTCAGAAAGCTCTGCAAGTTATGTTTACCAGGTTAATGCGAGTTGCACACACAGAAGTGGTTGAAAGATAAGTGACAGTCACAGCAAATGTGTGTTTTTACAGCCACGAACAGGTTGTCTGTAACTAACTGTACTGGGTCATATACAAAAATCAATCCAGGCCCTGAAACTCATTTGCAACACTACGCAATGATGACAATGTTGATGAAATTACTTAGTTAAAGTGGTGGTAAATAGATCTCAGGGCAAGTACACAGGCATTATCTGACATAGCTGTAGAAGGCAGCCTTGATTTCACTGGAATAACCCAAAATGTTGCTTTTAGTATCAAAGACTGGCACCGTGAACTGCCTTCAAATGAAAGCATCAAAACAGCTCTCAGGAAAGACAGCAGTCACTTATTTCATGATGTGTAAATGAGCTTCACATTCAGAGGGTAGAATGCCAGCACGTTGCATTGGTATAGGCCCTGTATAAGATCACAGCAGCCTGTGGCTGTGATCTCTCACTCCTCAGAGAATTCTGTTGTCTCTTTGAGGGTTTCAACAGTTTCTGACTGAACTGCAAGATGGAACCTTCCATTCCAGTGTGTTGCAGAAATAAGAAAAGTTAGTCAGACCATTTGTGATGCGTCTTCCCTGCTGTCTTGCCAAAAGCAAGGAACATGGCAGTGGGTGAGTGGGGGAGAGAAAAAGATGTTCAGTACTTCTAAAAGATTGTGATAAATAGATAATTTATGGCTCAATAAAACATAATGAATGCACTGTAAGTATTATAGATTGAAAAGACAGGGCTAAAATTTATGCAGCATCTTATGGACAAGGTAAAACATTTAATATCGATGAATGATTTCCAGTTAACAGTTTAACCTGCAACAGTAGTAGACGCGCCAAATTTAAGGGCATTTAAGTGGTCACTGGATAGACATATGGATGAAAATGGAATAGTGTAGGTCAGATAGGCTTCAGATGGTTTCACGGGTCGGCGCAACATCGAGAGCCGAAGGGCCCGTACTGCGCTGTAATGTTCTATGTTCTATAAGCTCACAAGCACAGCAGGAAAGTGTGCATAGAAAAGATAGAATAAATAAGCTGAACAGGTTGAGGATAAATGTTAACCGTGACACCTGGAGAATTCCCGGCTGTGCTTCAAACAGCATCACATGATCCTTTGCAATGCACTGAAGAGGCAGACAGAGCTTCATATGAAAGACGGCACCTTGACAGAACAGCATTTTCACAATACAAATTGATGTGTCAACCTAGAATGCGTAATCAAGTCTCTGGAATAGAGTTTTAACCTGCAACCTTCAACATTAGGGAGGCACGGTGGCACAGTGGTTAGTACTGCTGCCCCACAGCTCCAGGGACCCAAGTTCAATTCCGGCCTTGGGTGACTGCCTTTGTGGAGCTGGCACTTTCGCCCCGTGTCTGCGTGGGTTTCCTCCGGGTGCTCCAGTTTCCTCCCACAGGTTAGGTGGATTGGCCATGCTAAATTGCCCCTTAGTGTCCAAAAGATTAGGTGGGGTTACTGGCATAGGGTGGAGGTGTAAGTTTAAGTAGGGTGCTCTTTCCAAGGGCCGGTGCAGACCCAATGGGCCGAATGGCCTCTTTTTGCGCAGTAAATTCTATGAAATCTATAAACTTGAGTTGAGATTTCTGCAGACTGACGAGATAGAATGAGAAACTTGCTTCTGGTGGGTAAATCCAGGACAATGGGACCTATTCTTAAAATTAGAGCTTGGGCCGGTTAAGAGTGAAATCGCTCAGAAAGCACTTTTCTGGGAGGATAGTGGAAACCTAGGACTCTCTCTCCCAGGGTTAACTGCAATCTTCATGGTGAGATAGACAGATTTTTGTTAGGTACAGGTAACAAGAGTCATGAATATAAACAGGAGAATAGAATTGGAGTTTCAGACCAATCACGTTCTCAATGAATGGTGGCAGAAGCTCGATGAACTAAGTAGCCTGTTCCTATATAGAACTTCAAAGGCGTTCACTAAAATACACATAGGTTCATACCAGTAACAAGGTAAAAGCATCATTTTAAATCACAGATTAATATTTCGACAGATCAAAGAAAGGTGTTTTTTCTCAGATGGAAATCTGCTACAACATTTTACATTACGACTGTCAAGAGAACGGAGGATTTAGTGCAATTTGTAATGTGGTAATTTGCAATATCCAGGCATTAGTCTTCTAGTCTTTTCTTGGTGACTCACACTATTCATTATTGTTTGATAAACTGATGTAAGCTTTAACAGGTGATCTAAGCTCATATCTTTAATAATCGAAAGGACGTTCTGGGAACAACAGTATTCCAAAGGACAGGCCTACAAGACCGTCCGTGCCAAATTAAACACTTCTAAAATAAATGTGGCAATGCATTACAAAATACAAATATAAATCACTACAAGGCTTTTAGAAGAAAAAAAATGTTCGATTTATTATGTTTTGCAAGACAAAGCTGAGTGAAAGCAGACTGCAACTGTCCCAATTTTCTATCATCAGTCCAGCTGCACCTCAGGCAAAAAATATTTTTGAAAGCTCAAAACATTTTAAAGTGGAGCTTACTGTGTGGGAAGTTCCAAACTTCTCCAATGTATTATTACAAATAAAAGTTAACTCTATAACTTTTCAGGAGTCAAAATTAAACTTATTTTGATGAATGAGCAGCACAGCAGAGATCAGGAAATAACACCATCCAGATACTGCCACAACCCACACACAGCAAATTTGCATCAGAAGGTCATCTTCTCTCCAACTGCACCTGCAACACCATCACTCATTGCTCATTTTAATAAGTACATCAACAACACCTTGCATTTAACTAGTAGTTTTAATCTTGAAAAAGATGGCACAATATAATCGTACAAAAAGAAATTGATACTGAGCCATAAAAGGAGCTCTACGAAAGCCTAACTGTAAGTTTAAATGGGTTTTCAGGCTGATCTTATAAGAGAAAGAGGTGCGGTCAAGTGGTTTAGGGAAGGAGTTCTAGGGCATAGGGCCTGAAACACACTTCAGCTTCCTACCAACAGGTCAGCATGCAGCTCTATACTCAAGCTGTCACCTCATGAGTCATTCACAACAGTGGCATCAATTAAGTGAAACAGGGGTGAATACTTTCATGGTGGCTACAAGAAATGAGAGCAAAGCAACCCACAACCCCCCCCGGCCAGACTCTTGGTGAATTCCTGCAGTGCATCTTATAAATGGTATACACTGCTGCCACTGTTCGTCAGTAGTAGAGGGAATGAATGTTTATGGGCAAGTGACAATCAAGCAGGCTGATTTGTCCTCGATGGTGTCAAGCTTAGAGTGTTGTTGGAGCTGCACTCATCCAGACAAGCGGAGAGTAATCCATCAAAACCCCTGATTTGTGCCTTTTAGATGGCGAACAGGCTTTGGGGAGTCAAGTAGTGAATTACCTGCCGTAGAATTCCTGGTCTCTGACTTGTTCTTTTAGTCCAGTTCAGTTTTTTCTAGTCAATGGTAACCCTCCAGGATGGTGACAGTGGGGGATTCATTGATGGTAATGCCATTGAATGTCATGGGGTGAGGGGTTAGATTCTCTCTGTTGGGAATAGTAATTACCCAGCACTTGTGCAGCATTCTGTTCAAACCTGCCATCCATGGCCATGATTTGGCACACATTTCGAAGCTACTGTCCTGTTTCTTCCATTTTATATTCGCCAGCATTCCAAATGAAGTTCCTGTATTATTATGGATTACCACTGAAATTCTCCCATGCTTCTTTGGAAGTCATTGAATGTCATGGGGCAATGATTAGATTTTCTCTTTTTGAGGATGGCCATTGCCTGGCAGCTGTATGGCACAACCTTTTGGTCACCCATTTTCTATCTCCCTCAGTAACTTTCACCTGCGGTGTGACCAACTCGCTAAACGTGCTATCCACGACCTCCTCAGAATCACGGATGCTCCAAAGTCAGTCCATCCGCAGCTCCAGAGCTGTCAAGCGGTCTAACAGGAGCTGCAACTGAACACACTTCTTGCACGTGTGCAAGCTTCACAGCTCCAGGGTCCCAGGTTCGATTCCCGGCTGGGTCACTGTCTGTGTGGAGTCTGCACGTCCTCCCTGTGTGTGTGTGGGTTTCCTCCGGGTGCTCCGGTTTCCTCCCACAGTCCAAAGATGTGCGGATTAGGTGGATTGGCCGTGCTAAATTGCCCGTAGTGTCCTAAAAAGTAAGGTTAAGGTGGGGTTGTTGGGTTACGGGTATAGGGTGGATACGTGGGTTTGAGTAGGGTGATCATTGCTCGGCACAACATCGAGGGCCGAAGGGCCTGTTCTGTGCTGTACTGTTCTATCTATCTCTAAATGTTATTTGCCACTTGTCAGCCCAAGTCGGGATACTGTCCAGGTCTTGATTCATTTGGCATGTACTGCTTCAGTATCAACTCAAAAGCAATTAATCATTTACGGGATGAGGCCATGGCTGGTTAGGCCAGCATTCATTGCCCATCCCTAGTGCCCTTCAGGCGGTTGTGGTGAGCTGCCTTCTTGAACCGCTGCAGTCCTTCAGGTGTAGGTACACCCACTATGCTGTTCGGGAGAGTTCCAGAACAGTGAAAGAGTGGCGATATATTTCTACGTGAAGGTAGTGAGTGATTTGGAGGGGAACCTCCAGGTGGTGGGTACTGCTGCTCTTGTCCTTCTAGTGAGTGACTGAGGCACATCCAGAGTGGGAAGTTGTAACTTGGTAATTTGGTGCAGTGAGGTAATTCGGTGCAGAGTGGGAGGAGGTGCTTTTTCCCTACTGTTTTGTTCTCTCTCTTTCTTCTGGCCTGTAACTTTTAATCTGCAGGGAGAGAACCAGAGAGCATCTGAGACCCTGGATGAGTTCTCCCAGTGAGCCAGAGAAGACACAGCCAGAGTGAGGCACAACCACTCTGGCTCTTTCACGTGCAAGAAGTGTGTTCAGTTGCAGCTCCTGTTAGACCGCTTGACAGCTCTGGAGCTGCGGATGGACTCACTTTGGAGCATCCGTGATTCTGAGGAGGTCGTGGATAGCACGTTTAGCGAGTTGGTCACACCGCAGGTGAAAGTTACTGAGGGAGATAGAAAATGGGTGACCAAAAGACAGAGCAAGAGTAGGAAGGCAGTGCAAGTGTCCCCTGCGGTCATCTCCCTGCAAAACAGATACACCGTTTTGGATACTTTAGGGAGATGGCTCACCAGGGGAAGGCAGCAGCAGCAAGGTTCATGGCACCGTGGCTGGTTCTGCTGCGCAGCAGGGCAGGAAGAAAAATGGCAGGGCGATAGTGATAGGGGACTCAATCGTAAGGGGAATAGACAGGCGGTTCTGTGGATGCAATCGAGACTAGAGGATGGTATGTTGCCTGCCTGGTGCAAGGGTCAGGGATGTCTCGGAGCGGCTGCAGGACATTTGTGGGGGGGGGGGGGGGGGGGGGGGGGGGACCAGCCAGCTGTCATGGTGCACATGGGCACCAACGATATAGGTTAAAAAAAAAGGGATGAGGTCCTACAAGCTGAATTCAGGGAGTTAGGAGTTAAACTAAAAAGTAGGACCTCATAGGTAGTAATTTCAGGATTACTAACAGTGCCACGAGCTACTCAGAGTAGGAATGTCAGGATAGATAGGATGAATGCGTGGCTCGAGAGATGGTGCAAATGGGAGGGATTCAAATTCCTGGGGCATTAGGACCGGTTCTGGGGGAGGTGGGACCAGTACAAACCGGATGGTCTGCATCTGGGCAGGACTGGAACCGATGTCCTAGAGGGGGTGTTTGCTAGAGCTGTTGGGGAGGGTTTAAACCAGGGGTGGGCAAACTACGGCCCGCGGGCCGCATGCGGCCCGCCAAAGGTATTTCTGCGGCCCGCCAAGTCATTAAAAAAAAAAAAAAAAAAATTTTTTTTTTTAAAATTTTTTTTTTTTTAAATTTTTTTTTAAGGTTAATGGAGGCCGGCTGTTGGGTTACTTACTGGTATAGGGTGGATACATTGACTTGAGTAGGGTGATCATTGCTCGGCACAACGTCGAGGGCCGAAGGGCCTGTTCTGTGCTGCACTGTTCTATGTTCTATATGAGGCGCCCAGAATCATAACCGGGTGAAGTAATTATTTTACTTAATATACTATGCGGCCCTTTGTGAATTGTGAATTTTTGAATGTGGCCCTTGCACGGAAAAGTTTGCCCATCCCTGGTTTAAACTAATGTGGCAGGGGGATGGGAACCGATGCAGGAAGTTGGAAGGTAGTAAAACAGGGACAGAAGCAAAAGGAAGTAAGGGGGAAAGTGCAAGGCAGAGAAGCCATAGTCAAAAATCAAAAAGTGTGACAGTACAAGGTACAGTGACTGAGGGGAGCTCAGTGAATACTAAAAGGAATAAAACTGGAGATGTTAAGATTCAAAACCGAGGTAAAAAAAACCAACATAAGTGTACCTGTATGCTCGTAGTATTCAGAATAAAGTAAATCAGTTGATGGCGCAAATCATCGTGAATGACTATGATTTAGTGGCCATTACTGAAACATGGTTAAAGGATGGTCACGACTGGGAGTTAAATATCCAAGGGTATCAAACTATTCGGAAGAATAGAGTGGATGGTAAGGGAGGTGGTGTAGCTCTGTTATTTAAGGATGACATCCGGGCAATAGTAAGGGATGACATCGGTGCCATAGAGGATAAGGTTGAATCCATTTGGGTGGAAATCAGGAATAGTAAGGCGAAAAAGTCACTGATAGGAATAGTCTACCGGCCACCAAATAGTAATGTTATGGTGGGGCAGGCAATAAACCAAGAAATAACTGATGCATGTAGAAATGGTACAGCAGTTATCATGGGGGATTTCAATCTACATGTCGATTGGTTTAACCAGGTCGGTCAAGGCAACCTTGAGGAGGAGTTTATAGAATGTATCCACGATAGTTTCTTAGAACAGTATGTAATGGAACCTACGAAGGAACAAGCGGTCCTAGATCTTGTTCTGTGTAATGAGACAGGATTGATTCATGATCTCATAGTTAGGGATCCTCTCGGAAGGAGCGATCACAATATGGTGGAATTAAAATACAGATGGAGGGTGAGAAGGTAAAATCAAACACTAGTGTTTTGTGTTTAAAAAAAGGAGATTACAATTGGATGAGAGAAGAACTAGCTAAGGTAGACTGGGAGACTTTATGGTGGAACAGTGGAGAACCTTCCAAGTGATTTTTCACAGTGCTCAGCAAAGGTTTATACCAACAAAAAGGAAGGACGGTAGAAAGAGGGAAAATCGACCGTGGATATCTAACGAAATAAGGGAGAGTATCAAATTGAAGGAAAAAGCATACAGAGTGGCAAAGATTGGTGGGAGACTAGAGGACTGGGAAATCTTTAGGGGGCAACAGAAAGCTACGAAAAAAGTTATAAAGAAGAGTAAGATAGAGTATGAGAGTAAACTTACTCAGAATATAAAAACAGACAGTATAAGTTTCTACAAATATAAATCAAAAAAGAGTGGCTAAGGTAAATATTGGTCCTTTAGAGGATGAGAAGGGAGTTTTAATAATGGGAGATGAGGAAATGGCTGAGGAACTGAACAGGTTTTTTGGGTCGGTCTTCACAGTGGAAGACACAAATAACATGCCAGTGACTGATAGAAATGAGGCTATGACAGGTGAGGACCTTGAGAGGATTGTTATCACTAAGGAGGGAGTGATGGGCAAGCTAATGGGGCTAAAGGTAGACAAGTCTCCTGGCCCTGATGGAATGCATCCCAGAGTGCTAAAAGAGATGGCTAGGGAAATTGCAGATGCACTAGTGATGATTTACCAAATTTCACTAAACTCTGGGGTGGTCCCGGTGGATTGGAAATGAGCAAACGTGACACCATTGTTTAAAAAAGGAGGTAGGCAGAGAGCAGGTAATTATAGGCCAGTGAGCTTAACTTGGGTAGTAGGGAAGATGCTGGAATCTATCTTCAAGGAAGACATAGCGAGGCATCTGGATAGAAATTGTCCCATTGGGAAGACGCAGCATGGTTCATAAAGGGCAGGTCGTGCCTAACTAATTTAGTGGAATTTTTGAAGACATTACCAGTGCAGTAGAGAACGGGGAGCCAATGGATGTGGTATATCTGGATTTCCAGAAAGCCTTTAACAAGGTGCCACACAAAAGGTTGCTGCATAAGATAAAGATGCATGGCATTAAGGGTAAAGTAGTAGCATGGATAGAGGATTAGTTAATTAATAGAAAGTAAAGAGTGGTGTAGCCATCTAAGATGGACACTGGGCTACAAAATGGAGAACTGCTAAGGCTGCAGGGAAAAACAGTTTTAGTGAGGACAAGCAGCTTGCAGAAGACTAATTTGCATTCTGCACGTACAGAAACCAGTTTCTGGCCAGGTGCAGAGTTTCAGCCAAAGCTGCAAATGGAAAACAGATCTGCATAGTAATGAGGTGATCCAGATCCAGACCCCGCACAATAGAAACATTTAAGTATCAATGGATACTTTTCCGTAGACGCCCAGACAGAATGGCGCCACAGCAACCAACACAAAGCCGTAGGGACCGCCCCACCCATCGAAGAACGACCCTCAGATTGGGGGGTTTGGAAGATATCGATTGGGAGAGGCCCAATCGATACCTGGCAGGTGAAAGAACCGCCCCAAGGGGGCACGGACTTCAAGGACCTATAAGAGTAGGTCCCACACATGGTTCGGTCTGCTTGCTCCGGCCCAAGTCTGTTGTTTGCAGACTTGTTACATCGCATCCTGACTCCAGTTTCATCACCAGCTGTTGAGCCTCAGCCATCGAACTGTAAGTGCCAATACAACGATCGCTACGTGATCCAGACCTTGCTAGATCTTGACAACTTTACGAATCAGAAAGTTGCAGACCAAGAACGGGACGAAGGCCTTGTACCCTGACCTTGCCTGTTCCTGTCTAGATAAGTATTTAGTTGTTTTGTATTAGAAGTAAGTTTAGCGTATGCATGTGTATTTATTATATTTGTTATAATAAACACCAATCGTTTGGACTTACTAATCGGTGTACGGATTTATTACTTTGAACCTGACCTTGATATACTGGTGACGGTGTCTCAATACGGCACCTGGCGACTCCGAGCATAACTACACATACAGAGCCATAGCAGTGTTAAGCACACGGCCTTTAAACGGAGGCGTGTTAATCACACTCCAGTAAAACGAGCAACAGTGGGGATTAATGGGTGTTTCTCTGGTTGGCAATCAGTAGCTAGTGGTGTCCCTCTGGGATCCGTATTGGGCCCACAATTGTTCACACTTTACAAAGATGATTTGGAGTTGGGGACCAAGGGCAATGTGTCCAAGTTTGCAGATGACACTAAGATGAGTGGTAAAGCGAAAAGTGCAGAGGATACTGGAAGTCTGCAGAGGGATTTGAATAGGTTAAGTGAATGGGCTAGGGTCTGGCAGATGGAATACAATGTTGACAAATGTGAGGTTATCCATTTTGGGAGGAATAACAGCAAACGGGATTATTATTTAAATGATAAAATATTAAAGCATGCTGCTGTGCAGAGAGACCTGGGTGTGCTAGTGCACGAGTCACAGAAAGTTGGTTTACAGGTGCAACAGGTGATTAAGAAGGCAAATGGAATTTTATCCTTCATTGCTAGAGGGATGGAGTTTAAGACTAGGAAGGTTATGCTGCAATTGTATACGGTGTTAATGAGGCCACACCTGGAGTATTGTGTTCAGTTTTGGTCTCCTTACTTGAAAAGGACGTACTGGCACTGGAGGGTGTGCAGAGGAGATACACTAGATTAATCTAGTTACTGAAATGCATCTTGTAGATGGTACACATCCTGTAGATGGTACACCAATGAAGGTGGTCATTGTGCAATCATCAGCAAGCATCCCCACTTCTGACCTTATGATGGAAAGAGCTGAAGATGGTTGGGCCTAGAACACTATGTTGCTAGTCATGCTTATAGCATGCTAATAGCAGCCACTTTTTTTTAAAGTGGCAATCCCCAGAGGTACCATCTCATTACACAGTGATGTTTTCTGTGAAACTGTAAATGGATGGAAATTGAAGTGCCCGAAAGTAATCTACCATATTACCAAAACCACGAGATTAGTATGTGAATAAGTTTAATACCTTAAGACTTTTAGCAGCAATGAAACTTACTCAGCAATTCTTTGCAAAAAATTGGTTTATATCTCATTTATTTTAATGCAAAACAGCAACACCAACTTTAAATACAACTAATACAATCATTTCATTCATTACATTCAGTGTATTCAGCCTTCAGTGAATTCAGTTTCAATCGGGACAATGAATGTTAGAGACAGAATAACCAAAATCTGAATGGAGTCTTGAAATAAGAGAAAGCTTAGGTGATGTTGAATGCCATGTTATCAAAGCTTTAACTGTTTTAAAAAACCATCACCAAAACAAATCAACTGTTCATTTGTTTTTTTCAGTTTTAAGCTCTTACTGTGCACAAATTAATTGCTTACATTTGCTGACATAATAGTGACTGCAACTCAAAAGCAATTA
Organism: Scyliorhinus canicula; assembly: GCF_902713615.1. Taxonomy (NCBI): domain Eukaryota; kingdom Metazoa; phylum Chordata; class Chondrichthyes; order Carcharhiniformes; family Scyliorhinidae; genus Scyliorhinus; species Scyliorhinus canicula. Next base: position 99,490,644 of record NC_052157.1, on the reverse strand, counting down.
ATTAGCTCTGAAGTGTATCTGAGGATGTGCAACGCATATTTAAACAAATACACGTTCATTTTAAAATTAAAAATGATCTGAGCACCCAGATTACCGTGGTTTTTAATTTGGCTGCTTGTTTTCTCATATGTTGCCCATCCCTTATATAACGTGATAACTTTACGTCGAGTTCTCATTTGTTATGTGCCTATTTCTGTATAGTTTCTGTGCTCAGTGAAAAGACAACTATTACCACACCTCACACCCATTATGCTCTCAGCAAAGACTATTAATTCAATCATCATAACTATAGATTTAAATTGAAATATAATATGCTGACTGAATCGGTTTAGCTGACTAAAGAGAGAAGCAGTACGGTAGCCTTGTGGATAGCACAATCGCTTCACAGCTCCAGGGTCCCAGGTTCGATTCCGGCTTGGGTCACTGTCTGTGCGGAGTCTGCACATCCTCCCCGTGTGTGTGTGGGTTTCCTCCGGGTACTCCGGTTTCCTCCCACAGTCCAAAGATGTGCGGGTTAGGTGGATTGGCCATGATAAATTGCCCTTAGTGTCCAAAATTGCCCTTAGTGTTGGGTGGGGTTACTGGGTAATGGGGATAGGGTGGAGGTGTTGACCTTGGATAGGGGGTAGGGTGCTCTTTCCAAGAGCCGGTACAGACTCGATGGGCCGAATGGCCTCCTTCTGCACTGTAAATTCTATGTAATCTATGAAAAGAGTTATTAATTACGAATACTGTATTGTCGGTTCTTTTAATAGGAAGGCTATGGTTTTGTGGTCTGTACAACACTGTTATGCTGATCGGGAAATGTCACAACTCTTCACGCTACACAGAATCCATATCATTGCTGTGTTTAAAAGCTTGGCTTTTTATCAAAATCAATGCAATATCACAGAACTTTCCATTCCCAGTGGTGTGCTCCTTCACTTACAATAAGAAGCAAAGTTCCACAGAGGAAGTGTTTTACCAAAAAAAGGGTCAAATCAAGCCACATAGAGCTTCCCTTTCACAATCCCGATACAACTCCCCTCCGATCCATTTGATCTCATATGTAACTTCTAATTCCAATTCACCCTGTAATTCCTCAGATCCATCCAATCTCAATTGTACCATCTGTTTCCATTCACCCTCTAGCTCAGGGGTGGGCAAACTTTTCCGTGCAAGGGCCACATTCAGAAATTCACAATTCACAAAGGGCCGCATAGTATATTAAGTAGAATAATTACTTCACCCGGTTATGATTCTGGGCGCCTCATATAGAACACAGAACAGTACAGCACAGAACAGTACAGCACAGAACAGGCCCTTCGGCCCTCGACGTTGTGCCGAGCAATGATCACCCTACTCAAGTCAACGTATCCACCCTATACCAGTAAGTAACCCAACAGCCCCCCCTCATTAACCTTAAAAAAAAATTTATTTTTTTTTTTTTATTTTTTTTTTAAATAATTTTTTTTTTTTTTTTTTTTTTTAATGACTTGGTGGGCCGCAGAAATACCTTTGGCGGGCCGCATGCGGCCCGCGGGCCGTAGTTTGCCCACCCCTGCTCTAGCTTTACTCCATTGATCCTGTTTCATCTTTCACATAGCTTTCCCATTCATCCTCCCAACAGACTTCTATTCTGCCCAATATGTATAATGTCTCTTCACTCTTTAACATTCCGTCTCTGAACAGTTACCTCCTTATTTTTCAATCTTGTTTCTACTGATACGATTAAATGCTGATAAGCTACTGAACTGAGACACATTGTGCCTGAATCAGGACTTCAGCAAAGTTTACAGGGGATTTCCAAATCCTCATGCTCCAGCATATTTAAACATTCACCCTGCAATTCAATCGAAGTAGAATGATACACAACTTGACACACATATTTTACGAGGAAATGATTTGATTTCTCCAATACCCTACTGACTCCAGGTGCAAGCAGGCAATGCGTTAACTGTATTTAGCGTGTTGAACATTAAAATTTCAATGACTGGGAAATATTTTGGGCCGGGATCAGGAATTCTAGATAATGGAATTAAATGCAAAGTAGTTTCATACAACATAATTCTGTACAAGTATTAAGCGGATGTTTTCTTCTATATTTTCTTTCATCGTAACCACAACCAGAACATATTCTCACATTTTACTTAGTATATGTTTCTTTTAAATAGTGCCACTTTAACCACAATCCAAAGGGCTAATTACTTGCTAGGTAGGGAACTCGGAGATACATTGATGCCACAGCCCTACCGTTATTCTTCCCTTTGCATCACAACAGTTACACTCCCAATGTTTGGCACTTCAGAAGTCTTCAATCTGAAGTGGTTTTTCTTCTTTGGGGGGATGGTTTTACTCATGTTGGTTCATTACTGTTCCCCATCAGTGCATGTAAAATGGGCACAAGCTCTTTATAGACCAGGCCAAATACACGTTTGTTTCAGCCATCCCCAATTTCACCCATTATTTCCTGTCTTGCTCCATTCTGCATCACAACAGTCTTTCCAGAAAGCTGCTTCATCACGGCTGTGATGCAGCCAGTGAAGAAGCACTATTTGAGGAGAAAGCTCTGCTGCAACTTACAAAATCTAATAACTGGATTTGTTTAGTACAATGGCAATAATGTACTGGAGGTTCAGCTGGAAGGGTGAAAATGCATACCTACTATCACAAGAACAGGAAAACAGGCTTGATGCCCTCCTCAGCAACGAATTACCAAGAAGCAGGTGAGTACGGGTTGGTTTAGCTCAGTGGGCTAGACAGCTGGTTTGCAACGCAGAACAAGGCCAGAAGCGCGGATTTAATTCCCGTACCAGCTTACCCGAACAGGCGCCGGAATGTGGCGACTAGGGGCTTTTCACAGTAACTTCATACTTGTGACAATAAAAGATCATTATTATTTAACAACACCTTGCATTTATATTTGAAGAAAAACCTTTTTATCAAGAGGGTGGTGATGGTCTGGAACGCACTGCCTTCGAGGATGGTAGAGGTGGATTGCCTCACATTCTTTAAAAAGTACCTGGATGGGCACTTGGCACATCTTAACATTTAATGTTATGGGCCAAATGCAGGCAAATGGAATTAGGTAGGCGGGTCAGGTGCCTTTCATGTGGCGGGACAGCCTCGTTGGGCCGAAGGGCCTTTTCTGCACATTATTTTTCTGTGATTCTGAGATTATTCTGATTCTATAAACAACAAGATGATGATTTACAGGAGCATAAAACAAAATTGACACCAAGCCATACAAGGAGATATTAGGAGGATAAGCGATCAAATGTTAGGTCACAAATATAGGTTTTAAGAACAGTCTTAAAGAAGGAGTTAAGGGACAGAACGTTTTAGGGAGTGGATGGGTTTAGGGCCCAGGAGGCTGAAGGCATGGCCACCAAAGGGAGAGTGATTCAAATCAAGGATGCACACGAGGCCAAAATTGAAAAACACAGGAGATTTCAAATTTACCCATGGATATTTCATTACTTTAATGGCACTATATAAATATAAGTTGTTGTCGTAGTGGAAGGTGGCTATTTATTGGTCAGAAATGGTGCAAGTCCAAAGAAGGAAAATTTCAAAATCGGCAGAAAGCTACCTTGCAGAGTGCCCTTGTCCACTCTCCTATCCCAGGGGGATTCAGTTGGTACATATACAATCTAGTGTAGTACTAAAATATAAAAATCAGAGGTCAAACCCTGCTTTGCACTCCAATTAGTTTTTGTCGCCTTGGGTGTAATAAGAACATAAGAACAGAACATAAGAACTAGGAGCAGGAGTAGGCCATCTGGCCCCTCGAGCCTGCTCCGCCATTCAATGAGATCATGGCTGATCTTTTGTGGACTCAGCTCCACTTTCCGGCCTGAACACCATAACCCTTAATCCTTTTATTCGTCAAAAAACTGTCTATCTTTATCTTTAAAACATTTAATGAAGGAGCCTCTACTGCTTCACTGGGCAAGAAATTCCATAGGTTCACAACCCTTTGGGTGAAGAAGTTCCTCCTAAACCCAGTCCTAAATCTACTTCCCCTTATTTTGAGGCTATGCCCCCTAGTTCTGCTTTCACCCACCAGTGGAAACAACCTGCCCTCATCTATCCTATCTATTCCCGTCATAATTTTATATGTTTCTATAAGATCCCCCCAAATCCTTCTAAATTCCAACGAGAACAGTCCCAGTCTATTCAACCTCTCCTTGTAATCCAACCCCTTCAGCTCTGGGATTAACCTAGTGAATCTCATCTGCACACCCTCCAGTGCCAGTATGTCCTTTCTCAAGTAAGGAGACCAAAACTGAACACAATACTCCAGGTGTGGCCTCACTAACACCTTATACAATTGCAGCATAACCTCCCTAGTCTTAAACTCCATCCCTCTGGCAATGAAGGACAAAATTCCAATCGCCTTCTTAATCACCTGTTGCACCTGTAAACCAACTTTTTGCGACTCATGCGACTAGCACACCCAGGTCTCTCTGCACAGCAGCATGCTTTAATATTTTATCATTTAAATAATAATCCCATTTGCTGTTATTCCTACCAAAATGGATAACCTCACATTTGTCAACATGGTATTCCATCTGCCAGACCATAGCCCAAATCCCTCTGCAGACTTCCAGTATACTCTGCACTTTTCGCTTTACCACTCATCTTAGTGTCGTCTGCAAACTTGGACACATTGCCCTTGGTCCCCAACTCCAAATCATTTATGTAAATTGTGAATAATTGTGGGCCCAACACTGATCCCTGAGGGACACCACTAGCTACAGATTGTCAACCAGAGAAACACCCATTAATCCCCACTCTTTGCTTTCTATTAATTAACCAATCCTCTATCTATGCTACTACTTTACCCTTAATGCCATGCATCTTTATCTTGTGCAGCAACCTTTTGTGTGGCACCCTATCAAAGGCTTTCTGGAAATCCAGATATACCACATCCATTGGCTCCCCGTTATCTACTGCACTGGTAATGTCCTCAAAAAATTCCACTAAATTAGTTAGGCATGATCTGCCCTTTATGAACCCATGCTGATTCTGCCCAATGGGACAATTTCTATCCAGATGCCTTGCTATGTCTTCCTTGATGATAGATTCCAGCATCTTCCCTACTACCGAAGTTAAGCTCACTGGCCTATAATTACCCGCTCTCTGCCTACCTCCTTTTTTAAACAATGGTGTCACGTTTGCTCATTTCCAATCCACCGGGACCACCCCAGAGTTTAGTGAAATTTGGTAAATCATCACGAGTGCATTTGCAATTTCCCTCTTTTAGCACTCTGAGATGCATTCCATCAGGGCCAGGAGACTTGTCTACCTTTAGCCCCATTAGCTTGCCCATCACTACCTCCTTAGTGATAACAATCCTCTCAAGGTCCTCACCTGTCATAGCCTCATTTCCATCAGTCACTGGCATGTTATTTGTGTCTTCCACTGTGAAGACCGACCCAAAAAACCTGTTCAGTTTCTCAGCCATTTCCTCATCTCCCATTATTAAAACTCCCTTCTCATCCTCTAAAGGACCAATATTTACCTTAGCCACTCTTTTTTGTTTCATATACTTGTAGAAACTTTTCCTATCTGTTTTTATATTCTGAGCAAGTTTACTCTCATACTCTTACTCTCCTTTATAGTTTTTTTTTAGCTTTCTGTTACCCCCTAAAGATTTCCCAGTCCTCTAGTCTCACACTAATCTTTGCCACTTTGTATGCTTTTACCTTCAATTTGATACTCTCCCTTATTTCCTTAGATATCCGCGGTCGGTTTTCTCTCTTTCTACCGTCCTTCCTTTTTGTTGGTATAAACCTTTGCTGAGCACTGTGAAAAATCGCTTGGAAGGTTCGCCACTGTTCCACCATAAAGTCATTGCTCCCAGTCTACCTTAGCTAGTTCTTCTCTCATCCCATTGTAATCTCCTTTGTTTAAACACAAAACACTAGTATTCACCTTCTCACCCTCCATCTGTATTTTAAATTCCACCCTATGGTGATCGCTCCTTCCGAGAGGATCCCTAACTATGAGATCATGAATCAATCCTGTCTCATTACACAGGACAAGATCTAAGACCGCTTGTTCCCTCGTAGGTTCCATTACATACTGTTCTAGGAAACTATCGCGAATACATTTTATAAACTCCTCAAGGCTGCCTTGACCGACCTGGTTAAACCAATCGACATGTAGATTAAAATCCCCCATGATAACTGCTGTACCATTTCTACATGCATCAGTTATTTCTTTGTTTATTGCCTGCCCCACCATCTCGTTACTATTTGGTGGCCTATAGACTACTCCTATCAGTGACTTTTTCGCCTTACTATTCCTGATTTCCACCCAAACCTTATCCTCCATAGCACCAATGTCATCCCTTACTATTGCCCGGATGTCATCCTTAAATAACAGAGCTACACCACCTCCCTTACCATCTACTCTGTCCTTCCGAATAGTTTGATACCCTTGGATATTTAACTCCCAGTCGGAACACATTGCCGGCGGAGGTGGTAGAGGGGGGCACACTAGCATCATTTAAGATGTATCTAGACAGATACATAATGGACAGGAAGCAGAGGGATACAGATCCTTAGAAAATAGGCAACAGTTTTAGATAGAGGATCTGGATCGGCGCAGGCTTGGAGGGCGGAAGGGCCTGTTCCTGTGCCGTAATTTTTCTTTGTTCTTTAGAGTACCCAATTCATTCTTTCCAATTAAGGGGCAATTTAGCACGCTCAATCACCTACCTTGCACATCTTTGGGTCGTGGAGGCAAAACCCACACAAACACAGGGAGAATGTGCAAACTCCACACGGACAGTGACCCAGAGCCAGGATCGAACCTGGGACCTCGGCGCCGTGAGGCAGCAGTGCTACCACTGCGCCACCGTGTTGCCCTGAAATATAGGACTTTTAAGAAGCTTGTTGGACTCCCCTGGCTTTATCATACTGGGAAAACAGTGAGGAAACACTCACCCTGGACCTTATTTTTATAACTATCCAGACGGAAAATACTTTATATGAACACTGTTGACAAACATGAGCAGTGCTTTAATATTCTTTGTCCTCCTCATAGTCTATCCCGCCACTCTGTCTAGATTCAGACATTATTATTTGTAAGAAGTATTTACATGAGCACTTGAAATGCCATTGCATACGAGGCTACGGATCATGTGCTGGAAAATTGGATTAGGATTAGTGCTTGATGGTCGGTGCGGATGTGATGGGCCTAAGGGCCTCATTCCATGCTGTGTAACTCTATGATTCTATGATTACAAATAGGTTCACACATTACAAATAGATACTTGCGAGGCCAGTGGAACAAACAGCTTGCTGTGATTTTAAACAAAAGAAACTGCAGACATTTGTGTCCGTTCTCAAGCTTCATTCTCACTGATGTAACTGATGACAGAAGTAATGAAACTGTAAGTGTAATGGGGAGCTATATAAAGCATACCAGGTGAGTCACAGAAATGTAGGCACCCTCAAAGGGGATGGTACTCTAAGCGTTGTTACATGAGATTTCCAGGCTTCTGGAGAATGGAAAAAGATTTACATTTCTGGGGACAGGAAACTGAGGCATCACCAAGTACCACCCATTCTCAGCTAGATCTGATAACCAAACCATTATTTCACCCAATTTCATACAACACACAGCACAGCTTTTCCATTACCCACCTCTGGTGTGTTCTTCTTAAATTCTCGACTTTCATCAATAAGTCGTTTTCTGGACTGTTCGCTCTCATCCTGTCTGTTGGCCAATACGGTAGCAGTGGCATCAAGTTCTCTCTGTAGAAAAAGGAAAAAAAGAGAAGTCAGGGAAAGAAACTGGTACTGGCACAGGAGGAGGCTCTCTGTAGGACCAATAACTAAGCATTTCTTGGAAAAGAAGGAGTGCAAGTCACTAATAAGTGACAAAGCCCAAAAGGCTGATTCCAGATTCATACGGAGATTTAACTAATCTCAGCAGTTTGGCAGCAGAATCATCTGCGTGTTTCCCTAGTCGAGGGAAGGGAGGAAATCTGTCAGTATTGCCAGTCCTGTTCCAGTGACTCCTGTGGATGTATGAATGATGGTGGGGGTCGGGTCAGCTTGATGGTGATGACATCCACCTTTAAAGCTTGAATATGGTCCAACATCAGGACAATAATCTTTATTGTCACAAGTAGACTTACATTAACACTGCAATGAAGTTACTGTGAAAAGCCCCTAGTCGCCACGTTCCGGCGCCTGTTTGGGTACACTGAGGGAGAATTCAGAATGGCTAAATTACCTAACAGCAATTTATGATGAACCAGAGGAAACCCTCACAGACACATGGAGAAATCCACACAGTCACTCAAGGTCAGAATTGAACCCTGGTCTGTGGCACTGTAAGGCAGCAGTTCAAAATACAGAATACAACAATCACAAAGAAAGATATCACACGCCCTTCAGATCACCTCTTCTAACAACTGGAACATGTCACAAAAATGTATCAGAAAATATTTTAAACTATTTGGAAAAGCAATGCAGTTATCCCCTGCAATGAATTACGTGCTGATGAATAACTAAACAAGATCGTCATTGATGAACTTTGCATGGAAATGAATGGAAACATTTGAATTTCTGTAACTGGTCTGCTGTTTCCAACAGAAGGCAAAGAAACAACCCGAAGTACTGAAACAGTAAAATATTCCATCCAATCTTCGATCTGCATTTTGTATCGCAAAGCAGCACATTCCTTCTGTCCTGTGCATCCAGCCACAGCTTGAACCTCAGCAGGCTGAGCACACATAACAATGCTAAATAAATGTCATAGAATCATAGAATTTAGTGCAGAAAGAGGCCATTCGGCCCATCAAGTCTGCACCGGCCCTTGGAAAGAGCACCCTATCTATCCCCACACCTCCACCCTATCCCCGGTAACCTCACCTAACCTATTTTGGACACTAAGGGCAATTTAGCTTGGCCAATCCACCTAACCTGCACATCTTTGGACTGAGGAAGGAAACCTGAGCACCCGGAGGAAACCCACGCAGACATGGGGAGAACGTGCAGACTGTGCACAGACAGTGAACCAAGCTGGGAATCGAACCTGGAACCCCGGAGCTGTAACGCAACTGTGCTTGCTACTGTGCCACCGTGCTTTAGCACAAATTGCTTCCTTCTCCTTCGGCCAGGGTGTGGAAACGTGTCTATTGCTCACCACAAAAGTAGAACTTGTGATATTAAGCAACATCTGGACTGATCACCCTCTCCCTCCAGCAGGCTGTCCACAGTGCAGGACAATTTCAGAACAACAGAAATAAACAAGAACAGTAGGAGATAAGAAAAACAAAGATAATGAGGAGGTATAAACAATAAGCAGTATGGAGAAGAGAAATCAAAGAAGTAGCGAAGAAAGCAACGAGAAACAAAATGGTTGATGAAATCAATCATAGAAATCATAAAATTTACAGTGCTCCGGTTTCCTTCCACAGTCCCGAAAGACATGCTCTTAGGTAATTTGGACATTCTGAATTCTCCCTCCGTGTACCGAAACAGGCGCCGGAATGTGGCAACGAGGGGCTTTTCACAGTAACTTCATTGCAGAGTTAATGTACGCCTACTTTTGACAATAAATATTATTATGAGGAGGCCATTCGGGCCATCAAGTCTATACCAGCCCCTGAAAGAGCACCCTTTCCAAGCCCACACCTCCACCCTATCCCCGTAATCCAGCAACCCACCGAACCTTTGGACACTACAGGGCAATTTAGTGTGTCCAATCCACTTAACCAGCAAATCTTTGGACTGTGGGAGGAAAACAGAACACCCGGAGCAAAACCACGCAGACATGGGGAGAGCGTGCAGACGCCGCACAGACAGTGACCCAAGCCGGGAATTTAACCTGGGTCCCTGGCTGTGAAGCAACAGTGCTAACCACTGTGCTACTGTGCCGGCTCACGGAACTAAAATAGGAGGAAGTGTTATGGACCAGGCTTTAGAGAACCCCAAAGTGTATTATGGAGTTCACGTGACCCACAACTTTTAATAGATTGTGGTATGGGGAGCACACGGCCCACTCTACAGGTGTGGAACAGCAGAAATGGAAAAGTATTTTTTAATGCAAAACAATGTTTATTCTATGAACTCAAGTTAACCTTTTTAAAACATACAGTGAACATCTTAGCAACCATTAAATCAAATACAACCCCCAAAGAATACAACACTAAGTAATCCTCAACAACTTCCCAAACAACATCCAGAAGACAAAAGAAAAACCTTTTAACAAAAGCACATCAGGTTTGCATGCACTACTGAAAACATTTATAATTCTGAATTCACCAAATGATCAAGAGATAGTCTTTTCATGGCAGAGAGATCAACAGTACACCTGCTGTGTCTGGCTTCAGTTCCAACACTAAAAACGTAACTAAAACACACCCTGCAGCAAACAGCCTAAAAGACAGCCCAGCTCCACCCACATTCTGACATAACTGATAAACACCCATTTCTGAAAGGTACATTTCTTAAACACACATTTCTTAAAGGTACTCTCACATGACACCACCCCCAAGAAAAAAAATAAACCATCAACTTCAAGATGGTTTCATTTTTCCTCTTTTCACTATCCTTTAAAAATGCACACAGTAAATATACTTTTTCGTTCCAAAAAAACAACACACGCAAACAGGTAGAATAATACAGTCCATTTTTTTTCCCGTTTGCCTTCCTCCAACTGAAATCCTTCTCGACTGACAGTCTCATTGAACAAGAAGGTCTCTGCACGATCCATCCATTCCTCTACGCCTCGGCATGTCTCTTTGAAGTCTGATGCCACATTTCGAATGCTCCCTGCCATTCTGGATGGTACGCAGTTGATTTAAATTGCTTTATTCCTACGCTATCCATAACTTCTTTGAATAACCTAGAGGTAAAATTTGATCCTTGATCTGATTGTATTTCTGTGGGTAGTCCATATCTACTAAAGAATTTAAGTAATTCCTCCACAATCTTTTTAGCTGTAATATTACGTACTGGAATGGCCTCTGGAAACCCAGTAGACACATCCATTATAGTCAAAAGATATTGATTCCCACTTTTCGTTTTAGGAAGCGGTCCTACACAATCAATTAGGACCATTGTAACAGGTTCCTCAAATGCTGGAATGGGTATTAAGGGCGCTGGTTTTATCACTTGACATGTGTGACATGATTGACAAAATTCAACTACATCTTTCTGTAGTCCAGGCCAATAAAAATGTTTCTGGATTTTAGCTCGAGTTTTCCTTATTCCCAAATGACCTCCCACTGGTACCTCATGTGCAACCCGCAACACCGCCTTTCTATTCCCTACCGGCAATACGACTTGATGAACTTCTGCCCACTTTTCATCCGCCTGCATATGTAAAGGTCTCCATTTTCTAATCAAGACATCACTTTTACGGTAATAACACTCTGGTATCCACTCAGATTCCTCTTCCATGTATGTTTTATGATCAATCCGTTTTATTTCAATATCTTTCTGTTGTAACTCCACCAATTTTCGTGAACTAAAAATATCTGCCACATCCTCCACCTGTTCTTGTTCTTTTTCAACCATCTGATCAAAAATTGTTTCTGATAATTGCACTTCACCTTTATCTTCACTCTCTGATTTCTCTTCTTGTCTTAACCTGTGACTTTGCGACCTTGTTACTACACAATCCGGAAAAATCCCAGGATATTCGCCCTTCAACACTTCAGTTGTCTGATTTTGCACTGGCTTATCACCCACAGTAGGTATCACTCCCACCTGCGAACCAGCTATATCATTACCCAAGATAAACTGTATTCCTGGACAAGATAGTTTCTCTATTACTCCAACTACCACTTCACCACTCTCCACTGGACTTTCCAACCTTACCTTATATAATGGAACACTACTCCTCTCACCCTGAATTCCACATATTACAACCTTTTCTGGCAACATTCTTCCCAAACTACATAACTCCTCATCTCTTACCATTAAAGATTGACTAGCTCCCATAGCTCTTAAAATTGTGACTTCTTTACCTGCTCCTCCTGATACACGAGTAAATTTTACCCACACAAGTAAATTCTTTAAAGAGATCTGGCACCTTCTTATGGTTTTGTGATAGGGAGGTCGTATCTCACTAACTTGATAAGAGTTTTTCGAAGAGGTCACAAAGATGATTGATGCAGGTAGGGCAGTGGATGTTGGCTATATGAACTTCAGTAAGGCCTTTGACAAGGTCCCTCATGGTAGACTGGTACAAAAGGTGATGTCACAGGGGATCAGAGGTGAGCTAGCAAGATGGATACAGAACTGGCTAGGTCATAGAAGGCAAAGAGTAGCAATGGAAGGGTGCTTTTCTAATTGGAGGGCTGTGACTAGTGGTGTTCCGCAGGGATAAGTGCTGGGACCTTTGCTGCTCGTAGTATATATAAATGATTTGGAGGAAAATGTAACTGGTCTGATTAGTAAGTTTGCAGATGACACAAAGGTTGGTGGAGTTGCAGATGGTGATGAGGACTGTCAGAGGATACAGCAGGATTGAGATTGTTTGGAGACTTCTTTTCTTATCTGAGGTACACTTTCCTTATCATCTCCTATCAGATCACCTTTACTTTAACCACTTGAGTATTTCTCATGTCCCCAGTTTCTATCCCTCACAGGCTGAAACTGATGTTGGAAACCAAGCTTTGATTTATGAACTAATTCACAATCATCTGCCATTTCTGCTGCTAACCTCGCAGATTTAACCCTCTGCTCTTCCACATGAGTTCTCACTACATTAGGAATTTAATTTTTAAATACCTCCAAAAGTATAATTTCTCTGAGAGCTTCATACGTTTGGTCTATTTTCAAAGCCCTTATCCACCTATCAAAATTACCCTGTTTGAGCCTTTCAAACTCCATGTATGTTTGACCAAATTCTTTCCTTAAATTTCTAAACCTTTGTCTGTAGGCTTCAGGCACTAGTTCATATGCACCCAAGATGGATTTTTTCACCTCCTCAGACGTCCCAGATACCTCCTCCGGTAGTGATGCAAACACTTTACTAGCCCTACCTTTCAGCTTTGTTTGAATCAGTAATACCCACATGTCTTGTGGCCATTTCATTTGTTTAGCTACCTTCTCAAATGAAATGAAAAAGGTTTCCACCTCCTTCTCGTCAAATCTTGGCAATGCTTGGACATATTTAAATAGATCCCCACCAAGCCTTCAACTATGACGCTCTTTCTCACTATCCTCATCACTATCATCCAACTGTACGTTTCCCTTAACGTCTGCCAATTTTAACTGACTGTCATGTTTCATGGCCATTTTCTGAAGTTCAAACTCTCTCTCTCTTTATCTTTTTCCCTGATCTGTACATCCCTTTCTCTTTCTTTTTGTTCTGCTAGGGCTATTCTTACTTTTCACTTTCTTCTCTCTCCTTTTCTTTTTCCTCTCTCTCTCTTTCTCTTTCCTCTTTTTCATATTGTCTCTTCTTTTCTTTTTCCTCTCTCTTTCATATTCAAACTGCTTTAATTCTCTCATGTTCCATTTGTTTAATTTGTAACTGAAGTTTTGCCATTTCCAATGAGTCAAACGGTATCTCAGGCAACTTTAAATGCTTAGCCACCGCCATAATTACCTCGTCTTTTTGCATTTTGTCAGGTAATGTTAACTGCAATGTTTTTGCCAAATCTAAGTCTGCTTTTAGTCTCTGTCCATAAGGTACTGCATGTGACCGTCTCCACCCCCAAAAACGTCAGAGCCTCTGAAAGAGCCATTGTCCGCAACACACTCCCAACTTACACTAGAATGCCACACCTGATAAGCAACCACAATATGCTCACCCCTCACTGTCTTTAAGTTCACTAAGCCAATCCAATAGATAGGCTTTTATCCCACTCAAGCCCCCCAATTTGTTATGGGCTAGGCTTTAGAGAACCCCAAAGTGTATCATGGAGTTCACCTGACCCACAACTTTTGATAGATTGTGGTATGGCGCACTCTACAGGTGTGGTACAGCAGAAATGGAAAAATATTTATTAATGCAAAATAATGTTAATATTATGAACCCAAGTTAACCTTTTTAAAACATACAGTGAACATCTTAGCAACCATTAAATCAAATACAAACCCCAAAGAATACAACACTAAGTAATCCTTAATAACTTCCCAAACAACATCCAGAAGACAAAAGAAACACCTTTTAACAGAAGCACATCAGGTTTACATACACTACTGAAAACATTTATAATTCTGAATTCACCGAATGATCAAGAGATAGTCTTTTCATGGCAGAGAAATTAACAGTACACCTGCTTTGTCTGGCTTCAGCTCCAACACTAAAAATGAAACTAAAACACACCCTGCAGCAAACAGCCTAAAACAAAAATAAAAAGCTGACAGACAGCCCAGCTCCACCCACACTCTGACATCACTGATAAACACACATTTCTTAAAGGTACTCTCACATGACAGAAGAAAGGACATAGGGAAGGAAAGTATCGGAAGGAAAGGATCAGAAGCACAAGGCAAAGGGAGAAAATAAAAGGAGCTCTTGGTGAAAACGAGCTGCATTTGATGGGACGAGAACAAGCAGCTAGAAAAACACAGCATCCATCAGGAGAGAAACAGCGTTAACATTTAGAGTCACGAGTCCTTTGTCGGAACAGTTCGATACAAATTAGTCAACTTGCCTTAAAATCTACTGCAAAGATAACTTGATGGTTGCAGATTCAAATACTTGGCAAAAGGGCCCCAAGACATCTGTGCTCCCACAGTCTATTACGACGGTAACACTGAATGAAATTCAGGTAAGGCAGAACATGAGTGCATTTTGGGATGAAGCATCTTAATACTACCACAAGGGAGGTCCAGAGTGCCTTTATCAGAGCTCCAAACAATTTACCTCCTTCAAGGAGAAAAATCATTCCCCTCTATCAAGAGGAAAAATTATTTTGAAAACATTTAAATGATTGAAATAAATTCAAGGATCAAATATTTATCGGCAAAATATTTGTAGGTGAAATATTTGAATTTTATTAGGACCCTAGAGTTCATAAAAAGGCCCCATGATGCATCTATTTCAAAGCTTGCAACAAAACTGTTTCACAAGCCAGCCACACAACTAATCACCATTTATCACCGAAAGCTGATTCAACAGATCAGCCTGGAGCTCGTGATCTGGTTCCCTTTTGAACTAACTGAAGAGGAAATTATTTTGTCAAGCTTGACTAGAAGGATCACTTCCTCATTTTGAATTATGACCTGTACCCAGAAATTCTTCAAGATGCTGCTTTGAATAAAACAAACACTGAGAAAATATTCCTTATATGTGCCCTTCCCAGACCTGCCATATCGCCAGAAACCACATGGCGACCCCAAATGGAGAAAAGCTCCGCCTAGATTCTCAAGACCTGTATTTTGGACTGAGTGCAACAATTTAGCAATCTGTCAGGATTGCGATCAATTATATAGAACATAGAACAGTACAGCACAGAACAGGCCCTTCGGCCCTCGATGTTGTGCCGATCAATGATCACCCTATTCAAACCCACATATCCACCCTATACCCGTAACCCAACAACCCCCCCCCCCTTAAACCTTACTTTTTTAGGACACTAGGGGCAATTTAGCATGGCCAATCCACCTAACCCGCACATCTTTGGACTGTGGGAGGAAACCCATCAAGTCAGAAACTGTAGTTTCAGGCCACCTTTATTTCTTGCAGTTTGTAATGTGGAGTTTGTAATTTGTTTTAGATTTACTGAGTTCAATTTCACAATTTGCCATGCTGGGATTTGAACTCATGGCCTCTGGTTTTTAATTTAATAGTCACAGCTGATCACCCTATTCTGGACTGCTGCAACTGTGGTTTATACAGAGTTTCAAAAACCACTTGTTAAAGTCCTGCATCAAAAGGGCAGCACGGTAGCATGGTGGTTAGCATAAATGCTTCACAGCTCCAGGGTCCAAGGTTCAGTTCCCGGCTGGGTCACTGTCTGTGCGGAGTCTGCACGTCCTCCCCCTGTGTGCGTGGGTTTCCTCCGGGTGCTCCGGTTTCCTCCCACAGTCCAAAGATGTGCGGGTTAGGTGGATTGGCCATGCTAAATTGCCCTTAGTGTCCTAAAAAATTGGGGGACGGGGGTGGTTGCTGGATACGTTGGCTTGAGTAGGGTGATCATTGCTCGGCACAACATCGAGGGCCAAAGGGCCTGTTCTGTGCTGTACTGTTCTATATCTATAAAAATTACTTGAGGAAATTATCGGCCAAAAAAATCTGTGACAAAAGTGCAGTGGAGAAAGGCAAGGCTGAAAGGCAAATAGCTGCAGGACACGGATGGATCTCTCTCTGGCTGATAGGCAGCAGACAGCAGGACATGGATGGATCTCTCTCTGGCTGATATGCAGCAGACAGCAGGGTGCAGGACATGAATGGATCTCCCTCTGGTTGATATGCAGCAGACAGCAGGGTGCAGGACATGGTTGGATCTCTCTCTGGCTGATAGGCAGCAGACAGCAGGGTGCAGGACATGGATGGATCTCTCTCTGGCTCATAGGCAGCAGACAGTAGGGTGCAGGACATTGATGGATCTCGCAGTCAGCACCTCTCGCACAGGTCAGCAAGCCACTCTCCTTGCACAGAGCAGATAACCACTCCCCTCGCACAGGCCAGGACCCCACTCCCCTCGCACAGGCCAGGTCCCCACTCCCCTCGCACAGGCCAGGTCCCCACTCCCCTCGCACACGCGACGTCCCCACTCCCCTCGCACAGGCCAGGTCCCCACTCCCCTCGCACAGGCCAGGTCCCCACTCCCCTCGCACAGGCCAGGTCCCCACTCCCCTCGCACACGCGACGTCCCCACTCCCCTCGCACACGCCAGGACCCCACTCCCCTCGCACAGGCCAGGCCCCCACTCCGCTCGCACAGGCCAGGACCCCACTCCCCTCGCACAGGCCAGGACCCCACTCCCCTCGCACAGGCCAGGACCCCACTCCCCTCGCACAGGCCAGGACCCCACTCCCCTCGCACAGGCCAGGACCCCACTCCCCTCGCACAGCCAGGTCCCCACTCCCCTCGCACAGGCCAGGTCCCCACTCCCCTCGCAAAGGCCAGGTCTCCACTCCCCTCGCACACGCAAGGTCCCCACTCCCCTCGCACACGCCAGGTCCCCACTGCCCTCGCACAGGCCAAGACCCCACTCGCCTCGCACCCGCCAGGTCCCCACTCACCTCGCACAGGTCAGATCCCCATTCCCCTCGTGCAGGTCAGACCCCACTCCCCTCGCACAGGCTAGATCCCCACTCCCCTCGCACACGCCAGGACCCCACTCCCCTCGCACAGGCTAGATCCCCACTCCCCTCGCACACGCCAGGACCCCACTCCCCTCGCACAGGCCAGGCCCCCACTCCGCTCGCACAGGCCAGGACCCCACTCCCCTCGCACAGGCCAGGACCCCACTCCCCTCGCACAGGCCAGGACCCCACTCCCCTCGCACAGGCCAGGACCCCACTCCCCTCGCACAGGCCAGGACCCCACTCCCCTCGCACAGCCAGGTCCCCACTCCCCTCGCACAGGCCAGGTCCCCACTCCCCTCGCAAAGGCCAGGTCTCCACTCCCCTCGCACACGCAAGGTCCCCACTCCCCTCGCACACGCCAGGTCCCCACTGCCCTCGCACAGGCCAAGACCCCACTCGCCTCGCACCCGCCAGGTCCCCACTCACCTCGCACAGGTCAGATCCCCATTCCCCTCGTGCAGGTCAGACCCCACTCCCCTCGCACAGGCTAGATCCCCACTCCCCTCGCACACGCCAGGACCCCACTCCCCTCGCACAGGCTAGATCCCCACTCCCCTCGCACAGGTCAGATCCCCATTCCCACACACAGGTCAGGCACCATTCCCCTCACACAGGTCAGCCCGCCATTCCCACACACAGGTCAGATCCCCATTCCCACACACAGGATTCATTGCACAGCTCAGCACACCATTTCCCTCACATTCCCCAATACAGGGAGCCATTCTCGTGTTTTTATCCAGAGAGTCAAATAACAGGTTGAGGCAAAAGTTACAGCACGTGGCCCAGGTTGCACACCCCCACCCCCCATAAGCACAAGGAATTGAGACATTCATTTCCGGAACATAATTGTAGTCAGTCAAAACCCTGGTTATCTGGCCACCTTCTTGAAACGGTTGTCCAGCTCCCAGTGATTCATCAAGTTCCATAAAATGAATATCTCAGTTCCTTGTGCTTACGGTCCCACATAGACAGCAGAAGTTGTCATCACTTTGCTTTTCAAGAGCTACATTGCTCGTCAGCTACTGCTTAATCCCGGTCATCATACAGTAGGTTTTAGCACACATCCTCCATATCACGGCTATCTTTTCCATTACTATGGAAACAAACACAGATTCTGTGACCACTTTGGCAAACACCCCCATTTTGACCATAAGTAACCCCAGCAATTTGTGACTCTCCATTTAAACTCCCCTCTCATTCCACTCACCATTGGCCTTGTACAGTGTTCCTACAAAGCTCAGTGCAAGCTTTTAAAATAACATATTTTCTATTTATTATGCAGTGTGGGTGTCACTGGCAAAGCCAACCAACATTCATCGCCCGAACTCCTCCTGAGACAAAAGTTGTGAGATATCTTCTTGAACTGTTGCAGTCAGCGTAGTAAAAGTATTCCTGCAGTGCTCTTAGTTCGGGCTTTACATCCAGTGACGATGAAGAAAAGTAATATAATTCCAAATCAGGATCATATGTGACTTTGTCCTTCTTGGCGATAAGAGGTCACAAGTTTGTGAACTGCCATCAAAGAAGCATTTATAAGTAGTGCAGTGCATCGGTGAGAGACAGTTAGCTAAACAGCTGGTTCTGGATGCAGAGCGATGCTTGATCACAGGTTCAATTTCCGTACTGGCTGAAGGCATTCATGAAGGCCCTACCTTCTAAATCTTGCCCTTCATCTGAGGTATAATGACCCTCAGGTTAAATTACCACCAGTCAGCTCTCAAAGGGCAGAGCAGCCTCTGATCCTCTGAGACTATGAAATCATTTACATGTGCATTACTGGTAGATGTTGCTGCCACTGTATGCTCGTTGTGGAGGGAGTGAATGTTTAATTTGATGATGATGGTCAAGCAAGCGGGGCTACTTTGTTCTGGATGGTGTTGCGGTCCTTAGTGTTGTCGGAACTGCACTCATCCAGGCAAATAGACTGTCTTCCATCACACTCCTGACTTGTGCTTGTAAAAGGTGAAGAGGCTTGAGGGAGTCAGGAGGCGAGTTACTCGCCATAGAATACTCAACCTCATCCAGTTAAGTATTCATAGAATTTACAGTGCAGAAGGAGGCAATTCGGCCCATCGAGTCTGCACCAGCTCTTGGAAAGAGCACCCCACCCAAGTCCACACCTCCACCCTATCCTCATAACCCAGTAATCCCACCCAACACTAAGGGCAATTTTGGACATGAAGGGCAATTTAGCATGGCCAATCACCTAACCTGCACATCTTTGGACTGTGGTAGGAAACCGGAGCACCCGGAGGAAACTCACGCAGACACGGGGAGAACGAGCAGACTCTGCACAGGCAGTGACCCTGCCGGGAATCGGAACCTGGGACCCTGGAGCTGTGAAGCAATTGTGCTAACCACTATGCTGCCGTGCTGCCCACCATCAGTGGGTCATCAGTAACCCCCAGGATGTTGATGGTGGGGGATTCAGAGATAGTAATGTAATTGAATGACCTTGGGCGGTGGTTAGATACTCTCTTATGATCTGATGACGTTAAGATGCTGGCGTTGGACTGGGTTGAGCACAGTAAGAAGTCTTACAACACCAGGTTAAAGTCCAACAGGTTTGTTTCGAATCACTACCTTTCGGAGCACTGCTACTTCCTCAGGTGTATGAAGAGGTGGGTTTCAGAAACATATATATAGACAAAGTCAAAGATGCAATACGATACTTTGAATGCGAGCATTTGCAGGTAATGAAGTCTTTGAAGATCCAGAGAGAGGGGTAATCACAGGTTAAAGGGGTGTGAATTGTCTCAACCCAGAACAATTGGTAGGATTACGCAAGCCCAGGCCAGATGGTGGGGGGTGAATGGAATGCGACACAAATCCAAATTCCCGGTTGAGGGCGCACTCATATTTGCAGAACTTGGCCATAAGTTTCTGCTCGGTGATTCTGCGTTGTCGCGCATCCTGAATGCTGCCTTGGAAAAAGCTTACCCGAAGATCAGAGGCTGAATACCTGTTGGACTTTAACCTGGTGTTGCAAGACTTCTTACTGCTCTTATGATCTGGCACTAATGTTACTTGCCACTTTTCAGCCCAAGCTTGGCTGTTTTTGGGGGGGGGGGGGGGGGGGGGCTGGTTACATACTCATTCTGAGTAGCTGCAAATGGAATTGAATACTGCAATCATCAGCACATATCTCCACTTCTGACTTTGTGATGGAAGGAAGGTCATTGATGAATCAGCGAAGATGGTTGAGCCAAGAACGTCATCCTGAGGAACTCCTGCAGTGATGTCCTAGGCTGGGATGATGGGCCACTGACAATCACAACCATCATTCTTTGCGTCAGATATGACTATATCAGTGAAGAGTTTTTCCTGATTCCCACTGACTTCACTTTTGACACTCAGTCAAATACTGCCATGATGTCAAGGGCAGTCACTCACGCCTCACCTCTGGAATTCATGTTTAGGGCAAGGCAGTAATGAGGTCAGGATATGAGTGTTTGTGGCAAAGTCTACTGAATATGGGTGAGCAGGTTATTGCTGATTAAGTGCCACCTCAACAAAACCAGCCATGGCGTTATTGGTAATTTTGAATAGGTTGATGAAGTGGTAATTGACCAAATTGAATGTCATAGAATTTACAGTGCAGAAAGAGGCCATTCAGCCCATAGAATCTGTGTCTGTATTTGTTTATTGTCACGTGAACCGAGTTACCGGCCCTTGGAAAGAGCACCCTACTTAAGCCCTGCACCACCACCCTATCCCCTTCATCCCCGTAACCCAACCTAACCTTTTTGGACACTAAGGGCAATTTAGAATGGCCAATCCACCTAACCTGTATATCTTTGGACTGTGGGAAGAAACCAGAGCACCCGGAGGAAACCCGAGGAGAACGTGCAGACTCCACACAGACAGTGACCCAAGCCAAGAATCGAACCTGGGACCATGGAGCTGTGAAGCAACTGTGCTAACCACTATGCTACCGTGCTGCCCTTTTTTTTTGTTGACTATCTCATTTGTTTCCGATACAACCCTGCAACCATCTGGTCTAAACAATGAGCTCAGGGATTTCAGACTTCAGCTGTAGTCCCACTTTCAATTCAGTTTAAATTTTAATCTGACTCCCGGGTTTTCCATCTCTCACTTTCTCACATTACTCCATCCTTTCCTACTGTTACATACTCTCTGCCTCTTTCAGACGATCTGTCCATTACTTGCCTCTAATGATTCGCTGCATCAAATTACTCATGATGGGGTGGCACAGCGCTCACACTGCTGCTTCACAGTGCCTGGGACCTGGGTTCAATTCCAGTCTTGGGTGTGTGTGGAGTTTGCACATTTTCCCCATGTCTGCGTGGCTCTGTGTCTGCATTTGTTTATTGTCACGTGAACCAAGTTACGGGCAGCATGATAGCACAGTGGTTAGCACTGTGCTTCACAGCGCCAGGGTTCCAGGTTAATTCACGGCTTGGATCACTGTCTGTGCAGAGTCTGCAAGTTCTCCCTGTGTCTGCGTGGGTTTCCTCCGGGTGCTCCAGATTCCTCCCACAAGTCCCGAAAGACGTGCTGTTAGGTAATTTGGCAATTCTGAATTCTCACTCTGTATACAAAGCTGGATCGTGTGACAACAAAGATTATTATTTTTAAAAAGTATTGTTCTGCAGACAGTCTAGACAGGTCATTCCATACATGAAGAAAAACATAGGACATACATAAATACACAATGTAAATACACAGACACAGGCGAAGCATACACGAGTGCAGTACCACTCAGTAGAGAAGGTTTCCTCCGGGTGCGCCGTTTCCTTCCACAGTCCAAAGATGTGCAGGTTACTTAATTGCAGTGTTAATGTAAGCCAAGTTGTGACAATAATAATGATGATTAGTATTATTGTTAGGTGGATTAACCATGATAAATTTCCCCTTATTGTATGCGGGGTGAATACAGGTATAGTGCTCTTTCAAAGAGCCTCCTTCTGCACTGTAGGAATTCTATGATTCTACTATGGGTGTGCCGGCCTTGTTAATATCTATGCATTCGTCTGTCCACCTCTTATGTTGCAGATTGCAAGATACTAAACTAACTTGTCTATTCTCTCTGCAGATATTAACTGACCTGTGCATTTCCGACACATGCCATTTTTATAGGGCAGCACGGTGGCGCAGTGATTAGCACTGCTGCCTCACGGCGCTGAGGACCCGGGTTCAATCCCAGTCCCGGATCACTGTCCGTGTGGAGTTTGAACATTCTCCCCGTGTCTGCGTGGGTCTCACCCCCATAACCCAAAAAGATGTGCAGGGTAGGTGAATTGGCAATGCTAAATTGCCCCTGAATTGGATACACAAAGATTTTTTTTTAAAGATGCCATTTTTATATCATGGCTGCCTGTTTAAACATGTGAACTCAATATAAATCTTAACTTTTGCTTTTACATACATCTTCACACATCACAATCTGATTCCTTTCCTGCACGCAATGTAACCCACTAGCCTCCTGCAACTCCTTAAGTCCGCGTTACACATCTTTAACCTAGTCTCCATTCAGGGCCGCCAGGGACTGACTCACAGAAATACGGCCACACGATGAATCTGCATGCAGGTGAATGAACATGAAAATAACACTTAGTTGCATAATATGCTTTCAGCATCAGGACATCAATTGACTGGATTGGTTCAGCAAGTTTAGTGGGCTAATAAGTAAATAGACATTCCAACATCAGATTACGAACTGAGATCCTACTCAGTGAATCCCTACAGTCCAGTCGGAGGTCATTCGGCCCATCAAATCTGCACCAACAATCTGAAAGAGCACCCACCTAGCCCAATCCTCCATCCTATCCTTGTAACTCCATCTCGGGATGATTTAGCATATCCAGTCCATCTAACCAGCACATCTTTGGACTATGGGAGGAAACAGGTGCAACCGGAGCAAACTCATGCGGACACGGGAAGAATGTGCAACCTCCACACCATCGCCTGAGGTCAGAATCGAACCCGGGTCCGCTGTGAGGCAGCAGTGCTAACCACTGTGCCACCCCATTTAAGTTATGCCACTCAGTAGCACAGGTGACACAGTAGCACACCTCCAACAGTCCAAAGATGTGAAGATTAGGTGGATTATTGTTCAAAAGGTTAGGTGGGGTTACAGAGATAGAGGCAGGGGATTGGGCCGAGGTAGAGTGCTCTAACAGAACAGGGGCTGGTGCAGACTTGATGGGTCAAATGGCCTCCTTCTGCACTGTAGTGATTCTATGAAAAGGTTAAAGCATCTTTTATCTTGCCAAGGTAATGTCCAAGGTGCTAGGTACGAGGTGGTGCCGAGTCCAGAGGTGGCTATCTTTGGAGTGTCAAAACATCCGGGAGTGAAAGAGGCCGACGTTCTGGTCTTTGCCTCCCTGGTAGCCCGGAGATGGATCCTTTTAATGTGAAGGGACTCGATGCCCCCGAGTGTAGAGACTTGGGTCAATAACATGGCTGGGTTTCTCAGCCTTGAGAAAATAAAGTTTGCCTTAAGAGGATCAATGCCCGGGTTCTCCCGGAGGTAGCGGTCGTTCGTCGACTTTCTTGGAGAAATTTAAACTGTCTGCTGGAGCAGCTTTCCAAGGGGCGAGGGGAGGTCTTGTTTTATGTTATTTCATGTGGTATGTGAAGATAGAGCCGATTGGGGAAATGTCTATTTTTTCACCATGTTAATGTTTAATGTTTACTGTTCTTTTTCTGTTATTGTTATAAAATTTTACAAATACTTCAACAAAAATATTTTTTTTAAAAGCATCTTTTATCTACACAAACCAGTTTTCTTTTATACGCCAATTTTAGACTCGTGGATTCTCTCAGGTTTTATGTTTCTATAGTTTAAGCTTCTCATCAAAACTTAATTCAATGATTGAGAAAGCGTTTTTACACTTCCCATATCCTTGTACCCATATGCTAATGTGGCCACCTTTGTGTCTGATAAAAGATTAATTGGTCCCTGCATAGTGTATCTTTTTGCTCTTCAAACCAAAAACTATTCTTTTAGCAAGTCTAATGTCTTCAAATGACAATGAGTCCCTCAATAGTGATATTTTCTTTGAAAACAATACTGATATCATTCTGGTTTATATTTAAAAGGTTTTTTAAGAATCGTAACTTTTTTTTATAATTTGGTGCGAAAGCATTGTTGCTTTAGCAGAAAAGTCTTCCTGCTTTATTAAGCACTTGTGGCCAGAATAGCATAATTTAAATGTTTGGTACTCGAGCACATCAGCTCATCCTCACCATAGTTACAGTAATTATTGATTTTTTAAAAATGTACAATGTTAGTAGTATACCGGGTTTCTTCAATAGCAGTATTCATACAGATAACTTCTTTATATTGCCCTCAAAACTTTTAAAATGTCATTGTAGTTAACACAGGTATTCAACCTAGATTTTTTGATTTGCTGTCTTACTGCCACTAAACTTGCATCTAAACTTGCATCCCTTCAACTGATGAATACTGATTAGAGAAAACATCCCTCGCTTCTCAGGGGAATTTAGTGAATTTATTGCCAGTTAAGTGATAAATGATTTTCAAAAGCTGTAACTATTTATAGCTAACCATTTGCACAACTAAACTTACAACAACCGCTTCACAACAGTCACATTACTAGCATATTATTCACTGCAGTTATGTATTTTAGTAAAACGCCCGACAATACTGTATAAGGAAAATTTCTAAACTGTGGAGCAGTGAACAGGCTCACTCCTGAGCAATTCAAGTCTTTACTATTGTACTCGGACTGATGCAAATAATGCCCTACCTTTGCAGGTGGTGCAAACTAGCGCATATAATGTCGTGACACCACAAATTGGGAAAAACTAAACCATAACCAAATATATAGTAACACATTGTTCAATCATTATTAGCTCTCTCCAGTTTCATTGCACATCACAAGCTGGAGATCACACAGTTGTGTGTACCAAAATAATCAAAGGTACAGCATAAAAAGAAGCCATTTGGTCAACTGAGTCTACAATAGCTCTTTCAAAGAGCAATCCAGTTACTCTAAATCCCCAACTCTGCCCATATCGCTGTCATTGTTTCTTCAAGAACTGACCAATGGTCCACATAACCTGCATGTATCACATCTCATTCTCCCCATCCCTGCGTACTTTCCATTACCCGCTTCAAAACCCCTGCCGCAGAGATTTGAGCACTTTCTCTGTACTGTGCTGGGAATGTGTTTGTTATAGCCTTTAGTCTGTTTATACTGCAATTTCGAAATGCAATATCAAAATTAAAATATTTTCTTTTTCTTCCACCTTCCTTCCCACACGAGAATAGATCCAGAATATAGAACCATTCAGGAAATATGTCAAAGCTTAGAGCTCCGGTGGATTCATCTTTAAATTAAAATACTTTTTTGGTGGGGAAATTAATATAGTTATGATATTTTTAAGTGAGGAGTTTTCCGGTACAGGAAACTGTGTCTTGAAACTTGAGATCTCATAACCCTCAGTAAGGAGATGCTAGAAAAGACAGCCAGCCAGATAAGTAAAAGAAACATCTTTTAGTTTGGCTTTTTCAGACACACCATGCTTCAAAATCAATTAGAAAAAGATAGTTTGGATCAATTTCCACCGTGTTCCATCCATCTAATCGATTCTGGTTTCCTGTGCCATACTACATCAAATCCCCATAATCACAGACACCTCCACTAATACTATACTCCCTCACTTGCTTTTCTTCCCTTTAACTGTGCTCCCCTTGTCTATAACATGCTATAGATGTAAAACATGTCAAAAATTATTGTATTATTTTCCAGACACACACAGACACACTATAGCAAACCCCACAGACATTTTGGTACAAAATGGTGTTCTTTTTGAAAGCTAAACTCTCCTTTATATTCACACGTAGCAAATGTAGTCACAAATGCAACCAGACGATAATTCAAAATGAAAAGACAGAATTTAAAAGGCCAACTTATGTCAATTCATATCACTCAACTTTCAATTTCATCGACGACATGCTGACAGTGTCAGCCTTCAGCATTCTGCTTAAAATATTAGAAAAATCTTGTAAAAAGATTCAAGCCCGTCAATAACGGCAAATGCTTTTCCCAATGCAGAACTGAAAAGCACCATCCATAGACTGTCACACTGAGGGCAAAAAGGTAAAATTGTATGTTTGTGGGCAAAGGGATGTCATCCTGCTAGATTGATTGCAATTATTTGCTCAATAGTCAAGCTGATGGAACATATTATCTCACCCTCTGAAGAAATCTACTATGGGGACGCCAACAGAATAGAACACAAAGTAACTGTCTAGACCTGATGATTCTACTCTCCTAGTACGAACACTTGCATGGATGTGAAACTGTAATATACCTTTATGACTAGTTAGTATCGACTGGATTTCAAAACCATAAAGCAAAGGTTAAGCCAAGCTCAAAAATGGATAAAGATGGGAAAACTATTTCAGAGATGCCTATCCTTAAATCAATGCAAAAACGTAGTCAATTTCCAAAATGAACTTCAGGGAAACTTATACTCCAACAGTTTGGAACCCGTGCTGTTTTCGTATTCTCACTAGATCGTTAGCACAATCACGGTCATGAAATTTCACCACGAGCTCTTTAATTCCTGATCTCTATTTCTGGAACATTGAGCATACAAAATCTTTGCAATAAAAAGGGCTGCAAAAACAGGAATGATGGGCACCAGGACGCTATGGAAGTCTGAATGGCAAAGAAGCATAGGATGGTTTCAATTGTAACTCTTAATAATACAGGAACCTGAGCTGGTAAAGTAGAATGCTGGGGAATATAAAATGGGAGAAACATGATAGTAACTTCAAAATTTGTGCCACATCATGGCCAACAAGGAAAATTTAAACAAAATACAATAACATTTGTGTCACACATGTGCCAGGTAATGACCATCTACAAGAGTATCTAACCATCTCCCTTGACTTTCAATAGCATGACTCCCACACCACCAACATCCTGGCGTTATTTTTGACTAGAAACTGAACGGAACTAGCCATATAAACACTGTAGCTACAAGAGCAGATCAGACTGGGAATTCTGCAACGGGTAGCATCTTCTCACTACCCAAACCCTTCCCACCATCTACAAGGCACAAGTCTACAGAATCTCATTCGGCCCATCACATCTGCACTGACCTTCTGAGAGTGCACCCTACCTAGGCCTGCCCCACCCCATCCCCGTAACCCTATCTAACCTGCACATTCCTGAACACTAAGGGGCAATTTCATTGTGGCCAATCCACCTAGCCTGCACATCTTTGGACTGTGGGAGGAAACCAGAGCACCCGGAGGAAACACACGTAAATATGGGGAGAAAGTGCAAACTTCAAACAGACAGTCAAGGACGAAATTTAGCCTGGGTCTCTGGCGCCGTGAGGCAGTGGTGCGTGCCACCCAATCAAGAGTGTAATGGAACTCTCTCTATTTTCCTGGATGAGTACAGCTACACAACACTCACGAGGCTAGACATCACTGGGGACAAAGCGGCCACTTGATTGGCACGCCATCCACCATCATAAACATTTACTGTCTCCTATACCGACAGAGTGGCAACCGTGTATACCACCCACAAATCCATGACAACAATTGTCTGAGGTTTCTTTGACAGCACTTCCAAACCTGCAACCTCTGCCATCTAGAAGGACATGGTCAGCAGAAACAACACCTGCAAGGTCCCCCCCCCCCCCCCCCCCGCCCCCCGGGCCAAGCCACACACCATCCTGACTTGGAAATATATCACCGTTCCTTTCACAGTAGCAGGGTCAACAACATTGAGTGTACCTACACCACATAGACTGCAGTGGTTCAAGATGGTGGACAAGGCCAATAAATGCTGGCCTAGCCAGCGAAACCCACCTCCCATGGAAGAATTTAAAAAATTAAATAATAGGTCAGCTGAAGACAAAGGAAAACCAGGAAAGTAAAGAAAATAGATTACAAATGAAGAGGAAAAGAATTATGTAAAATAAACTTTGAAATAAGCAGAATAGCTAACTGTAAAAACAAATTGGAGAAAGCAAGGGAAACTTCAGTGAATAAGATCAATGACAACAGAGGCTGAGGAGAAGGAAGCTGGATAGTCCTCAATGTTGCATTCATTTTGTATGATCAACGGAACAAATTCTACTGTGGCCGCAGCCAGTAGTGAGTAACACTGATTTTTATGTTGCTGGACCACATCTCACAATTTTATGCTCTTCATCAAAAGTGAAAGTGGTGTGATTATTAAATATAAAATAGCATGGTGAAATAGAATTTATGACGAGTTTGTAAGGAGATATTCCAACCCTTAACACAGCTCTAATCTGACAATTTTTACATTTTGCACTGACTGTAATCCATGTAGATAAGTGCACTCTGCCGGTAGAGTTGATGGATTTTAACATGTTTTTACCCCTGCAATCTCCAGTAATAGATTTATATACCCAGCAGGTAACGCCTCAGGATTTACAGCTAATTGCAGTAATTAAAAGGCTGGGTTTTCAAATGCTAGGCAACAGGTTGAAGCAGAAAAATAAGAACAAGTTTTTAAACTTTAAAATTTGAGATGAAGTCCTTTGGGTGGGGTAGAACATAAAGCATAGTGAAATTAGACCCCAAAAAACAACTACGATATAATTCAGGAAAGTTTTTTTCCAGACCTTCATGGTGAAACAAAAGTTAACGGCAGCAGCACAGTGGTTCAGTGGTTAGCACTATTGCCTCACGGCATTGAGGGCCTGGGTTCGATCCAGACCCTATATCACTATATGTGTGGAGTTTGCACATTCTCCCAGTGTCTGCATGGGTTTAAACCCCACAACCCAAAAAGATGCGCAGGGTAGGTGAATTGGCCATGCTAAATTGCCCCTTAATTGAAAAAAAATAATTGGGTATTGGAAATTTATTTTAAACACTTACTTCCTGAACTTCCTAAATTCATATTCTAATAAAGCAAACCAATATATTTCAAATACCACTCATGAATAAAGTTAACAACCAGGTTTCTGCTTGCTTATCTCTGTGCAGAGTTTTTAGAGAGAGAACCTTTCAGAACCAAATTGAAACACTTCTGAACTATTCAGATAAGAGTTCTAGGGCCAACTGACTTTTCACACAGACTTGTCTCCTCCCATTAACTACATCAGGGGTGGGCAAACTTTTCCGTGCAAGGGCCGCATTCAGAAATTCACAATTCACAAAGGGCCGCATAGTATATTAAGTAAAATAATTACTTCATCCGGTTATGATTCTGGGCGCCTCATATAGAACATAGAACAGTACAGCACAGAACAGGCCCTTCGGCCCTCGATGTTGTGCCAAGCAATGATCCCCCTACTCAAGTCAACGTATCCACCCTATACCAGTAAGTAACCCAACAGCCCCCCCACCCATTAACCTTTAAAAAAAAAAAAAAAAAAAAAAAATTTTTTTTAAAAAAATTTTTTTTTTTGTAATGACTTGGTGGGCCGCAGAAATACCTTTGGCGGGCCGCATGCGGCCCGCGGGCCGTAGTTTGCCCACCCCTGAACTACATCATCTGTTCCCAAAGCATAAGGCATTCTTTTGTCTCTTCTTCCAAGCTGTCCCTCCAGTTCTTTCGCTAGGGCCAAACATAAATAACCGAAACCCCATGGGTCCTTCAAATGTAAACAATATTCCATTAGCTAGGGCTAAACCGGGGGCTGGTTTAGCTCACTGGGCTAAATCACTGGCTTTTAAAGCAGACCAAGCAGGCCAGCAGCATGGTTCGATTCCCGTACCAGCCTCCCCGGACAGGCGCCGGAACGTGGCGACTAGGGGCTTTTCACAGTAACTTAATTGAAGCGTACTCGTGACAATAAGCGATTTTCATTTCATTTCATTAAACAGATGGTTCCCAAGATCTATTAACAGAACACTTCACCGGCAAATCAATTATTACCTCACTTGTACAACACATTAATCACAACTCGAGCAGTCATACTGCCCGAATGCATGCTAACCCAGAGTTTAATAACATTATGGCGAAATATAAATGACAATTTCTTGCATTCATGACAACCTGCATAACTGGTATCAAAACTATTGCAATGTTTCACCTACATATTTTAAAAATAATTTCTTAAAAAATTTGAAGGGGGGGGGGGGGGAGTAAGGCAGAACAAAATATTATTCCTGGCACACTGTAGAGAATTGTGTTTATTAGGACATGAAAAGATGTCAACTTGATGTCAACAAGATGTCAAAGATCCAGCAGAGGGCAGCAGAGCGGAGCTACAGATTAGCTGTTCCGGAGAGATTTGCATACGTGCAGTGCGGTCAGCGTAATTTGAAGGTGTACCTGTGCAAGAGACCCTAGGTGTTCAAGTGAAGGCAAGCATCCAGCAGAGGGCAGCAGAGCGGAGCTACAGATTGGCTGTTCTGGAGAGATTTGCATACGTGCAGTGTGGTCAGCGTAATTTGAAGGTGGTTTGTGGAGGGGCTGTTGTCAAGTGACAGTTAAACCCGAAACACTTCCTCAGTGTTTCTCCCCCCCCCCCCCCCCCCCCCCACACCCTCCTCTAACCAAAAAAAAACAACCGTGGTTGTCGGGAAGGTACGTTTATCTCTTTAAAAACTTACCTTGAAGGGGGACATCACAGCAAAGCAGTGACCTGATTGGCTGGTAAGGAAAGTGCTCCAATTAGCAGTAGCTGGGAGAAATTTAACTCTGTGCTTTGGTAAGTATTGTGATTGTAAGTTAAATTCTTATTCCTTTCATTTATTAAATTTTTGATACTTTATTTGTAATCAGTTACGGTAAAGTGTGAAAATGGCATGAGATCCCAGACCCGTGTTATGCTCCTCATGCTCAATGTGGGAGCTCAGGGACGCGGCCGATGCCCCTGACTCCTTCATGTGCAGGAAGACTGTCCAGCTGCAGCTCCTGTTAGACAGCATGACGGCTCTGGAGCTGCGGATGGACTCACTTTGGAGCATCCGCGATGCTGACGAGGTCGTGGATAGCAAGTTCAGCAGATTAGGATTGGTGAGGGAGACAGGGAATGGGTGACCAAAAGGCAGAGAAAGAGCAGGAAGGCAGTGCAGGTGTCCCCTGCGGTCATCTCCCTCCAAAACAGGCATACCGTTTTGGATACTGTTGGGGTAGATGACTCAACAGGGGAAGGCAGTAGTAGCCAGGCTCATGGCACCGTGGCTGGCTCTGCTGCACAGAAGGGCGGGAAAAAGACTGGCAGGGCTATAGACAGAGGGGATTCAATCGTAAGGGGAGTAGACAGGCGTTTCTGTGGTCGAAATCGGGACTCCCGAATGGTATGTTGCCTCCCAGGTGCATGGGTCAGGGATGTCTCAGATCGGTGCAGGACATACTGAAGGGGGAGGGTGAACAGCCAGTTGTCATGGTGCATATAGGCACCAACGATATAGGTAAAAAAACGGGATGAGGTCCTACAATCAGAATTTAGGGAGTTAGGAGATAAGTTAAAAAGTAGGACCTCAAAGGTAGTAATCTCAGGATTGCTACCAGTGCCACGAAACAGTCAGAGAAATTTAACAATAGTCAGAATTAATACATGGCTTGAGAGATGGTGCAGGAGGGAGGGGGTTCAGATGTTTGGGACATTGGAACCGGTTCTGGGGGTGGTGGGACCATTACAAATCGGATGGTTTACACCTCGGCTGGACTGGAACCAATGTCCTCGGGGTGCTTTTGCTAACACTGTTGGGGAGGTTTTAAACTAATGTGGCAGGGGGGTGGGAACCAGATTAGGAAGTCAGAGGTCAGTAAAGAGGCAGCAACTAAAGCCAGTAAGGTACTGGATAATAAACTCAATGTGACTAAGGGGAAGAGTAGACAGGGAAAAGGTGATGATTGCAAAGGGACAGGTGGTCTGAGGTGCATTTGTTTTAATGCGAGAAGTGTAGCAGGTAAGGCAGATGAATTTAGGGCTTGGATTAGTACCTGGGAATATAATGTTATTGGTATTACTGAGACTTGGATGAGGGATGGGCAAGACTGGCAACTAAATATCCCAGGGTATAGATGCTTCAGGAGGGATAGAGAGGGAGGTAGAAGGGGTGGAGGAGTTGCATTACTGGTCAGAGATGATATCACAGCTGTGGCAACGTGTGTCCCGCTTTCTCCCCATACTCATAAACTGCTCCCCTCGCCTGCCTCAATTGGCGCACAGGACAGCCGATTAAAGCTCGCCTACAAAAACCTCCACGGGTCCACTCCTCCCATATCCCCCATAAGCCCAGTCAATGCCTTCGCCCCCTTCACCCTCCCAAAGTGGGCAAGCAAGCGTGGCTGTGACTGCTCCAACCTTGGCTCCTGCACCAAATTCCAGTCCCCACCCACTATCAGCTCATGCTATCATTCCTTCCTCATGAACCATATACCGTCCCAGTTAGGACCATACACGCTTGCCAACGCCACTAAGCTCACCCCAAATGAAATGAAATGAAAATCGCTTGATTGGGAATATGATGTTATTGGTATTACTGAGACTTGGTTGAGGGAAGGGCAGGACTGGCAACTGAATATCCCAGGGTATAGATGCTTCAGGAGGGATAGAGAGGGAGGTAGAAGGGGTGGAGGAGTTACATTACTGGTCAGAGATGATATCACAGCTGTGATTAAGGAGGGCACGATGGAGGATTTGAGCACTGAGGCAATATGGATAGAGCTAAGAAATAGAAAGGGTGCAGTAACATTGTTGGGACTTTACTATAGGCCTTCCAAAAGCGAATGTGAAGTAGAGGTACAAATATGTAGGCAGATTATAGAAAAATGTAAGAGCAACAGGGTGGTTGTGATGGGAGATTTTAACTTCCCCAACATTGAATGGGACTCATGTAGTGTTGGAGGCGTAGATGGAGTAGAATTTGTAAGGAGCATCCAGGAGAGTTTTTTTAGAGCAGTATGTAAATAGTCCAACTCGGGAAGGGGCCATACTGGACCTGGAATGATCCCGGCCAGGTGGTTGACGTTTCAGTCGGCGATTACTTTGGGAATAGCGATCACAATTCCATAAGTTTTAGAATACTCATGGACAAAGACGACAGTGGTCCTAAAGGAAGAGTGCTAAATTGGGGAAAGGCCAACTGTAACAAAATTTGGCAGGAGCTCGGGAATGTGGATTGGGAGCAGCTGTTTAAGGCTAAATCCACATTTGAAATGTGGGAGTCTTTTAAGGAAAGGTTGATTAGAGTGCAGGACAGACATGTTCCTGTGAAAATGAGAGATAGAAATGGCAAGATTAGGGAACCATGGATGGCGGGTGGAATTGTGAGACGAGATAAGATGAAAAAGGAAGCATACATAAGATCGAGACAACTCAAAACTGATGAAGCTTTGGA
Source organism: Scyliorhinus canicula (assembly GCF_902713615.1). NCBI lineage: Eukaryota > Metazoa > Chordata > Chondrichthyes > Carcharhiniformes > Scyliorhinidae > Scyliorhinus > Scyliorhinus canicula. The sequence goes on along the minus strand of NC_052157.1, from coordinate 99,457,134 downwards.
AGAATATCGGGAAAGTAGGACAAATCTCAAACGTGCAATAAAGAGGGCAAAAGGGGTCATGAAATATCTTTGGCTAACAGGGTTAAGGAAAATCCCAAAGCCTTTTATTCGTATATAAGGAGAAAGAGGGTAACGAGAGAAAGGATTGGCCCACTCAAAGACAAAAAAGGGAATTTATGAGTGGAGTCAGAGGAAATGAGTGAGCTTCTTAATGAGTACTTTGCATTGGTATTCACCAAGGAGAGGGACATGGTGGATGTTGAGGCTAGGGATGCATGTTTAAATACTCTAGGTCATGTCGGCATAAGGAAGGGGGAGGTTTGGGGTATTCGAAAAGGAATTAGGGTGGACAAGTCCCCAGGACCGGATGGGATCTATCCCAGGTTACTGAGGGAAGCGAGGGACGAAATAGCTGGGGCCTTAACAGATATCTTTGCAGCATCCTTGAGCACGGGTGAGGTCCTGGAGGACTGGAGAATTGCTCATGTTGTCCCTTTGTTTAAGAAGGGTAGCAGGGATAATCCAGGGAATTATAGACCTGTGAGCTTGACGTTAGTGGTAGGCAAACTGTTGAAGAAGATACTGAGGGATAGGATCTATTCACATTTGGAAGAAATAGACTTATCAGTGATAGACAGCATGGTTTTGTGCAGGGAAGGTCATGTCTTACAAACCTAATAGCATTCTTTGAGGAAGTGACAAAGTTAATTGATGAGGGAAGGGCTGTAGATGTCATATACATGGACTTCAGTAAAGCATTTGATAAAGTTTCCCATGGCAGGTTGATGGAAAAAGTGAAGTCGTATGGGGTTCAGGGTGTACTAGCTAGATGGATAAAGAATTGGCTGGGCAACAGGAGACAGAGTAGTGGTGGAAGGGAGTGTCTTAAAATGGAGAAAGGTGACTCGTGGTGTTCCACAGGGATCCGTGCTCGGACCACTGTTGTTTGTGATATACATAAATGATCTGGACGAAGGTATAAGTGGTCTGATGAGCAAGTTTGCAGATGATACTAAGATTGGTGGAGTTGCAGATAGCGAGGAGGACTGTCAGAGAGTACAGCAAAATATAGATAGTTTGGAGAGTTGGGCAGAGAAATGGCAGATGGAGTTCAATCCAGGCAAATGCAAGGTGATGCATTTTGGAAGATCAAACTCAAGAGCGGACTATATGGTCAATGGAAGAGTTAGGAGGAAATTGATGTACAGAGAGATCTGGGAGTTCAGGTCCATTGTACCCAGAAGGTGGCAACGCAGGTCGATAAAGTGGTCAAGAAGGCATACAGCATGCTTTCCTTCATCGGAATGGGTATTGAGTACAAGAGTTGGCAGGTCATGTTACAGTTGTATAAGACTTTGGTTCGGCCACATTTGGAATACTGTGTACAGTTCTGGTCGCGACATTACCAAAAGGATGTGGATGCTTTGGAGAAGGTGCAGAGGAGGTTCACCAGGATGTTGCCTGGTATGGAGGGCGTTAGCTATGAAGAAAGGTTGAGTAGATTAGGATTATTTTCACTGGAAAGACAGAGGTTGAGGCGGGACCTCATTGAGGTCTACAAAATCATGAGAGGTTTTGTCTTTTCTTGAGATACATGTCTTGCACTAGGTCCCTGGAGGATCCTCTTCTGAGATAAATTGTGGAAAATCTTTGTTTGACCGTGGCGATTGGAGTAGGCTGGTGTGGGGCCCAGCTTACAGTGGTGTTGTTGCTGCCGAGCGGGCTTCCACCTCAGCAGTGCTGGGTACATCCGGATGATGGCTGCCATTGAAAATGTTATTCTACATAAAGATCTTGGCTGTGTGGTGCAGGTTTTTATACCTCACTTGGAAGATTTGCACGGTATCCTTGGGACAATGGTAGAGGCGCATGAGAGTTCTTGCATTCGGAAAAGCACTTTTCATGGACTTAGACCTTACACTTTGAGATCCTGCTGTATGGCGTGGCGTTTAGCCTGACGGGTTCAGGAGGCAGGGGCTGGATGTGATGTGTCTATAAGCCTAGTCCCTAGCGTGAAGTGGGAGGAGAGCTCCTGATTGATTTTGAAAATTGGCTACCATACTGAAGTAATCCTGATTTGGAGGCTGAGTGCATCAGGTTCAATGGAGGACAGAGTATCCGATCTTTGAGGCCCGAACCTATGTTTGATGCCTGTCGCAAGGGGCCGGAGGTGGCCGAATGAGAGATGTCATCACCCCTGGTCAGGGCCTAGGCTGTGGGCTACTTGGCCACCAGAAGCGGCATTGTGGAAGTGATGGTGATTTTTCCGTTGGAATCCTCGAGAGATTCTGGGAGGTGTTTACTGATCCTGTCTTGGCATCGGCCTTTTCGAGCAACATAGATGGTGTGATTATCCTGCAATTTGGGGGCAGCAGGGTAGCATGGTGGTTAGCATAAATGCTTCACAGCTCCAGGGTCCCAGGTTTGATTCCCGGCTTGGGTCACTGTCTTTGCGGAGTCTGCACATTCTCCCTGTGTCTGCATGTGGTTTCCTCCGGGTGCTCCGGTTTCCTCCCACAAGTCCCGAAAGCTGTGTTTGGTAGGTGAATTGGACATTCTGAATTCTCGCTCAGACACCGGAGTGTGGCGACGAGGGGCTTTTGTACAGTAACTTTATTGCACTGTTAATGTAAGCCTACTTGTGTCATGAATAAAGATTATTTATTGTTGTCTTTTTTTTTGCACGGATGTGTGAGATGTGAGTACGAGGGCGAGTGCTCTCACAAAAATCATATTGTGGCGAACATGTGAAATGTGGTGTGTGTAGTTTTACTCCTTTTTGTCTTTAAGTGCTGTAATGCTTGTGGTTATGGGAGGGGAGAGCTTTTTTGATATCCCTATCTCGTTTATAATGAAGATGAGTGGAGCCAGGGCAGGTTGAATGGTGGGAGTGGAGTTGGATAATAGGATTAGTTAATTCCTCATTCCTGTGGTTTTGTTGCTGCTTGTTAAAATGTAAAACCTCAATAAATATAGTTTTGTTTTTTAAAAAGCATCCAAAATGTGGAACAGCATGAATAGCAACTGAATTATTAATCATGAGAATATAATATTTAATTCAAATCCCCAAATATTTCAGTTGTCCACATTGGAAACTACCAACACCTCCAACTCTTTTCAGAGCAACAATCTTCAGAACATCACAAAATTACTTTTAAATAACTCAGGTTTCCTATTGGTAAAAGTACCAATTGAATTGCTAAGATGCAGTTCCATGAAATTCAGTAAATCCTTCTAGCTCTTTTCCCAACTGGCCATTCTTCTTATGTGATTATGATTCAGTAGAAGGGGGAATCAGCAGAACCTTATTCCAATGCTGCCTAACATCCATATACCATCCTGATGATCATATCTTCCATTCTAGTGGCAGGAGACGATGGTTTGTGCCATGGTGGTCTAGTACCATATCGTGCGACTCAGGAGCCCCACTCTGATTTGGCTGTGGAAGACAGTGGGCTCAGAAGGTGCAAGGTTCATTGGCCTCTGTGCACCCCTTCCAATCCCCTCAGTCAGCCTTCGGAGTACACAGCAATCAGTGAAGTTTCCTAATTGTTGGTGTCGATCATGTCTCGCTTGCAGCATCCCTATAGCAGAGATATGGACACCTAGGAGGTTGTGACCCAGCAGTCAATTCACTGCTCAAAAGGCCTTTGAGTATCAGAGGAATCTGGCCACGGCAGCATAGATGTCATTGGTATAGCAATGAGTGTGTACTGATGGAATTAACACTTTTCTCTGGACCCGAGTTGGTGAACTTGTCCTGTCAAGAATACATCTGAGACAGCGAAGGCGGAAAGCGTCCAACAATTTCGCCTGCCTACCATGGTCAGGCCTTTTACTGTGGTGGAGTGTGTTGAGGATGCAAGTTTGGTAGATTCAGTTCTTACTACGGTTGCTGTTACTTCACAGTGCCGTACTCAGTTTGGATGCAGCTTTAGGAATGGAGGTGTTGATTTCAGCTTCAATTGATTCAATTGATAGATTGGTGATTGTGGAGTTGCGATACAAGAGGTTATCAACAATCTCCAGCATCACATTAGCAATGCTGATAGATAGCATTTTAGCAGCATCCTGGATCATGACATTTCAACTTCCTGATTCTGATGGTCAAACAGTATGCTAAAGAATGTCGGTGCCAGAACACAATGTTGTTTCACCCCAATGTGGATCTCAAAGGGTCACATCGCCATAGCTAATCTCACTCATCACGTCGTCATGGAAAGAGAGATCACATTGAGCAGCTTTGGCAACAGCCAATTTTTTGCAGCAGCTTAAATAAGACTTCCTTTGCTCACGTAGTCAAATACCTTTGTGATGTCAATGAAGGTAACATAAAGTGGTCTCTTTTGTTTACGGTATTTCGTTCGCAGCTACCAGACTGAGAAGATCGCGTCAAATGTACATCTTCCAGTTCTGAAACCGCACTGGGATTCTGGATAGCCATATTCAACAAAGGTCGGCAGCCTCACATGGTAACATGCACAATGATGCTCAACCGGGAGATGCCTTGATAACTGTTGCAATTGCTGCAGTCAGCTTTGTTGTTGATCAGGATCACAATTTTTGTATCACACATATCCTGAGGCATTGCCCTTCCATCCAACGGAGGCTGAGAGTTTTGCAGATGCTGCAGGAGTGCCAGTTTCCAGTATTTGATGAGTATAACATCAGCACCTGGGGTTTTCTGGAATTAATAGCTTGTGACAGTTACAGTGACCAGAAAATCATTGTCCATTGTCGTAACAATCCATCTGATTCATTAGTGTCCTTCAGGCAAGGAAATATGTCATCCTTACATGGTCTGGCTTGCATGTAACTCCAGACCCACAGGAATGTGGTTGACTCTTAAATGTCGTCTGAAATGGCCCAGCAAACTACTCAGTTATATCAAACCACTATGAGATCTAACAAAAAAGGAATGAAAACAGGCGGACCATCCGGCATCGACCTTGGCACCGCAAACCACGGCAAACTCAGCCCTGTAGACCTTGTACTGTCCTCCTTGCTAACATCCGAGGGTTTGTGCCAAAAATTGGGGCAACAATTTCAGGCTAGTCCTCAACACTCTGGATCTGTGATAAATGTAAGAAATCATATTTTTTGTAGTAATGTCACTGAAACATCAGTTAAGATGCATACAGGCAGTATCTCTGCTAAAGCTGTGATTAAGGGGTCGCAAAGGTGAAAAAAATAATTGATTTTGCAGATGAAGTGTTCTGCTAACAGATTTGAGAATCAGAACTTGTTCACAGATAGCCAGCTAATGGTGTAGTATTTACAGGACACCTGGGGTGTAGATAATTCATGAGTGTTTGGACCTGGCTAAACAGGCCATGGGACATCTTGTGCGGCATGGTAGCAGTGGTTAGCACTGATGCTTCACGGCGCCAGGGTCCGATTTGATTCCAGGCTTGGGTCACTATATGTTCAGAGTCTGCACATTCTCCGTGTCTGCGTGAGTTTCCTGCGGGTACTCAAACAAGTACCAAAAGGCGTGCTGTTAGGTAATTTGAACATTCTGAATTCTTTCTCTGTGTACCCGAACAGGCTCCGGAATGTGGCGACTAGAGGCTTTTCAGGGTAACGTCACTGCAGTAAGTCTACTTGTGACAATACAGATTATTATTATTGTGGGCAGAGAGAAGAATGCCTTATATCTTGGGTATGGATGAAGTAATTAAGGGGAGAAGCTAGGTCTGTCTGAAAAAGTTAATCCTTCCTACGATTTAAGGACAACATGGTGCTGCAGTGGTTAGCACTGTTGCCTCACGACACCGAGGGCCTGGGTTTGATCCCGGCCCCGGGTCACTGCCCGTTTGCAAATTCTCCCCGTGTCGGCGTGAGTCTCACCTCCTCAACCCAAAAAGATGTGCAGAGTAGGTTGATTGGCCTCTTAATTGGGGGGGGGGGGGGGGGGGGGGGGGGGGGGGGTCGAGTCCTATAAAAAAGAATTTTAATTCTTCCTAGGATTTTAATCTGAACAGACCTGAGTTAAAAAACCTGAAAAACATTTGAACAATATTGGTTTGTTTATTTGGGATATAGTGGCAGATTTAGGAAGTTCAAGTTTCCTCTTTCACTGTGGAACTGTTATAACTGTTAACTGTAAAGCTATTTCTCTGTTGTTAATGTGGTTAATTCGGTGTTTAAAGTTTGTTTTAACACAAAAAGTACCTATTAACCTGTGTTATCACTCCAGTGATAAAACATTTCCTCAGTTTTACATATTGCAAATAGTCACGTTCTTGTCCAAGACCCAGCAAGTTTAATGGAGTGTCATGGCATCAGGTCAAACATGGGGAAGAAAACCTCTTGTTGGTTACTGCCTGCCCACCCCGCCCCAGCTGGGGCATGGGCACAGAACGGGCTCTGGGTGGGGGATTTCACTATCCATCTCCAAAGAGTGGCTTGGTGGAACCACTACTGATTGAGCTGGCTGAGACCTAAAGGACATGTTAGACTGGGTCTGCGGCAGGTAGTGAAAGATCAAACAAGAGAAACCTTCCTGATCTTGCCCTTATATCAGTCCACGGCAGTATCAAAGGAGTGATCATTGCACAGTCTTTTGGCGACAAAGTGATGATATCCTGAATTGTGTTGTGTGGCCCTCCCATCGTCCTAATTTCAAACAGATCTAGTAACTCAAAATTGGACGTGAGGACTTGTGGCCTGTAATTCCATGGCACAGCATATACCCTCACTCAACATTACTGCCAAGTCAGTGGATTAACCCTTATTCAATGAAGAGTGCAGGAGGGAATGCCAGGAGAAGCACTCAACCTAGTGACACTGGAACACAGGGCTATTTGTCTGCCAAACAGCATAAGCAACATACAAGAGAGTTAAGCAATCCCATAACCAACAGATCAGATCTATGCTCTGCAATTCTGTCACATTCAGTCGTGAATAGTGGTGGACAAACCCCTCCTCAATGATGGGGAAGCCAAGAGCAAAAGGGAAGGCCGAAGCATCCGCAACCATCTCCAGTCAGAAGCACCAAGTGGATGATCCATCTCGGCCTCCTGCCGTGCTCCCCAGTATAACAGATCCCAATCTTCAGTCAATTCTGTTCACTCCCTGTGATATCAAGGAGCATCTGAAGGGGATAGTCTTTGGGCGGTCGCGTTGAATAGAGTCAACGTATCCGCAACATGTGCCAGGCTTAGCCTGATACAATTTAAGGTCGTTCACAGGGCTCACATGACAGTGGCACGGATGAACAGATTCTTTGGGGTGGAAGGACCAGCGAACCATGTCCACATGTTCTGGGCATGTCCAAAGCTTAGGGGATTTTGGCAGGGGTTTGCAGATGTCATGTCCAGTGTTAAAAACAAGGGTGGCGTTAAATCCAGAGGTGCCGATTTTCAGGGTGTCGGAAGACCCGGGAATCCAGGAGTAATCCAGGAGTGCTTCCCCGATAGCCCGGAGACAGATACATTAGCTTGGAGGGACTCAAAGCCCCCGAAGTCGGAGACCTGGCTATCGGACATGTGTTTGGAGAAAATCAAGTTCACCTTGAGAGGGTCACTGTTAGGGTTCGCCCGGAGGTGGCAACCATTCATTGACTTCTTCGCGAAAATTAATCGTCAGCAGAAGGGGGGTGGGGTTTAATTTAGCTGAGAGTAGGGGGTTAATAAAGGTGGGACCTGTAAGGGAGGGAGACGGCTTTTGCACTGTTTTTGGTTTCATGTACATTATTCATTGTGTTGTTGTTATAACACCAAAAAATACCTCAATAAAATGTTTATTAAAAAAAAAGGAGCATCTGAAGGCACTGGACACTGCAACGGTGATGACCCTGACTGTTGTTATAACACCAAAAAATACCTCAATAAAATGTTTATTTTTAAAAAAGGAGCATCTGAAGGCACTGGACACTGCAACAGTGATGACCCTGACAATATTCCAGCAAATGTACTGGAGATTTGTGCTCAGCCCAGGGTGAGCAGAGTTGTTTGTTCCAGTATAGTTGCAACATTAGGCATCTATTCAACAATATAGAAAATTTCCCATACATATCATGTGCACAAAAGGGTTGCCATAAGAGATTAACAGCTAGAAAAATAACTAAAACACTGGGCTTTAGATATTGCCAGAACACTTAAAGAAATGGCAGCTCAAAGGGCGACCCTTTTTAAAAGTCAGAATAGAAGAGATAGAGCTCTATAAACGCAGGTGGGCCAAGCTAACTAAACAGCTGGAGAAATGGGGCAGGAGTTTCCGAGTCTCCACGCCGAAATCGCGTTCAGTGCGGAGGCTGAGAATAGGGTCTCAGACCCGCGGCGCCGGGACGCGATTCTCCGCGGATCGGAGAATCGGCACCAGCTGCGTGTGCGCAGTCAATGCGACGCCGGTCGGGGGCCGTTGAAAGAGGCCCCTGCGGTGATTCTCCACGATTAACCGGTCGTGTTCCGCCAGCATGGTTCCAACCTGGTTCCACCCGGCGGGAGCTCGGAATCGCAGCCGCGCTGGCCGTCCTGGTGGGGGGTCTCCACGACAGGCAGGCCCGCGATCGGGGGCTACCGATTGGCGGGCGTGCGCAATCTTGGAGGGGGGACCCATCTTCTTCCGCGTTGGCCCGCTGTGTGGCTCCGTCATGTTACGCGGGGGCTGGCGCAAAAACGGCCGCCGCGCACATGGGACCTGCGGCCAGAAGTGTAGGGCCCCGTATCGGCAGCAGGAGCTGCGCGGCGCACGCCGGGGCTCTGCGATCCCTCTTACAACCGGAGAATCACTCCAGGCTTTTTGAAAAAAGTCTAGAGTAATTCGCGCCCGTTTCCCGACGGGCGTGGGGACATAGCCCCATTTTCGGAGAATCCCGGCCATGATGTTTGCAATGCTTGTAAGAAGTTCAGTCCAGAGATGTTTTGTTTTGGGAAGTGGGCTAAATGAGTTCTGAAAACTAATGCAAAACCTACTTACTTCATCAGATCAAAGAAGACATTGTAAATGAACGATAATTACCCTAAAGGTAAGTTTGAGGACTGCTCAGTCCAAGCTATGTCATTATCGCTAGTTTCAATTTATGTATCTGGCTGTTTGCAGAGAGTTAGTTGTAGTTTGGATCTCGTATGTTTTAGCGACTCACGCAGAGACAGCAGAAGTAAATGATAGTTATTTAGACCTGTGCTGTAGCAAGGTAAAAAAAACTAACTTCATCATTAACTAAGGCGAATGAGATTTAATCTCAGTTTGAGTTTTGTAAGGAACAGAAATTGGAAAACTGCCCAACTTGAAACTAATGGGAGAATCTATCTGGTTCCTGCAGAGCCTTGTGGTGGAGAAAGCAACTAATAGATTAGCTTGGAACTATTGGAAAAGTAAACAGAACAAGGGATTTCAGCATCTACAGTCAAGAGATGGCAAATTAAAGTTTTACCTCCAAGAATAGCTGCAGCTGAACAGAATTTTCTAGACTAGTGTAGCCTACTTATGGGTGGTCCCTCCAGAAGTAATTAACTTTAAGATTGTTATGTCTTATAAGATAATTCTTGGTAGAAGATTAAAACTTAGTGCATAAAAATATGGTTATAATTACATATGTTAGGTTAATAGGAGTTTAATGCAATTATTTTACAGACAATAAAGTTTGAGTTTAGTTAAAAATAAAGATAAATCTTGTGGAGTAGTTCTATCGGTTAAATCAAAATATTTGGATTTCTTTAATGTTCCTAATCGGATCGAAACATAGTCAAAACTAATTAATTTCCTTCAAACAACAAATGCAAGTTAGGAGGATGCCCCCTGAATTTCCTTTGCATCTTGCATAACATGAGTACATTTCCTGTCATCAGAATGTGGCGCAATCAGCAATACTATAGCACTTAATTTTAAAAACACCACAATAACTACACCTTTAAAACCACTGAATACCAAAACATATTAAACACAATGGGCAAAGGCCACAAAGATGTTATTCCCAAGTTATCCATGTATTTTTTTTTATCTACAATATATTTAAATTGGTCTGCAAGTTGGTGGGAATGGTTACACCACAACTCGTCTTCACCCAACACGATCAAAAAATGCAAGTTTAAAGTAACATGGTTACTGGCAGAGTGCAACATTGGTTACTTTATCACTTAGATTTATATTCTCAATATGACTTAAATGTAGATTCTCAATATGGAGTCACTGGAAGTCACAATACTAAATTCAAAAATAAATGCCCTATCCTACTCCATTCAGAAAGATGTGGGTTCAATCCCCTGTATGGAACTCTGAAAATATATCCTAGCCCCAAGTTGCATGACTGAAAATGCTGCAATTTCAGCGATACCATCCATCAGATGCGATATTAAATAAATGCTTGCTCAGGTGCATCCCAAAGCACAATTTAAAAGAGGAAGATCTCCTGGCCAACATTCAACCAACATCGGCAAAAAAACAAATGATCTAATTGTCGTTTGTGGGTCCTTGCTGTGAACAAATTGAATACCATGTTCGCCTGGGAGGAACATGTTATATTTATACAGTGCTTTCCACATTCTCAGGGCATCTCAAAGCACAATGAAATACTTTGAAATACTGTCAGTGTTTTTGCTAAATAAGTCATGCTGTACATAGCAAGGTCATAGCTTTCAAAGCAACGATAACTCCACATCAAATGTTTTTAGTATGCCCCGAGGGACGGATCAATACAATAAGTTGATTATTTCCCATGACCTGATCTTCCCCCCCCCCCCCCCCCCCCCTCCACAAAATTTCTCAATTCATTGACATTCTCTTACCCATATTTATAGCCATTGCCTTGGTCCCGCCAGTTCCCATGGCTTACTTACCCTCATCATCACCAACATTACCATCTCAGGTCACTTTCCTTATACCTATTAACCAACCACATTGCCTCAACCTCCTTAAACTGGCCCCTAGAGAAAGCCATCCTCCATATTACTGAAAACCATCCCTTCACATTTCCAACTGCTGAGCTATTTGCATTTCATTCACAATTCTTCTTGGCGTTTAACTTAATCACTTTCACATCTCTATTTTGGTGAACAAAGAAAACAGTTATGATCAGACATGCAATTTGTCTTCATATATTACTGCAAAATAATGGACATTCAATTGGGAGATACACCTCCACAAAGAATTGTTTTGGTTAATTTAAACAAAAATTTCTAACTATCCTGATGCATCCTAATCTCTGAGCCGTGCAAAAGCCCAACTGACTGTGTGCTTCTCTTTCCATTTTACCTTCACTTTAACAACCAGAGGGGAATGCTGATGCCCAGGACCAAAGGCTTCCCAACACAAAGTGAGATGATCATGTAATTCCAACACAAGTAAAAGTACTGCTAATTCACTTGCTTTAGGAACCCAAAATTTTAACTCTTCTCCAAATCCCAAAATATGACACTTTGTTTATTTGCAATTTTATGTTTTTCAGGTTCTAATTTGAATGTCAAAAACAAAAGCAAGTCAGCTGCCTTTTTTGATTTATGGCAATGTGCCTTAGGTGCTGAATCAGTCGATTGAGGTACTGTCCTCAAGGTGAAAGGACTGCATTAACCCCCAGCAACATCCTTAAATGCAATTATATTTTAATGCTAATTATGAGGGTGCTTTTGGTCCAGGCATTATGTTTAAGTTTCAGATATAGTGCATGCCAACCCATTTATAAAGGAAGCATAAAGGTACTTTGGATAAATGTTGGCAGATAAGGCTGAGATATTAGCAAAATTTATCTCAGAAGAACTAGTGCATATTAAGTTATTCAAACTCATATTTGTGATAAAATTCCATGTTTTTAAAACTTCCATATTTGCATTTGCAAGGACAAATTGCATTTTAGTTTTATTCAGTAGACAGAAGATTGGCAAGTTACATTAGGGCATTGCTATATGAACCCATTAAGCCAATTGGAAGCCAACAATGTCTATTCCTGTGTTTGTGTTCCAAGTATTTGAAACATTTTCAATACATGAATTGTAACACAATTGTATTACTGCAGGCAGTAATTTTCAGGGGATCAAGGACAGATCCCATGATACTTTCAATTTAACATATTGTACACTTACATAAATAAAAACACTAAGAAAATGTTAGATTTATGTTAAATACATAAACCATGTACTTTTGGCATTGTATACAAACCATGTTAATCAGAACTCAATGCTAATTCTATGAGCTCAAAATTCAAGGCACCCCACATTAACTCAGTTTAACTTACGCAAACGTACTGTTAGAAATTGGGGAAAGTTAAGATTAAAAACAAAGTAAAAAGGAAGTTTAGAGGCAGTTGTCTGGAGAAACTACAAGAGATGCAAATTTGCCTTTCCTGTGGAAAACAAGTCATTTTGGTCGGTGCAAAAGTAACAGGGTTGTTGTGGTAGGGGATTTTAATTTCCCCTATATTGACTGGGACTCACTTAGTGCTAGGGGCTTGGATGGGCAAAGTTTGTAAGGTGTATCCAGGAGGGCTTCTTGATGCAAAAAGTAGATGGTCCAACGCGAGAAGGGGCAGTACTGGACCTGGTATTGGGGAATGATCCTGGACAGGTTGAGGTTTCAGTAGGGGAACATTTTGGGAGTAGTGACCACAATTCCGTACAGAGGCTTTGGAGAGGGTACAGAGAACGTTTACCAGGAAGTTGCCTGGTCTGGAGGGCATTAGCTAAGCGGAGAGGCTGAATTGACTCAGACTGTTTTCATCAGAACGACGGAGGTTGAGGGGTTACCGGATAGAGGTCTACAAGATTATGAGGGGCATGGATGGCAGGCACTCTTTCCCAGGGTGGAGGGGTCAGTCACTAGGGGGTATAGGTTTCGAGTCCATGGGGCAAAGTTTAGAGACAGGTTGTTTTTTACAGAAAGGGTGGTGAGTGCCTGGAACGCGTTGCCAGGGGAGGTTGTGGAAGCAGATACATTAACGGTGTTCAAAAGGCATCTCGACATGGATAGGGTGGGTATAGAGGGATATGGCACAAGGAAGTGCTGAGGGTTTTGGCCACGGGTAATATCATGACCAGTACAGGCTTGGAGGGCCAAACGGCCTGTCCCTGTGTTGTATTGTTCTTTGTGAATAGAGAAAACAATGGCTCTCTCGGAGGTGGTAACTTCAACGTGGAGAGATAAGGAGCCAACTCCACAGAGTGCCAAAAAAGCCAACTCCACAGAGTGAATAACATCAAAGGGAAATAAACACCATAACTGCAGAAGCCTAATGAGATAGAGAGGGAGAGAGAGCGCGAGACAGACAGCTAACATCAGTACTACTGTCAGCTGCAGGCATAGTCTTCTGAAAGAAGCAGGCAGTTTCCCCCTCGCTGAACCTGAACACTATTTCCCAGACGTGGTTGTGGCAATTATTTGCTGGATTTAGCTCATAAAGTTTCTTAAAATTGGATATTATTTGGGAAAAGGGTCTCAGGAGTTCAGGTGAATGTGGGTAGATGGGGACCATGGGATAGTTTCATGTAAACTTTTGTGTGCAATCATCATTATACCCAAGTGTCATAACATATTATAGTTCGTCTTGACCTGTGTGCTTTTGTCTTTCGCTTAAGTTAATAAATATTCTTTATTAATTGTTCACACAATGGCTGGACTGTTCCTCACTGGGTTGAACACTGTTCCTCACATCATACCAAAAATACATACACCACTACGAACCAGAGTTCCAAGTTACCCTTCTGGGCTTTGGGATGCCCTCACATTTAACATCAGCTTGAAGTTAACAATTGATCCCAATTTTTTAATGTTACAAACCACGCCAGAGATGTTTGATTTTAAGAAAGGTGATCCTCTCAGAATAGTGCAGGAAATGGACTGCTATTCCAAGTCACTAATCACAGGGAAACCTTACTGACTATTGTATTCAATAATAACAAGTATTACAATAATTATTATGGATCACCAATTAAAATAAAAGGCACAGTTCCTGGAAAGTTGTACCCAGTGGTTTAACTAGAAATAATAAACTTTGAGAATGTGGAGACCATTTTGGTCTTGAAGACTAATCTTGAAACCTATGTTTTGGGTAGGGCCGGAGGTAGAGGGATATCCAGGATGAGAATATATCCACTTTATATATAATCTGAGATGGTCTCAATGATTTTCAAACTATGATTTTGTGTTTAGGATAACTCGATTTCACTGGAATTAACAACAGAATAACTGCTTTGAGCAGAAATTGGGTTAGAAGAGACAATTAGATAGATTTGGGTGAAACCATTGCCCAAGATGCATGACATTTGTAATACAAATGGCATTGATCTTCCATATTCCTCCGATAACATGCTTCAACAAAGTAACAGAGCAAGATACTTGATGCTTGTATTATTCCAAAAATATTAATAACTAAAGTAAACAGAGAGACTGCTATGTCACCTTTTAAAAAGCTTGATTTACCCTTTTTCCATCCCACCCAAAGCTTACTGCTAAAGAAATAAAAAAATATTTTTTTAACACTGAAACCCTCCCATTTGTACTTCAGTGAAAATGATTCAGAATCCCTGGTGTAGAAGGAGGCTTTTTGGCTCATCGAGTCTGCATCAATCCTCCAACAGAGGGGTCCACTCCTCTGCCCACCCCACCCTATCCCCATAACCCCACTTAACCTGCACATCCCTGGGGCAATTTAGCGTGGCCAGTCCGCCTAACCTGCACATATTTGGACTGTGGGAAGAAACCAGAGCAATCCCACAGACACAGGGAGAACGTGCAAACTCCATGCAGACAATCAAGTTATAGACTTGGGCGGAGAGATAGCAGATGAAGTTTAATCTGAACAAATGGGAAGTAATGCATTTTTGAAAGGTTTAATACAGGTGGGAAATATACAGTAAATGGCAGAACCCTAAGGAGGGTGGCACGGTAACGCAGTGGTTAGCACTGTTGCTTCATAGCTCCAGGGTCCCAGTTCGATTCCTGGCTTGGGTCACTGTCTGTGCGAAGTCTGCACATTCCCCCCATCTCTACGTGGGTTTCCTCCATGTGCTCCAGTTTCCTCCCACAGTCCAAAGTTGTGCAGGTTAGGTTGATTGACCATATTAAATTGCCTTTAGTGTCCCAAAAGGTTCGGTGGGGTTACTGGGTTCCGGGGATAGGGTGAAATGTGGGCTTAAGCAGGGTGCTCTTTCTAAAGGCCGGTGCAGACCCGATGGGCCGAATGGCCTCCTGCGCTGTAAATTCTATGAGTATCGACAGGCAGATGTTCAGCTCCACAGGTTACTGAAAGTGGCAACGCAGATGGAGACGATAGTCAAGAAGGCATACAGCATGCTTACCTTCATCTGATGGGCATTGATTATAAACATTGGCAAGTCATGCTGCAGCTGCACAGAACCTTAGTTAGGCTGCACTTAGAATATAGTGTTCAATTCAGGTCGCCACACTACCAGAAGGATGCGGAGGCTTTGGAGAGGGTACAGAAGAGGTTTACCAGGATGTTACCTGGTATGGAGGGCATTAGCTAGGAGAGGTTGGATAAACTCAGTTTGTTCTCACTGGAAAGGCGGATGTTGAGGAGTGACCGGATAGAGGTCTACAAAATTGAGAGGGGCATGGACAGAGTGGATAGTCAGAAGCTTTTTCCCAAGTGGAACAGTCAATTATAAGCCCCATAAGTGTAGAAGATTTTAGGTTAGACGGGTAGCATGGTGGGCAGCATGGTCGGCACAGGTTCGGAGGGCCAAACAAAGTGCCTGTTCCTGTGCTGTACTTTTCTTTGTTCTTTATCATCCAAGGTCGGAATCAAACCTGGGTCCCTGGTGCCGTGCCAAGAGAGCCCCTCACCTCTTCAGATCTCAAACTAATATTTTAATGTTCTACTTCTGACATTCTGGGCTTAAAAGGCATCCTTGAAATCTCTGAACAAATGTGGTTCTTTATCGCTCAGGATCAACATTACCAAATATGTTTGATTTATTAACAGTTTTAACTACTGTAACAGTCACAAGGGCTGGTTTAGCTCAGTGGGCTAGACAGCTGGTTTGTAATGCAGAACAAGACCAGCAGCTCGAGTTCAATTCCCGTACCAGCTTACCCGAACAGGTGCCAGAATGTGGCGACTAGGGGCATTTCACAGTAACTTCATACTTGTGACAAGAAAAGATATTATCAAAAATAATTGCGTGAAGTGCTTTGAAATACAAGATGCTACTTGAATGTAAGTTTCCTTTATTAACATATTGTGACCAATAAACAGTGAAAACGTGAAGGACTGACTCACCTCCAGATGTTTGACATGGTCATAAGCATGGTTCAATTTTTTGACTTTAATGCAATATTTACCGCAAATTTGATGTGTTGCTGCCGTTTTATCAAAGCCAAAATAATCAGTAAAGAATGGACTATAAAGATAATATGAAAAATCAAGACGTTGAAGCTGATTTTTAAACTTCTGCTCGGATTAGTTTGTAATACAAAGTCCTGGGATCGCATTCTGATAATCAGCTTCTTTCGCAAAGAAAAATACTAATCATACAATGTTTGTTCATCAGAGTGTTATGGTAACTCAGTTCCAGTACATGCCAGGAATTTGGATGATTTTAGAAGAAAATTATTTTTCAAAGTCAAGCGACTAAACAGAAACACAAAATGTCTCAACCAAATATAGGATAATAATAATCAGCATATAAAATATGTGTTGTACAAAATATCCAGTTTTTGTTGTAGAATAAATAAGTGACTCTACAATTGTGACATATAAGTGTTGCGTTTTCTTTCACATGGACATCAGCTGTCGTGTAAATGTGGACAGAATCCTGCATCTAAGTTTTTGTGAACTTCTATTTCAATTAACTCACTCAGAATTCCTAAGACTCATTGTAAAATTAACAGCATCACCTTCACTGACAGGCAACACACAAACGCTAATGTGACATCAAATGTCATTAACTTTAAAAATGGGACAAAAATTTATATGAGCTCTTCATTTTTTTTACTCAATGGCATTTGACACCCATTTCCCTCATCAATGGTAGTATCATGACACAATTGTGAATTCACACTGCAGTCCAATTCGCATTATTATTTTGGATTTAAATGGTGTTTTTAATAATAATCTTTATTGTCACAAGTAGGGAGAATTCAAAATGTCCAAATTACCTAACAGTACGTATTTCGGGACTTGTGGGAGGAATCCAGATGGAGGAAACCCACGCAAGGCACAGGGAGAGCATGCAGACTCTGCACAGACTGTCACCCAAGCCGGGAATCAGACCTGGGACCCTGGAGCTGTGAAGCAACAGTGCTAATCACTGTGCTACCGTGCACATGTCCTGAGGCACTTCACAGGATTGTAATCAGCCAAATATTGACACTAAACCAAAGAAGATATTAGGAGGATTGATTAAAAGCTTCAGTAAACTTTGAGAAACACCTTAAAGGAGAAGAGGTGCATAAGCAGAGAAGTTTAGGGAGGAAGTGCTTCTATTCTAGAAAATTCCAAGCCTCGGCAGCTGAAGATATGGCCATCAATCACAGCTGAAAGAAGTAGGAGGGTCACAAAAGGCTAGAGTTAGAGAGCTGGGTGAGACCATTGAACAAAAGGATAATAATTTTTAAATTGAGATATTGCCAGACATGAAGCCAATGAAGATCAGTGAACACAGGACTTGGTAAGGATTAGGAGACTGGCACATTTTTGGATGAGATCGAGTCTATATAAACTGAAGAATGGTAGGCTGGATAGGAGAGGATTAGAATGATTGAGTATGTAGGTAATAAAAGCGTGTCTGAGACATGCAAAATTAAAGAGCTGGAAATACATGGCCTTTTCGGTAGTAGTGCAGAAGCACAACTCTCATAGTCAGATAGGACACGGAGGCTACAAATAGTCAGTTTTAGTCAGTGGTCAGGGCAGGAGACACAATCAGTGGTGAGAAAACAGAGATTGTGGTGAGGTTTTTTTAGAAGTGGTTTTAATTTTCCCATCATATACACAAAAGAAATTCCAGTCCATCCAGGACAA
Source organism: Scyliorhinus canicula (assembly GCF_902713615.1). Classification (NCBI taxonomy): domain Eukaryota; kingdom Metazoa; phylum Chordata; class Chondrichthyes; order Carcharhiniformes; family Scyliorhinidae; genus Scyliorhinus; species Scyliorhinus canicula. Next base: position 99,439,217 of record NC_052157.1, on the reverse strand, counting down.
GATCCAGGACGAGCAGTCGACCAACACAGTGGCAGGATTGAAAGAACTAGGGGTAAGCATACATGTGCATGGGCAGCATGATAGCACAAGTGGATAGCACTGTGGCTTCACAGCACCAGGGTCCCAGGTTCTGTGCAGATTCTGCACGTTCTCCCCGTGTCTGCGTGGGTTTCCTCCAGGTGCTCCGGTTTCCTCCCATAGTCCAAAGACGTGCAGGTTAGGTTCATTGCCATGATAAATTGCCCTGAGTGACCAAAAAGGTTAGATGGGGTAATTGGGTTACGGGGATAGGGTGGAAGTGAGTGTTTAAGTGGGTGGTACAGACTCGATGGGCCGAATGGCCTCCTTCTGCACTGTATGACTATGTAGAAAGATGTCGTCGAGGCCAGTATGTAGACGAAACAGGATCAAGAACAGATGCTGGGGACTCCAGAGGTAACCATGTAGGAACAGAAAGAGAATCCATTGTAGGTGTTTCTCAATCTGTAACTGGAAGGGAAAGAGTGCATCTAGTCACAGGCAACAGAAGAGAGGCATTGGAGGAGGATGACGTGGTCAACCATGTGAAAAAAGCCTCCAGACAAGTCGAGAAAAATAAGGAGAGATAATTTAACCGTCCTCAGTATCACTGAGGACTTCATTTGTGACTCTGATTAGGACTGCTTTAGAACTATGGCACTGAAATGAGTTGAATCAGTGATGGCCAGACAGCAGCAAGCAGAGAATGTCAGAGGGCAGGGAGGCGCTTGGAGTGGGTGACAGCCCAGTCTTCTGGACACAAGCTCCTGAATCACAAGAGCTTGAAGGAAGCTGCATGTGATTAAAGCTTCAACTTTTATTTTGAGTAGAGGGAAAGGTAGCACTGGCAGTAATTCTACATTTAAAATGAATCATTTATAGTATTTCTAGTTACATTCAGCGTTAGAAACCGAAATGTGCTATTGTCCAGCTATCATGTTCAATTCTTCAGCATATTTCATTTAATCTTATTCAATGCTAAATGTACGCACTAGGTTTGCTTTTCATCCAGCGCACACAAGCTTCTTTGGCTTTTAAATACCTTATTACCTCCAAAAATAATAGTAAAGAGGTTTGAATCTATCCGTTACATTTCTTGTACAGTGTGACATCTATTAGAGGTGCCATCCAATCCAGTGAAATGAGGACTCTGTTAAACTACATTGCTATCTTACAGTTCCCATTTAGGTTGAAAGAATTGTAAGTGATACTGTATTTAATGTCCCGTTTGTACCATAGCTTCCAGTGGAATGTGCTGAGACAACAGGGTGTTCGAAGTTTGTCCTGTTTACACTGTAACACAAGGCACCCACATGAAATGAAATGAAATGAAAATCGCTTATTGTCACGAGTAGGCTTCAAATGAAGTTACTGTGAAAAGTCCCATAAGACTGCATGAATAATTCAATTGTTGGAACTGCAACCAGAAATGCATGGTTTTCTTACATGTACATTTCATCACTGGCCAAAGACCAGGATAGGACCTGTATGAATCACCAATATGAAGACGTCTGGGCAGGAACCCCATATACTGAAGGTGGTTTGCACTGTTGCTTCAGAGCACCAGGGACCAGTGTTCGATTGTCGGCTTGGGTCACTGTGCGGAGTCTGCAGGTTCTCCCCATGTCCTTGGGAACAGCTTTTCTTTGTTTAAATTACCTAAACCCATCATAATCTTGCACACCTCTCATCAGATCTCACCTCAATCTCCTTTACTCCAAGGAGAACATCCCCAGCTTCTGTGCTGTAATGTTCTTTGTTCACCAACCCTAACTCTGGAGCTAAAATCCCTCATCCCTGGAATAGAACATAGAACATAGAACAGTACAGCACAGAACAGGCCCTTCGGCCCTCAATGTTGTGCCGAGCCATGATCACCCTACTCAAACCCACGCATCCACCCTATACCCGTAACCCAACAACCCCCCCTTAACCTTACTTTTATTAGGACACTACGGGCAATTTAGCATGTCCAATCCACCTAACCCGCACATCTTTGGACTGTGGGAGGAAACCGGAGCACCCGGAGGAAACCCACGCACACAGGGGGAGGACGTGCAGGCTCCACACAGACAGTGACCCAGCCGGGAATCGAACCTGGGACCCTGGAGCTGTGAAGCATTTATGCTAACCACCATGCTACCCTGCTGCCCTCTCCAATAATTTTGGTAAATCACGCTCCGTACCCTCTGGAGGATCCTCACATCCTTCCTAAAGTATGGTGACCAGAACTGGACGCAGTACTCCAATGACATAGGAACTAGGAGCAGAAGTAAGGTAGAAGAATGTAAATGGCACGGTAGCACAGTTGCTTCACAGTGCCAGGGACCCAAGTTCGATTCCCGGCTTGGGTAACTGTCTGTGCAGAGTCTGCACAATCTCCCTATGCCTGCGTGGGTTTCCTCCGGGTGCTCCGGTTTCCTCCCACAAGTCCCGAAAGACATACTGTTAGGTAATTTGGACATTATGAATTCTCCGTGTACCCGAACAGGTGCCGGAATGTGGCAACTAGGGGCTTTTCCCAGTAACTTCATTGCAGTGTTAATGTAAGCCTACTTGTGACACTTTTTTTTGTTATGCTCTTGACATAGCATAAGCCACCTCCTTGATGTGCACTCTGACAAAGGAAGGTTCAGACTTGGAGATAGCTTTAACACTTTATTTAAACTGTTAACAATTCTCCTACTTGGATTCGACTCTCCCGTTAATCCTGCTGTAGCTACTCAGACTGACGAACCAGTCTGCAACAATCCGGGTGGTGGGTATGATGTTTTTCAAATCAACCCTGTGTACACACAGTGTCTCCACTGGAAAGGGGAAGATCATGTGTGCTGTGTCCTCTTTATATGGGTTGGTGTAATGCCCCCCTGTGGTAGTGTCACCTCTGTGTGTATCGTGACTGCCCATTGGTCGTGTCCTATCTTACTGACCTATTGGTTGATTGTCTGTGTCTCATGTCTCTGGTGCTCCCTCTCGTGTCTAACTAGTCTACCTGTATTTACATTAACCCCTTGTGTATTTACAGTGATGCATATCACCACAACACTAATAAAGATTATTATTACTGCCAGAAGAACATGGCAGCCCTACCGACTAGTGTCAGGTATACCTCCACAGAATAAATGGAATAGCAGCAAATTTCTGTATCAAACTAACTTATGTCCCAGGTGTTCAAACACATTCATTAGCTCATTTGTGCAGCACTAACTTTTACACAACTGACTGCACTTGCTGCATCACCGATCTCTGAGGTCTGGGAATGGAACAGAGCACAGCTAAAAGAGATCATTTTGCCAGGAAGATTAGTGGTAAGGCCACTACTACACCCGGTTACAAAAATATTTGAAAATTAGAATTACACTGAATACATTAGTTATGGTCATAAAATAGACCTAATTTACAGTAACAAATTTGCTCGTAATCTCGGAGACTGCATTTAATGTTACCTCCTTGTCAACAATCACCTATATAATAGCTATTTATGGACCTGCTTTAACTGAGACAGTCTGTGAATGAATCCTGGTCTATATTAAGTTATTCAATGACAGCCATCTGGGAGCTACAATTAATCTCACACTCGGGGTTTCTGCCCTGACTAGAAATGCATACGTATGGGCGTCAGGCCAGCTGTATGTCTCCCCAAGAAAGTTGGCACTCATGTTGCAAACATAGGCACAACAATACTGCAGCAACCCAAAAAGCAGACAGTAAACGGCAACATCATCAGAGGTGGGGCATTGAGGAAAAACTGAAAAACAATTAACAGCAGTTAAGCGCAGAATGTTTTTTTCAGAAACGTGCACAACAAGGTTCTCGGAACTGGCAACGTAAGAAGCCTCAATTCACCTCATTAAAATAGCGTACAAAAGATCTCTTCCCGTTAAACATTTTTATTGGGGATTTTTAAAGGGAATATTAAAATTTGATTAAGTTACTCGTTATATAAGAACATAAGAAATTGGAGCAGGAATATAGGCCATTCAGTCTTTCAAGCTGCTCCGCCATTCAATGAGATCACAGCTGATTTTCTACTTCACCAATTTTCTTCACTATCCACGTATCCTTTGATGTTTTTAATATGTAGAAATCTATCAATCTCAAATCTTCAACACGCTCAACAACTGAGCTGATTCGCCATCCTCCTCATCTCAGTCCTAAATGAACTGAAACACTGTCCCCTGGTTCTAGACACTCCCGGCCAGGGGAAACATCCTTTCTGTATCTACCGTGTCGAGTCCTGGAAGAATTTTCATGCTTGAATAAGAACATCTTCCTAATCTCCAGAGAATAACAGTCCAGCCTATTTGATCTTTCCTCATAGGACAACCCTTCAATCCCAGGAACCAGTTTGGTGAACCTTCGTTGCATTCCCTCTGTAGAAAGTATACTTTCCTTGGTTAAGGAGGTCAAAACTGCACACAATGCTCCAGGTGAGGTCTCACTAAGACTATATAATTGCAGTATTCCTCTACTCAAATCATCTCATAATAGAGGCCAACATATTATTTGCCTTCTTATTTGCTTGCTGTACCTACATTTTAGTTTTCAGTAATTCATAAACAAGGAAACCCAAGTCCCTTTTAAGTTCAACATTTCCCGGCCCTTCACCATTTAAGAAATGTATTTGTTTTTTTCTCCCAGAGTGGATAACCTCACATTTCTCCATATCGTATTCCATCTGCCAAATTTCTGCCCACTCAATAGCTTCCCCACATCTCCTTGAAGCATCTTTGCACTTCAACCTTGTTTTATGTCATCTGCAAACTTGGAAATATTACATTGTATCCCCACATCTTAATCATTGATACAAATTATAAATAGCTGGAGCCCCAGCAGTGATCCTTGTGGTACCCCATTAGTCACAGCCTGGCAACCTGAAAATTATTCTCCCGTTTTCTGTCCATTAACCAATTCTCAATCCATGCCAGTACATTCCCCCCAATTCCATGTGCTCTAATTTTTGTTTAAAAACCTCTTGTGTGAGACCTTATCAAAAGTTTTCTGAAAATCCAAATATACCACAGCCACCAGTTCACGCTTATCTATTCTATTCATAACAGTTTGTTGAACATGATTTTCCTTTTATAAATCCATGCTAACGCTGTCCAATCTTACCTTTATTTTCAAAGTGCCCAGTCCGTTATTCTAGATTCTAGCATTTCCCTACTACTGATGTTAAGTGAACAGGTCTGCAGTTGCTGTTTTCTCTCCCTTCTTTCTTAAATAGTGGTGTTACTTTTGTCACCTTCCAATCTGCAGGAATCAATTTTTGACATTTTGAAACATGACCACCAATGGATGAGTCGGTTCTTTCAGAGGGTAGCAGATGAGTGTGAGAGGTGTGGGCGGGGGCCAGCGAATCATGCACACATGTTTATGGAGTTGTGAAAAATTGGGAAGATTCTGGGCGGGAGTGTTCGCGGTCTTAACCAGGAGGGAGTGGGCCCGGACACTTGGTGGCAATATTTGGGGTTTCAGAGAAGCCGGAGCTCATGGAGAGGAGGAATGCCTTGGCCTTCACCTCTCTGATTGCACGGTGATGAATTTTGCTGGAGCGGTGGTCGGCATCGCAACCAGGGGTAGCAGCATGGTTGGGCGACCTATATGACTTCCTGCGGTTAGAGAAGATAAAGTATGAGTTAAAGGGCTCAGCAGGGGAATTTGAGAAAAGGTGGGGGATGTTTGTGACCGTGTTTGAGGAGCTGTTCATCGCAGGGTGGCGGGGGGGGGGGGGGGGGGGGGAGGAGGAAGGAGGAAAGTCTGCACAAACTGTATAGTTGATTGTTGGGAAGAATGTTTCCCGGGGTGTTTATTTGCTGTAACCTACTTTGATACAAGTTTGAATCAAAGGCGTTTTAAAACAATTTACCACCAATGCATCTACTACCTCTGCAGCGACCTCGTTCAATATATCTATATCATCAAGTCCAGGGTATTTACCGTTATCTATTTTTAAATCCCAATTTCTCTCATTTATTTATTTACTAATATTAATATCTTGCAATTCCTTGCTTGGACTATTCCCATGATTCACCATTATTCCTGGGAGGTTTTTAGTATATTCCTCTGTGAAAACATTTGATTTGTTTATTTGTTTAGTATCTCTGCCATTTCCTTATTCTCCAATAGAAATTCTCTGGGCTCCGCTTGTAATGGACCCACATTAGTTTTTGTGAATCTTTTCATTTTCCATACCTATAGAAGCGTTTACAGTCCATTTTTATGATTCTCGCTAGTTTAATCTCATATTCTATTTCCCTTTTCATAATTTTTTCTTGGTCCTCCTTTGCAGAATTCAAAATGTGTCCAATCCTTGGGAACTGGTTTAGCACACTGGGCTAAATCGCTAGCTTTTTAAAAAGCAGAGTAAGAAGTCTTACAACACCAGGTTAAAGTCCAACAGGTTTGTTTCAAACACGAGCTTTCGGAGCACGGCTCCTTCTTCATTTACTGTGCTCACCCCAGTCCAACGCCGGCATCTCCACATCATGGCTTTTAAAAAGCAGACCCAGGCAGGCCAGCAGCACGGTTCAATTCCCATACCAGCCTCTCCGAACAGGCACCGGAATGTGGCGACTAGGGGCTTTTCACAGTAACTTCATTGAAGCCTACTTGTGACAATAAGCGATTTTCATTTCATTTTCATCCTTTTTTCTGGAAACTTTATACACCTTTTTTTTTTGGCGAATGCAATCCTCAATTTCTTTTGTCAGCCACAGTTAAAACATTTTCCTTGCTGGTTTTTTGTGCATTAAAGGAATGTATTTTTGTTGTAATTTTTAACGGTAATTTAATAATATTACATGTTATTGTTAAAATAAAGTATATAGATCACTTCCGGTTGCGGCCATGCTTAGCTAGGTCGCACGTTCGGCAGCTCCTGCCAAGAACGGACTTTTGGGCCCTTTTGAGGAGCCCCAGCGGGACTTGTACGACAGTTCCCAGCGTGGGAAGGTGATAGTAAGGTTCCCCCAGCACTGCATGGAGTGGTCCAGGAGTGGAGCGATCAAAAAAGCGAAGAGAGCGGGGGAGGAAAAGCAAGATGGCGGCGGGTGGAGATCAAGCAGCGTGGGCGCAGTGGTTGCGGGAGCAGCAGGAGTTCCTCACAAAACTGCTTTGCGTGGGGCAGTACCGAGGTCCCAGGTTCGATCCCGGCTCTGGGTCACTGTCCGTGTGGAGTTTGCACATTCTCCCCGTGTTTGCGTGGGTTTCACCCACACAACCCAAAGATGTGCAGGGTAGGTGGCAGGCTAAATTGCCCCTTAATTGGAAAAAATGAATTGGGTACAATAAATTTTTCTTTTAAAAAACTGCTTTGCGGAGCTGAGAGCAGAAATGCTGGCGCCTATGAAGGCGTCGATAGAAAAGCTGATGGAGACCCAGAAGGCCCAAGGGGCGGCGATTCGGCCTCAGAGAACGAGGACGAGATTTTGGGCCTGGTGGTGAAAGTGGAGGGGCACGAGGTGCTACACAAGTGGAAGAAGTCTGAGGACCTGGAAAACAGGTTGAGGAGGAAGAATCTTCGGATTCTGGGTCTCCCTGAAAGAGTGGAGGGGTCTGACGCTGGGATATATGTAGTTACAATGCTCAACACACTGATGGGAGCTTTCCCCGAGGCCCCTGGAGCTGGATGGGGCCCAGCGAGTCCTGGCAAGGAGGCCCAAAGCCAAAGAGCCGCCAAGGGCTGTAGTGGTGAGGTTCCACCGCTTTATGGACAGGGTGTGCGTCCTGAGGTGGGCGAAGAAAGAACGGAGTAGCAGGTGGGAGAATACGGAGATCAGTATCTACCAGGACTGGAGTGCGGAGGTGGCCAAAAAGAGGGCTGGTTTTAATCAGGCCAAGGCGGTTCTCCATCGGAACGGGCTGAAGTTTGGAATGCTGCAACCAGCGCGATTGTGGGTTACGTTTCAGGACCGTCACAACTATTTTGAAACGCCAGATGAGGCGTGGACCTTTATTCAGACTGAAAAGTTGGACTCGAACTGAGGGTTTGTTGTGGGGGGGTGTTCTTCTTCTGGTTTCGGGTAGGGAAGAGGGGACATCGGAAGGGATGAGTGGATATGATGTGGGGGCTGTGTGAGAGTGTGGTCGCCGGTACTGTAGGGGCAGTAGGCCCGGGTTCAGGGAGCTCGGGCGGGGTCGCAGAAAAATGAGCTGCGCAATTGGGGGCGGGGCTGGCTCGGATGGCAAGTGCGGGCTTTTTCCCACACTAAGGAAGGGAGGGGCAGGGCCTGGGGGGGGTAGGGCGGTGCTGGAGGAGAGCTCATATTGATCGGCAGGGGGATTCCCACACTGAGGGGTCGTTGGAAGGGCGAGAGTGGCCAGGTCAGCAGGAGCGTAATGGGGGGAGAAGAATGGCTGGACGGTGGTCTGGCTGGGTGTTTTGGGGGGGGGGGGGGGGGGGGGGGGGGGAGTGATGCCGGATTTATGAAACGTATGTTGAGTCGGATCTGGAGGCAGGGAGCTTGATAATGGGGGGTCCAGCACTGGACCGGTCCAGGTCCAGGACGGGTAAGAGGCCGGCTGCGGCCTAGGTGTTCAGGGGGTTTATGGACCAGATGGAGGGAGTGGGTCCTTGGAGGTTTGCCAGGCCGGTGGCCAGAGAATTTTATTTTTTCTCCCACGTCCATACAGCCTATTCCCGGATAGATTTCTTTATAATGAGTAGGGCACTAATCCCGAAAGGGGAGGGAACGGAATATTCGGCTATAGCCATAGAACATAGAACGATACAGCGCAGTACAGGCCCTTCGGCCCTCGATGTTGCACCGACATGGAAAAAAACTAAAGGCCATCTAACCTACACTATGCCCTTATCATCCATATGCTGATCCAATAAATTTTTAAATGCCCTCAATGTTGGCGAGTTCACTACTGTTGCAGGTAGGGCATTCCACGGCCTCACCACTCTTTGCGCAAAAAACCCACCTCTGACCTCTGTCCTATATCTATTACTTCTCAATTTAAGGCTATGTCCCCTCGTGCTAGCCACCTCCATCCGCGGGAGAAGGCTCTCGCTGTCCACCCTATCTAACCCTCTGATCATTTTGTATGACTCTATTAAGTCACCTCTTAACCTTCTTCTCTCTAACGAAAACAACCTCAAGTCCATCAGCCTTTCCTCATAAGATTTTCCCTCCATACCAGGCAACATCCTGGTAAATCTCCTCTGCACCCGTTCCAAGGCTTCCACGTCCTTCCTATAATGAGGCGACCAGAACTGTTCGCAATACTCCAAATGCGGCCGTACTAGAGTTTTGTACAACTGCAACATGACCTCATGGCTCCGGAACTCAATCCCTCTACCAATAAAGGCCAACACACCATAGGCCTTCTTCACAACCCTATCAACCTGGGTGGCAACTTTCAGGGACCTATGTACATGGACACCAAGATCCCTCTGCTCATCCACACTACCAAGAATTTTACCATTAGCCAAATATTCCGCATTTCTGTTATTCTTTCCAAAGTGAATCACCTCACACTTCTCCACATTAAACTCCATTTGCCACCTCTCAGCCCAGCTCTGCAGCTTATCTATGTCCCTCTGTAACCTGCAACATCCTTCCGCACTGTCTACAACTCCACCGACTTTAGTGTCGTCTGCAAATTTACTCACCCATCCTACGGCGCCCTCCTCTAGGTCATTTATAAAAATGACAAACAGCAACGGCCCCAGAACAGATCCTTGTGGTACGCCACTCTTAACTGAACTCCATTCTGAACATTTCCCATCAACTACCACTCTCTGTCTTCTTTCAACTAGCCAATTTCTGATCCACATCTCTAAATCACCCTCAATCCCCAGCCTCCGTATTTTCTGCAATAGACGACCGTGGGGAACCTTATCAAACGCTTTACTGAAATCCATATACACCACATCAACTGCTCTACCCTCGTCTACCTGTTCAGTCACCTTCTCAAAGAACTCGATAAGGTTTGTGAGGCATGACCTACCCTTCACAAAACCATGCTGACTGTCCCTAATCATATTATTCCTATCTAGATGATTATAAATCGTATCTTTTATAATCCTCTCCAAGACTTTACCCACCACAGATGTTAGGCTCACCGGCCTATAGTTACCGGGGTTATCTCTACTCCCCTTCTTGAACAAAGGGACCACATTTGCTATCTTCCAGTCCTCTGGCACTATTCCTGTAGCCAATGATGACCTAAAAATCAAAGCCAAAGGCTCAGCAATCTCTTCCCTGGCTTCCCAGAGAATCCTAGGATAAATCCCATCCGGCCCCGGGGACTTATCTATTTTCACCTTGTCCAGAATTGCCAACACTTCTTCCCTACGCACCTCAATGCCATCTATTCTAATAGCCTGGGTCTCAGCATTCTCCTCCACAATATTATCTTTTTCTTGAGTGAATACTGACGAAAAGTATTCATTTAGTATCTCGCTTATCTCCTCAGCCTCCACACACAACTTCCCACCACTGTCCTTGACTGGCCCTACTCTTACCCTAGTCATTCTTTTATTCCTGACATACCTATAGAAAGCTTTTGGGTTTTCCTTGATCCTACCTGCCAAAGACTTCTCATGTCCCCTCCTTGCTCGTCTCAGCTCTCTCTTTAGATCCTTCCTCGCTTCCTTGTAAATATCAAGCGCCCCAACTGAAACTTCACGCCTCATCTTCACATGGGCCTCCTTCTTCCTCTTAACAAGAGATTCCACTTCTTTGGTAAACCACGGTTCCCTCGCTCGACCCCTTCCTCCCTGCCTGACTGGTACGTACTTATCAAGAACATGCAATAGCTGTTCCTTGAACAAGCTCCACATATCCAGTGTGCCCAACCCTTGCAGCCTACTTCTCCAACCTACACATCCTAAGTCATGTCTAATGGCATCATAATTGCCCTTCCCCCAGCTATAACTCTTGCCCTGCGGGGTATACTTATCCCTTTCCATCACTAACATAAAGGTCACCGAATTGTGGTCACTGTTTCCAAAGTGCTCACCTACCTCCAGATCTAACACCTGGCCTGGTTCATTACCCAAAACCAAATCCAATGTGGCCTCGCCTCTTGTTGGCCTGTCAACATATTGTGTCAGGAAACCCTCCTGCACACATTGTACAAAGAATGACCCATCTCGGACCACGCCCCGTATTGGCTGGAGCTGAAGTTGGGGGGAGGAGGGGGACCAGCGCCCGTTATGGCGCCTCGATGTGGGACTGTTGGCAGATGAGGTGGTGTGCGGGCAGATCCGGGGGTGTATTCAAAGATACATGGAGGCCAACGATAATGGGGAGGTGCAGGTGGGGGTAGTCTGGGAGGCTTTGACGGTGGTGGTTAAGGGAGAGCTCATTTCCATTAGGGCCCATAGGGAGAGGGAGAGATTGGTGGGGGAGATTTTAAGGGTGGACAGGAGGGGCTGCTTAGGGAGCGACGAAACCTCGAAATGGAATTTGATCTATTGACCACAGGAAAAGCAGAGGCGCAGTGGAGGAAAATGCAGGGGGCGGTATACGAGTATGGGGAGAAGGCCCAACAGGTTCCCGGTTGAATTTTACAGAAAGTATGTGGACCTGCTGGGCCCGTTGCTGGTGAGAACTTTTAATGAGGCGAGGGAGGAGGGTCCCTGCCCCCGACAATGTCCCGGGCACTGATCTCGCTGATTTTGATGGGCACAAGGATCCATTGCAATGTGGATCGTATGGGTCGATTTCGCTCCTCAATGTAGACGCTGAGTTATTGGCGAAGGTTCTGGCTACGAGGATTGATGACTGTGTCCAGGGCATGATCCATGAGGATCAGATGGAGTTTCTGAAGGGCAGGCAGTTAAACACGAATGTGCGGAGGCTCTTAAATGTGATTATGATGCCCTCGGTGGAAGGGAAAGCAGAGGTAGTGGCGGCTATGGACGCGGAGAAGGCCTTTGATCAGGTGGAGTGGGAGTATGTCGGAAGTGCTTATGAGGTTTGGGTTCGGGGAAGGGTTCATAAGGTGGGTCAGGCTGTTATATAGGGCCCCAGTGGCGAGTGTGGCTACGAACCGGCAGAGGTCGGAGTACTTTAGGTTGTACCGTGGGACGAGGCAGGGGTGTCCCTTATCCCCCCTTGTTGTTTGCACTGGCAATTGAGCCGCTGGCCATGGCACTGAGGGAGTCTAGGAACTGGAGGGGATTGGTCCGGGGGGGGTAGGAACACCGGGTGTCATTATATGCTGATGACCTGCTTTTATATGTTGCAGACCCAGTGGAGGGGATGCTGGAGGTTATGCGAATCCTGGGGGAGTTTGGGGACTTTTCGGGTTATAAGCTCAACGTGGGGAAGAGTGAGCTCTTTGTGGTGCATGCGGGGGACCAGGGAAGGGGGATAGATGAGCTACCACTGAAGAGGGCGGAGAGGAGCTTCCGATACCTGGGGATCCAGGTAGCTAGGAACTGGGGGGCCCTGCATAAGCTCAATTTGGCACGGTTGGTGGAACAGATGGAGGAGGATTTCAAAAGATGGGATATGCTGCCACTCTCCCTGGCGGGTAGGGTGCAGACGGTCAAGATGATGGTCCTCCCGAGGTTCCTATTTGTGTTCCAGTGCCTGCTCCTCCTAATCCCCAAGGCTTTTTTTTAAAAACGGGTAAGCAGGAGCATTATGGGATTCGTATGGGCGAATAAGACCCCGAGGGTGAAGATGGTGTTTTTGGAGTGTAGCAGGGACAGAGGGGGGCTGGCGCTGCCGAATCTATGTGGCTATTATTGGGCAGCTAATGTGGCGATGATCCGTAAGTCGGTAATGGAGGGAGAGGGGGCGGCGTGGAAGAGGCTAGAGGTGGCATCTTATGTGGGTACGTGTCCCGTCCGTTGCCGCTCCCGCCGACAATGTACACCACGAGTGGCGGCGACTCTGAAGATCTGGGGCAGTGGAGGCGACATGGGGCGATAAAACCAGACAGACCACAATATTAGTCTCAGCACTGAACATGATAAAGACGCACCCTGCTCAGTCACCCTGCAAAGTGCTCCTCAATCACATTTGGGGAGTTGTCTCAAAGAACAAAGAAAAGTACAGCACAGGAACAGGCCCTTCGCCCCTCCAAGCCCGCGCCGACCATGCTGCCCATCTAAACTAAAATCTTCGACACTTCCAGGGTCCGTATCCCTCTATTTCCATCCTATTCATGTATTCGTCAAGATGCCCCTTAAACGTCACTATCGTCCCTGCTTCCACCACCTCCTCCGGCAGCGAGTTCCAGGCACCCACTACCCTCTGTGTAAAAAAAAAAACTTGCCTCGCACATCTCCTCTAAACCTTGCCCCTCGCACCTTAAACCTATGCCCCGTAGTAATTGACCCCTCTACCCTGGGAAAAAGTCTCTGTCCACTCTGTCTATGCCCCTCATAACTTTGTAGTCCTCTATCAGGTCGCCCCTCAACCTTCTTCGTTCGAGTGAGAACAAACCAAGTTTATTCAACCTCACCTCATAGCTAATGTCCTCCGGCTTCCGGTGTGCACCATGGAGTAAGTGGTCACACACAAGGCAGCTCCTGCCCAAGGTTACAGAAAAGAGCTCTTTTTTAATCAATGCGGGGTGGAATTTTGATGAAAAGATGTAGGTGAATGTTGGAGGAGTACTTTCCCCCAGGAATGGTATGACTCTTGGTTACCAGACCCGGCAGAAACAGTGAAAGATTTGGCTGAAGCTGCAGCAAAGACAAAAGCCCCTTCCAGCATGCAGATGGGGGAAGGGCGAGCTTAAAGGCCTCAAGCTGACTTGAGGGCCTTTATGAAAGCTGAATTTTAGCAGCAGAGGGAACAACTGTGAAAAGATCTTACCAAGGCCATTGAAGAAGCGGTGACGGCCGACTTCCGGTAATGGTGGACGGGAGGCAGCCGCGCGTTGGAGGGCTCCCGTTCGGGAACGGCATTGTTGGGGATTGACGCCCGGTCCTAGGGGCAGCGAAGGCGGTGAAGGCCAGGAGAAAGCACAGGAAGGGATATGTCAAGGTCCAGTAAGAAAATGGCTGTGAAAACAGCTGAAAGTTTGTCGGGGAGTAGAAAGGTCACCGCGGGGTCACCAAGGAAAATGGAGGCTGGAGCAGCAGGGGAGGCCGCATTGCTTACGGCTGAAGAAATAACTAAGGTAAAGGCTGCGGAATTCGAAAGGCAGTTTACAAAATACATGGAGACAATGAGGAAGGAGATGAGGGAGGTTGTGTGTGTGCTGGTGGAGGAGGCGATTTCCCAGGTGATGACGGCGTTGGCGAGCACAGTGGCGGAGGTGCGGGAGCAAGGGGAGGCGCTGAAGGAAGTGGAGGAGACATTATTGCAGCATGGTGATCAACTTACGTCGATGGGGAAGGAGATGCGGAAGGTGGTGGAGATTAATAAGGATCTGCGAGGAAAAATGGAAGACCTGGAAAACAGGTCCAGGCGACAGAATTTGAGGATTGTGGGGCTGCCCGAAGGAGTTGAAGGGCCGAGACCGACTGAGTATTTTGCTGCGATGCTGGCGAAACTATTGGGGGAGGATCTCTTCCGATATGAACTGGATCGGGCTCATCGGTCGTGAAGGCCTGTACCAAAGGCGAGTGAGCCGCCAAGGGTAGTGACTCTGTGCTTCCGTAGGTACAGTGTGAAGGAGAAGGTCCTGTGCTGGCCCAAGCAGAAGCGGGTGGTGCAGTGGGCTGGAGTTGGTATACATGTATACCAGGACTTTACGGTGGAGCTGGTGAGGAGGCGAGCTTTCAACCGGGTGAAGAGGGCACTGTACATTAGCAAGGTGCAGTGCGGCATTGTATATCATGCGAAGCTGAGGATGACTTACAAGCTCAAGGACTTTTATTTTGGAACGGCGGAGGCAGCGGAGGAGTTTGCGAAGGCAGAAGGACTGTAGCAGAACTGAGAAATTGAGAAATGGCCATGTGCCGATGTAACCTCATGACTGTATTTTCTTCTTTTTTGTTTGTTTGTTTCACTGCGTGCGGGTGTGTGGGCTAAAGGAGCCGATGTTGTATATATTTGGACAAGGGAAGTGATGGGACTTTCGCTCGAAGTGAGGGCTCTTTGGGTGTAGGTGGATATGCGGGGTTTGTGTGCTAAAAGGGGATTTTGGGGCTTTCCTAGGGTAGGGCAAGGGGGAAAAGGGACCCGGGCGGGGGCCTCCACGCTGGCCGGTCTGAGAACGGGAGTGAGGTGGGGGGGGAGGGGCTGCGGCCATCAGAGCCTGGCAGAACAGGATCCGAGTGGTCTAGCCAGGGTAGAAAGTTGGGGGAGAAAGGAACCGAGGTTGGGGGAAGGCGTTTTACAAGAGGCAGTGGACAGGAGGAGTTGGGGAGGAGTGGGCCGGGGGGGGGGGGGGGGGGGGGGGGGGGGGGGGTGGGTTTACAACTCTTGGGTATCATGTACGGCACACTTTCAGAGGTTGGACGGCGTTGAGTGTGTGGGGGTTGGGGTGCGGGGGTGGACTCTATGGTGACCATGGGCGATCACCAGACTTCTTTTTTCTTTTTCTCCTTTGTTTTTTGTTTCCACTGTGGGAGAGTTTGCTTTATTGGATGCATATATTGACAGGTGGGTCATTGTTTGGGGTGGTGGGATCGTTGTTAGTGTTAAGGGGATTGATTTTGCATTTGTTACCGTTTACTGTCTGTGGGTGGGGTGTACATTTTGAAGGAAAACGTGGAAATGGAGAATAAAAACAATTATTTGTTTTTAAAATAGCTAATTACCAGGCAACATCCTGGTAAATCACTTCTGCACCCTCTCTAAAGCCTCCACATCCTTCTGGTAGTGTGGTGACCAGAATTGAACACTATATTCTAAGTGTGGCCTAACTAAGGTTCTATACAGCTGCAACATGACTTGCCAATTCTTATACTCAATGCCCCAGCCAATGAAGGCAAGCATGCCGTATGACTTCTCCACCTGTGTTGCCCCTTTCAGTGATCTGTGGACCTGTACACCAAGATCTCTCTGACTGTCAATACTCTTGAGGGTTCTACCATCCACTGTATATTTCCTACCTGTATTAGACCTTCCAAAACGCATCACCTCACATTTGTCCGAATTCAACTCCATCTGCCATCTTGCCACCCAAGTCTCCAAACAATCTAAATCCTGCTGTATCCTCCGACAGTCCTCATCGCTATCCGCAATTCCACCAACCTTTGTGTCGTCTGCAAACTTAATCAGACCAGTTACATTTCCTCCAAATCATTTATATATACTACGAACAGCAACGGTCCCAGCACTGATCCCTGCGGAACACCATTAGTCACAGCCCTCCAATCAGAAAAGCACCCTTACATTGCTGCTACTCTGCCTTCTATCACCTAGCTAGTTCTGTATCCATCTTGCCAGCTCACCTCTGATCCCGTGTGACTTCACCTTTTGTACCAGTCTACCATGAGGGACCTTGTCAAAAGCCTTACTGAAGTCCATATAGACAACATCCACTGACCTACCTGCATCAATCATCTTTGTGACCTCTTCGGAAAACTCAATCAAGTTAGTGAGACACGACTTACCCTTCACAAAACCGTGCTGTCTCTCGCTAATACGACCCCTTGCTTCTAAATGGGAGTAGATCCTGTCTCGATGAATTCTCTCCAGTAATTTCCCTACCACTGACTTATGGCTCACCGGCCTGTAGTTCTCTGGATTATCCTTGCTACCCTTCTTAAACGAAGGAACAACATTGGCTATTCTCCAGTCCTCCGGGACATCACCTGAAGACAGTGAGGATCCAAAGATTTCTGTCAAGGTCTCAGCAATTTCCTCTCTTGCCTCCTTCAGTATTCTGGGGTAGATCCCATCAGACCCTGGGGACATATCCAACTTAATATTTTTCAAGATGCCCAACACCTCGTCCTTTTGGATCTCAATGTGACCCAGGCTATCTACACACCCTTCGCCAGACTCAACATCCACCAATTCCTTCTCTTTGGTGAATACTGATGCAAAGTATTCATTTAGTACTTCACCCATTTCCTCTGGCTCCACACATAGATTCCCTCCCCTGTCCTTCAGTGGGCCAACCCTTTCCCTGGTTACCCTCTTCCTTTTTATGTACGTAATAGTCTCAGACTAGTTTAGCAATAGCCTGATATACTAATACTCTCAGAATTTAGCCCATGTCCCAGTTTCCACAATCAACACCCCCCGGTTATGCCCTGTCCCAACAGCAGGACAAGCCTACCAGTGTTTGTGGCACAGTGACCTAAACTCAGGGGGCAGCGACCATGTGATTTCTCAACATTGACTGTGGACTCCATGAAGTCTTATAGCAATAGGGTCAAACATGGGTATGGGAACGCCTTATCGATTTCCACTGACCACCCTCCCTTCGCTGAGAAATCAATACTCCCCCCATGTTGAAAACCAGAACAAAGCTACCCACTAGTTTGGCACCCCTTCAGCCACTGTAAACATTCACTTCCTCCAACAAAGTTGCACAGTGACATCAGTGTGTGCCATCTGCAAGATACACTGCAGCAACTCGCCATGGCTTCATCATTTGCCTTTTCCAAACTAGTGGCCTCTACCACCTAGAGCAGGGGTGGGCAAACTACGGCCCGCGGGCCGCATGCGGCCCGCCAAAGGTATTTCTGCGGCCCACCAAGTCATTAAAAAAAAAAAAAATTTTTTTTTAAAAAAATTTTTTTTTTTTTTGTAAAATTTTTTTTTAAGGTTAATGGGGGGGGGGGCTGTTGGGTTACTTACTGGTATAGGGTGGATACGTTGACTTGAGTAGGGTGATCATTGCTCGGCACAACGTCGAGGGCCGAAGGGCCTGTTCTGTGCTGTACTGTTCTATGTTCTATATGAGGCGCCCAGAATCATAACCGGGTGAAGTAATTATTTTACTTAATATACTATGCGGCCCTTTGTGAATTGTAAATTTCTGAATGTGGCCCTTGCACGGAAAAGTTTGCCCACCCCTGACCTAGAGGAATAAGAACAGCCAACTCCTGGGAACACTACCGTTGCAAGTTCCACTCCAAGTCACATACTACTATCCTTAGAGGGAAAATATATTCTAGTTTGCTTACTACCGCTGGGTCAAATCCCCTACCTGATGGTACTGTGGATGAACCTACACTGAGAGGACTGCAGCTTTCAAGAAGGAGGCTCGTAAGCAATTTTCAAGGATAATCAGTGAAGGGCAATGCTGGTCTTGCCAGTTTCATCCAGATCCCACGAATGAACATTGAGAGATAACCTCAAAGAACAGTACAGCACAGGAACAGGCCCTACAGCCCTCCAAGCCTGCACCGATTATGTGTCCTATCTAGACCAAACACCTGTATCTTTCTATACCTCGTCTGTTCATGTGTCTATCTAGGTAAGTCTTAAAGGTCGCTAACTTAACCACCTCACTTCAAGCCACCACCACCACCCTCTGTGTAAAAAAAACTTCCCCCATACATCTCCACTGAACCTATCCGCCATCACCTTGAACTTGTGCCCATTTCACCCTGGCAAAAAGCCTCCAACTGAAAAAATTAAAATCGCTTATTGTCACGAGTAGGCTTCAATGAGGTTACTGTGAAAAGCCCCTAGTCGCCACATTCCGGCGCCTGTCCGGGGAGGCTGGTACGGGAATCGAACCGTGCTGCTGGCCTGCTTGGTCTGCTTTAAAAGCCAGCGATTTAGCCTGGTGAGCTAAACCAGCCCCTGTTCACCCTATCTACACCTCTCAATTTTATAAACTTCTATCAGGTCGCCCCTCAGCCTCCGTCTGTCTAGGGTGAACAATACCAGTTTATTCAATATCTCCTCGTAGCCAATCCCTGGTAAACCTTTTCTGTACTCTCTCCAAAGCCTCCACATCCTTCTGGTAGTGTGGTGACCAGAATTGGGCACAGTATTCCAAATGTGGCCTAACCAATGTTCTATATAACTGTAGCGTAATTTGCAAGCTTTCAAACTCAATACCCCATCCAATGATGGCAAGCATGCTATATGCTTTCTTTACCACCATTTCCACCTGTGCTGCCATTTTTAAGCATCTGTGGACCTGCGCACCCTGATTTATCTGTGTCTCTATGCTCCTGATGATTCTGCCATTTATTTTACAGCTCCCACCTGAATTGGATCTACCAAACTGCATCATCTCGCATTTGTCCGGGTTAACTTTCATCTGCCATTTCTCTGCCCAATTTTGCAGCCTATCAATATTCTGCTGTATTCTCTGACAATCTTCATCACTATCCGCAACTCCTGCAATCTTAGTATCATCCGCAAACTTGCTAATCAGACCAGTTACATTTTCTTCCAAGTCATTTATATATATTACAAAGAACAGAGGTCCCAGTAATAATCCTGCGGAACACCACTAGTTACAGACCTCCGTTCGGAAAAATATCCTTACACTGCTACCCTCTGTCTTCTTATGGTCAAGCCAGTTCTGAATCCATCTAGCTAGTTCACCCCTGACCCCATGTGATTTGATCTTAAAATCACCAGCTGCCATGAGGGACCTTGTCAAATGTCTCCAACCAATCTATATCCTGCCGTATCCTCTGACAATCCTCTTCACTATCCGCAACTCCATCAATCTTTGTGTCATCTGCAAACTTACTAATCAGACCAGCTACATTTTCCTCCAAATCATTTATATATACTACGAACAACAAAGGTCCCAGCAGTGATCCCTGTGGAACAGCACTAGTCACAGCCTTCCATTCAGAAAAGCATCCTTCCACCTCTACCCTCTTCTATGCCCAAGCCAGTTCTGTATTGTAGCCATCTGGGATGGCCACGTCCCGATTATAAAATGGACACTTTGCAAAGAATGCAGGGAAAATGGACAATACTGAGAAAGCAAGCAGGTGCAAGGTTTGTCTGTTGATTGGAGCCGTAGCTCTCAGACAAGACCGATACGGCAAAGCCATTACCATACTAATGAGCCAACTCCGGGGACAAAAGGGTAACATTTAAGTAAACAATGCCAAGGCAGACACCCCGGCACCAGAGGAGACTAGAACAAAGCAGGCCAAAGGCCACCTAGGACACGCCCAGCAATCAGGGTACCCATCCCTTTATTGGACGAAATAGATAGGAGCGATCAAGAAACGGCCCAATTAATTGGAGCCAAGTTCAAGGCCCGCCCAAAGCGCGCAAAGCCCCTTCTGGATATAAGAAGGATCCCCCAAAAGAGACTCGCTCTCTTGGCCTTGGCTCTCAGTGAGGAGAGACCTGCCTACAGCTGCACCAGAACAAGTCCAAAGTCAACGCACACTACGAGACAGACGTTCTTCGCTGCTATTCCGTCCCAGCTCAACCCCAGCAGCCTCAGAACCGGACAACGGCCATGGTTCCTCTGACCGAGTGGGGGCCCGAAGCTAAGTATAGGCTTTAGTAGTAGTGATAGTTTAGTTGGTAGAGCTTTGTGCATGAGTATATTTGACTGTGTGTGTAAATAAAGGGGCTGGTTTAGCTCACTTGGCTAAATCGCTGGCTTTTAAAGCAGACCAAGCAGGCCAGCAGCACGGTTCGATTCCCGCACCAGCCTCCCCGGACAGGTGCCGGAATGTGGCGACTTGGGGCTTTTCACAGTAACTTCATTGAAGCCTACTCGTGACAATAAGCGATTTTCATTTCATTTTAAATGAGCATCCATTTCGAACTGATTAACTGGTGTATCGAATCTTTGATCAGTATTCGGTTTTGAACCTTGTGGCGGTATCGAAAGATACCTGGCGACTCTTGAGCAAACGTAATTAGAATTAAGGAAGGCGACCATATTAACTGCCATAAACAGAGCCAATTAGAGAGAGAACACAATTAGAAACAGTATCCATCTTGCTAGGGACTTCATTAAAGATTCTACGGTCATATTCAGAGAAAAGCAGTGAATTGTGGCGTCCTGACCAACTTTCTTCTTTTAATAAACACCAAAGGCAAATTAACTGGTTGCTGTTTAAGGAATCTTACTCTGTGGTTCTTCAAATAAAAATCTGTGAAGTATTTTGTAATTCTTTTCAAGAAATGTGATGATGGTTCTGTAAGGTCTTTGAATGTCTAATTGAAAGAACCATAAAGTACCATTTCTTCTACTATTTAAAAAATGTCTGCAGCTTCTTTAAATAATCAGCTTACCATCAAATAAGTTAACATGAGTAATTTCACAACGTGACTTTTAACACAAGATCCTCTAACACCAAATTGCTAACTTGAGCTAACAGCATTCATGAATGCTGTTAAAAATGTCAAGTCCTCTTGCGCAAACTGTAAAGCAGAAAGGACTACAGTCTTCAACACTCATTTATACAAAACATTTCCTGAAAGCAATTGTTTAAATCAGAATGTAAATTTGAGCTTGTAAAAATTAAAAATGACCATACTTGCTCAAACATGCTACAGCAAAATAAATATCTACACCTGCTGTACGGTTAACTCACATTTCCCATCTGTCACACTTTTTGGCTTCACAAAAGAAAAACAAGGAAACAAAGTAACCCTCTACAAATGCAAGATACTGGAGCCTGGATGTCTAGATTCTCTTTATCGACATGTGTGCCACATCACCTAGCGTTTACTTAGTATCAGCAGCCCCTTAGTTGACCTCTCTTTAAACCCATGTTTATTTAACAACACTTGAAGTTTGTAACTTCCATTTTACATGAGAAAACAATCAGCACATACGCTGACTTAATAAAGTATGGTGCTTTTGAAAAGGATGTAAAAAAAAAACTTAGAAACACATATAGAAAGCTAGGCATTTCATCTTGCAGTGTTCTGATTTACAGCCTTAAATTTACAAGCAATGCACTAGCCTCCAATTGATGTTAAGATAAGTATCTTCATTTATAGTGTCTTATCACATCTTCTCCAAACATAGAAAATCATTTATTTTCAGTGTAGTAGTCATCATGATGAAGCACATGAAATCCCTTTGGACAATACAAGGTCCAACAACTAACAAATTAAACAATTGACCAGTCTTTTTGGGGGTGCTGGTACAGGGAGGACCTCTGGCCAAGACACTGGGAGAAATCCTGCTTTCCTCCAACTGAACTGCATTGAAGCATCAGCCTAGGATTATTGCATTGAAGTCCTGGATCTGATCTTGAACGGACAATCTTCTGGCTTCGAGTTGAGGGAGCAATCAACTGACACCACACCTAGCTGCAAATACCTGGATTCCTTCAAGGGATACATCAACCACGCGCACTATGTGAGAGAGAAAGGGGTGTGGCTATGCGGAGGTAAAGTAGAGCAAGAGGAGGTAAGTGTGGAACATAAACACTAGCACAGATCAGCTGGGCTGAATGACCTGTTTCAATGTTTTAAACTTTAACGTAAATGGACATTTTAGGAACTATACAAATGACCCCAGAATAAAGTAACAAGAGATCAACAAATCGCAATCTAAAAATTGATACTGAAGTCCATAGATGTTTTAAACAAGTCCTCAGAAATTGACATTGAAATTCAAATATGACAATTTCAGCCTCTTGCATATTCTAAAAATAGCATTTTTTAAAACAAGTTTAAAACATTGCTCCTCTCTAGGGGCAGCATGGTGGCGCAGTGGTTAGCACTGCTGTCTCACAGCGCCGAGGTCCCAGGTTCAATCCCAGCTCTGGGTCACTGTCCGTGTGGAGTTTGCATATTCTCTCTGTGTTTGCATGTGTTTCGCCCCCACAACCCAAAAGATGTGCAGGGTAGGTGGATTGGCCATGCTGAATTGGATTGGATTTTGTTTACTGTCACGCGTACCAAAGTATAGTGAAAAGTATTTTTCTGCGAGCAGCTCAGCAGATCTTATTAAGTACATGAAAAGAAAAGGAAATCAAAGAAAATACATAATAGGGCAACACAAGGTACACAATATAACTACATAACACCGGCATCGGGTGAAGCACACAGAAGTGTAGTGTTAATTGCCCCTTAATTGGAAAAAAAGGAATTGGGTACTGTAAATTTATTTTTTTTAAAGTTTACTCTTTTCTAATCTGGTGACAATTTTTGCAAAAGCAGTAAAATCATGGAGCATGTTTTTTGCTGTGTATTGTACATAATTATCAACTCTTCAACTTCTGCATTCTTTAAATATCTCTCAAGTTTTGTGGTCATTAATTGATCTAAATTATACAGTCTGGACAAAAATATGCAATTGAAAATCAAGTCTGGGTTCACGAAAATAAAAATAAATTAAAAACCCAACCAAAATGTCTGTTTTTTATTAATAGTTCTGTCTCCAGATTAAAGTGAAGTGCTGTATATAAAAGAGCTCGGTGTTTAGTCAGTATTAGGAGGCTCCAAACATCAGACATAAAGACTGCACTACAGCAACAATATTACCCACTGGGGACTGTAATACTTCAGCACTAACATTTCTTTAAAACCTAATTTATTTGGAGACTATCATGATGAAGAAAAGTTTCTGGTTAGAAATCTTCCAACATTTTAATGTATGATATAATGAGCTATTAATTTTTGGACAACAAAGTGTGCTTACATGTTGATGTGTATGCAGGCCAGAGTAATTTTGCACCTGTGATCCCAGAATGAGGTCCAAATCTAAACTGTAATGTCAGGAGCTAATGTTAAACAGAAACTTTCACATCAGGAGAAAGGCAGTAATAATTATTGAGCAAGTAATGCCATGTCATTCTTGGAAAGCTTCCAGTTGCTAGCTCAAGGTTCCTGAAACTTTCTCAAATGTACCTAAGTCAGCATTCCCTTATTTTGGGTGATTTATTGACCTTTCAATGCAGCAAATCTGCAGAAAAGGAAAGTATACCAGGGATTTTCCCAGTCTGTGCCACTGTGCTCCAAAACTCAATTGTTGGTGAGTTAGATCTGGAAGGCGTTCACACTAACTCCAGTGAAAAACAAAGAGTCTTGTAGAAGTATAAAATATCATGGGCGGCATGGCAACACAATGGTTAGCACTGTTGCTTCACACCGCCAGGGGCCCAGGTTCGATTCCTGGCTTGGGTCACTGTCAGTGTGTAATCTGCATGTTCTCCCCGTGTGTGCGTGGGTTTCCTCCGGCTGCTCCGTTTCCTCCCACAGTCCAAAGATGTGCAGGTTAGGTGGATTGGTCAGCTAAATTGCCCCGTAGTTTCCAAAAGATGGGTGGGGTTTCTGGGTTACAGGGATGCGGTGAAGGTGTGGGTTTAGGTAGGGTGCTCTTCAGGGGCCAGTGTGGACACGATGGGCTGAATTACTTCCTTCTGTAAATTCTATGATTCTACCAAAGTTTGTCCTGGGAGTAGACTCCCTTACATGAAACATCATCTGATGTATTAGACAATTTAAGATCTGTTAAGTCTTGCAATTGTTTCAAATAAGCCTGCATGTCCCGTTACGGCTGTCCTGTAACAGCCTCCCCGAACAGGCGCCGGAATGTGGCGACTAAGGGCTTTTCACAGTAACTTCATTTGAAGCCTACTCGTGACAATAAGCGATTTTCATTTTCATGTGAATTGTTCTCAAAGAGTAATATATTAAAATAATTCATGCACTGTGAGCCAACTTCTCAATTGGATGCTTATTGAGAAATTGTTAGGAAGATAGCAGTCAGGGCTGCATGGTGGCGCAGTGGCTAGCACTGCAGCTACGGCACTGAGGACAGTGGTTCGATCCCAGACCGAGTCACTGTCCATGTGGAGTTTGTACATTCTCCTTGTGACTTCGTGGGTTTCACCCTCACAACCCAAAGATGTGCAGGTGGATTGGCCACGCTAAATTGCCCCTTAATTGGAAAAAAATAATTGGTTACTCTAGATTTTTTTTTAAAGAAACCAAAAGGAAAAAAAATGAGGATAACTGTCAACTCTTGGAAAGCACAGTGACAATGATGAATAAGTCTTTATAGAATATGACCTGGAACTAGAGGAATGTCTTTTTAGATTACAATTACATACTTAAAGCAGACTGTGAAGTTAGATATTCAGGTCACAGAGAAATTGCAAAGCTTTTTTTATTGGAGCTCAAGTTTTACTTTAGTTATTTCTCCCAGGATTTCAAATGAAGCAAATGACTCAAACAATGCAGATTCTTCACAGTGCAGTGCTATGACTGGGCTCAGTAGCATTTTGTATGAAACTCATCAAGAGCAATAGTTTTGTCTGCTGTCTAATAACATAGTATACTTGTCCTCCTCTAACAACCAGCTAAATCAAGGTCTAAAAATACACACTGCACTCAAATCATTCTCAGTTCATACTCAATAATTCCTTAAACAGAGTACATCTAGAGGCAACCTTCTCTTGGACAGATTTACAAATACAGGCCAGCCACACCTAAAGTACATCTATATTTTACTAAACCACAATGTCTTCTGAATTCAAGCAAAGCAAATTGAATTTATACTGTAACAATTATGGGGTTGCATAAGATGGTTATGTTTTGGGACTGTCTTTTTTGTTAAATTTAGAGTACCCAATTATTTTTTTCCCAATTAAGGGGCAATTTAGCATGGCCAATCCACCTAACCTGCACATCTTTGGGTTGTGGGGGTGAAACCCACGCAGACACGGGGAAAATATGCAAACTCCACACGGATAGTGACCCAGGGCTGGTATTCGAACCTGGGTCCTCAGCCCGTAGTCCCAGTGCTAACCACTGCGCCACATGCCGCCCTTGGGACTGTGTCTTTAATTTAGAGTATCATGAAGGAATGAATAGAGGGCGGTAAAGTGATCTTTTCTGATTCCGCTGACAATAAAGCTGAATGTTTTGATTTGTTAAAGATTAAAAAAAGGTTCAGTTTGTTTTATTGGGAAGATATTCAAACTTGTGGACAATGACAGAAGCATCTGTGCTAACAGTAGATAGACTGTTAGTCTCCAAGGCCAGGGAAGTGTTCAGGATGTGAAGCTGTAAACGTTTGTCCAAGCTAGATACTTGATTATTGGGTAGAAGAGTTGGGGTCAAAAAGCTAGCTGGATCTGAGACTCAAATGATTCATGTTCCCATGGAGATTGTTTTTGAGGACGATCAGGTTACAGGCTAAGAGACATCCCTGAAACTCTCAGGCATGTGAGGATGCGAGAGGGAGCAAATAGGGAGGACAAGTCTCTATGGATTCACCACACAGGAATAAAGATGAGAGCTCATGTTCAGCTTGAAAAGCACAAATTTGCAAGAGGTTAAAGGAGGCTGGAAGATTCACCTGGTTTCAGCGAGAGAGAGAATCGCCAGGAAAACTCTCAACATGTTGTCAGCTGCAAAGGGACATAGATAGGATGCAGAGCTGGGCTGAGATGTGGCAGATGGAGTTTAACCCTGAAATGTGAGAGGTTGTCCATTTTGGAAGGACAAATATGAATGCAGAATACAGGGTTAACGGTAGGGTTCTTGGCAATGTGGAGGAGCAGAAAGATCTTGGGGTCTACGTTCATTGATCTTTGAAAGTTGCCACTCAAGTGGATAGAGCTGTGAAGAAGGCCGATGGTGTGCTAGCGTTCATTAGCAGAGGGATTGAATTTAAGAGCAGTGAGGTGATGATGCAGCTGTACAAAACCTTGGTACGGCCACATTTGGAGTACTGTGTGCAGTTCTGGTCGCCTCATTTTAGGAAGGATGTGGAAGCTTTGGAAAAGGTGCAAAGGAGATTTACCAGGATATTGCCTGAAAGGAGAGTAGGTCTTACGAGGAAAGGTTGAGGGTGCTAGGCCTTTTCTCATTAGAACGGAGAAGGATGAGGGGCGACTTGATAGAGGTTTATAAGATGATCTGGGGAATAGATAGAGTAGACAGTCAGAGACTTTTTCCCCGGGTGGAACAAACCATTACAAGGGGACATAAATTTAAGGTGAATGGTGGAAGATATGGGGGGGGGGGGATGTCAGAGGTAGGTTCTGTACCCAGAGAGTACTGGGGGCATGGAATTCACTGCCTGTGGAAGTAGTTGAGTCGGAAACATTAGGGACCTTCAAGCGGTGGATTATGGTAGAATGATGGGGTGTAGATTTGTTCTTAATCTAGGACAAAGGTTCGGCACAACATTGTGGGCTGAAGGACCCGTTCTGTGCTGTATTTTTCTACGTTCTATGTTCTCTATGAAATACAGTTTTGGGGTTAAAAGTTACCAGGCTACACAGGAAACTAATGGAAGTAAACTGTCTGAACTAAGAATTGTTTTGTGCTGGTTCTGGAAGAATTAATTATCTACTTAAGGGACAGTATAAAGAATACTGTGAATTTGGATTTTCAGTTAGAACCACAGAATCCTGGGCAGCACATGACACAGTGGTTAGCACTGCTGCCTACGGCGCTGAGGATCACTGCCTGTGTGGAGTTTGCACATTCTACCTTTGTCTGCTTGGGTTTCACCCCCACAACTCAAAGATGTGCAGGTTAGGTGGATTGGTCAAGTTAAATTGCCTCTTAATTGGAAAAAAAATTGGGCACTCTAAATTTATATTAAGAAAAAGAATCATAGAATCCCTGTAGTCCCTCCATTAACCTTCGATGGTCAGAATGCCATACCCAGGTACCGAGGGTCAGCTTGTCGTCTCCAGCTCCGTTTCACTCACCGGTCGCTAAAGTTTGCATTATTTCCAGCGCCAGGGATATTGTAAGAAGGGATACCTGCTGAGGGAAGGACTTATATCTTTGAATCATAGAATCCCCATTTGGCCCATCAAGTCTGCACCGATCCTCTAAAAGATAAGCCTTCCTTGAGTCAGGACTCCACCCTAGCCCCGCAGCCGAGTAACCCCACCTAACCTTTTAGACACCATGGGGTAATTTAGCATGGCCTCACCTAACCTGCACATCTTTGTACTGTTGTGTTAAGTATAAATGGGTAAAGCTCTGTTCAGTGGTTAAACATAGAAAATAGGTACAGGAGTAGGCCATTCAGCATTCAAGCCTGCACTACCATTCAATATGATCACGGAAATTCAGTATCCCACTCCCACTTTCTCTTCATACCCTTGATCTTTTTAGTTGCAAGGGCCTCGTCCAGCTCCCTCTTGAATATATCCAACAAACTGGCCCCAACAGCTCTTTGTGATAGAGAATTTGACAAGTTCACAACTCTCAGAGAGAAGAAGTTGTTCCTCATCTCAGTCCTGAATGGCTTACCCATTATTCTTAGGCTGTGGCCCCTAGTTCTGGACTTCTCCTCAAACTAGGAAACCAAAACTAAACACAATGCTCAAGGTGTGGACTCACCAAGGCCCTGTATAACTGCAGCAAGACATCCCTACTCCGATACTCAAACATTCTTGCTATGAAGCCAGCATGCCATTAGCTTTCCTCACCGTCTTGTATGCCAACCTTCAGCGACTGTTCCACCATGCCACCCAGTCTCATTGCACTTCCTCTTTTCCGAAACTGCCACCATTCAGATAATAATCTGCCTTCCTGTTTTTGCCCACCAAACCTGATAACCTCACATTTATCCACAGTATATTGCATTTGCCAAGTATTTGCCCACACAGCCAGCCTGTCCAAGTCACCCTGCAGCCTCTTTGCATCCTCCTCACAGCAAGCACACACTGCGACCCAGCTTAGTATCGTCTGCAAATCTGGAGATATTGCATGCAATTTCTTAATCCAAATCATTAGTGTATAATGTTAAAAGTACAAGTACACAAAAATAGTGTTTAGTCAGTGTTGCTTTTGGATTATTTGTTACAGTAAGTCATAAAATGTGAATTATTGGCATGTCATTCCTTCAGCTATTCATGGAAGTTACAATTTATATATTTTTTAAATTATTGGTCTCTACGGGGATCATAACAATGCATATATTATGTTATATATTAAAAACAAATTAGTTATTCTTTATCAAGAGAATGAAATATTTTAACTGAAGTATGCTTGGATGATGTTCATTCTCCAGGTCATGCTGGAACAATTTGACTGTTTTGGTTTAACTAAAGGAAGATTAACAATATAACCAATCGAGGCCCAGTAATGCAAAGCAAGTATCAATCACCTGGAAGAATGTATAACATACATACACACAAAACAGCATCACTAGAGTTTCTAATCTTCAATGTCTATAGGGGCTGCACATTTTGGAATTCAATCCTACAGGTGCTGAAAATCTGAAACCGGAAAATGCTGCAAAAGCTCGGCTGTTCAAGTAGCATCATCTGAACAGAGAATCAAAGCTTATCTTGCAGATCAATGAGCTTTCATCCCAGATAAGTATCAGAAATGCTATTTCTCATCACTTCTATACTATCATCAACAAACGACGCCAGTCTTTGCCGCCTCCTTTATTAATTACAACTTCTTATTTAATTACCAACCAGACATTACAGTTTCTTGTAAAACAGAGCCAGTACAATCTGACAAGTATTTAAATGAGTTACTACAATAACTTATGCTTTTTCTTCAGAAACCTAATGTGTATGTCACTGCCATACTTTCCAGGAAATCTAAGCCTTTCAAATTGCAGTTCCACTCATCATCTCTTCCTCCATCTCACCAATATATTCCAAAAATAACACTGTCACATTGATCTCAGTCGCTTTTTCACCCATGCCTGTCCACACTAGCCACCTTAGAGTATCACTCCAGTTTTGATCCCTCTTACTTGCGACTCTCCTTTTGTGCTCACTATGCTTATTCCACTGTGCCTCCATTTGTCGAGTTCATCACGAGAACCAGTAGAGGCAGTGCTTAACTTTTGGTCCTTTAAAGTCTTAAATTTACATCATTTCCACAACACTAAACTCCTGGGATTTTTTACATTGAATGCTGGACTTGGGACTTATCAAACCAACTCCAAGATACAATGATCTTTTCACCAAAACGTTAGTAATTACCAAACACGTCAAAATACTTTCAATGTCTAATTCTGTAAATGGAGGAAGATTCTCAGTCAGTGTTACTCTTTAGAAAGTTTAGCTGCGCTGGTAGATGTCAGCACAGTAGCACAGTGGTTAGCACAGTTGCTTCATAGCTCCAGGGTCCCAGGTTCAATTCCTGGCTTCGGTCACTGTCTGTGCAGAGTCGGCACTTTCTCCCCGTGTCTGCCTGGGTTTCCTCCGGGTTCTCCGGTTTCCTCCCACAGTCCAAAAATGTGCAGGTTAGGTGGACTGGCCATGATAAATTGCCCTAAGTGTCCAAAAAGGTTAGGTGGAGTTACTGGGTTACAGGGATAGGGTGGAGGCTTGGACGTTCTTTCCAAGAGCCGGTGCAGACTCGATGGGCAAAATGGCCTCATTCTGCACTGTAAATTCTATGATTCTATCAAATTTACCTAATCAGATGAGCTTCTTCTTTAAAATCACAACCAACCAGATTGCAATCAAGGTCAACAAATAGCAATTAGAACATAGAACATAGAACGATACAGCGCAGTACAGGCCCTTCGGCCCTCGATGTTGCACCGACATGGAAAAAAACTAAAGGCCATCTAACCTACACTATGCCCTTATCATCCATATGCTTATCCAATAAACTTTTAAATGCCCTCAATGTTGGCGAGTTCACTACTGTTGCAGGTAGGGCATTCCACGGCCTCACCACTCTTTGCGTAAAAAACCCACCTCTGACCTCTGTCCTATATCTATTACCCCTCAATTTAAGGCTATGTCCCCTCGTGCTAGCCACCTCCATCCGTGGGAGAAGGCTCTCGCTGTCCACCCTATCTAACCCTCTGATCATTTTGTATGCCTCTATTAAGTCACCTCTTAACCTTCTTCTCTCTAACGAAAACAACCTCAAGTCCATCAGCCTTTCCTCATAAGATTTTCCCTCCATACCAGGCAACATCCTGGTAAATCTCCTCTGCACCCGTTCCAAGGCTTCCACGTCCTTCCTATAATGAGGCGACCAGAACTGTACGCAATACTCCAAATGCGGAGTACTAGAGTTTTGTACAACTGCAACATGACCTCATGGCTCCGGAACTCAATCCCTCTACAAATAAAGGCCAACACACCATAGGCCTTCTTCACAACTCTATCAACCTGGGTGGCAACTTTCAGGGATCTATGTACATGGACACCGAGATCCCTCTGCTCATCCACACTACCAAGAATTTTACCATTAGCCAAATATTCCGCATTCCTGTTATTCTTTCCAAAGTGAATCACCTCACACTTCTCCACATTAAACTCCATTTGCCACCTCTCAGCCCAGCTCTGCAGCTTATCTATGTCCCTCTGTAACCTGCAACATCCTTCCGCACTGTCTACAACTCCACCGACTTTAGTGTCGTCTGCAAATTTACTCACCCATCCTTCGGCGCCCTCCTCTAGGTCATTTATAAAAATGACAAACAGCAACGGCCCCAGAACAGATCCTTGTGGTACGCCACTCGTAACTGAACTCCATTCTGAACATTTCCCATCAACTACCACTCTCTGTCTTCTTTCAACTAGCCAATTTCTGATCCACATCTCTAAATCACCCTCAATCCCCAGCCTCCGTATTTTCTGCAATAGCCGACCGTGGGGAACCTTATCAAACGCTTTACTGAAATCCATATACACCACATCAACTGCTCTACCCTCGTCTACCTGTTCAGTCACCTTCTCAAAGAACTCGATAAGGTTTGTGAGGCATGACCTACCCTTCACAAAACCATGCTGACTATCCCTAATCATATTATTCCTATCTAAATGATTATAAATCGTATCTTTTATAATCCTCTCCAAGACTTTACCCACCACAGACGTTAGGCTCACCGGCCTATAGTTACCGGGGTTATCTCTACTCCCCTTCTTGAACAAAGGGACCACATTTGCTATCCTCCAGTCCTCTGGCACTATTCCTGTAGCCAATGATGACCTAAAAATCAAAGCCAAAGGCTCAGCAATCTCTTCCCTGGCTTCCCAGAGAATCCTAGGATAAATCCCATCAGGCCCCGGGGACTTATCTATTTTCACCTTGTCCAGAATTGCCAACACTTCTTCCCTACGCACCTCAATGCCATCTATTCTAATAGCCTGGGTCTCAGCATTCTCCTCCACAATATTATCTTTTTCCTGAGTGAATACTGACGAAAAGTATTCATTTAGTATCTCGCTTATCTCCTCAGCCTCCACACACAACTTCCCACCACTGTCCTTGACTGGCCCTACTCTTACCCTAGTCATTCTTTTATTCCTGGCATACCTATAGAAAGCTTTTGGGTTTTCCTTGATCCTACCTGCCAAAGACTTCTCATGTCCCCTCCTTGCTCGTCTTAGCTCTCTCTTTAGATCCTTCCTCGCTTCCTTGTAACTATCAAGTGCCCCAACTGAAACTTCACGCCTCATCTTCACATAGGCCTCCTTCTTCCTCTTAACAAGAACATAGAACAGTACAGCACAGAACAGGCCCTTCGGCCCTCAATGTTGTGCCGAGCCATGATCACCCTACTCAAACCCACATATCCACCCTATACCCGTAACCCAACAACCCCCCCCCCCCAACCTTACTTTTTATTAGGACACTACGGGCAATTTAGCATGGCCAATCCACCTAACCCGCACATCTTTGGACTGGAAGAGATTCCACTTCTTTGGTAAACCACGGTTCCCTCGCTCGACCCCTTCCTCCCTGCCTGACTGGTACGTACTTATCAAGAACATGCAATAGCTGTTCCTTGAACAAGCTCCACATATCCAGTGTGCCCAACCCTTGCAGCCTACTTCTCCAACCTACACATCCTAAGTCATGTCTAATGGCATCATAATTGCCCTTCCCCCAGCTATAACTCTTGCCCTGCGGGGTATACTTATCCCTTTCCATCACTAACGTAAAGGTCACCGAATTGTGGTCACTGTTTCCAAAGGGCTCACCTACCTCCAGATCTAACACCTGGCCTGGTTCATTACCCAAAACCAAATCCAATGTGGCCTCGCCTCTTGTTGGCCTGTCAACATATTGTGTCAGGAAACCCTCCTGCACACATTGTACAAAGAACGACCCATCTAATGTACTCGAACTATATCTTTTCCAGTCAATATTTGGAAAGTTAAAGTCTCCCATAACAACTACCCTGTTACTTTCGCTCTTTTCCAGAATCATCTTCGCCATCCTTTCCTCTACATCCCTAGAACTATTAGGTGGCCTATAGAAAACTCCCAACAGGGTGACCTCTCCTTTCCTGTTTCTAACCTCAGCCCATACTACCTCGGAAGAAGAGTCCCCATCTTGCATCCTTTCCGCCACCGTAATACTGTCCTTGACTAGCAGCGCCACACCTCCCCCTCTTTTGCCCCCTTTTCTGAGCTTACTAAAACACCTAAACCCCGGAACCTGCAACAACCATTCCTGTCCCTGCTCTATCCATGTCTCTGAAATGGCCACAACATCGAAGTCCCATTTATTTATTCTGCTTAATAAGCCCAGTTCTTTGGACAGGAACGTTAATCAACATATTCAACATAGGCGGCACAGTGGTTAGCACTGCCGCCTCACAGCTCCAGGGACACGGGTTCAATTCTGGCCTCGAGTGATTGCCTGTGTGGAGTTTGCACGTTCTCCCCGTGTCTGCGTGGGTTTCCTCCGGGTGCTCCGGTTTCCTCCCACAATCCAAAGATATGCAGGTTACATGAATTGGCCGTGTTAAATTATCCCTCTTTTCAAGGGCCGGTGCAGACTTGATGGGCCAAATGGCCTCCTTCTGCACTGTAGGGATTCTATGATTCTATTTTATATTACACTGTAATACATGGACACAATCTTTGTACATTCTGTTAGCGAGTTTGGCATTATCAGTCTGTAATGTTTTGGTCTAAAGACATGTTGCATTCTGACCAATCACCTGCTTCATTTGCAAACTTCACTCCAACATTGCAAATACCTAAATAAAACAAAGCCAACCAAGAATCAATTCAAATCATCTTTAGTATTAAAAGTAGTAAATATAGTCAATCCAATATATTACAAATAGGAGTAAACGAACAGTTGTTTGTTGACTAAAGTAATGTTAAAGATCAGAAACGTACCAAAGTATTTAAAATTTAATTCTGTAAACTAGAGAAGATTTTTGTTACAGATTCTCGTTAAGAGGACTCTACTGCACTGGTGGAAAGATTAAAACATAGAACATAGAACATTACAGCGCAGTACAGGCCCTTTGGCCCTCAATGTTGCGCCGACCTGTGAAACCACTCTAAAGCCCATCTACACTATTCCCTTATCATCCATATGTTTATCCAATGACCATTTGAATGCCCTTAGTGTTGGAGAGTCCTTACTACTCTGAGTAAAGAGGTAGGTTCTCTAGTTTACAGAATTAAATTTTAAATACTTTGGTACGTTCCTGATCTTTAACATTACTTTAGTCCATAGCCCCAGCTTATGCAGTCTGTGTTCAGTACTGCATTTCTTAGTTTTGAAATTGAAATTGAAAATATGCCACCCTCAACAAGGCTGTCTACTGGGAAACGTCATCGGACCAAAACAACAGCTCAGAAAGCAAGCAGGCACGCTGGTTTTCCAAATTTGTTTTTCCCAATGTATTTGTCTGTTAGTGATCACAAATCACACCCAATTGCTGGAAACAATTAACCTGCATCACATAATTAAATCAGGATATGATGAGTAAAGATAGCATTTGTCCCGCCATCAGACATGACCATCGGCATGACTTTTGTGAGCTGTCTTTACATGAATGAAGTGCCTTTGTCTCACAAATCTTGAACAGGCAAGGATGCATTTCAAAGGGCTTCTCAATATAAATCAGATATCAGCAAAAGTAAAATATTGCAGATGCTGGAAATCTGAAAAAACAACAAATGCAAGGATACTATTCAGGGCAGTCAACTGTGGCAAAAAGTAATATGCTCACTTTTCATAGAATCATGGAATCATAGAATTTACAGTGCAGGAGGCCATTTGGCCCATCGAGTCTGCACCAGCCCTTGGAAAGAGCACCCTACCCACGCCCACACCTCCACCCTATCTCCGTAACCCAGTAACTCCACCCAAACTTTTTGGACACTAAGGGCAATTTAGCTTTGCCAATCCACCTAACCTGCACATCTTTGGACTGTGGGAGGAAGCTCCCGGAGCACCTGGAAGAAACCCACGCAGACATGGGGAAAACGTGCAAGACTCCGCAGACGGTGACCCAAGCTGGGAATCGAATCTGGGACCCTGGAACTGCGAACGTACTGTGCTAACCACTGTGCTGCCCTTGCAAATGATGAAAGCTTCACACCCCAAACAAAACCTCGTGTTCTTCGCAAAAATGTTCAGTTGAACAGCTGTGTAATTCAGCATTTTAAATTTATGTTTTACTTTGGATGTTTCAGTCAACCATCATTTCTATCTTTTTGCATCTGATTATGCAATTTCAATCCAGATTGGATAAATATTTTCCTTCCAAGCCGTCCGTGTTCATCTACTGCCGACTTGAAGTTCGACAGAGAGCGCCTAGTGACACATGGCAAATCATTTACTTCATGAAATATAGGGCTCAGAGTGTCAGTTTTCTTCACACCCAGCATTACCCAGAGTCTGTAACATACTCGCATCATCTCTGGGTTGTTTCTGCAATTCTGGACACTTTTGCACAAGTCGTTCCACACTGCTTTTAGTCTGGCATGGATGGCCCCACCAGAGGTTATGCACAAACTTTGGATGAAAGTAAAATATTGCATTTGCTGGAAATCTGCAGAGCTCTCAGGATAATGGAAGAAAACAAGCCTTCCCACCATGTCAAAGTGCAACCCCTACAGATGGGCTATTTGACAGGTCTGCAAAGAAAGATATTCCATAGAAATCAACTGACCAGTAACACTCATAAATTAGCTGAAAGCTGATGTGCCATTGGAACTAACCAACAACTATTTTCTGCTACAAATGTCTGTTCAGTGAAAAAAACTGTCAGTCCCTGATAAAAGTTTCTGAATTAAGTGGCCATGAACTTGCAGTGGAAACCCAGAGATAAGCAAATGTATTGTATGCTATTTCATAAGGTCTCATTTCAAGGTCAGGCATAGGTAGGCACTCTCAACCCCCAATCAGACGGTCAAGGGTTCAGGCCCCACATCAGAGACCAGAGTACATAACCCAGGCCTAAAATTTAGCTCCAGTCAGCCCGCTTCTACCTCTTCCCTAAAATCAGGGCAGCACGGGAGCATTGTGGATAGCACAATTGCTTCACAGCTCCAGGGTCCCAGGTTTGATTCCGGCTTGGGTCACTGTCTGTGCGGAGTCTGCACATTCTCCCCGTGTGTGCGTGGATTTCTTCCGGGTGCTCCAGTTTCCTCCCACAGTTCAAAGATGTGCAGGTTAGGTGGATTGGTCATGCTAAATTGGCCTTAGTGTCCAAAATTACCCTTAGTGTTGGGTGGGGTTACTAGGTTATGGGGATAGGGTGGAGGTTTGACCTTGGGTAGTGTGCTCTTTCCAAGAGCATGTGCAGACTCGATGGGCTGAATGGCCTCCTTCTGCACTGTAAATTCTATGATAATCTATGATAAGCCACAAACAGAACTGTCCCGGTGACCCATTGTGTCAGCCTTTTTCTGCCCCACTGAACTCACTCCTTCCTCTCTTGACTCCATACACTCTCCTCCAGTTCAGTCCCTTCTCACCCACAATTGCGAATCCTCCGATGCTTTACAACATATCAATATCATCCAGTTCCCCGGCCCTAACCACATCCTCTTTACCATGATGTCCAATCCCTTGACCTCCATTCCCCACCAGGATGGTGAAAGCCCTCCACTTCTTGCTCGAAGAGGTCGGAACTATCCCCATCTACCAACACTCTCCTCGACCTCTCACCGAATAATTTCTCCTTTTAACATGTCTCACTTCCTCCAAACCAAAGATGTGGCTATCGACAT
This sequence comes from Scyliorhinus canicula, assembly GCF_902713615.1. NCBI lineage: Eukaryota > Metazoa > Chordata > Chondrichthyes > Carcharhiniformes > Scyliorhinidae > Scyliorhinus > Scyliorhinus canicula. The sequence continues at coordinate 99,402,526 of NC_052157.1, read as the reverse complement.
GTGTCCTCGTTTTGCCGGTCTCTTTACGGGGTATGTACAACATTCCTTATTCCGGTCCTACTCCAGCCCCATCCCACAACTCTTTTATCAGTACATCAACGATTGTTTGGCTGCCGCTTCGTGTCCCCATCTGGACCTGAATTTTTTTTATTAATTTCACTATTAAATGCACCCCTCTATCACCTTCACATGGCCCATTTCTGACACTTCCCTTCCCTTCCTTGACCTTTCTATATCAATTTCTGGGTACAGACTGTCCACTAATATCCATTACAAACCCACCGACTCCCACAGCTACCTCAACTGCAGCTCTTCACACCCCACATCCGGTCATGACTCCATCCCATTTTCCCTGTTCCTTCACCTCCATCGCATCTATTTGGATGATGCCACTTTCCAAAACAGTGTTGCTGACACTTCTTCAATCGCAGTTTCCCACTCACTGTGGTCGACAGGGCTATCAACCATGTCCGACCCATCTCCTGCACCTTTGCTCTCACCATGCCTCCCAGAAGCAGTATAGGGTACCCCCACGCTCACTTTTCACCCCATCAGCCTCCACATTCAAAGAATAATCCTTCGACAATTATGCCAAATCCAACATGATGTCACCACCGAACACATCTTCCTCCCACTCCCCGTCAGCATTCACAGGGATCGTTCCCTCCAGGGAACCCTAGTCCACCCTCCATCGCACCCAATACTTCACCCTCTTCCCATAGCACCTTCCCATGCCATCAGGGAAGGTGTAACATCTGCCCCTATACCTCCTCCTGCTCACTATCTCATGCCCTAAACACTCTTTCAAGTGTAGGCAACACTTCACGTGCACCTCCTTCAATCTGCTCTATTGCATTCGCTGCTCCCAATGTGGTCCACTCTACATTGGAGAGACTAAATGCAGATTGGGTGATCGCTTTGCAAAACACCTTTTATCCGTCCGCAAACAGGACCCCAGACCTTCCTGTCGCTTGCCATTTAAACTCACCATCCTGCTCTAATGTCCACATGTCCGTCCTGGGCCTGCTGCAGTATTCCAGTGAAGCCCAGCACAAACTGGGGAAACAGCATCTCATCTTCTTATTAGGCATATTACAGCCTTCCAGACAACATTTGAGTTGAACAACTTCAGACTGTGAATTCAAAGAACAATACAGCACAGGAACAGGCCCTTCAAGCCTGCACTGGTCATGATACCACCCATGGACAAAACCATCAGCACTTCCTTCAGCCGGATCCCTCTATACCCATCCTATCCATTTATTTCTCGAGATGCCTTTTGAACGCTGTTAATGTATTTCTCCTCCACCGTCACACATTTTTATTTCTCTCCTTATTTTCCTTTCTTCCATCAATCTGTTTTTCCCTCACCATTGTACCCCCTTCCCCCCACCCCATTTGGGCCCTTTGCCATGCTGCTGATCTTTGTTCTGCCATTTGCACATTCTAATCTCTTTCTGCACCACTATCAGCACCCTTCTTAGCCTTAATCACCACTGTTGACATTGCCTTCATCTTTCTGTCCACGACACCTTTTTCAATCTCCACCTATCCCTGGGCCTCTATCTAGCCCCTTCGCTCCCTACCAACCCCCCCCCCCCCCCCCCCCCAACTACAGTGTAAATCTGACCCTATTTCCAGTTCTCTCCAGCTTTGACAATGTCATCCAGACCCAAAACGCTAGCTCCCTTCTCTCCCCACAGATGCTGTCAGACCTGCTGAGATTGTCCATTACTTTCAATTTTTGTTTCAGATTCCGCATCCGCGGTAATTTGCTTTTACCTAAAATTTAGTGCCATAGTGAGGAAGTGTCACACAGCCAAAGGGGCTGTTTCGTGGATGAAACATTACACCCAGGTGCAGTCTGCCTTTTCTCAGATGGAGATAAAAGACATCTGGGCACATTTTGAAGAACAGTGCACTCCTTGGTGTCCAGCCAATATTTGTCAATCAAACAACATCACAAAAACATATAATCTGGTCATTTACTCATTTCTTTTTGTGAAAACTTGTTTTGTACAAATTGACTATTGTATTTCCCTAGAATGACAGAGTGACAATACTTAAAAAAAAACATTTTCCATTTCATGAAAAAGCTCTTCATCAACTCTCTAATTGTCCCGTTAGAACAGTTTGAATTAACTTACCAAAGCAAACCATGAACAGATATACATACTTGCAAAATCAAACGTTTTGTTAAAGAACAACAGTATGTAGCAATGAGGTTTATAAAAATAAATGAAGCACATACATAGAACATACAGTGCAAAAGGAGGCCATTCGGCCCATCGAGTCTGCACCGACCCACTTAAGCCCTCACTTCCACCCTATTCCCGAAACCTAATAACCCCATCTAACCTCTTTGGCCACTAAGGACAATTTATCATAGTCAATCCACCTAACCTTTATATCATAGAATTTACAGTGCAGAAGGAGGCCATTCGGCCCATTGAGTCTGCACCTGCTCTTGGAAAGAGCACCCTACCCAAGGTCAACACCTCCACCTTATCCCCATAACCCAGTAACCCCACCCAACACTAAGGGCAGTTTTGGACACTAAGGGCAATTTATCATGGCCAATCCACCTAACCTGCATATCTTTGGACTGTGGGAGGAAACCGGAGCACCCGGAGGAAACCCACGCACACACGGGGAGGATGTGCAGACTCCGCACAGACAGTGACCCAAGCCGGAATCGAACCTGGGACCCTGGAGCTATGAAGCAATTGTGCTATCCACAAGGCTACCGTGCTGCCCATAAATTCACGTATTCCGCTTACTCTAGACCGCACTATTTATAACAGTCATGTTAACAATACTGGAATTTATATTTTATTGACAGGTTTAAAGGGTATTAAAGGTGAGTTGAATATAGTTTGTCCATTATAATTGAACTTCTTTCTGGTCCAGGGTTACGCCACAAAGATTGAGCTACCTTTCCTCCTCACATTCTGATTGACCTACTGCACGCGCCCTACATTCTATGTTTTATTACATTTCTTTCCATCCTGTATGCTTCATCATAGCTTATGGTGTCCAACGAATAATAATGACAAATTCTACCTAAATCAATGAAAAATAAGCAGTGCTGCAGTTTAAATGACATCATTAACTTTTGAATTTTGTGGGTAAAACAGTGGGAAAACAATCAGAAAGTACATATATTTATCACAAAAAAACATAACAATGTTACTGTTAAAATCCTGGATGTTTTACTGTACCTCTGTGCTGAATTCACTGTGAATAAGAACAACTGCTCAATTAAACATGGCAAGACGGGCGCACTTTGGCATTCAAGTACTCTCCAACTTTCTCTTCTCATGAGAAATGCAATGTCACACTGGGAAAGATGTCAAGTGAAATCCATTAACGGGTCAGTTGTGAACTCTGGTGCCCATATCATTACTCACGCCAAGTTCTGTTCACCCATCACCCCTGTGCTCAATAACCTACATTGGTCTCCGCTCCATCAATGCCTCAATTTAAAAATTCTCATTGGTTTTCAAATTCACCCATGGCCTCCTTCCTCCCCATTACTGTGGTCTCTTCCAATCACCCAAGATCGCTACACTCCTGTAATTCTACATCCCTCTGCTGTTGGCGACCTTGCCTTCAGAAGCCCCATGCTTCCCTCCCTAAATCTATCTCAACTCTAGTTTCCCTGGAGGGAAATTAAGGGGCCTCGAGGGTAGTGAGAAGGGATCCTCTCAGGGTGATTCCATCACTGACGAGCTAAATCTTCCCAGTAACCCCACTAAGGAAATAGTTCAAAACTAAATTTTCAAAATATCGTGTCTGTAGGAAAGTAAACTGTGGAAATTCAAGTCATTTCTCATGCAATGAATTAACCATTTTATTCCGTTGTATTCAATATTGAGAACATAGTGTTCCTTGTGTAATCAACTAATCAATTTTAATTAAATCTCCGCCAATCTTTGAAATATGGCAAAGCCTGGGAAATACATTAATAGCAACTCAGTACTCTGCGCAGTCAAACATAGACATAGAACAGTACAGCACAGAACAGGCCCTTCAGCCCTCGATGTTGTGCCGAGCAATGATCACCCTACTCAAACCAACGTATCCACCCTATACCCGTAACCCAACCCCCCCCCCCCCCCCCCCCCCCCCCCACCCTTAACCTTACTTTTTAGGACACTACTAAGCTAATTTTGATAGGCACCAATCAATCTCAAGTAATGCCCAATGTTTGATTAACAAGTTATCCGCCATGTAACAGACTTTCATTTGAACAAACCGGAAGGTCCAGTTAAAAATCAGAAGCCAATGAACACAGGAGGGGTTAAACCAGAGAATTTCCTGAAAAATAGGACCTCATGGTTCAGGGTTTTTGTTCATGAATTCTTGAATCATTCATCCGCTTTGATTGTGTTTAGTGATTTATTTTGTGCTCATGCTTTTGCCATGTGCTTGACTTTTTAATGTATTGTTTGATATTTCATTTCTAAGTATTAGTCAGTTCGTAATCACCCACGGGACAAGTTTTATTCAGTTCTGCAATTCTTATTCAAGTGTATACCAGTGAAGTGACTAACAAAAAATACATTTAAATAAGACTGATCAACCGGACCCCGATTCTTATCGAAAGAAAAAAACAATGAGAGGATCCATTACCCACCCACTCTTTACAATTGAAAGTGCTCAGAAATTGTCCATTTTAAACCAATCTAGAGATACACAGATATCAATTACGAGAAGTAGTGACAGGTCAAACAAGGTCACTTTTTAAAAGCAAGTGAAGCATTAGGGTTCATTTTTAAAGGAATAGAATTGAGAACTAAGCAGTTATGTTTAGCTTACAATTAACCTTGGTTAGACAACACTTGGCTTGTGTACAACTCTCTTTTCCATGTTTTAAAAAGGTGAAAAGAGATATTGCAGGTGTAAGCATGATGAGAGTTTAAACCCATCAGGTTGGGATTCTTTTCTCAGAGAAAAAAAAGGACGATAGCGCTCGAAGATTTGAAGGTAGTTGATTGATATACATAGGGAAGATGTTCCCGCTTATGAAAGAAAAGGGAATCAGAGGTCATATTAATAAGATAGTTAATAATTCCAATAGAGACATCGAGAAATATCTTTCCCCAGAGATTGGTGAGAATGTGGACCTCATTACACCAGTGAGAGTAGTTGAGGCAAATTGCTTCGATGCATTTCGGAGGAAGCTCAATGAGCACATGTGGGAGGAATGAATTGGAAGGATATGCTGATAGGGAGGAGGTGGGAGGAGATATGCGAGCATAAACACCAACAAGGATCGTTGTGCCTAATGGACTTTCTCTGTTGTAAATCTGATATACGCCCTTCAACCTCTTTCTTCTCTTTTTAAGATGATCTCTTTGTCCAAAGATTTGGATACCTCCCATAATTTCATAGAATTTACAGTGCAAAAGGAGGCCATTCGGCCCATCAGGTCTGCACCGGCTCACGGCAAGAGCATCCTATCCAAGCCCACACCCTATCCCCATAACCCAGTAACCCCACCCAACACCAAGGACAATTTTGGACACTAAGGGCAATTTATCATGGCCAATCCACCTAACCTGCACATCTTTAGGGCCCAGACGAAACCCACACACACGAGGAGAATGTGCAGACTCCGCACAGACAGTCGGGAATCGAACCTGGGACCCTGGAGCTGTGAAGCAATCGTGCTAACCACTATGCTACCGTGCTGCCCACTAATAATATCTCCTCTTGTGGCTTGATGTCAATTTTTGTTTGTTAACTCTCCTGTGAAGAATCATTTGGGATATTTTATAGGTGCTACATAAATACAAGCTGGTGTTTTTCGCCTTTCCTTGGTTTATTCATTCCCTCCACTTCCAAATGGGATACGAGTTTGTGCAGCCTCGGCAGGGATTCTTTTTACTGCAGAGGTCGTGTTGTTTTTTTAACTGTCGAATGGCCTTTTCAACTTCATTCCAGACTGGGGCTGATGTCAAGACTGAGCCAGACCAGATTACTGAGCAATGAGGTGGAGTGCTTCGCAGTGGCAATGGAGTGGAAGTTGAAGACAGAGTCTCAGTTGGGGACCTCTGCAAAATGTTCTCACTGGTGAGCACTGACCGACTGCTTACACAGATATTGGTGTGACAGATGGAACATGACTGTCACATAAACAGTGCCATCTTCAATTTGCCATAGGAACTCCATAAGCAAGGTGCAGGAATTCACTGACATATAAACCGTCTTAAATGGCACAGAAATGGGGTCTCAAGAATATTTCAACGTTACCAGCAATGCTTAAGAGCATATATACATATAAATTTTAAATTAATTTCATGAGCAATTACAAGGAGCTTTGAATAAATAGGGCTGCCAAGAAAAACCTGGGAATTATCAACCGGTAGGCTTAACATCTGTGGTGGTTAAGTTACGAGAGAGGATTCTTAGGGATACACAGGCATATGGAAAGAAAGGGTTTGATTAGGAGTAGTCAGCACGGCTTTGTGTATGGGAGAACATGCCTTACAAATTCTTTCATGAAGTGACCAGGAAGATTAATGAGGGCAGGGCAGTAAACGTGGTCTCAATGGACCTCAGTAAAGCCTTTGAGTTTCACAAGTAGGCAACTCTGGAAGGTTACATGGAATCCAGGGAGAGCTGGCAAATTGGATATACAATTGGCTTGATGGTTGGAAGCAGGGGGCAATGTTGGAAGGACTGGGGACCTGTGACTTGTGGTGTGCCTCAGGAGTCAGTGCTGGGTCCATTGCTGTTTGTTACATAGATCAACGATTTAGATGAGAATGTACAGGCATGATCAGTAAGTTTGCAGATGACACTAAAATAGGTGGTATTGTAGACAGTGAGGAAGGTTATCAAAAATTGCAGCAGGACCTTGAATAGCTGGGGAAGTGGGCCGAGAAATGGCAAATGGAGTTCGATACAGTTACGTGTGAGGTGTTGCATTTCGGAAAGTCAAACCAATGTAGGTCTTTCACGGTGAACAGTAGAACCTCAGGGAGTATCGTGAAACAGAGGGATCTTGGTGTTCAGGTACACGGTTCTCTAAAGGTGGAGTCACAGTTACATAGGGCAGTAAAGAAGGCTATGGCCATGCTGACCTTCATCAGTCAGAACATTGAGTATAGAAGTTGGGTATATATGTTGCAATTGTACAGGAAGTTGGTGAAGCCATACCTGGAGTATTGTGTTCAGTTTTAGTTGCCTTGCTTTAGGAAAGATGTTATTAAACTGGAGAGAGTGCAGAAGAGGTTTACAAGGATGTTGCCAGGACTCAAGGTAGTGAGTTATTGGGAGAGGCTGGATAGGCTAGGATTTTTTTCTTTGGAGCGCCGGGAGACGGAGGGGGGATCTTATTGAAGTGTATAAGATCATGAGAGGCATGGATGGGGTGCACTCAGTCTTTCTCCCAGGGTTTGGGAATCAAGAACTAGAGGGCATAGGTTTAAGTTAAGAGGCAAAAGAATTAATGGGAACCTGCGGAGCAACCTTTTTACACCGAGGGTGATACTTTTGTGGAATGAGCTGCTGGAGGAAGTGGTTGAGGCAGGGGCATTGACAACATTTAAAAGGCATTTGGACAGATACATGGATAGGAAAAGTAGAGAGGGATATGGGCCAAATGCAGGCTAATGGGTTAGCTTAGGTGGACATTTTGGTTGGCATGGAGCAGTTTGGGCCGAAGGGCCTGTCTCCATGCCGAAGATTCCAAGATTCTATTACAGATGTTTGGAAGAATCTGCGAAGCAGAGCAGCAGAGACAGAAACAAACATGGGCAGCACGGTAGCACAAGTGGATAGCACTGTGGCTTCACAGCGCCAGGGTCCCAGGTTCGAATCCCCACTGGGTCACTTCCTGTGCGGAATTTGCACATTCTCCCAGTGTCTGCGTGGGTTTTCTCCGGGTGCTCCGGTTTCCTCCCACAGTCCAAATACATGCAGGTTAGGTGGATTGGCCATGATTAATTGCCCTTAGTGACCAAAAAGGTTAGATGGGGTTATTGGGTTACGGGGATAGGGTGGAAGTTAAGGCTTAAGTGGGTTGTTGCAGACATGATGGGCCGAATGGCCTCCTTCTGCGCTGTATTTTCTATGTTCTAAAACATTTGAAATGTAATTGAGTACTATGTCAAGAAAGCTACAGCATGAGCTGGGTGAGCTTTAATGGGTTGAATGGCCTTTTTTCTCCTTGACCCAATGCTTTTATTCCAAGTACTACCAAGACCTAGGCTCATATACATTCATTCCTAGAGATTATGGAATGTTTCGGGGAAAATAGTGTTTTTACGTTGAGTGGTGATGTGGCAGCAGTGGAACTAAGGATTTCTATTCCCATAGTTGATGGTCCACAATTTATACATTTGGCTTTGGCAAGCCATATTTGGAAACTAATTGCCTGAGGGATAAGCTGATCATTAAAGTTAATTATGTGAGCCACAATGGAGCATGACTGTGCCAAGCCAGATAGCAGTTTGCATTCATTCCTAATCTGCTAGAATTCAATTCAAACTCAAATGTCTACAACGGCAAATAAAAGCTAAATTAGAAAGAAAGAAAAAAGTCAAATTCAGCTGCAATTTGCCAGCATCAATATATTTTTACAGCATTCAAAACTTTCATTCAGGTTTAAAATCAAAACTCCCACCAACACAAAAGTTGGAAATAAATATCTTGCAGTTATTATATTGCACCTTTCACAACCCAAAGTACTTGACATCCAATGAAATACTTCTGAAGTGATACTGTTATAAAATATGAAATGTGGTCAGCAATTTGCACAAACCAAGGTCCCACAAATGACAATAAGGTAAATGACAAGATATTCTGCTTTAGTGAGATTGGTTTGAGGATAAAAGTCAAGAAAGATCCCACAGAGAACTTCCTCACTCGTCAAGTAGCATCAACTGTATCATTAAAGTCCACCCATATAGGAAGACAGACCTGAATTTAGTGCATCATCCAAAACACAACACAAATGGTCGTGTCACATTCCCTCAGGACTGTAATGAAATATTGGTTTCAATTATCTGTTAAATTGGGGTTTGAACTCACAACGTCTGACGGAGATGCAAGGATGAGCCAGGGCTTGACAGTCTCGTGGAATTTTCCAAAACTGACTTAATGGTGGCAAACAGTCAGCAACTGCCAACTTGGCCACCTTTTACCCAGGTTATGGTATCCAGCTTCAACTTTTCAGCACAAGTAGAGTTTCACCCCCACAACCAAAAGATGTGCAGATGGATTGGCCACACTAAATTGCTCCTGAATTGGAAAATAAAATAATTGGACACACTAAATTTATTTAAAAAAACATTTCAGCACAAGTAGGCTTCTTTACTAAACTTCAATCCTAATTCATAATGTGCAGAATGACCAAATTTCAGGTGGGATAGTTGGCTTCAAAACCCCTAAAACAAGAGGGAGAAAAGAATTAAAAGAATTCCAATATCCACTACAACTGAACATACCAGAAGTACAAACTATGGCCCCTGAATATGCTTCTGCTGTTCACTGGATATGACCCATGAATAAGTTGCACTCTCAGGGCAAGGGGAAGGGGAGAAAAGCAGAAACAATTGGGGTTCAAAGTATCAAAAAACTGCATATTTCTAAATACAAAATGAACCATTCCCCACATCCCTCTCCCACGAACATCCAGAAGAGAACACTGACTGAAGTGGAGAGTTAGGACGATACAGAAGAGGTCTTTATATTACAGTCATTTATTCACTGCTGCTGATTAAACTGTTCTGTACGAAAATCCTATGTTTCACCAACAGAAGTTACTGCTCTGCTGCCAACTGCTGAAAGCTTTGAGTATAAACAAGCAATGAAGCATAATATTCATGTATGCCGTATGACCTTGTCCCTTGTGGCCTTTTATTTTCTCAAAGCCACAATTCAAAATAGTTAACGCACCAACTTTGAGAGTAATATGAAAAAGGAAAGCAGCTCACACTGTTACTTTTGGATTTAAGTTATGTTTGCTGCACAGGAATGCACGAAGGTCAATCAAGGTAAACTGAAGAACGAGCTGTCACAACATTCTCACTGTCTGAACACTCCAAAAAGCAGCTCAAAACTAGAGAAAAAAAAGTGAGAAATGTCAACAGCACTGTTATTTTTAGATCTGCTACTGAGATTTGAATAAGCTGGCATGGTCCAACCCTCATTGGGCATGTTGGCGAGTTACTCCCTTGGACTGCAGCAGCTTTTTGTGCTGGTGGCATCCCCACAATGGTGTGAGGTGGGGAATTTTGAAAGAAGCACATCCACAAGTCAAGGAAGTTGGAAAAGATAGCATTGTCAAGACAATGCCACTCTTGTCTTTGTTGGTGGTCACAGTCCAGAACTGGTTGTGCAATTGAGGGTAACACAGAAAGTATGAGGTGTCATCAGCATATCAGGTACAGCAATTGTCCCCATGACTATGGTTAATTTTGATAAGTGGGCAATGAGTAAATCATGGAAACGGATAATATTTTTGGGCTGAGTCATGACTCTTCAGGCAGAAAGATATCATCCAAAATCAGAAGTGAATCCATGCAACCCGCTGTGAGCAACATCACAAAAGACACATAGTAGTGGTTTATTAATTAGATGGGGTTATTTAATTCAATGCTCGGTCAGTTTTGGTGCAGTCCACAACCAGTGCACATGGTAACTGTTGGTGGTATGTATCGAGGAGCTAGTGACGGAGGCACCATCAGGAGTGAAAAATTGTTCGTAACTGCAAAAGTAATTTCGATCATATATTTTTAAAATTATATTTTTTTGAAAGTATTTTTAATAGAACATAGAACAGTACAGCACAGAACAGGCCCTTCGGCCCTCGATGTTGTGCCGAGCAATGATCACCCTACTTAAACCCACGTAACCCGTATACCCGTAACCCAACAATCCCCCCATTAACCTTACACTACGGGCAATTTAGCATGGCCAATCCACCTAACTCGCACATCTTTGGACTGTGGGAGGAAACCGGAGCACCCGGAGGAAACCCACGCACACACGGGGAGGACGTGCAGACTCCACACAGACAGTGACCCAGCCGGGAATCGAACCTGGGACCCTGGAGCTGTGAAGCATTGATGCTAACCACCATGCTACCGTGAGGCCCCTAATTACCTTTTATTTACCTAATAAAAAACCTTTTATTAAGGTTTTGCAGAATTTTTCATAATAAAACAGTAGAAACAATAATAACAAAACAAACTAGAGTGACTATTAACATAGTGTAAAAAGAGAATATAGAATAATTAAATAGACATTACCCCACGCGACCCTGTCGTCCCACACCATCCCAATGAAGCACTCACCAGCCCCCCCCCCCCCACCCCCCCACTACAGATTGCTGCTGCTGACATTTTAATTTTCCCCGAGATAGTCGACGAACGACTGCCACCTCCGAGAGAACCTAGCGTAGACCCTCTTAAGACAAACTTTATTTTCTCAAGGCTGAGAAACCCAGCCATGTCGTTAACGCAAGTCTCTACACTCAGGAGCTTGGAGTCCCTCCACAATAATAAAATCCGTCTCTGGGCTACTACGGGGGGCAAAGGCCAAGACGTCGGCCTCTTTCGCCCCCTGAACTCCCGGGTCTTCTGATGACACTCCAAAGATCTCGATCTCTGAACTCAGCACCACCCGTGTGTTAAGCACCTTGGACATTGCCCTCGCGAACCCTTGCCAGAACTTTCTACGCTCCGGCCATGCCCAAAACATGTGGACATGGTTTGCAGGGCTGCCCTTGCACCTCATACAACTGTCTTCTACCCCCAAAAACTTGCTCATTCTCGCTGCCTTAATGTGTGCCCGGTGGACCACCTTAAATTGAATAAGACTGAGCCTGGCACATGATGAGCAGGAATTAACCCTGCCCAGGACCTCTGCCCACAAACCCGCTTCCAACTCCTCACCCGCCTCCTGTAGTTCCTGGTAGATATCCGACACCTTCCCCTCCCCCACCCAGGTGCTGGAGACCACCCTGTCCTGTATCCTCAGTGGCGGCAGCGTCGGAAAGGCCACTACCTGTTTTTTCAGGAAGGCTCATACTTGAAGGTATTTAAAGGCTTTTCCTGGCGGCCGATTAAGTTCTAGCGCCTTCAAACTGGGAAAGCTTCCGTCTATGAACAGATCTCCCATCCTTCTGATGCCTGCCCTCTGCCAGCTCTGGAACCCACCATCCATCCTACCCGGGACAAACCTGTGGTTGTTGCATATCGGGGTCCAGACCCAACCCTCCTTCCACCTTCTTGTACCTCCTCCACTGTCCCCAGATCCTCAGTGTCGCCACCACCACCGGACTTGTGGAGTAACGGGTCAGCGAGAACGGCAAAGGAGCCGTTATCAAAGCTCCCAGACTAGTACCTTTACATGACGCCGCCTCCAGCTGCTCCCACGCACACGCATCCGCCCCACCCCATCCCTAATAATAGCTATATTGGCCGCCCAGTAGTAGTTGCTAAAGTTTGGCAGCGCCAAACCCCCCACCCCCAACAGCGATCTCCTTACTCGCAGGGTCTTATTCGCCCACACGAAGCCCGTAATGATCCTACTCACCCGCTTAAAAAAGGCCTCAGGGATGAAGATGGGGAGGCACTGAAAGACAAACAAAAATCTGGGGAGGACAGTCATTTTCACGGTCTGCACCCTCCCTGCCAGTGACAGCGGGAGCATGTCCCACCTTTTAAAGTCCCCTTCCATTTGCTCCACCAACCGGGTCAGGTTGAGCCTGTGCAGGGCATCCCATTTCCTGGCCACATGTATACCCAGGTAACGAAAACTTTTCTCTACCATCCTGAGCGGCAGCTCTTTCAGTCTCTCCTCCTATCCCTTGGCCTGGATCACAAACAACTCGCTCTTTCCCATGTTCAGTTTGTACCCTGAAAAACTACCAAGATTCCTCAGGATCTGCAGAATCTCCCCCATCCCCTCCACAGGGCCAGAAATGTACAGGAGCAAATCATCCGCGTATAGCGAGACATGATGTTCCACCTTCCCCCCCGCCCCAGTCCCCGCCAGTTCCTCGGGGCTCTCAGCGCCATAGCTAGTGGTTCTATAGCTAGGGCAAATAGTAACGGGGAGAGGGGACACCCCTGCCTCGTTCCCCGGTGAAGCTCGAAGTACCCCGACCTCAGCCGGTTTGTACATACACTTGCTGCAGGCGCCTGGTATAGCAATTTCACGCAGCCAATAAAGCCCCACTAAAGCCGAACCTCCCCAGCATTTCCCACAGGTACTCCCACTCCACCCGGTCAAAGGCTTTCTCTGCGTCCATCGCTGTTACCACCTCCGCCTCCCATCCCTCTGAGGGCATCATAATAATATTCAAAAGTCTCCGGACATTGGTATTGAGTTCTCTGCCTTTAACAAACCCAGTCTGGTCTTCCTCCATCACCCCTGGGACGCAAGCCTCAATTCTTGTGGCCAGAATCTTAGCTAGCAATTTGGCATCCACGTTTAAAAGCGAGTAAGTAGTAATACGAAGCAAAAATAAACAGAAGACACTAACATTGCCCCGTGAGGCAAGACTCCAACTTCCTGAAAAATCGCACCACGTACAGGGCCCCCTCCCCGCTCCGTATCTCAACTTTGCCGAAAACACTGCACCCTCCAGTCACCATCGCAGCTCTTACACGCACCCAACATTGTATACAATCTTGTATTAGAAACAGTACCGTGTTACCCAGCCCCACCACCGCATTACATCAAAGCTTAACTGTCCTTTAATTCGAGTCCAGCTTTTCTTGTTTGATGAATGACCACGCCTTGTCCGCGTCTCAAAATAGTGATGCCGTTCCTTGTACGTGACCCGTAGCCTCGCTGGGTGTAGCATCCCATATTTCACCGCCTTGCTGAAGAGGATCGCCTTCACCCGGTTGAATCCAGCACGCCTTTTGGCCAGCTCTGCACCCAGGTCCTGGTAGATGCGTATCACGCTGTTCTCTCACCTGCTGCTCCGGTTTTTTTTGCCCACCGCAAGACAAGTTCCTTGTCCGAGAAGCGATGAAATCTCACCATCATGGCCCTCGGCGTTTCATTCGCCTTGGGCTTCCTTGCGAGGGCTCGGTGCATCCCGTCCAGCTCCAGGGGTCGAGGGAATACCCCCGTCCCTATCAGCGTCTCCAGCATCTTGGACACAAATGTTCCCACATCCGACCCCTCCACACCTTCGGGACGGCCCACAATTCTCAAATTCTGTCTCCTGGACCTGTTTTCTCGGTCCTCCAGCCTCTCCTGCCACTTCTTGTGGAGGTCATCCTGCGCCTCCACCTTAAGGGCCAATACGACCAACTCGTCCTCATGGTCGGATAGCTTTTTCTCCATCTCCTTAATCGCTTTCCCTTGTGTTGCCTGAGTTGCGATCATTTGGTCTACTGATGCGTTCATTGAGGCCAGCATGTCCTTTTTAAGATCAGCACAGCAGCCCCTAAGGAACTCCTGTTGCTTCTGTACCCACTGCGCCCATGCACCCTTGTCTATACCGGCCGCCATGCCGTGCCTCGGCACATGCTCCGCACGCTTCTGTCTGTTGGGAATTAAAAGCTTCACCCAGCCACTCCTGGTCCAGCTATCCCTACAACAGAGTTGGAATCCTTTTGGCAGTGTTCACTTCACCAGTCTGCCCCAAAAAAGTCTGTGAAAACTCCTGAAAAAGGACCGGGAGTCCGTTCCAGATGGGAGCTGCCGAATGTGCGACCTACTCCTCCATGGCCGCCACCGGAAGTCTCGTCACCGCTTCTTCAATGGCCTTGGCAAGATCTTTTCACAGTTGTTCCCTCTGCTGCTGGAATTCAGCTTTAATAAAGGCCCTCAAGTCAGCTTGAAGCCTTTAAGCTCGCCCTTCCCCCGCCTGCATGCTTGGAAGAGGCTTTTGTCTTTGCTGCAGCTCCAGCCAAATCTTTCACTCTTTCTGCCGAGTCTGGTAACCAAGAGACATACCATTCCTGGGGGAAAGTACTCGTCCAACATTCACCTACATCTTTTCATCAAAATTCCACCCCGTATTGATTAAAAAAAAGAGCTCTTTTCTGTAACCTTGGGCAGAAGCTGCCTTGTGTGTGATCACTTACTCCATGGTCCACACCGGAAGTCCTTTAAAATGATATTTAAAGGGCAGCACGCGTGGCTCAGTGGTTAGCACTGCTGCCTCATGACACAGAGGTTTGATCCCGACTCTAGGTCACTGTCCATGTGGAGTTCACACATTCTGACTGTCTGCTTGGTTCTCATCCCCACAACCCAAAATGTGCAGGGCAGGAGGATTGGCCATGCTAAATTGTCCCTTAATTGGAAAAATATTCAAAAATAATCTCTGTATCACTCTTCCGCATTTCCAGCAACCAAAATTGTTAAAAAGTCTGCAGAGGGCAGCACGGTGGCGCAGTGGGTTTCGCCCCCACAACCCAAAGATGTGCAGGGTGGGTGAATTGGCCATGCTAAAATTGCCCCTTAAAGAAAAAGTCTGCAGACAGTCTGAAATATTTGGATTTCAAGAAAAATGTTTAGCACCAAAAAAACAAACAAATTGGAGAGGGGAGACAAATAAAACCAATACTGTATGCAATGAAAGGAGGAAAGCAGAGGAAGAAAAGGGAGATGAGTAATGGAATGAGATTACAATCACTATAAATAACTGCAAACTATTTACATTGCAAAACTTACAGTAATTCAGCACTTGGCTGGAGCTTTACTTGCAATCGCCAATGAGCATCTGTTTCCCAAAATGCGGCTCAACTCTCTGAAGAATTGTGACATGTGAAGAACACGCAGAGGCATTACATTTTGACCATTGAAAGTTAGTCTTAGTAAAGGATAAAGAACAGAGAAATGTGTTCCAAATCAACCTGCAGAGCTGGACAGGGCTCCTGTACAAATCAGACCATTTAACAAATGGGGTAAGCATATTCAAATGGTGATTTTCTTTCCACACAGAATTGACAATTTTTGGCAAGACAGTTCAAAATTTGTAACACGGTATAACATTCACACTAAATGAAAATCCAACACTATTCAGCAACAGTGAAACAAAGGTTCCTCAGTTAATGAGAGCAAACTATAACCAAAGACTGAATATTTCAACACTTGACAAGACGTGGAGCTTTTCCACCATGCCCAAAGCACTGCAAGCCACATCAAGTACTGTGAAGTGGTGTTATAACTAAATCATTCTTTCTAATTGAGCTTGTCTTAAGAACATAGAGAACATAGAAAAATACAGCACAGAATAGGCATTTCGGCCCACAATGTTGTGCCAAACTTTTGTCCTAGATTAAGAACAAATTAATCTACACCCCATCATTCTACCGTAATCCATGTACCTATCCAATAGCCGCTTGAAGGTCCCTAATGTTTCCGACTCAACTACTTCCACAGGCAGTGCATTCCATGCCCCCACTACTCTCTGGATAAAGAACCTACCTCTGACATCTTCCCCCCCCCCCCCCCCCCCCCCCCTATATCTTCCACCATTCACCTTAAATTTATGTACCCTTGTGATGGTTTGTTCCATCCGGGGGAAAAGTCTCTCACTGTCTACTCTATCTATTCCCCTGATCACCTTATAAACCTCTATCAAGTCGCCCCTCATCCTTCTCCGTTCTAATGAGAAAAGGCCTAGCACCCTCACCCTTTCCTCGTAAGACCTACTCTCCATTCAGGCAACATCCTGGTAAATCTCCTTTGCACCTTTTCCAAAGCTTCCACATCCTTCCTAAAATGAGGCGACCAGAACTGCATGAGGCGACAAGGGCAGCACGGTAGCATAGTGATTAGCACAAATGTTTCACAGCTCCAGGGTCCCAGGTTCGATTCCCGGCTTGGTTCACTGTTTGTGTGGAGTCTGCACGTTCTCCCCGTGTGTGCGTGGGTTTCCTCCGGGTGCTCCGGTTTCCTCCCACAGTCCAAAGATGTGCAGGTTAGGTGGATTGGCCATGCTAAATTGCCCTTAGGGTCCAAATTGCCCTTAGTGTTAGGTGGGGTTACTGGGTTATGGGGATAGGGTGGAGGTATGGGCTTGGGTAGGGTGCTCTTTCTAAGTGCCGGTGCAGAGTCGATGGGCTGAATGGCCTCCTTCTGCACTGTAAATTCTATAATTCTATGATAATGTGGCCTTACCAAAGTTTTGTACAGCTGCATCATCACCTCACGGCTCTTAAATTCAATCCCTCTGCTAATGAACGCTAGCACACCATAGGCCTTCTTCACAGCTCTATCCACTTGAGTGACAACTTTCAAAGATCTATGAACATAGACCCCAAGATCTTTCGGCTCCCCCACATTGCCAAGAACCCGACCGTTAACCCTGTATTCCGCATTCATATTTGTCCTTCCAAAATGGACAACCTCACACATTTCAGGGTTAAACACCATCTGCCACTTCTCAGCCCAGCTCTGCATCCTATCTATGTCTCTGCAGCCGACCACAGCCCTTCTCACTATCCACAACTCCACCAATCTTCGTATCGCCTGCAAATTTACTGACCCACCCTTCAACTCCCTCATCCAAGTCATTAATGAAAATCACAAACAGCAGAGGACCCAAAACTGATCCCTGCGGTATGCCACTGGTAATTGGGCTCCAGGCTGAATATTTGCCATCCACCACCACTCTCTGACTTCTATCAGTTAGCCAGTTCATTATCCAACTGGCCAAATTTCCCACTATCCCATGCCTCATTACTTTCTGCATAAGCCTACCATGGGGAACCTTATCAAATGCCTTACTAAAATCCATGTACACTACATCCACTGCTTTACCTTCATCCACATGCTTGGTCACCTCCTCAAAGAAGTCAATAAGACTTGTGAGGCAAGACCTACCCCTCACAAATCCATGCTGACTATCCCTAATCAAGCAGTGTCTTTCCAGATGCTCAGAAATCCTATCCCTCAGGACCCTTACCATTACTTTGCCTACCTCCGAAGTAAGACTAACTGGCCTGTAATTCCCAGGGTTATCCCTATTCCCTTTTTTGAACATGGTCTTCTTCCAGTTATAGAAACAACCACCAGCATTAGCACTGCACATTGGACACAACAGTCAGTATCGCCTTTGCATCAGAGAAAACATTTCTATGGAAGTCTAATGTGGAGAGTGTTGGGCTGCTGGGGCTGGAGGGAAGAGACAGAGGTTGTGCAAAGTGGTGGGTGGGACGGAGAAGAGATAATGGGAAATAAGAATTATTGAAACTAAATACACAGCTAAATTTATCATGCTCTTCAGTAACAAAGAGCATCTGGTGGTATGACCTTTCGAGTAGAATCTGCTCAAATGTTCTATCAATACATGTGGCTGGTACTGATGCTGCCTCGGAGTGGAATGCACTGCACATGGTCAGATTCCCGAATCCAAATTCAGCTAACAGTCACTGCTCTAGGTAAAAGTGCTCAGTTGTAATCTAGGATCTTTGAAAACTCTCGATTTCTTCAACGAACAAAATATTAACTAAATGTGGTGCAAAGTAAAAGTTCTGAAGGCTGGATGGGGAAAGGGAGAACATGCACCCTTGCTTTCTTTTTGTAAAATTTGAATTAGAGAACTGATTTTTCACAGGTTTCAAGAGTTATGTAACATCTGTCAGAACAAGCCCAAACATTCAGGGAGGTGAAAACTAATTTTGGCTTCTCTGATACTATTAATGACATCATGCTGTATGCATAGTTAATGATTTAGTTGTCTAATATTTATCCTTTTTTTCCTTACTCCTTCTCCCTCCAAGCAAATACTTTGGCCCAAGTAGGGCTGATTTGTTAGCTGGACAAATTTTCAATCTAAATGTATTCGACTCACTAATGGCATTTGACCCATTTATTTAAAAATAACATTTTGTTCACTGCTTTCTAAGTCATGTAACATTGGTTAACATGCAGCTCTAAAGCCCCATCAATAGCATTCTATGCGTGACTGCAAGGAGATTTAGGTGTGGTTACATCTCTGCCAATTTTATCTCTATTCTACCTTGTTTGATCCAGCACAAGGTGGCCAAAATAAGAAAGTGCAAAGATCCTCTGGTGCAGAGAATTCAAACATAGCTCAGCACACACGTGTATCTAGATTTTCTGTCACATTAATATTTCCGTTTCTCCAAATATTCTCCTCCCCTTTCCTGTAGACATGAATTCCTTCAGGGGACATGTCCAGGACAGCAACTAACTTAAAGAGTTAGAATCTTGCAATTCTAACATCAGTCACACTTCTGACATTGGGAAAATACACCATATTCATACCCTCCCCATTCTTGTAGTTTTCCCGCTATCTTTCCTGAAAGGCAAAAATCAGGAAAATTTTTGGAGTACAGTAATTTATGTTGGAATTCAGTTTCATGGACAGCTATTACATATTTATTTCTATTTGGCTAGATGCAGAAGCTGTGGAAAGGGTTTTTAATGAATACTTTGTTTCCGTGTTTACAAAGGAAATGGATGATGCAGATATAGTAGTCCAGGAGGAACACAGATATTAGATGGGACAATCATAAAGAGAGAGGAAGTACTCAAAGGGTCAGAATCCTTGAAAATTGATAAGTCGCCAGGGCCAGATGGATTGTTTCCAAGGTGGTCAGGGAAGAGATAGCAGATGCTCAGAGGATGATTTTCCAATCCTCACTAGATACAGGGGAGGTATTGGGGCAGCACGGTGGTGCAGTGGATAGCACTGCTGCCTCACAGCGCCGAGGTTCCAGGTTCGATCCCGTCTCTGGGTCACTGTCCATGTGGAGTTTGCACATTCTCCCTGTGTTTGCATGGGTTTTGCCCCCACAACCCAAAGATGTACAGGCTAGGTGGATTGGCGACGCTTAATTGGGTACTCTTAACTTTATATTTTTTTTTTAAATAAAAAATTTTTTAAAGGCACTGGAGAAAATGTCAAACAATATAGGCTAATTAGTCTGACATCAGTGGTGGGAAAATTAGTGGAATCAATCCTGAGAGATAAGATTGTCACATAGAAAGGCAAAGACTAGACAGAGATAGTCAGTATGGATTTGGTAAAGGACAGTCTTGTCTCACAAATATGATTGGATTATTTGAGGAAGTCACAAGAAGGGTTGATGAAAGTGGTTCAGTGGATATTGTGTGCATGGATTTTAGCAAGGCACTTGACAAGGTCCCACATGACAAATTGATCACAAAAGTAGATGCCCATGCATTACAGGGCAATGTAGCAAACTAGATAAAAAGTTGGCTTAATAACAGAAACAAAGGGTGATGGTCAATGGCTCCCCTTGCAGATGGTAAATTGTTTGAAGTGGTGTTCCATCGGGCTCTGTGTTGGGACCCTTACTGTTTTGTGTTGTATATTAACGATTTGGACATGAACACGGAGGACACGATTGGGACATTTCCAAACGACACAAAGATTGGCCAAATAGTGGACAGTGTAGAGGATAGCTAAAATCTCCAAAATAATACAGATGGGTTGGTGGAGTGGACGATAAAGTGGCAGATGGAATTTAACTCAGAAGTGTGAGGTCATGCATTTAGGGAGGTCAAACAGTTATAGGGAGTACACAATAAATGGGAATATACTAAAAGGGACAGATGAGGTGAGAGATCTTGGCGGAAAATTACATAGGTCTCTAAAGGCAGCAGAACAAGTAGTCGCGGTTGTAAAGAAAGCATATGGAGTACTCTCCTTCATTGGCAGAGGCATAGAATATAAAAGAAAGAATATTATGTTGCAATTGTATAAAACACTGTGAAACCACAACTGGAGTAAGGTGTGCAGTTCTGGTCACCATATTACAGAAAGTTCGTAATTGCTCTGGAGAGAGTGCAGAGGAGATTTACAAGAATGTTGCCAGGGCTAGAAAAGTGTAACTACGAGGAGAGATTGGAGAGGTAAGGGTTATTTTCGTTGGAACAAAGAACTTTGGGTAACTTAATTGAGGTGTACAAAATAATGAGGGAAAGCAATAGAGGGGGCAGGATAAAATGGTTTCCCTTGGTGGAAAATTCTAGAACCAGAAAACACCGATTCAAGATAAAAGTGTCAGAAGGTGCAGAGGGGAACATGAGGAGGAGATTTTTTTCACAGAGGGTAGTGGGAGTCTGGAATTCTTTGCCTGATTTGGTAGTGGAGGCAAAAACCCTAAACTTTTTCGAAAAGTACCTGGATCTGGGCAGTATGGTAATAGAACATAGAACATACAGTGCAGAAGAAGGCCATTCGGCCCATCGAGTCTGCACCGACCAACTTAAGCCCTCACTTCCATCCTATCCCCATAACCCAATAACGCCTCCTAACCTTTTTGGACACTAAGGGCAATTTAGCGTGGCCAATCCACCTAACCTGCACGTCTTTGGACTGTGGGAGGAAACCGGAACACCCGGAGGAAACCCACGCAGACACGGGGCGAACGTGCAGACTCCACACAGACAATGACCCAGCGGGGATTCAAACCTGGGACCCTGGCGCTGTGAAGCCACAATGCTAGCCACTGTTCTACCGGGTGGCGCAGTGGATAGCTCTGCTGCCTCACGACGCCAAGGTCCCAGGTTCGATCCCGGCTCTGGGTCACTTTCCATGTGGAGTTTGCACATTCTTCCCGTGTTTGCGTGGGTTTCGCCCCCACAACCCAAAGATGTGTAGGGTAGGATTGGCCATGCTAAATTGCCCTTTAATTGGAAATAATGAATTCGGTACTCTAAAGAGGAAAAAATAAATAAAAAGTACCTGGATCTACACCTTTAAGTGCTGTAAGCTACAGAGGTATGGATCGGATGCAGGAAGACAGGATCAGAAAGAGCACCTGAATGTTCTCGGGCTGGTATGGAAAAGATGGGCCAAATTGCCTCCTTCTGTGCTGTAACATTTCTATGATACCATTGGTATCCTATACTAACACCATGGGCTGGAGGTCGGTCCCAAAGTTAAATGCATTTTTACACATTTTTATTTAATGTAAAGTACCCAATTCATTTTTTTCCCCCAATTAAGGGGCAATTTAGAGTGGCTAATCCACCTACCCTGCACATCTTTGGTTGTGGGGATTAGACCCATGGAGAACATAGAACAGTACAGCACAGAACAGGCCCTTCGGCCCTCCATGTTGTGCCAAGCATTGTCCAAAACCAAGATCAAGCTATCTCACTCCTTGTCATTCTGGTGTGCTCCATGTGCCTATCCAATAACCGCTTGAAAGTTCCTAAAGTGTCCGACTCCACGATCACAGCAGGCAGTCCATTCCACACCCTAACCACTCTCTGAGTAAAGAACCTACCTTGGACATCCCTCCTTGAATCTCCCACTTTGAACCTTATAGTTATGCCCCCTTGTAACAGTTACATCCACCCGAGGAAATAGTCTCTGAACGTCCACTCTATCTATCCCCCCCATCATCTTATAAACCTCTGCTAAATCGCCTCTCATCCTCGTCCGCTCCAAAGTGAAAAGCCCTAGCTCCCTCAACCTTTCCTCATAAGACCTATCCTGCAAACCAGGCAGCAAATCTCCTTTGCACCCTTTCCAATGCTTCCACATCCTTCCTATAGTGAGGTGACCAGAACTGCACACAATACTCCAAATGTGGTCTCACCAGGGTCATGTATAGTTGCAGCATAACCCCGCGGCTCTAAAACTCAAGCCGCCTGTTAATAAATGCGAACACACTATAGGCCTTCTTCATGGCTCTATCCACTTGAGTGGCAACCTTCAGAGATCTGTGGGCATGAACCCCAAGATCTCTCTGCTCCTCCACATTCCTCAGAACCCTGCCGTTGACTCTGTAATCCGCATTCAAATTTTTTTCTACCAAAATGAATCACCTCGCACTTATCAGTGTTAAACTCCATCTGCCATTTTTCGGCCCAGCTCTGCATCCTATCAATGTCTCTTTGCAGCCTACAACAGCCCTCCACCTCATCCACTACTCCACCAATCTTAATAGAACATACAATGCAGAAGGAGGCCATTTGGCCCATCGAGTTTCCACCGACCCACTTAAGACCCTCACCTCCATCCCATCCCCACAACCCAACATCCCCTCCCAACCCCTTTGGCTTCTAAGGCCAATTTATCATGGCCAATCCACCTAACCTGCACGTCTTTGGGCTGTGGGTGGAAACCGGAGTACCCGGAGGAAACCCACGCAGACACGGGGAGAACAGACAGTGACCCAGCGGGGAATCGAACCTGGGACCCCGGCGCTGTGAAGCCACAGTGCTATCCACTTGTGCCGCCATGGTGTCATCTCGTAATCTTGGTGTCATCAGCAAATTTACTGACCCACCCTCCAGCCCCCTCCTCCAAGTCATTGATAAAAATCACAAATAGCAGAGGACCCAGCACTGATCCCTGTCGTACACCGCTGGTAACTGGTCTCCAATCTAAAAATATTCCATCCACCACCACTCTCTGTCTTCTATGTGAAAGCCAGTTACTTATCCAATTTGCCAAATTTCCCTCTATCCCACACCTCCTTACTTTCTTCATGAGCCAACCATGGGGAACCTTATCAAACACCTTACTAAAATCCATGTATACGACATCAACTGCTCTACCTTCAGCTACACACTTGTACCTCCTCAAAGAATTTAATCAAATTTGTGAGACAAGACTTACCCTTCACGAATCCGTGTTGACTATCCCGGATTAAGCTGCATCTTTCCAAATGGTCATAAATCCTATCCTTCAGGACATTTTCCATTAACATACCGACCACCGAAGTAAGACTAACTGGCCTATAATTACCAGGGTCATTCCTATTCCCTTTCTTCAACATTCGCCACTCTCCAGTCCTCCGGCACTATCCCCGTGGACAGTGAGGACCCAAAGATCAAAGCCAAAGGCTCTGCAATCTCATTCCTTGCCTCCCAAAGAATCCTTGGATATATCCCATCTGGCCCAGGGGACTTGTCGACCCCCAGGTTTTTCAAAATTCTAATACATCCTTCCTCAGAACATCTACCTCCTCCAGCCGACCCGCCTGTATCACACACTCATTCTCAAAAACATGGCCCCTCTCCTTGGTGAACACTGAAGAAAAGTATTCATTCAACGCCTCTCCTATTTCTTCCGACTCCATGCAGAAGTTCCTACTACCGTCTTTGATGGGGCCCTACCTTCACCCTGGTCATTCTTTTATTTCTCACATAAGAGTAAAAAGCCTTGGGGTTTTCCTTGATCCGACCCGCCAAGGACTTCTCATGCCTCCTCCTAGCTCTCCTAAGCCCTTTTTTTTACTCATTCCTTGCTACCTTGTAACCCTCAAGCGACCCAACTGAATCTTGTTTTCTCATCCTTACATACGCTTCCTTTTGCCTCTTGACAAGACATTCAACCTCTTTTGTGAACCATGGTTCCCTCACATGGCCATTTCCTCCCTGCCTGACAGGGACAAACCTATCAAGGACATGCAGAATTTGTTCCTTGAACAAGCTCCAGTTTTCATTTTTGCCTTTCCCTGACAGTTTCTGTTCCCATCTTATGCTCCCTAATTCTTGCCTAATCGCATCATAATTACCCCTCCCCAATTATAAACCTTGCCCTGCCGAATGGCCCTATCCCTATCCATTGCAATAGTGAAAGACACCAAATTGTGGTCACTATCTCCAAAGTGCTCTCCCACAAACAAATCTAACACTTGGCCCGGTTCATTACCCAGTACCAAATCCAATGTGGCACCCCCGCTTGCTGGCCTATCCACATATTGTGTCAGGAAACCCTCCTGCACACACTGTACAAAAACTGCCCCATCTGAACAGTTTGACCTATAGAGGTTCCAATCAGTATTTGGATAGTTAAAGTCACCCATGACAACTACCCAGAGACCTCCACACCTATCCATAATCTGTTTTGCAATTTCTTCCTCCACATCTCTATTACTGTTTGGGGGCCTATAGAAAACTCCTAAACATTTGACCGCTCCTTTCCTATTTCTAACCTCGGCCTATATTACCTCAGTAGGCAGATCCCCTTCGAACTGCCTTTCTGCAGCCGTTAAACTATCCTTGATTAACAATGCTTCTCCTCCACCTCTTTTACCACCTTCCCTACTCTTACTGGAACATCTATACCCTGGAACTTCCAACAACTATTCCTGTCCCTGTTCTAACCATGTCTCCATAATGGCCACAACATCGTAGTCCCAAGTACCAATCCATGCTCCAAGTTCAGCTACCTTATTCCGGGTGCTCCTTGCATTGAAGTAGACACACTTCAACCCACCTTTCTGTCTGCCGGTACACTCCTGCGACCTTGATACCCTCCTCAGTACCTCACTACTCTCAACACTGGCTTCTGGACTACAGTTCGTTTTCCCAGCCCACCGACAAATTAGTTTAAACCCCCCCCCCCCCCAAAGAGCCATAGCAAATATCCTTCCCAAGATATCGGTGCCCCTCTGGTTCAGGTGAAAACCGTCCTGTCTGTACAGGCCCCACCTTCCCCAGAATGTGCTCCAATTATCCACGTACCTGAAACCCTCCCTCCTACACCATCCCTGCAGCCACGTGTTTATCTGCACTCTCTCCCTGTTCCTCACCTCACTAGCACGTGGCACCGGCAACAAACCAGAGATGACAACATGGTTTGTCCTGGCTCTCAGCTTCCACCCCAGCTCCCTAAATTCCTGTTTTAAATCCCTGTCCCTTCTCTTACCTATGTCATTGGTACCGATGTGTACCACGACTTGTGACTGTTCCCCCTCCCCCTTAAGGATTCTGAAAACACGCTCCTAGACGTCACGGAGCCTGGCACCCGGGAGGCAACATACCATCCGTGATTCTCTTTCGCTGCCACAGAACCGTCTATCTGTCCCTCTAACTATCGAGTCCCCAATAACTATTGCTCTCCTTCCTTTCTGAGCCACAGGGACGGACTCAGTGTTGGAGATTCGTTCACCGTGGCTTACCCCTGGTAGATCGTCCCCCTCAACAGTATCCAAAACGGTATATTTGTTACTGAGGGGAACGACCACACAGGATCCCTGCACTGACTGCGTCCTCCCAGCCCCTCTCACCATCACCCATCTATCTTGATTCTTTGGAGTAACTACATTCCTGAAGCTACTATCTATGAACACCTCTGCCTCCCGAATGATCCAAAGTTCATCCAGCTCCAGTTCCCTAATGCGGTTTCTGAGGAGCTGGAGATGGGTGCCCTTCCCACAGGTGGAATCAGCAGGGACACTGACGGCGTCCCTCACCTCAAATATTCTGCAGGAGGAACATTGCACTGCCTTCCCTGCCATCCCCTGTAAATAAAAAAAAAAGAAAAAGAAAGAAAGAGCTTACCTGTTATTCATTCTACCCCTTAGGTTAAAGGAGGTGGAAGGGTGGGGGACACTACAAGTGTAGTGTCTAGGGTTTAGGGACTGCCCAACTTAAATACAGGTGAAATAAAACACTTAACCAGCAACCACTGCGCCCCACACAAGAACAGCAATCAGCTGTTATGGGCCTGCGCAAACCATTTAAATCTTTACTACTTGCCCAGCAGTCACTCTGTCCTCACTCCGACCGGATTCAGCTGGAAACTTCCAACAGTAAGTTTTTTTTAAGTTTACTCCCCTTCTCAGCAAGCACTCACTCAGCAACCACTGCGCCCTGCACGATAACACCTCAGGGAAAAGAAAAACTACTTACCAGTCACCAGCCAATCACTTACCTGCAGGCTGTGACATCACAGTTCAACTTCTTTCTACCTCTACCTGCTCTCGAGTCTCCCTCTTTATCTTTACTCGGCTGGGATCCTTACAGTGATTGTTTTTTTTTTTGGTTAGAGGAGGAGGGAGGGAGGGAAACACTGAAGAAGTGTTTGGGGTTTAACTGTCACTTGACAACAGCTCCTCCACAAACCACCTTCAAGATACGGTGACCGCAATGCACTGATGCAAATTTTTCCCGCAACAGCCAATCAGCAGCTCCACTCTACTACCCTCTGCTGGACGCTCGCCTTCACTTGAACACGGAGGGTGTCTTGCTCAGGTACACGTTCTGCATACAGTGACCGCAATGCACTAATGCAGATTTTCCCCGCAATAGCCAATCAGCAGCTCCGCTCTACTGCCCTCTGCTGGACGCTCGCCTTCACTTGAACACGGAGGGTGTCTTGCTCAGGTTCACGTTCTGGATGCAGTGACCGCAATGCACTGATGCAAATTTTCCCCCCGCAACAGCCAATCAGTAGCTCCGCCCTCTGCTGGATAGACGGGAAGAATGTGTAAACTCCATATGGATAGTGACCCTGGTCTGGGATCGAACCTGGGTCCTCGGTGCTGTGAGACAGCAGTGCTAACCACTGCACCACCATGCCACCCTATTTTTGCATATCTAGATTCTTGTTTGGCACCACTGCTGCAGCATCAGATTTTAGGATTTAAACAGACTTTCTCTTCCACATTTCAATAATTTAAAGTATTTTTAATATTTTGAACAAGGTTACTTTTAATTCAGTCTTTTTTCTCCTTTTTCCTCAAAGTTTTGTAGAGTTTGTTACTTTGTTAGGTAAATGATTCACCTAATTTGCTTTTGCCATGAATAACTCAATTCATTTTTACAATCTTACAAATTTGGGCATGTAACACTGTCTCATGTTAAAACTGCAACACATTCAGCCAATGATAAAAATCAATCTCCTGCATTCACGATTGCATGAGATCATCCTATAAATGTACACAACGTCAATCTTATTCTCAGTTTTTATTCCCAAAAACTGGCTTCTGCAAGTCTCTACCATTTCAAAGTTGGAGTTTTAAACATTGGAAACCCAAAATATTTCACTTTTGATTCTCAAGATCCACATCCAGAGTTCTTTATAAGTCTCAACGGTTTCTTTCCTATTTCGCAATAAGAAAATCCATCATTTGAATAGGGCTAGCTCCTGGGCAGGTGGGGGAACACAAGCATAATTCAACTTTTTGGAGCCCTCCAGAAGCAACGTGCAACATGAGATATGCAATACAAAACAATCCTGTTACACAACTTTGCAAACAATGCAAGCTTTGCAATCACGATTGCTTTTAAAAGTCAAACCAATAACTAGAAAAGATAACAAAACACTTTGTGTTGCTCTGTCAGTTTGTTAAAGATTTTTATTTAAACAGGGAGGAGTGATTGGTAGGAGACTGGTGCTTGCATGAAATAGCTGAGTATTTATACTGCAAAATTCAAATATGCACTCAGTGATAGAACAGCTGTCCCAGTGAAACGGAGTATATTTTATTGCAATTATTTCTCCTTCACTCTGCTCACAAAAGTCGCTGTTCACATTTCATTTATTACTAATAGAAGTTTTCCCAATGGTTGGAGAAGATCAACAAGGCCCAACAATTTCTCACCTGTCAAGAGAGAGAGGCTGGTTGTCTCAATCTATTCTGATGTTGCCATAAATACCAACTCGAAAGCATAAATAGGACAAAAATCAACATACCCAATTAATGCCAACACACTTGCATGCCCATTTATAGCGACAAACAAGCCAAACAAACACACGATTGATTATCCTGAGAAAAATAAACAGATACTCCCGAGATACAGGAGAACAATTTGTATGTGATATATATATATATATATATATAAATAGCAACGGTTTTCGGGACAGGAAATAGCAAGTCTTTGTCTGCAGACCGAAGGACGAAAAGAAAAGATTTTGGATCACAGCCTAAAATCATGTGGGCGGTATGCTGCATTTATATACAAGGCAAATTGAGTATTTGAGCATCAGGGCAGGTTTGATTTAGGAGTCAGAAGTCATGCTGGCTTTCTGCAAATCGAGAGAGGTCAGTTTTGAAAAAGATGGGATGTTTTGGCCACCCTTTGTCAAAAAAGATAGAATTCATCACAAAGAATTGAGAATAGTAACCGGTTCAAAAGTTTCACGCATGGTTAGAAAATAGCGTGCATACTCATTTAAGAGCGAGCTTTCTTTTCAAAAAGAAAGCTGCAACAAATATTAACATGACTTAATATTTTGATGGGAGCTGAATGTGCATTAAGATATGAATTAATAAAGGCTAGTTATAGGGGTAGTGTGCTGATGCTGTGAGGATGGGGAGTCCATGATAGAATAATCAGACTCCTTGAATGAGTGAGCTTGACGAGCCAATGGGTTTTTCTTGTTCCAGACTTTGTATTCTCAAAATCCAGATCCCATTTGGAACTAGCAAAGTCACAAAAATTAAAATCAGCTAATATCACATTTTGGAGAATTCACTAATGTCATTAGAAAATGTAATTTGGACTTCCGGTTGCGGCTATGACTAGCTAAGCCGCACATTTGGAAGCTCCTGCAACAAAGGTGTTTTTGGGCCAATTGGAGGGCCCCAACGGCGCTGAAAAAACGAATCCCGGTGGGGGAAGGTCCCCTGAGGAGAACTAGACCGATTTTATGGTCGGTACCCGGAGTGGAGCGGCAAGAAAAACGGCAGCAGCTCCCCAAAAAAAGCGGGGGAAGAAAATCAAAATGGCGGCCGGCGGTGCACCGGAGGAGTGGAAGAAATGGGCGGAGGAGCAGCAGGCCGCTCTCCTCCGTTTTTTCACGGAGATGAAAGTGGAACTCTTAGAGTCCATGAACGCGACGGCCACCAGGTTGGTGGGAGCCCAGGCGATCCAAGAGGCGTCGATTAAAGATCTGCAGCAGGAGATGGCCGCGAGGGAGGAGGAGGCACAAGTCATCGGGGCAAAGGTGGAGGTGCACGAGGCACTCCACATGAAGTGGCAGAGCCGCTTCGAGGAGCTGGACACTCGGATGAGGAGGAAAAATTTGAGGATCCTGGGCCTGGAAGAAGGCCTGGAGGGGTCGGATCTCCCGGGATATGTGGCGGAGATGTTGAGCTCCCTGAT
Organism: Scyliorhinus canicula; assembly: GCF_902713615.1. NCBI lineage: Eukaryota > Metazoa > Chordata > Chondrichthyes > Carcharhiniformes > Scyliorhinidae > Scyliorhinus > Scyliorhinus canicula. The sequence goes on along the minus strand of NC_052157.1, from coordinate 99,372,748 downwards.
GGGGGAAGGGGCCGGTCCGGCGCCCCTGGAATTGGAAGAGGCATACCGGGTCATGGCCAGGAGGCCTAGGGCAAACGAGCCCCCGAGGGCGGTGCTGGTGCGGTTCCAGCGGCTAAGTGATCGAGAGAAAGTCCTGAGGTGGGCTAAAAGGGAGAAAAGCAGCAAGTGGCAGAACTCGACGGTAAGGGTGTACCAGGACTGGAGTGCGGAGGTGGCAAAGCGGCGGGCCCGGTACAACCGGACAAAGGCGGTGCTACACGCGAAAAAGATCAAATTTGGAATGTTGCAACCGGCGCGCTTGTGGGTCACCTACAAGGACCAACATCATTATTTCGAGTCCCCAGAGGAGGCCTGGACCTTTGTACAAGAAGAAAAGTTGGACACGAACTAAAACCTGGGAGCACCGGCGGTCGTAGCCGCCGGGGGACTCTTGATTGTGCAAGTGGCCCTTTTCTTTTTCAGGCCAGGTCGGAACTGGGTAACAGTTTCGTGGAGTGTTTGGGGTGTTTTTTCTCGAACGGTTGACTTTTCTGAATATTTTGAAGGTTTCGAGTTGTTGGGTGTTTCTGTATATTTGTACTGTTGAAATCTCTATTGTGGGTCGTTGGCTTCTTATGGGGTGTTTTTTCCCGTTTCCAATTTCCCTTAGTTATTTACCCCTCTTACCCTTTTTCTTTGGGTGCTTGGGGGGGTTTTTTGTTCTTTTTTTTCTTTTCGGGTTATGGTTATCTGCGGTTATTTATACTGTTTGATGGAGGGTGATGGTTGGGCACACTGTTAGTTGATAGTTAGTTAATTATTTTGTTATTTAAGTATGTAGTTAAGTATTTATGTATTTAGTTGCCATTGGGTATTTGTATTTATATCGTTAAGTTGGGGAGACGGGACGGGGGGGAGCGGGTTGATTATGCGGGTCTTTCTCGGGGGTTTTAAGGGGATCTTTCACGGGCGCAGATGGGGTGAACCGGGAGGAGTCGGAATGTGGCAGGAGCAGCCGGGTCAGCGGAGACCAGCTGACTCTCGGGAGTACGATGTGGGGTACATCGCGGCTAGGAGGGGTCCTAGCCAGGGGGGGGGGGGGGGGGGGGGGGAAGGGGGGGGGGGACTGGGGGGGGACACCGGGTTGCTGCTAGAAAGACCAGGGACGAGAAGGGGAGAGCCGGGGGGGGGGGGGGGGGGGGGGGGGGCCATCGCTATGGGAAGCGGGTCAGAAAAGAAGGGATGACCCGGGGCGAGCAAGGGACGAGCACGGAGTAGGGACGGGTCGCTCTGCGACCCGATTGATCACGTGGAACGTAAGGGGGCTGAATGGGCCGGTCAAAAGATCAAGGGTCTTCTCACACCTGAAGGGACTGAAGGCTGATGTAGCAATGCTGCAGGAGACTCATTTGAGGGTAGCAGATCAGGTCCGCCTGAGAAGGGGGTGGGTGGGACAGGTGTTCCACTCAGGCTTGGATATCAAGAACCGGGGGGTGGCGATTTTGGTGGGAAAGAGAGTGTCGTTTGTGGCGGCAGAGGTGGTGGCAGACAAGGAGGGCAGGTACGTGGTGGTGAGGGGTAGGCTGCAGGGAGAGAGTGTGGTACTGGTAAATGTGTATGCCCCGAACTGGGACGACGCGGGTTTTATGAGGCGCCTGCTGGGCCTCATCCCGGGACTGGAGGCAGGGGGCCTGATCATGGGAGGGGACTTTAATACGGTGTTAGACCCTGGGCTGGATAGATCGAGTTCCAGGACGAATAGGAGGCCGGCAGCGGCAGAGGTGTTAAGGGGGTTCATGGAGCAGATGGGAGGGGTAGACCCATGGAGATTTGGTAGGCCTAGGGCGAGGGAGTATTCTTTTTCTCCCACGTCCACAGAGTGTACTCTAGGATCGATTTTTTCGTATTGAACAGGGGGCTGATACCGAGAGTGCAGGACACGGAGTACTCGGCCATTGCGATATCGGACCATGCACCACATTGGGTGGACGTGGACATGGGGGAGGCGCGGGACCAACTCCCGTTGTGGCGCCTGGATGTAGGGCTGTTGGCGGACGAAGAGGTGTGCAGAAGGGTGAGAACGGGCATTGAGAACTATCTGGGTACGAATGACACAGGTGAGGTGCAGGTGGGGACGGTCTGGGAGGCCTTGAAAGCAGTGATTAGAGGAGAGCTGATCTCCATAAGGGCACACAGAGAGAGGAAGGAGAGGCAGGAAAGGGAGAGGCTGGTGGGGGAGCTCCTAGAAGTAGATAGGAAATATGCGGCGGCGCCAGAGGAGGGGCTATTAAGGGAGCGGCGTAGCTTGCAGGCCAGGTTCGACCTACTGACCACTAGGAAGGCGGAAATGCAGTGGAGAAGGGCGCAGGGTGCGGCGTATGAGTACGGGGAAAAGGCGAGCAGGATGCTGGCACACCAGCTTCGTAAGCGAGATGCAGCCAGAGAGATTGGGGGAGTGAGAGAGAGGGGTGGGGATGTAGTGCAGAAGGGGCAAGAGGTGAATAGGGTCTTTAGGGACTTCTATAGGGAATTGTATAGGTCTGAACCGCCGAAGAGGAGAGGGGGAATGAAGAACTTTCTCGACAAATTGGGGTTCCCAAAGGTACAGGAGGAGCTGGTGGAAGGGTTGGGGGCGCCGATAGAGCTGCAGGAGCTAATTAAAGGGATAGGCCAGATGCAGGCGGGGAAGGCGCCGGGGCCGGATGGGTTCCCGGTGGAGTTTTACAGGAAATTTGTGGACTTGGTGGGTCCAGTGCTGGTGCGAGCCTTCAATGAGGCGCGCGAGGGGGGGGTTCTGCCTCCAACAATGTCGCAGGCCCTGATCTCCTTGATTTTGAAGCGGGACAAGGACCCGGTCCAGTGCGGGTCCTACAGGCCTATCTCCCTCTTAAATGTAGATGCCAAGCTGTTAGCAAAGGTCCTGGCAACCAGGATAGAGGACTGTGTGCCAGGGGTAGTCCATGAAGACCAGACGGGGTTCGTGAAGGGACGCCAACTTAACACAAATGTCCGGAGATTGTTAAATGTGATTATGATGCCAGCAGTGGAAGGGGAGGCGGAGATAGTGGTAGCGCTGGACGCGGAGAAGGCATTTGACAGGGTGGAGTGGGAATACTTGTGGGAGACGTTGGAAAGGTTTGGGTTTGGGGAGGGATTTATCAAGTGGGTAAAACTGCTCTATTCAGCTCCGATGGCAAGTGTGGTAACAAACGGGAGGAGGTCAGAATATTTTGGGCTCCATCGAGGTACTAGGCAGGGATGTCCCCTATCTCCCTTACTCTTTGCATTAGCGATTGAGCCGTTGGCGATGGCACTGAGGGGTTCAGGGGGGTGGAGAGGACTGACAAGGGGAGGGGAGGAACATCGGGTCTCGCTCTATGCGGATGATTTGTTGTTGTATGTGGCAGACCCGGAGGGGGGAATGCCGGAGGTAATGGGGATACTAGCGGAGTTCGGGGACTTTTCGGGATATAAATTAAATCTGGGGAAAAGTGAGGTCTTTGTAATACACCCGGGAGACCAAGGGGAGGGAATTGGGAGGCTCCCCTTCAAAAGAGCAGTTAAAAGTTTTAGGTATTTGGGGGTGCAGGTGGCAAAGAACTGGGGGACCCTACACAAGTTGAACTTTTCCAGACTGGTGGAGCAGATGGAGGGGGAGTTTAAGAGGTGGGACATGGTGCCGCTGTCGCTGGCAGGGAGGGTGCAGTCAGTTAAAATGACGGTCCTCCCGAGGTTCTTGTTTTTGTTCCAGTGTCTGCCCATCTTCCTCCCCAGGGCCTTTTTCAAGAAGGTAACGAGTAGTATCATGGGGTATGTGTGGGCACATGGCACCCCGAGAGTTAGAAGGGTCTTTTTGGAGCGGAGTAGGGATAGTGGAGGGCTGGCGTTACCCAACCTTTCAGGATATTACTGGGCGGCAAATACATCGATGGTACGAAAGTGGATGATGGAAGGGGAGGGGGCAGCCTGGAAGCGCATGGAGAGGGCGTCCTGCGGCAACATAAGCTTAGGGGCACTGGTAACGGCACCATGGCCGCTCCCTCCCACGAGGTATACCACGAGCCCGGTGGTGGCGGCCACCCTCAAGATCTGGGGGCAGTGGAGGCGACACAGGGGGGAAGTGGGAGGTCTGATAGGGGCACCACTAAGAGGGAACCACAGATTTGCGCCGGGAAACACAGGAGGGGGATTCCAGAGCTGGCAGAGGGCGGGTATTAGACAACTGAGGGACTTGTTTATAGAGGGGAGGTTTGCGAGCCTGGGAGAGCTGGAGGAGAAATTTGGGCTCCCCCCGGGGAACACGTTCAGGTACCTCCAAGTGAAGGCATTTGCCAGACGACAGGTAGCGGAGTTCCCCGCGCTCCCCGACAGGGGGGTGAGTGATAGGGTGCTATCAGGGGTCTGGGTCGGGGAGGGGAAGATCTCGGACATCTATAAGATTATGCAGGAGGTGGAGGAGGTACCAGTAGAGGAGCTGAAAGATAAGTGGGAGTTAGAGCTGGGGGAACAGATAGAGGACGGGACATGGGCAGACGCCCTGGAGAGGGTCAACTCGTCGTCGTCATGTGCGAGACTAAGTCTCATTCAATTTAAGGTACTGCATAGAGCCCACATGACGGGGACAAGGATGAGTCGGTTTTTCGGGGGTGAAGACAGGTGTATTAGATGTTCGGGAAGCCCTGCGAATCATGCACATATGTTTTGGGCATGTCCGGCACTGGAGGAGTTCTGGAAGGGGGTGGCAGGGACGGTGTCGAGAGTGGTGGGGTCCAGGGTCAAGCCAGGATGGGGACTTGCGATCTTCGGGGTTGGGGTGGAACCGGGGGTACAGGAGGCGAGGGAGGCTGGAATATTAGCCTTTGCGTCCTTGGTGGCTCGGAGGAGGATCCTGATTCAGTGGAGGGACGAAAGGCCTCCGAGTGTTAACACCTGGTTAAACGACATGGCAAACTTCATCCAATTGGAAAGGATCAAATTCGCCCTGAGAGGGTCGGTGCAGGGGTTTCCAGGCGATGGCAACCCTTCCTAGACCTCTTGGATCAGAGATAGAAACTGAGGCCATGACAGCAGCAACCCGGGAGGGGAGGGGAGGGCGGGAGGGGGGGAGGGGGGGGGGGAGGGGGGACAACGACGAAGGAAGTACGGTAGCGGCGGTGGCACGGGCAAGGCCTGCCGAGGACGCTGCTAGAAATGATAAGTTGGTCTGACTGTCGGTTCGCCGGCGGGGGGGGGGGGGGGGTGGGGGGACGCGCGGGTAGGGGGGGGGGGGGGGGATTTTTTTTCTTTTTTTTTTTAAGTAGGGGGGTTTGACTTTGTTTTGTTATAATTTAAATGTAAATGTAGGGGGGGTTAAATGTTTGTATTTTGAAAAATTCAATAAAAATTATTTAAAAAAAAAAAAAAAGAAAATGTAATTTGTGATCTCACTTTCATCAATACAACTTGCCAATGTAGTAAAGTAGCCTGACTGGCCCAGCTCCCTCAGTATTGAAAGTTAAATGGTCACATGACAACCTACAATTTCTCTTACCAGCCATTACAATTTGGGGAATTGAAAGACAATGTTCTATTGAAATGTGCATACGTTAGTTAGTGTGTACTATGAATGCACATATAATTGTGTGGTCAGCAGTATACACATTTAACAAAAAAAAAATCATGTTTTTATTACCCAGATTTAACTAGTGAAACACCACAATGCCAGTAAGTGCTTGTTGTATAAGAGCTTCAACTGCAAAGGACTTGGCAATCAGAATGAAAGCCAACAGTCGTGATGTATTTTGCCCCAGCACTCTTCCCCTCCTCTTCGAGAGCATCTGTTTGGCCACCTGCCGGTAAAACAATGTGCAGAACCACTTTCTCCCCAATAAATATTACATTAGATTAACCACTAATAGAGTTCTTGAACATTGATGGCCTTAATAGCATTGTCATCCAGAAAAAATGCTCGGAACTCTCTCAGAAAGGCAAAAAAAATTATCTGCAACCACTTTTGAAAAAAAAAGCTCTCATCTTCAGACAGTCCAGCAATTTTGGAAACTTCCTCTCGTACAACAGGACACACTTCTCGCAATTACTGCATTGCTACAAACTTTGCCGGGTGCTTTTTATTTTTGTACTGCAAATTTAGAGTTAGATCCAGGTCTGCCTCTGTCTGGAGCAAAGCAGTGAGATCCACTGTATTTTCTATGTTCTCCTCCAGAACTACTACAGTAATGTAAATGCACTCCCAGGTGACTATGTAACTCAAATTTGTGCAATTTAAACATAAATTATATCGGAAATAACCATCTTCTGGCAGCAGAGTTTACATAACTAGCTTCTCTGTGAATAAAGGTAATAATTTCCACTGACTAGAGCATGACACTATGGCCCAAATATCTCAACTTATTGCATCCATCCCACATCAGGAGCATCATGTTTGTCATGCAACTCTGCAGGCTATCCACAATACCATGTGGCTTTGCACCAAATCCACATTTCAGAAGCTATGCTCACCAACATATTTCAAAAGATAGTAGAATCTTTCCATTCTATGTTGCACAAAAGAAGATCACACATATTTTCTTACATAATTAAATTCTGTTTGCTCAAACACCTACCACGTTTCACCAATGGTAACTCATGTAGCCCTACTAGATTTCTGATTGCTCAAGGCAAACTAACCCATTTAGGAATAACCCACGGCATGATCTAAAACCCTTGGCCACTAATTTACTACAGGATGCCTTCAACTGAAATATCTGCAACTGTTCTCGGCAGCTTGATCTGGCAACAAGCTGTACATTAATTACTCCAAATGTCTGTGCATTTCAGGCATTGCATTCAATCCAAAAATAACCCAACGTATTTCGACAAAATATGCTTATAGCAATATACCAACATAAAGGATATCCACGGTAATGTAGTAGAAGTCTTTTTCAGAAATTGTGGGAAGAGATCATAAGATATAGGATCAGAATTAGGTCACTCAGCCCATCGAGTCTGCTCAGCCATTCAAGCATGACTGATATGTTCCTCATCCCCATTCTCCCCCCTTCTCCTCTTATTGATCAAGAAATCCTCTTATTAGTCAGAAACACCAGATTGTGCTTGGAAACGAGCATACTTCTATCAATCCAGTCCAGTTCCTACTGATTGGCACTTTTGGATAAAGCTTTAATTAGGCAATGAACAAAAACATTTTAACACCAATAATACATTTAATTAAGCCCTTCCATTTCATGTTGTAGGATATTTTTTTGGTCTAGTTCCCAACTTGTCTCAAAGCAATTTTAAAAATTTCATGGAGGATGTGGACATTGCTGGCAAAGTCAGCGTTTTTTATGATCCATCCCCAATATAGACAAAAGAGACGCCAATTCAATACAGTCACCATTGGATAATATATTTTGAAACTCAACAGTTCAGAACAATTCAGCCTGGCACTTTTACTCAACTGCCTCAAATCCTTATTTAACAAATTTTATCACAAGAGGCAAATACCAGGATCTGCCACGGTAAAATCATTTAAAAGCCCCATGCGAGAGATATGACTATTGGACATTCTTAATTCTCCCTCCGTGTACCTGAACAGGCGCCGGAGTGTAGCAACTAGGGGATTTTCACAGTAACTTCATTGCAGCGTTAATGTAAGTCTACTTGTGACACTAATAAAGATTATTTTTGTTGTTTTAGTATCCAGTTTAGCCAATGATTAAATAGAGCAAATAGTTTTTAATGTAAATTATAGGGTTTTCTATTGTTTCGACAAAACGTAAAAATCTGCAAATGTCAAAGCTTCGATATGGTTTGCAAACTACAAAAGAACATGCAACTTAATGTCCACCAAAGTAATGTCAACATTTCAACAGGCAATCAAAGAACAAAGAAATGTACAGCACTGGAACAGGCCCTTCGGCTCTCCATGCTGCCCGTCCAAACTAAAATCTTCGACAGTTCCGGGGTCCGTATCCCTCTATTGCCACCATATTCATGTATTTGTCAAGATGCCCCTTAAACGTCACTATCGTCCCTGCTTCCATCATCTCCTCCTGCAGCGAGTTCCAGGCACCCACTACCTTCTGTAAAAAAAACTTGCCTCATCCCTCTCCTCTAAACCTTGCTCCTTAAACCTATGCCCCCTAGTAATTGAAGGGGCTTTTCAGTACAGCATGGACCCATATCACACATTTTGCTCTTTTATTGCTTTAGCCTTTTCTCCTGCTTTCAGCATTATGAAGCTACCTTCCTTTGCAGCAAGGGACTATCATCAGAACAATGAAACAGTAACAGGCATTAATCAGAACCTGAACATTCAGCAGGTTAATAATCTGATATAAATAACCCTGCCATTTATAACCAGATTTATTTCCAGTCAAAAAAAAGAAAATAAAAGTTGGGTGCCCTTTGAAAGCCCACTCAATGTCACAGAACGCAAATTATGGCTTGGCTTCTCCAACAGCTTCATTTGGATGATACAAGTGTGAAATAGGATAACATGTTCTGTGATGCCTTCACTCATGGGCCTGAGAGTTTATTCAGGGAGTAGCTGTGCCATGCAGACAAGGAAACATTCAGCTTCAGTCCCCAGGTTGTGCTGCTCAGGCAGAGCTACAGAGCATAGCCTGTGGGTTAGGGAACAGATCACCCTGATCTTCCTGCTGCAGAGTGCGACACATTTCAAGAAACACACTCCTTTAGATGATGAGCAAGGATGGTACAAGACTTAGATGTTTATAGAAAATAGAAAAATACGGCCCACAATGTTGTGCCTAACTTTTGTCCTAGATTAAGAACAAATTAATCTACACCCCATCATTCTACTGTAATCCATATACCCATCCAATAGACACTTGAAGGTCCCTAATGTTTCCGACTCAACTACTTCCACAGGTAGTGCATTCCATGCCCCCTCTACTTTCTGGTGCTTGGTCACCTCCTCAAAGTATTCAGTAAGACTGGTGAGGCAAGACCTACCCCTCACAAATCCGTGCTGACTATCCCTAATCAAGCAGTGTCTTTCCAGATGCTCAGAAATCCTATCCCTCAGTACCCTTTCCATTACTTGGCCTACCACCGAAGTAACTGGCCTGTAATTCCCAGGGTTATCCCTATTCCCTTTTTTGAACAGCGGCACGACATTCGCCACTCTCCAATTCCTCGGTACCACCCCTGTTGACAGTGAGGACGAAAAGATCATTGCCAACGGCTCTGCAATTTCATCTCTTGCTTCCCATAGAATCCTTGGATATATCCCGTCAGGCCCCCTAATAAATTCTGCGATTGTTTTTTTAATAAAGTTACTTTCTCTGTAAATTGACATTAGTGTTAAGTAGGAATGTGATGCTGCTATTGTTTATTTTGTACTGTACTAAAAGTTATTTGGTTATTAGATAGCAGCATGAGTGCAGTTTAGTTAAGGACAGTTAGAGGTTCCCCTTTTTGTGTAAAGAAATTGAAATATATGATTGAATGTTATAGTGCCCCCTTAGAAGTTTTAGAGATATGTGTTGTATTAGGGAAAAGTTAGGTAAATGTTTCGACCCATAGGACAGAGAAGGATAGAACCCGTCCTCGATTGAGGGGACCCGGCATATCAGAGAACAGGAGAAGATTCAGTAGTGTGACCCTTCACACTTCGCGTGGAGGATCAACGAAATCAGCGCCCGCGACATCCCCCCATCCCACGCTTCATTAAGTGTCCGCACCAGCAAGGGGCCCACTAGGTCCACAAACTTTTTATAAAATTCCACCGGGAACCCATCTGGCCCCGGCGCCTTCCCTGACTGCATCTGCCTGATCCCCTTAACTAGCTCCTCCAGCTCAATCGGCGCCCCCAACACCTTCACCTGCTCCTCCTGCACCTTCGGGAAAGAAAGCCCGTCGAGGAACCTCTCCATTCCCCTCCTCTCCACCGTTGGCTCCTACCGGTACAGTTCCCCATAAAAGTCCTTGAAGACCTCATTCACCTCTACCCCCTTCCGCACCACATTCCCACTCTCGTCTCTCACTCCAGCAATTTCCTTAGCCGCATCCCGCTTGCAGAGCTGATGAGCCAGCATCCTACTCGCCTTTTCACCATGTTCGTACACTGCCCCTTGTGCCTTCCTCCACTGTGCCTCCGCCTTTCTAGTGGTCAGCAAATCGAACTTAGCCTGTAGGCTGCGCCTCTCCCCAACAGTCCCTCCTCTGGTGCCTCTGCGTACCTCCTGTCTACCTCCAGCATCTTTCCCACCAGTCTATCCCTCTCACTCCTCTCCCTGTGTGCCCGGATGGATATCAGCTCCCCACGATTCACTGCCTTCAGGGCTTCCCAGACCATCCCCACCTGGACCTCCCCCGTATCATTCACCTCGAGGTACCCCTCAATACTTGCCCGGACCCTCCTACACACCTCCTCCTCCGCCAACAACCCCACATCCAACCGCCACAACGGGCACTGGTCCCGCACCTCCCCCATCTCCTCGTTCGTTTTGTTGACATTGAGGGAGAGATTATTGTCGTTGCACCAGTTCACCAGATTCTGTGTCTCATCCCTGTACTCTGTCTCGTCATTGTTTGAGATCGACCCACTATGGTGATGTCATCAGCAAATTTGAAAATTGAGTTGGAGGGGAATTTGGCCACACAGTCATAGGTGTATAAGGAGTATAGTAGGGGGCGGAGGACACAGCTTTGTGGGGCACCGGTGTTGAGGATGATCATGGAGGAAGTGTTGTTGCCCATCCTTACTGATTGTGGCCTGTGGGTTGGGGTGTTCATGATCCAGTCGCAGTGGGAGGAGCTGAGGCCCAAGCCACGGAGTTTGGAGATGAGTTTCGTAGGAATAATGGTGTTGAAGGTTGAGCTGTAGTCAATAAATAGGAGTCTGACAGAGGTGTTTTTTAAATCTAGGTGTTCCAGGGTTGAGTGCAGGGCAAGGGAGATGGAGTCTGCTGTGGACTTTGTTTCCCCTTGTTGGACATTCTAGAACGCGAGGCCATAGTTTTAGGCTAAGGAGTGGCAGATTTTAAACAGAAATGAGGAGGAATTACTTCACTCGAAGGGTCTGAATCTGTGGAATTATCTACCCCATAGTGCAGTGCAACACAAAACAAATTTAAGGAAGAGAAAGATAGATTTTTAATTTGTAGCTGGATGAAGGGTTATGGGGAGCAGGCAGGAAGGTGGTGATGAAACAGAGATCGTATTGAATGGCAGAGCAGGCTCAAGGGGCTGAATTGCTGACTTCTGCTCCCAGTTCTTTTGTTTCAGCTCAGGCAACATCTGTGGAGAATCAGAGCTAATATTTGAGGTCAATGACCTTTCATTGAAAACTGATGAAAGGTCACTGATCTGAAATATGACCTATATTAATTATCTCTGCACAGATGGTGTTTGACCTGTTGGGTGTTTCCAGCATTTTCTGCTGTTAAGTTGTATACCTACTTTCTTTGGAATGCAATGCCACCACACTCCTCTCTCCCTCTCTCTTTCTCCCTACCTCCCTGCCCCTCCCCAAAACTGTTCCCACCTCTCACTCTCTGCCCTACAGGCACTGATACCTGCTGGGTTATGATTTCATGAACACTCGGAGTCTTTTCTGGTACCTTTCCTAAGTGTTCATTCTCGATATAATAATCCAGTCTATCCAGCCAGTCAGGTGGATTCTGTCTCTTTTGACACTTTCATACATCTCACTTTTCAGCATGGACTACCGGATCTGGTGTTGGGACATTTGCTGATTTTCCTTGCTTTGACTGAGGCCAAAGGTTATGCTGCAATTCCTGCTGTGGCTGAAATATGTACACAGGGTCTATGTGGTGCATTTATCTCCTAAATAATCAAGGCAGATTCTAGTAAAATGTTTAAATGATGTTAATAGTTATGATGCACCTAAAGAAACGATAAAAGGAATATAATGTTGACATTAAGTGATTACAGTACATTCGAAATCTATCTTTTCTCTAGAAGCAGCTGCATTTGAGCCTCTTTGTTACAGTTATTGCATAGTGCTGAACCTCAAATAAATTTCTCCCATGGCTTTTGCACAGAAGGTGATACGGTGTGCCTGGCAGAAAGCTCATGTCATTCTGATTGTTTTATTTATAATAGGCTGATTGGACTCCTCTTCTGTTAGCTGGTGGGGTGGGGTTGGGGGGGGGGGGGGGGGGAAGTGGGGAGGGTGCGTGGAGGGAGGTGGGGGGGGGGGGAAGGGTGTGTGTGAAATGTCTTTCTTGAAGAAACATTGTCAGGACTCGAACCTTGATTTGGCAGATACTGAGGTAGGCATACTTCACAAGGATCCAGTGTAGGTGAAACTGCATAGCTAACAAACATGATTAGATGGCAGAGCTAAAAACGAAATGCACAGGTTCGTCAACATTTGAAATGGTTTTGGACTCAATACATTAACTCAATTTCTCTCTCCACAGATGCTGCCAGACCTGACTTTTTCCAGCGTTTTCTGTTTTTATTTTTGATGCCCAGCATCCGCAGTATTTTGCTTTTATTTGAAATGGCTTGTGTATGTGTGTGAAAAAGAAAAGTGGTAGGATTTGTTGAAGGCTGCCAACGGCAGATGCTTGTATGTGAAATGGAAGACCACATTTACTTTCTATAATGTTGGCTTGATAGTTCATACTTAAAGACGTTAGAATGTGTGTGCGTGTGTGTGTGTGTGGCTGGTGGTAAAGGGATGGAGCAATATTTTTGACGGCATCAATGGTTGGTTTTTAAAATTACTTTATCAGAGTTACAAAGCCAGAGCTCAAGAGTGTGGACAGGGACAAATCCCTAATCCAGCTCCTTGCCTGCTCCAAAAACCAATTCAAATTGAATCCAATTCATGGTCCCCACAAGAGAGACATACCAGATCGAGGCATTACACCTGACCTCACGCTCATCTTAGCCAAAAGGCCGAGAAGCTTTTTTTACCGTGGGAGACCTTCATTCAACTTAGTTGATAAGTCAATATAATCTGTTTAGGCCTGTCTGAAGCAAATTGTTTCACCCAAAAGTTTTCAGCCTTGAATAGGAGGATTCCAAGGAACTTGATTCAAGTTTTATGCTTCTAGTTACTTGAAAGGGTACAGAGGAGATTTACAAGGATGTTGCCTGGTATGGAGGGAAGATCTTACAAGGAAAGGCTGAAGGACTTGAGGCTGTTTTCGTTAGAGAGAAGGTTAAGAGGTGACTTAATTGAGGCATACAAGATGATCAGAGGATTAGATAGGGTGGACAGTGAGAGCCTTTTTCCTCGGATGGTGATGTCCAGCACGAGGGGACATAGCTTTAAATTGAGGGGAGATAGATATAGGACAGATGTCAGAGGTAGGTTCTTTACTCAGAGAGTAGTAAGGGTATGGAATGCCCTGCCTGCAACCGTAGTGGACTCGCCGACACTAAACACATTCAAATGGTCATTGGATAGGCATATGGACGATAAGGGAATAGTGTGGATGGGCTTTAGAGTGGTTTTACAGATCGGCGCAATATCGAGGGCTGAAGGGCCTGTACTGCGTTGTAATGTTCTATGAAGCTCTGATTTTTTGTCTGTTAGTGAGCTTTCTGTTTGGTAAAACCTAATTTTGGCCTAATTGAAGGATAAACAAAATATGTTCTCTCTCTGACCTGTTTTCACTTTTCGGTCTTGCTGTATCACCCACCATTTCACAGTAAATGCTGTATTTATCTTTGTTCAGACAAGTTTGTTCTGGAGTACACCTTTGTCTCTCTTATCCTGCCTGCAACTTAAGCTGTTCAGCTGCACAAATGACATATAAGGAAGTGAGAGAGATCGCAGAAAGAAATGAAGCAATATCTGATTTGATTTGCAAATCTGATTTGCAGAAAAAAATTGAAGCAACAATTGAGTTTGAATTGAGATTGAATTTTAGCCAACTGTCTCCACTGGTAGTAGGTAAATGTTAGTATCCACTGAACATTGAATTCCTGCATCGCGAATGTACATGAAAATGAGCTGCAGCAATTTCTGAAAAAGTGATGGCTGCTGATTATGTAACTAATTTTAAACGGGAGTTGGAGAGGTAACTGAGGATAAGGAACATGCAGGATTATGGACAAAATGCAGAAATATGGGATTAAGTACGACTGCTCTTGTGAAGAGCGAGCACAGGTACAGTACTTGCCCGCATTTGGCTCATATCCCTCTATACCCACGCTGCCCATGTAACTCTAACAGCATTTTGAAGGACAAAATTGTACCTGCCTCTACCACTGCCTCTGGCAGCCTGTTCCAGATGCTTACCACCCTCTGTGTGAAGAAATATTTATTAATAATCATAACCTTTATTATTGTCACAAGTAGGCTTAAATTAATACTGTAATGAAGTTACTGTAAAAATCCCCTAGTCACCACACTCGGGCACCTGTGCGGGTACACAGAAGGAGAATTCTGAATGTCCAATTCATCTGACAAACGCGTCTTTTGGGATTTGCTGAAGGAAACCGGAGCACCTGGAGGAAACCCACACAGACATGGGGAGAACGTGCAGACTCTGCACCGACAGTGACACAAGCCGGGAATCGAATCTGGGACCCTAGCACTATGAAGCGACTGCTAACTACTGTGCTATCATGGCGCCCTATTAGTGGTTTTGAAATAAAGAAATGTAGAATTATAGCAAAGTTCAGTTGAACAGAACTCGAGTCGTTCCATTTTATGTTGACTTGTGGTATATTGACTTGAGATCCAAGGTCTTGTTCATTGTTAGTGAACTGCAAGTGAGTATCTGAATAATTTTGAATTTTGGAAAATCTGACAACTGATGTAGCAATAAATGGAGCGCTAATCTGTATAAATGGTAGTCACGAAAGGAAATTAAATCCAATCAATCAGATTTAGGTGTTGATGTAAATGCTACTAGAGAAAGTAAATCTCTTGTTTTCTGCGTGTTATTTTATGCATCTTTTATCTTTGACAGTTGAGAGTTAGGTTGTCATCGGTACCATTATTCATGTGCATGGATACTTAACTGTGGTTTATGTTGTACAGCTTCGCACCCAACCATGTTGCCACTTGAAAAGGAGTCCAGCCAGTTCATAGAGGGTTAATATCTGAGTGGTTAATACATTTTTTAAAAAGTACATATTTTGATCAACATTCCCTCTATGTTTGGTGATTTATTAAAGTGCGCAGCCCCATTAAATATTTTTGTGTAGTTATGCCATGCAGTAATTTAAAGGGGCCAATATGTGTGGCCTGTGGGTGGACTTTCAGCTTGTTTGTCCAGCTTTGAGGAAACGTTGTTGACTGATATATCGTTTGTGAGTTGGCCTTAATATGGCTGAGCAGGTTATGGGCTCAAGATCACACAATCTAAGGAAACACTGCTTCTGGAGATTCAATCTTCTAGTGAGATGTCATACTTCTGTATAACAGGGTGCAAGTAAATAATTGCATAGCATATTTCAAAGAACAACTGGGGAGTTCTTCTCGTAGACATGGAGAGTCTTTATAAGAACATAAGAACAGAACACAAGAACTAGGAGCAGAAGTAGGCCATCTGGCCCCTCGAGCCTGCTCCGCCATTCAATTAGATCATGGCTGATCTTTTGTGGACTCAGCTCCACTTTCCGGCCCGAACACCATAACCCTTAATCCCTTTATTCTTCAAAAAACTATCTATCTTTACCTTAAAAACATGTAATGAAGGAGCCTCAACTGCTTCACTGGGCAAGGAATTCCATAGATTCACAACCCTTTGGGTGAAGAAGTTCCTCCTAAACTCAGTCCTAAATCTACTTCCCCTTATTTTGAGGCTATGTCCCCTAGTTCTGCTGTCACCCGCCAGTGGAAACAACCTGCCCGCATCTATCCTATCTATTCCCTTCATAATTTTAAATGTTTCTAAAGATCCCCCCTCATCCTTCTAAATTCCAACGAGTGCAGTCCCAGTCTACTCAACCTCTCCTCATAATCCAACCCCTTCAGCTCTGGGATTAACCTAGTGAATCTCCTCTGCACACCCTCCAGCGCCAGTACGTCCTTTCTCAAGTAAGGAGACCAAAACTGAACACAATACTCCAGGTGTGGCCGCACTAACACCTTATACAATTGCAACATAACCTCCCTAGTCTTAAACTCCATCCCTTTAGCAATGAAGGACAAAATTCCATTTGCCTTCTTAATCACCTGTTGCACTTGTAAACCAACCTTCTGTGACTCATGCACTAGCACACCCAAGTCTCTCTGAACAGTGGCATGCTTTAATATTTTATCGTTTAAATAATAATCCCGTTTGCTGTTATTCCTACCAAAATGGATAACCTCACATTTGTCAACATTGTATTCCATCTGCCAGACCCTAGCCCATTCACTTAACCTATCCAAATCCCTCTGCAGACTTCCAGTATTCTCTGCACTTTTCGCTTTACCACTCTCCTTAGTGTCATCTGCAAACTTGGACATATTGCCCTTGGTCCCCAACTCCAAATCATCTATGTAAATTGTGAACAATTGTGGGCCCAACACGGATCCCTGAGGGACACCACTAGCTACTGATTGCCAACCAGAGAAACACCCATTTATCCCAACTCTTTGCTTTCTATTAATTAACCAATCCTCTATCCATGCTACTACTTTACCCTTAATGCCATGCATCTTTATCTTATGCAGCAACCTTTTGTGTGGCACCTTGTCAAAGGCTTTCTGGAAATCCAGATATTTCCCACATCCATCGGCTCCACGTTATCTACTGCACTGGTAATGTCCTCAAAAAATTCCACTAAATTAGTTAGGCATGACCTGCCCTTTACGAACCCATGCTGCATCTGCCCAATGGGACAATTTCTATCCAGATGCCTCACAATTTCTTCCTTGATCATAGATTCCAGCATCTTCCCTACTACCGAAGTTAAGCTCACTGGCCTATAATTTCCTGCTTTCTGCCTACCTCCTTTTTTAAACAGTGGCGTCACGTTTGCTAATTTCCAATCTCCCAGCAATCTTTGCCACTTTATATGCTTTTTCCTTCAATTTGATACTCTCCCTTATTTCCTTAGATATCCACGGTCGATTTTCCCTCTTTCTTCCGTCCTTCCTTTTTGTTGGTATAAACCTTTGCTGAGCACTGTGAAAAATCGCTTGGAAGGTTCTCCACTGTTCCTCAACTGTTCCACCATAAAGTCTTAGCTCCCAGTCTACCTTAGCTAGTTCTTCTCTCATCCCCTTGTAATCTCCTTTGTTTAAACACAAAACACTAGTATTTGATTTTACTTTCTCACCCTCCATCTGTATTTTAAATTCCACCATATTGTGATCGCTCCTTCCGAGAGGATCCCTAACTTTGAGATCATGAATCAATCCTGTCTCATTACACAGGACAAGATCTAGGACCGCTTGTTCCCTCGTAGGTTCCATTACATACTGTTCTAGGAAACTATCGCGGATACATTCTATAATCATTCTATAATTATGACACAGAATGAGACCATTCAATTCAGTCAAATTGGCTCTCTAGAGTAGTCCCATTTCCCTGCTCTATCTAGCCCAGCAAGCTTATTTCCCTCAAGTGCCCATCTAATTTCCTTTTACAATAATTTTATGTCTGCTTCCACCACCCTCATGCCCAGAGTGTTCTGGGGCATTATCACTCAGTGTCAAAAAAAGTTCTTCCCTTTATTCCCCTATATTTCTTGTCCAAAAGCATAAATACGTGTCCCCTAGCCCTCGTGGACCAATACATTAGCTAACACCACCAAAAACCAGATATCAATGTTGCAGTTATTTATGTATAAATAGTGATATTTATTTCATTATTTGTCTGAGGGAGCTTGCCATTCATTGATCATAGATCATAGAATTTACAATGCAGAAGGAGGCCATTTGGTCCATCAAATATGCACAGGCCCATAGAAAGCCCACACCTCCACCCTATCCCTGTAACCCCATCTAACCTTTTTGGACACTAAGGGCAATTTAGCATGGCCAATGCACCTAACCTGCACATCTTTGTACTGTGGGAGGAAACCAGAGTACCCGGAGTAAACCCATGCAGACATGGGGAGAACATAGAACATAGAAAAATACAGCACAGAACAGGTCTTTCGGCCCACAATGTTGTGCCGAACTTTTGTCCTAGATTAAGAACAAATTAATCTACACCCCATCATTCTACCATAATCCATGTACCTATTCAATAGCCGCTTGAAGGTCCCTAATGTTTCCGACTCAACTGCTTCCACAGGCAGTGCATTCCATGTCCCCACTACTCTCTGGGTAAAGAACCTATCTCTGACATCCCCCTAATATCTTCCACCATTCAACTTAAATGTATGTCCCCTTGTAATGGTTTGTTCCACCCCAGGGGGAAAAGTCTCTGACTGTCTACTCTATCTGTTCCTCTGATCATCTTATAAACCTCTATCAAGTCGCCCATCATCCTTCTCCGTTCTAATGAGGAAAGGCCTAGCACCCTCAACCTTTCCTCGTAAGACTTGCTCTCCATTCCAGGCAACATCCTGGTAAATCTCCTTTGCACCTTTTCCAAAGCTTCCACATCCTTCCTAAAATGAGGTGACCAGAACTGCACACAGTACTCCAAATGTGGCCTTCCCAAGGTTTTGTACAGGTTCATCATCACCTCTCGGCTCTCAAATTCAATCCCTCTGCTAATGAACGCTAGCGCACCATCGGCCTTCTTCACAGCTCTATCCACTTGAGTGGTAAATTTCAAAGATCAATGAACATAGGCCCCAAGATCTCTCTGCTCCTCCACATTGCCAAGAACCCTACCATTAACCCTGTATTCCGCATTCATATTTGGCCTTCCAAAATGGACAACCTCACACTTTTCAGGGTTAAACTCATCTGCCACTTCTCAGCCCAGCTCTCCATCCAATCTATGTCTCTTTGCAGCCGACAACAGCACTCCTCACTATCCACAACTCCACCAATCATCGTATTGCCTGCAAATTTACTGACCCACCCTTCAACTCCCTCATCCAAGTCATTAATGAAAATCACAAACAGCAGAGGACCCAGAACTGATCCCTGCGGTACGCCATTTGTAACTGGGCTCCAGGCTGAATATTTGCCATCCACCACCACTCTCTGACTTCTATCGGTTAGCCAGTTCATTACCCAGATAGAACATACAGTGCAGAAGGAGGCCATTCGGCCCATCGGGTGTGCACGGACCAACTTAAGCCCTCACTTCCACCCTATTCCCATAACCCAATAACCCCATCTAACCTTTTTAGTCGCTAAGGGCAATTTATCATGGCCAATCCACCTAACCTGCACGTCTTTGGACTGTGGGAGGAAACCGGAGCACCCGGAGGAAACCCATGCAGACACTGGGAGAACATGCAGACTTCACGCAGACAGTGACCCAAACCGGGAATCAAACCTGTGACCCTGAAGCTGTGAAGCAACTGTGCTAACCACTGTGCTACCGTGGCGTCAAATTCAAAAATTGGCTGCTGTGTTTCCTACACTACAACACTTTGTGGCTACAAAAAAATATTTTCTTGGTGTGTGCAGGATTTTGAGACACCCTGGGTTGTAAAAGGCTGCAAGTTCTGTGTAGTCTGAAAATTGGAGGTGGAACATATTGAAGAGCATTTGAAACTTGGTGGGTGGTCTCTCTTTGGCACTTTGGTTGAAAGTTAGTTATTAAGCAAAGTGCTACGGCATTTAAAACCACAAACCGTTCTTATTTCAGATCTGCTTAGTTAAAGGAGCTGTTGGATTTTCTCTGTACTACTGTTTGATCTCGTACTAATAACACCTTTCCTGAAATATAAATAGCGTCTATATATCAAAGTAAAATCCTGATTAGGTGTACTGATGGCACAGAACTTTGGGCGCCAATGCCATGAGTTACACAATACTGGGCTGTGGTCTTGAATACATAGACCGTTCCCAAATGGAGTTCCTAATCTTGGTCTAGTCCTCTGAAAGAGTGAAGGCTGGACTCTGCCCCGGCCGCAGTAACAAGGAAGAGCAGTAGCTATGCTATTAGGCGCAATCTAGTAGATGCCACATACTTAGATTAGTTAGATTAATTCCTAAATTCATTGCTTGTGTTTAAGTCTGTCTAGTCTTATTGCAGCATCTGTGATAGTGTGATCAACTTCTAAAATGCAATGTGGCATTCGTCCATATATAAAAGGCAAAGTTTTATGAGTTAAAGGGAATTGAATTGGGAAGAAAAAAATCCTTTTAAATTACTGGTGGATTGGTGACAGATGGGTTAGTGTATCACTATATATGAAGTGGAATAACACTGACTGCTGATCACTATTTTCCTTTGCCCTTTTCTGGATATATTCCGTCTTCTGAAGACATGAATTCCTTGCTGGGATACACTATGCCAGCTTCCCTCTAGTATCTCACAAATGGTTAATATTTATGTGTGAACCTGGACTTGGATTATTGGCAGACTGTGCAAGCATTGTTCTCACCTGATCACAAGACATACTAATAATAGGGACTAATGGATAACAGTTGAAAACAAAAGCTCGGACTCTTTTTTTAAAATAAATAAATAAATAAATAAATAAATAAATCTCAACAGCAACAATAACTTTTATATTACACTGTTAAAATAGTGAAAAGTTCTCGGGTGCTTCACAGGAGCATTATGAAACAAAGTATAACTGAGCCATTTAAGGAGACATGTCAGATATCTGATTGCTTGATCAAAGAGTTGGGTCTTAATGGATATCTGAAAGAAAGAAAGTGGGCAGGGAAAGAGGATGTCTCAGAGTTTAGAGCCTAGGACACTGAAGGTGTGTCTATCAATGGTGGAGCAATTAGAATAGGAATGCGCAAGAGTTTAAATGAGATGAAGACAGATATTTTGGAGGGTTGTGGGGCTGAAGGAGATTTTAGAGATAGGGAACGGGCCTTTTCCTATCTCTAAGGTGCTGCTTGACCAAGACGCAAGAGTTTCAGAGCTGGAGTGGCGGCTGGAGACACTGTGGAGCATCCGTGAGTCGGAGAGCATCGTGGCTAGCACATATGGAGAGGTGGTCACACCACAGGCTCAGACTCCGCAGGCAGGCAGGAAGGGAATGGATGACCATCAGACAGAGCAAGAGAGCGAGGCAGGTAGTGCAGGAATCTCCTGTGGCCATTCCCCTGCAGAACAGATATACTACCGCTTTGGATACTGTTGAGGGGAATGGCCTCTCAGGGGAAAACAGCAACAGCCAAACTCGTGGCACCACGGTTGGTTCTGCTGCAGAGGGGAGGGGTGATAAGTGTGACCGTGCAATAGTTATAGGGGATTCAATTGTAAGAGGAATAGACATGCGTTTCTGTGGCCGCAAACGAGACTCCAGGATGGTATGTTGCCTCCCTGGTGCTAGGGTCAAGGATGTCTCGGAGCGGGTACAGGACATTCTGGAGGGGGGAGGGTGGACAGCCAGTAGCCGTGGTACACATCGGTACAAACTACATAGGTTAAAAAAGGGATGCGATCCTAAAAGCAGAATACAGGGAGCTAGGAATGAAGTTAAGAAATTGGACTTCGATGGTAGTGATTTCAGGATTACTACCGGTGACACGTGCTAGTCAGAGTAGAAATGATAGGATATATAGGATAGAACATAGAACACTACAGCGCAGTACAGGCCATTCGACCCTCCATGTTGTGCCGACCTGTGAAACCCATCTAAAGCCCATCTACACAATTCCCTTTTCGTCCATATGTCTATCCAATGACAATTTGAATGCCCTTAGTGTTGGCGAGTCCACTACTGTTGCAGGCAGGGCATTCCACGCCCTTACTACTCTCTGAGTAAAGAACCTACAGGGCAGCACGGTGGCACAGTGGTTAGCATTGCTGCCTCATGGCGAGGTCCCAGGTTCGATCCTGGCTCTGGGTCACTGTCTGTGTGGAGTTTGCACATTCTCCCCGTGTTTGTGTGGGTTTCGCCCCCACAACCCAAAGATGTGCAAGATAGGTGGATTGGCCATGGTAATTTGCCCCTTAATTGGAAAAAATGAATTGGTTACTCTAAATTTATTTAAAAAAAGTAAAGAACCTACCTCTGACATCTGTCCTATATCTATCTCCCCTCAATTTTAAGCTATGTCCCCTCGCTCTAGACATCACCATCCGAGGAAAAAGGCTCTCACTGTCCACCCTCTCTAATCCTCTGATCATCTTGTATGCCTCAATTAGGTCACCTCTTAACCTTCTTCTCTAACGAAAACAGCCGTAAGTCCCTCAGCCTTTCCTCATAAGATCTTCCCTCCATACCAGGCAACATCCTTGTAAATCTCCTCTGTACCCTTTCCAATGCTTCCGCATCCTTCCTATAATGCGGCGGCCAGAACTGCACGCAATACTCCAAATGCGGCTGCACCAGAGTTTTGTACAACTGCAACATGACCTCATGGCTCCACAACTCAATCCCTCTACCAATAAAAGCTAACACACCGTACGCCTTCTTAACAACCCTCTCAACCTGGCAACTTTCAGGGATCTATGTACATGGACACCGAGATCTCTCTGCTCATCCACACTACCAAGAATCTTACCATTAGCACAGTACTCTGTCTTCTTGTTATTCCTTCCAAAATGAATCACCTCACACTTTTCTGCATTAAACTCCATTTGCCACCTGTCAGCCCAGCTCTGCAGCTTATCTATGTCCCTCTGTAACTTGTAACATCCTTCCGCATTGTCCACAACTCCACCGACTTTAGTGTCATCTGCAAATTTACTCACCCATCCTTCTACGCCCTCCTCCAGGTCATTTATAAAAATGCCAAACAGCAGTGGCCTCAAAACAGATCCTTGTAGTACACCACTAGTAACTGGACTCCAGTCTGAACATTTTCCATCAACCACCACCCTTTGTCTTCTTCCAGCTAGCCAATTTCTGATCCAAACTGCTAAATCACCCTGAATCCCATGCCTCCATATTTTCTGCAATAGCCTACCGTGGGGAACCTTATCAGACGCTTTACTGAAATCCATATACACCACATCAACTGCTTTACCCTCATCCACCTGTTTGGTCACCTTCTCAAAGAACTCAATAAGGTTTGTGAGGCACTACCATTCACAAATGTCTCTAATCAAATTATTCCTTTCCAGATGATTATACATCCTATCTCTTATAAACCTTTCCAATACTTTGCCCACAACAGAAGTAAGGCTCACTGGCCTATAGCTACCGGGGTTGTCTCCACTCCCCTTCTTGAACAAGGGGACAATATTTGCTATCCTCCAGTTTCTGTCACTATTACTATGGACAAAGATGACTTAAAGATCAAAGCCAAAGGCTCAGCAATCTCCTCCCTAGCTTCCCAGAGAATCCTAGGATAAATCCCATCCAGCCCAGGGGACTTATCTATTTTAACACTTTGCAGAATTGCTAATACCTCCTCCTTATGAACCTCAAGCCCTTTTAGTCTAGTAGCCTGTATCTCAGTATTCTCCTCGACAACATTGTCTTTTTCCTGTGTGAATACTGATGGAAAATATTCATTCAGCACCTCTCCTATCTCCTCGGACTCCATGCACAACTTCCCACTACTGTCCTTGACTGGCCCTACTCTTACCCTAGTTATTCTTTTATTCCTGACATATCTATAGAAAGCTTTAGGGTTATCCTTGAGCCTACCTGCCAAAGACTTCTCATGTCCCCTCCTGGCTCTTCTTAGCTCTCTCTTTAGATCCTTCCTAGCTAACTTGTAACTCTCGAGCGCCCTAACTGAACCTTCACGTCTCATCTTTACATAAGCCTCCTTCTTCCTCTTGACAAGTGTTTCAACTGTTTTAATAAACCACGGTTCCCTCGCTCGACCACTTCCTCCCTGCCTGACAGGTACGTACTTAGCAAGGCCACTCAGCAGCTGTTCCTTTCCAATTTGCCCATCCCTGCAGTTTTCCTCCATCCGATGCATCCTAAGTCTTGCCTCATCGCATCATAATTGCCTTTCCCCCAGATATAACTCTTGCCCTGCGGTATATACCTATCCCTTTCCATCACTAAAGTAAACGTAATCGAATTGTGGTCACTATCACCAAAGTGCTCACCTACCTCCAACCTGTCCTGGTTCATTACCCAGTACCAAATCCAATACGGCCTTGCCTCTCGTTGGCCTATCTACATACTGTGTCAGGAAACCCTCATGCACACATTGGACAAAAACGGACCCATCTAAAGTACTCGAACTATAGTGTTTCCAGTCAATATTTAGAAAGTTAAAGTCCCCCATAACAACTACCCTGTTACTTTCGCTCCTATCCAGAATCATCTTTGCAATCCTTTCCTCTACATCTCTGGAACTTTGCGGAGGCCTATAGAAAACCCCTAACAGGGTGACCTCTCCTTTCCTGTTTCTAACCTCAGCCCATGCTACCTCAGTCGACGGGTCCTCATCAAACGTCCTTTCTGCCACCGTAATACTGTCCTTGACTAACAATGCCACCACTCCCCCTCTTTTACCACCTTCCCTGAGCTTACTGAAATATCTAAAACCCGGCACTTGCAACAACTATTCCTGTCCCTGCTCTATGCATGTCTCCGAAACGGCCACAACATCGAAGTCCCAGGTACCAACCCATGCCGCAAGTTCACCCACCTTATTCCGGATGCTCCTGGCATTGAAATAGACGCAGTTTAAACCACCTTCCTTCCTGCCGGTTCACTCCTGCAACTTTGAAACCTTACTCATGACCTCACTACTCTGAACCTCCTGTATACTGGAGCTACAATTCAGGTTCCCAATCCCCTGCAGAACTAGTTTAAACCCTCCCGAAGAGCATTAGCAAATTCCCCCCCAGGATATTAGTACCCCTCTGGTCCAGGTGTCGACCATCCCGTTTGTAGACGTCCCACTTACCCCAGAATGAGCCCCAATTATCCAGGAATCTAAAACCCTCCTTCCTGCACCATCCCTGTAGCCACGTTCAACTGCTCTCTCTCCCTATTCCTCGTCTCGCTAGCACGTGGCACGGGTAACAACCCAGAGATAATAACTCTGTTTGTCCTGGATCCAAATTACCACCCTAGCGCCCTGAATTCCTGCCTTACATCCCTATCCCTTTTCCTACCTATGTCATTGGTACCTATGTGGACCACGACTTGGGGCTGCTCCCCCTCCCCCTTAAAGATCCCGAAAACACGATCCGAGATATCACGGACCCTGGCACCTGGGAGGCAACACACCAATCGCGAGTCTCTCTCGTTCCCACAGAATCTCCTATCTATCCCACTAACTATGGAGTCCCCAATGATCAATGCTCTACTCCTCTCCCCCCTTCCCTTCTGAGCAACAGGGACAGACTCTGTGCCAGAGACCTGTACCCCATGGCTTACACCTGGCAAGTCCCCCCCCCCCCCCCAACAGTGCACGAGTCGCAAAAAGTTGGTTTACAGGTGCAACAGGTGATTAAGAAGGCAAATGGAGTTTTGTCCTTCATTGCCAGAGGGATGGAGTTTAAGACTAAGGAGGTTATGCTGCAATTGTGTACGGTGTTAGTGAGGCCACACCTGGAGTATTGTGTTCAGTTTTTGTCTCCTTACCCGAGAAATGAAGTGCTGGCGCTGGAGGGTGTGCAGAGGAGATTCACTAGGTTAATCCCAGAGTTGAAGGGGTTGGATTACAAGGACAGGTTGAGTAGATTGGGACTGTACTCGTTGGAATTTAGAAGGATGGGAGGGGGTGGGGGGGAAGAGAGAAAGGGGGGTTCTTATAGAAACATATAAAATTATGAAGGGAATAGATGGGATAGATGAGGGCAGGTTGTTTCCACTGGCAGGTGAAAGCAGAACTAGGGGGCAGAGCCTCAAAATAAGGGGAAGTAGATTTAGGGCTGATTTTAGGAGGAACTTCTTCACCCAAACGGTTGTGAATCTATGGACTTCCTTACCCAGTGAAGCAGTTGAGGCTCCTTCATTAAATGTTTTTAAGATAAAGATAGTTTTTTGAAGAATTATGGGATTAAGGGTTATGGTGTTCGGGCCGGAAAGTGGAGCTGAGTCCACAAAAGATCAGCCATGATCTCATTGAATGGCGGAACAGGCTCGAGGGGCCAGATGGCCTACTCCTGCTCCTAGTTCTTATGTTCTTATGAGGCAATGTAAATTAGAGATCGCAGGGGTCATTCCGACTTGTGAGAGTTAGGAAACGGGCAGCAAAGTTTTGGTTCACCTCTAGTTTACAGAGGGTAGAATATGGGAGATTAGCCAGCAGTGTTAGAATAATCAAGATTAAAGGTAACAAAGGCATGAATGAGAGCTTCAACAGCAGATGGGTTCAGGTAAGGTTGAAGCCGGACTATGTTACAGAGGTTGAAATAGTTGGTCTTAGTGATGGCATGGATGTGTGGTGGGAAACTCATCTCTGGGTCAGATAAGACACCAATAATGCTTAAGACTGGGCTTAGTCATAGACTGTTGCAAGGGAAAGCGATAGAACAGGCAATGAGGGAACAAGAGTTTGGAGCAGTGACTGAAAATAATGCCGTCAGTCTTCCCAGTGTTTAATTTGAGGATGTTTCTGCTCATCTAGTACTAAATGTTAGGTAAGCAATCTAATAATTTAGCAACAATAGAAGAGTCTAAAAGTGATAGTGACTGTGCTGGGTATAGTCAGCATACATATGAAAACTAGTGCTCTGCTTTTGAAAGATATTGCCGAAGGGCAACATATAGATGAAAAGTAGGAAACGAGAAGAACAGCTGGTACTTATATTTTATGTTATTAGTTTGAGGGACGTGCGTATTCTCAATTTCATACTCACTGCTGATACCGGAGCTTATCTTACTAGCTGTGGAAGTGGGGTATTAACTCATATTCAACCAAGCTGATGGCCAACATACATGCACCATAATCCTTGTAAAATGTCTGGTATCAGAAGATGGCCAGAGTTCAATGTGGGGTGCCGGGGACCACTGAACAGACTACATAAAATGGCAATGTAAAGTGAAAAATGTCGTAAAGAGTAACAGAGTTAAAGCAAAATTATTTTAAGCAGGGTTACTTTAAAAATATATATATATTTTTATTCGCCTTTTTCACATTTTCTCCCATATTTACACTCAACAATAAACAATAATCTGTAATGAATGTAATGTCAATCAATAACAACGATCTCATCCTCCTACCCAACCCTAGACATTAGCCCACATGTTAACGTAAACAAATGACAAAAAGGAATCTGGAATCACCCAGAGTCACCATTAACACATACAGTCCCTCTCTCCCCAACCCTCAAAATAAATAACACCCATGAATTGTAGAAGCCCTCCATCCTTCCCCTCAGTTCAAATTTGACCGTTTCAAGCGTCAAGAATTCAAGTAGTCCACATAGCACTAACGACATAGGTAGGAAAGGGGACAAGGATGTCAGGCAGGCCTTTAGGGAGCTAGGATGGAAGCTCAGAGCGAGAACAAACAGAGTTGTTATCCCTGGGTTGTTGCCCGTGCCACGTGATAGTGAGATGAGGAATAGGGAGAGAGAGCAATTAAACACGTGGCTACAGGGATGGTGCAGGCGGGAGGGATTCAGATTTCTGGATAACTGGGGCTCTTTCTGGGAAAGGTGGGACCTCTATAGGCAGGATGGTCTACATCTGAACCTGAGGGGCACCAATATCCTGGGGGGGAGATTTGTTAGTGCTCTTTGGGGGGGTTTAAACTAATTCAGTAGGGGCATGGGAACCTGGATTGTAGTTTTGGGGTACGGGAGATTGAGAGTATAGAGGTCAGGAGCACAGATTTGACATCGCAGGAGGGTGCCAGTGTTCAGGTAGGTGGTTTGAAGTGTGTTTACTTCAATGCCAGGAGTATACGAAATAAGGTAGGGGAACTGGCAGCATGGGTTGATACCTGGGACTTCGATGTTGTGGCTATTTCAGAGACATGGATAGAGCAGGGACAGGAATGGTTGTTGCAGGTTCCGGGGTTTAGGTGTTTTAGTAAGCTCAGAAAAGGGGGCAAAAGAGGGGGAGGTGTGGCGCTGCTAGTCAAGGACAGTATTACGGTGGCGGAAAGGATGCTAGATGGGGACTCTTCTTCCGAGGTAGTATGGGCTGAGGTTAGAAACAGGAAAGGAGGTCACCCTGTTGGGAGTTTTCTATAGGCCACCTAATTGTTCTTGGGATGTAGAGGAAAGGATGGCGAAGATGATTCTGGAAAAGAGCGAAAGTAACAGGGTAGTTGTTATGGGAGACTTTAACTTTCCAAATATTGACTGGAAAATATATAGTTCGAGTACATTAGATGGGTCGTTCTTTGTACAATGTGTGCAGGAGGGTTTCCTGACACAATATGTTGACAGGCCAACAAGAGGCGAGGCCACATTGGATTTGGTTTTGGGTAATGAACCAGGCCAGGTGTTAGATCTGGAGGTAGGTGAGCACTTTGGAAACAGTGACCACAATTCGGTGACCTTTACGTTAGTGATGGAAAGGGATAAGTATACCCCGCAGGGCAAGAGTTATAGCTGGGAGAAGGGCAATTATGATGCCATTAGACATCACTTAGGATGTGTAGGTTGGAGAAGTAGGCTGCAAGGGTTGGGCACACTGGATATGTGGAGCTTATTCAAGGAACAGCTATTGCATGTTCTTGATAAGTACGTACCAGTCAGGCAGGGAGGAAGGGGTCGAGCGAGGGAACCGTGATTTACCAAAGAAGTGGAATCTCTTGTTAAGAGGAAGAAGGAGGCCTATGTGAAGATGAGGCGTGAAGTTTCAGTTGGGGCGCTTGATAGTTACAAGGAAGTGAGGAAGGATCTAAAGAGAGAGCTAAGACGAGCAAGGAGGGGACATGAGAAGTCTTTGGCAGGTAGGATCAAGGAAAACCCAAAAGCTTTCTATAGGTATGTCAGGAATAAAAGAATGACTAGGGTAAGAGTAGGGCCAGTCAAGGACAGTGGTGGGAAGTTGTGTGTGGAGGCTGAGGAGATAAGCGAGATACTAAATGAATACTTTTCGTCAGTATTCACTCAGGAAAAAGATAATATTGTGGAGGAGAATGCTGAGACCCAGGCTATTAGAATAGATGGCATTGAGGTGCGTAGGGAAGAAGTGTTGGCAATTCTGGACAAGGTGAAAATAGATAAGTCCCCGGGGCCTGATGGGATTTATCCTAGGATTCTCTGGGAAGCCAGGGAAGAGATTGCTGAGCCTTTGGCTTTGATTTTTAGGTCATCATTGGCTACAGTAATAGTGCCAGAGGACTGGAGGATAGCAAATGTGGTCCCTTTGTTCAAGAAGGGGAGTAGAGATAACCCCGGTAACTATAGGCCGGTGAGCCTAACGTCTGTGGTGGGTAAAGTCTTGGAGAGGATTATAAAAGATACGATTTATAATCATCTAGATAGGAATAATATGATTAGGGATAGTCAGCATGGTTTTGTGATGGGTAGGTCATGCCTCACAAACCTTATTGAGTTCTTTGAGAAGGTGACTGAACAGGTAGATGAGGGTAGAGCAGTTGATGTGGTGTATATGGATTTCAGTAAAGCGTTTGATGAGGTTCCCCACGGTCGGCTATTGCAGAAAATACGGAGGCTGGGGATTGAGGGTGATTTAGAGATGTGGATCAGAAATTGGCGAGTTGAAAGAAGACAGAGAGGGGTAGTGATGGGAAATGTTCAGAATGGAGTTCAGTTACGAGTGGCGTACCACAAGGATCTGTTCTGGGGCCGTTGCTGTTTGTCATTTTTATAAATGCGCCCTGCAGAAGGATGGGTGAGTAAATTTGCAGACGACACTAAAGTCGGTGGAGTTGTAGACAGTGCGGAAGGATGTTGCAGGTTACAGAGGGACATAGATAAGCTGCAGAGCTGGGCTGAGAGGTGGCAAATGGAGTTTAATGTGGAGAAGTGTGAGGTGATTCACTTTGGAAAGAATAACCGGAATGCGGAATATTTGGCTCATGGTAAAATTCTTGGTAGTGTGGATGAGCAGAGGGATCTCGGTGTCCATGTACATAGATCCCTGAAAGTTGCCACCCAGGTTGATAGGGTTGTGAAGAATGCCTATGGTGTGTTGGCCTTTATTGGTAGAGGGATTGAGTTCCGGAGCCATGAGGTCATGTTGCAGTTGTACAAAACTCTAGTACGGTCGCATTTGGAGTATTGCGTACAGTTCTGGTCGCCTCATTATAGGAAGGACGTGGAAGCCTTGGAACGGGTGCAGAGGAGATTTACCAGGATGTTGCCTGGTATGGAGGGAAAATCTTATGAGGAAAGGCTGATGGACTTGAGGTTGTTTTCGTTAGAGAGAAGGTTAAGAGGTGACTTAATAGAGGCATACAAAATGATCAGAGGGTTAGATAAGGTGGACAGCGAGAGCCTTCTCCCGCGGATGGAGGTGGCTAGCACGAGGGGACATAGCCTTAAATTGAGGGGTAATAGATATAGGACAGAGGTCAGAGGTGGGTTTTTTACGCAAAGAGTGGGGAGGCCGTGGAATGCCCTACCTGCAACAGTAGTGAACTCGCCAACATTGAGGGCATTTAAAAGTTTATTGGATAAGCATATGGATGATAAGGGCATAGTGTAGGTTAGATGGCCTTTAGTTTTTTTCCATGTCGGTGCATCATCGAGGGCCGAAGGGCCTGTACTGCGCTGTATCGTTCTATGTTCTATGTTCTAAGGTACAATTTTAATGGGGGTACATGCGGCACCAAAAGGTGTATAAATCATTGAAGGTGCAGGGCAGGTTGAAAATGTGGTTCGAAGGTGTGCAGGATCTTGGGCTTTATAAATGGAGACCTCGAGTATCAAAGCAAAGTAGTTCTGGTGAACCTTTACAAAAAACAACATCGGCCTGAACTGGAGTTATGTCCAATTCTGGTCACTGCATTTTAGGAAGACCGATGTGTCAAGGCTTTAGAGAGTGCAGAAAAGATTCACGCGAATGATTCCAGAGATATGGGATATCAGTTATATGGATAGATTGGACGAGCTGGAGTTTTTTTAAAGAACGACAATTTATGGAGGTATTCAAATGATGATGAGTGTAGATAGAGAGAAACTGTTCCCATTGGCAGAAGAGTCAAGAAACGGATATTATTGATTTAAGGTGATTGGCAAAAGAAACAATAGTGGTGACAAGAGAAAAAATATTGTTAAACAGCGAGTGGTTAGGATCTAGAATGAGTATTGTGGGAGCTTTCAAAAGGAAGTTGTATAAGCGCCTGGGGAGAGAAAATTTGCAGGTCTCCTTGATCTCTGTTCAGGGTTCTTATAAAAGGGCAGGGGAGTGAAACTAGCCAAGTTGCTCTTGCAGAGAGCTGGCATGAGCATGCTGGGCTAAATGGTCACCCTTTAGCTAATGATCTGTTGCCATTCTATCATTGCACCACACGTGTGCTTGTTGATGTAGTAGAATCTGAACTAGCATGTTTGCAAATGTATGCTGATTTTACCTGGTTTGAGATGGGCAAATGTATTTTGACTGCATCCAGCCACGTACTAAATAGGAAAAAAAATGAGAGTCCACTTTCCATCATCTGTTATGCTGAGCATGTGAAAAATGAAAATCGCTTATTGTCATGAGTAGGCTTCAAATGAAGTTACTGTGAAAAGCCCCTAGTCGCCACATTCCGGCACCTGTTCGGGGAGGCTGGTACACAACTTCAAATAAAACTATGGTATGCATACGAATGTGATGCCATATAACTTTCCTTTAGAAAGGAACAAAGTGTCCTCCTTGATTATTTTGCTCAGGGATTTGGATGAATGAAATCACAACTGCTGTATTTGGTGGAACTCAGTTAATCTGGTCCCATGGACCAGCTGATCTGATTATTAATGTTCGGAAAGTATGATCTAAGACTGCTGTAAAAGAAAATTTGAAGGCAGAGTAATTGTCTGGATAATGTGTTTCAGTCTGAAGTGTTTATCTCGATGGGTTTTAAATGTTTTTTTTCCAGTCCCTGATTCCTTCCTGCTGAGTGGTCCCTGGTGTTGCTATATTTACTCGCTATAACTATGGCAGTCAATAAGGTTGCCCTTCTTTTGTCTAGATATTGATATTATTGTTGCCATATTTATAGCAGGTAAAAAAGGCAATCAATAAGGTCGCCCTTCTTTCTTTGGATATCGATATATTGCTCAGAGTCGCCAGGTATCAAATGATACCACCGCAAGGTTCAACCGGATATCGATCAAAGAGCCAAACACCAGTTAGTTAGTTCAAGATCAAGGGTACTTTATTTACACACAATTAATCATGCAACACAGACACTACTAGTTAAACTACACTACTAGTTAAACTACACCTATCAACTATGACAATCTGTACTAACTTCAGGCACCTGGCTTAGGTCAGAGGAACAGTGGCCCTTGTTCGGATCTGGATCTATCAGGTCTGTAGAAGTAACTGCTGCTCAGCTGGGCTCATCCGTCTGGTAGCAGGTGTTGAACTTCAACTTGCTTCTGGTGGTGCTGCAATTGGAGGTAGACGTTGCCGGAGCGCCAGGTCCAAGAGAGATCGAACACATGGTGGTCTCTCTTTATCCTTGGGGAGTTACACGCTCTTTTGGGCGGTCCTTTGGTTTGGACCCCATTAATTGGGTAATTCTTGATCACTGGATTTGATTTGGGCCAATAAAGGGGCGGGTGCCTCGATGGCCGGGCGTGGCCGAAGCGGTCATTGACCCTGTTGTTGATTCTTCCTGGATACAGAGAGTGGCGCCGAAGTGGAAATGTCTGGGATTGTATCGGTTGCTCAAGTATCAGTCTTTTATCTTACGGAGATGGGCCATCAAAATGCTAATCGGTTGGGGATTTCGATGCTGTCTGGATTCTCCGCTCACAAATATACATTCAGGCTCTGAGCCTGCCTGAACCTTACATTGTCCATTTTTTCCGTTATGATTTGCGACCGTCCATGTTTCTTATTGTAAGTGGCCACCCCAGATGGCTACAGTCCGTTCTTAAAGAGGGACAAGGACCCCCAGCAGTGTGGTTCATACAGGCCCATATCGCTCCTCAATGTGGATGCCAAGGTGCTGGCAAAAATCCTGGCCACCAGGATAGAGGACTGTGTGCCAGGGGTTGTACACGAGGACCAGACAGGGTTTGTGAAGGGAAGGCAGCTGAACAAGAATGTGCGGAGATTGTTGAATGTCATCATGATGCCGGCGATTGAGGGAGAGGCTGAGATAGTGGTGGTGCTGGATGCGGAGAAGGCCTTCGATAAGAGTGGAGTGGGGGTACTTATGGGAGGTGTTGGGGAGGTTTGGATTTGGTGAAGGGTTTATTAGATGGGTGAGACTGCTATATGAGGCCCCGATGGCGTGTGGGGCCACGAATGGGAGGAGGTCGGAGTACTTCCGGCTTTACCGAGGGACCAGGTAGGGTTGCCCCCTGTCCCCCTTGTTGTTTGCATTGGCAATCAAGCCGTTGGCGATGGCGTTGAGGGATTCAGGGAGGTGGAGACGTTTGGTGCGAGGTGGGGAGGAACATAGGGTGTCGTTGTCTGCCGATGACCTGTTACTGTATGTGGCGGACCCAGTGGGAGGGATGCCGGGGGTGATGGAGCTGCTAGCTGAGTTTGGGACCTTTTCAGGCTATAAACTAAATTTAGGCAAGAGTGAGGTGTTTGCGGTGCACCCTGGAGACCAGGAGGACGGTATTGGAAGGCTCCCGCTTAGGAGGGCAGGGGAGAGTTTTAGGTACCTGGGGGTGCAGGTGGCCAGGGACTGGGGGATTCTTCACAAGCATAATTTCACCAGGCTTGTGGATCAGATGGAGGAGGAGTTCAAGAGGTGGAACATGCTGCCATTGTCGTTAGCGGGGAGGGTGCAGTCCGTCAAAATGATGGTGCTTCCGAGGTTCTTGTTCCTCTTTCAGTGCCTGCCCATCTTCATCCCCAGGGCCTTCTTTAGGAGAGTGACTAGCAGTATTTTGAGCTTTGTGTGGGCACATGGGACTCCGAGAGTGAGGAGGGTTTTCGTGGAGCGAGGGAGGGATAGAGGCGGGCTGGCGCTGCCCAACCTTTTGGGGTACTATTGGGCGGCCAATGTGTCAATGGTGCGTAAATGGCTGATGGAGGGGGAGGGGGCGACGTGGAAAAGAATGGAGATGGCGTCATGTAGAGGTACGAGCCTGGGTGCCTTGGCAACGGCGCCGATGCCGCTCTCTCCTAAGAGGTATACCACGAGCCCGGTGGTGGCGGCGACCCTAAGAATCTGGGGACAGTGGAGACGGCATAGGGGGAAACAGGGGGCTCGATGGAGGCTCCATTGGGTGGAAATCATCGGTTCATCCCGGGGAACAATGATGGGGGATTTAGGGGGTGGCAAAGGGTGGGCATCAGTAAATTGAGGGACCTGTTTATTGGCGGGAGGTTTGCGGGCCTGGGGGAACTGGAAGATAAATTTGGGCTCCCCCAAGGGAACATGTTCAGATACTTGCAGGTAAAGGCGTTTGCTAGGCGACAGGTAGAGGAGTTCCCTTTGCTGCCCTCGCGGGGGGCGATGGACAGAGTGCTTTCGGGGTGTGGGTCGGAGAGGGGAAGGTGTCTGACATTTATAAGGTAATGCAGGAGGTGGAGGAGTCGTCAGTGGAGGAGCTGAAGGCTAAATGGGAGGGGGAACTTGGGGAGCAGATAGAGGACGGGACTTGGGCGGCCGCCTTGGAGAGAGTAAACTCTTCCTCTTCATGTGCGAGGCTTAGTCTCATCCAATTTAAGGTGCTGCACCAGGCTCACATGTCCGGGTCTAGGATGAGTAGGTTCTTTGGGGGGTGAGGATAGGTGCACCAGGTGCTCGGGGAGTCCAGCGAACCACGCCCATATGTTCTGGGCATGCCCGGCACTGGAAGAATTCTGGAAGGGGTGGCGGGGATGGTGTCGAGGGTGATTGGATCCAGGGTCAAACCAGGGTGGGGACTCGCGATTTTTGGAGTTGCAGTGGAGCCGGGAGTGCAGGATGCGAAAGAGGCCGGTGTCCTGGCCTTTGCGTCCCTAGTAGCCCGGCGGAGGATCTTGCTGCAGTGGAAGGATGCGAGGCCCCTAAGTGTGGAGACGTGGATCAGTGACATGGCGGGATTTATAAAATTGGAGAAGGACAAATTTGCCCTGAGAGGATCAATACGGGGGGGGGGAACTTATTATAGTTTCTATTTTTTTTTTCTCTACGGTTATGTAACTTAACATTGTGTTCATTTAAGTTGTTGTTAATATGTTGTGTTGTTCATTGAGGAGGGGCGAATGTTTATGATTGCTATCATTATTTTTATTGTTGGTATTTTATTATGGTTCGATGTTGTATAAATTCAAAATTTTTCAATAAAAATTATTTTTTTAAAAAACAAAACGAACGAGATTGTCATCGACTTCAGGAAGCGTAGTGGAGAACATGCCCCTGTCTACATCAATGGGAACGAAGTAGAAAGGGTCGAGAGCTTCATATTTTAGGTGCCCATATCACCAACAACCTGTTCTGGTCCCCCATGCCAACACTATAGTTAAAAAAGCCCACCAACAACTCTACTTTCTCAGAAGACTATGGGAAATTGGCATGTCAGCTATGACTCTCACCAACTTTTATGGATGCACCATAGAAAGCATACTTTCTGGTTGTATCACAGCTTCGTATGGATCCTGCTCTACCCAACACCGTAGGAAACTACAAAAGATCGTAAATGTAGCCCAGTCCATCATGCAAATCAGCCTCCCACCCATTGACTCTGTCTACAAATCCCGCTGCCTCGGAAAGACAGCCAGTA
Source organism: Scyliorhinus canicula (assembly GCF_902713615.1). NCBI lineage: Eukaryota > Metazoa > Chordata > Chondrichthyes > Carcharhiniformes > Scyliorhinidae > Scyliorhinus > Scyliorhinus canicula. Next base: position 99,337,124 of record NC_052157.1, on the reverse strand, counting down.
TCATTAAGGACCCCACGCACCCCGGACGTACTCTTCCACCTTCTTCCGTCAGGAAAAAGATACAAAAGTTTGAGGTCACGTACCAACCAACTCAAGAACAGCTTCTTCCCTGCAGCCATCAGACTTTTGAATGGATCTACCCAGTATTAAGTTGATCTTTTCTCTACACCCTAGCTACGACAGTAACATTACACTCTGCAGTCCTTCCTTCCTTTCCAATGCATGGTATGCGTCGTCTGTATAGCATGCAAGAAACAATACTTTTCACTGTATACCAATACATGTGACAATAATAAATCAAATCAAAAAATAAATACGCTCCACATCTATGCTGTCAATTGCGTATAGCATCTTATATACCTCAATTTGATTGCCTCTCATTCTTTTAGACTCCAGCAAGTACAGACCTAACCTGCTCAATCTCTTTTCACAAGTCCTTCATCTCTGGAAATAAATCTAATAAACATTTTCTGAATCTTTTCTCGAGTGATGATGATTGTTTTAAGTTCCTCCTTTTCAACAACCTCTGTATTCATTACTTGTTACTACTGGAATGTTTCTAGTGTCCACCACCGTGAAAATCAAGGCAAAATATTGATTTAGTGCCTCTGTCATTTCTGTGTTCCTCATTATTAACTCCCCAGGCTCGTCCTCTCTAAGGGACCACCGTTGACTTAAGCCATTCTCTTCCTTTTTATATACTTATATAGAATCTTTTGCTATCTATTTTATACTTTGCGTTTGATTTCTTTCATTTATCTTTGCTCTTTTTAATACTTTTTTGGTAGCCATCAGTTGGTCTTCAAATGTTTCCCAATCCTCTAGCCTGCCACTGACCTTTGCAATATGGTACGCCCTAGTTATTGCCTTTACGCTATCTGTAACCTTCTCGCTCAGCCACAGATGTATTTTTCCCCTCTTTCTTCCTCTCTGGGATATATTTTACTTGGGAGGAATTGAATACCTCCTTAAATATCTGCCATTGTATGGTGCTGAAGACCTGGGTTCAATCCCAGCCCCGGGTCACTGTCTGTGTGGAGTTTGACATTCTCCCCCAATCTGCGCACGTCTCACCCCCACAACCCAAAGATGTGCAGGTCAGGTGGATTGACCACACTAAATTTCCCCTTAACTGGAAAATAAATAATTGGGGACTCTAAATTTATATATTTTTTAAATCTGCCACTGTTCATCAACTGTCATACCTTTTAGTCTTTCTGCTCAGTCTAGAGGACCAAATATATTCCTCATCCGTATGTTAACACCTTGGTTTAACGCCAGAACACTAATGTGGGACTCCAGTTCATTGCCCTCAAATTGAATTTGAAATTCAAGGATGCAATGATCACTCTTCCCTGGAGGATCCTTTACGACAAGATCATTAATTATTGCCAACTCATTACACAATACCAAATCCAAAACAGCCTGCTCCCTGGTTGGTTCAACAGCATATTGTTCTAAGAAACAATCACTAATACATTCTATGTACTTCCCCTTGAGGAGTTGCCTATTTGATTAATCCAGTCTATGTGCATATTAAAATCACCCATGATTATTATCGTACCTTTCTTACAAGCCCCCAGTACTTGCTGGTTTATACTGTGTCATGCTGTGGAAATACTATTAGGGAACCTATAGATCACCCCCACCAGGGACGCCTTTCCCTTGCTATTTCTTATTTATACCCTTCTGAGCTTTTCCAGCATTTTTACCCTTCATTTCAGAATCCACAGTATTTGGCTGTTATACATACATGAGACAATGCTTTTTCATGAAGGCCTGACTTCTCAACCTCGCCCCTCGCCTAAGGTGTGGTGTTCCTCAAAGTTAAATCACCACCAGTCAGCTCTCGCCCCTCAAAGAGGAAAGCAGCCTATGGTCATCTGGGACTGTGGCAACTTTACTTTTACTTTACTGCTTTTTTAATAATAATAATCTTTATTGTCACAAGTAGGCTTACATTAACACGGCAATGAAGTTACCGTGAAAAGTTCCTAGTCGCCACATTCAGAGGGAGAATTCAGAATGTCCAAATTACCTGACAGCACGTATTTCAGGATTCGTGGAAGGAAACCACAGCACTCGGAGGAAACCCACGCAGACACGGGGAGAACGTGCAGACTCCGCACAGTGACCCAGGCCGGGAATCAAACCTGGGATCCTGGAGCTGTGAAGCAGCAGTGTTAACAACTGTGCTACCATGCCCCATTGCTGATTAACAGTGAAACCTTAAGTTTCTTCCTTTCCTGAAAGTAGAACTCATCCAATGGTGCGTACCACTGACCTGGGAAGCCTTCAACTACCAACAGATGTAGACATTCTTCATAGCTTTGACAAAGGGTCATCTGGACTCAAAACGTTAGCTCTTTTCTCTCCCTACAGATGCTGTCGGACCTGCTGAGATTTTCCAGCATTTTCTCTTTGGTTTCAGATTCAGGCATCCGCAGTAATTTGCTTTTATTTTTTTCTTCATGCATTTAAGCTTCAACACAGAGCACTGCAATCTGATGAGCGATAGACAGCCATCACAGCAGCCTCATCCTGTTCACATACACTTTCCAGCAGTGATGGACAAGCTGATTTATACCCTTTCTAGCTTGGGGACAGAGGACCATAAGCAAATTGTAACAGACCAGCAGCCACTGCTCAAGCTGAAATTAGTTAAGGCCACCGACAGTAAATCAAACTTAGGATTTTTCTGATCTACACAATTCAGTACCACACTGTGCCCTGGTAAGCAAATCAAATATCTCATTTTTATCCACCTGATGTTTCTACAGTTGAGACTGCTCCAACTTCTATAACACTCCTCGCTTTTAAACAGTGCTGTGTATAACAAAATTGCGCTGGGGGCAACATGGTCAAGTGAGAAGCAGCTAGAGGTAGGCTTGGTGATGGACAAAAACAGAGTATAACCGCCGTGGGCTAGCTGTCTCTAGGTGAGCAACCAATAGACAGGCAAATCTCCCCACATTCCAAATTGAAAACAGAAAATGCTGGAAATACTCCACAGATCAGAGGCGACAAACAGAGTTAACGTTTCAGGCCAATGACAGTTCACCCGCAGATTTAAAGGCTGCTGGTGATTTCCTGGTGAACAATACAGTAGTCCCCCGTTATACCGCGCTCCGCAATACCGCGGTTCGCGATATACCGCGGGGGGGCTTATGGACCCCAACTGTCAGTTGTGTCAATTTCAGCGGCCGGCTGATTATTTCAGTGAGAGCAGCTTCCCTCTCTGGATCAAAGTGAGCCGGCCGCTGAAATTGACACTGCCGGCTGCTCTCTCCCTCCAATCAGAAACATTAAAACTTAAAAGTTGGATTAGAGGGAGAGAGCAGCCGGCAGTGTCAATTTCAGCGGCCGGCTCACTTTGATCCGGAGAGGAAGCTGCTCTCTCACTGAAACAATCAGCCGGCCGCTGAAATTGACACTGCCGAGGGGGGGGGCGGGTGTTGGGGGGGAGAGGAGGGGGGGCGGGTGTTGGGGGGGGGGGGAGAAGAGGGGGGGCGGGTGTTTGGGGGGGGGGAGAGGAGGGGGGCGGGTGTGGGGGAGACCCCCCTGTGGGTGTGGGGGAGACCCCCATGGGGGTGTGGGGGAGAGAGAGTGGACCTGCGGGTGTTGGGGGAGAGAGGAGGGCCCTGCGGGTGTTGGGGGAGAGAGGGGAGTCCTGCGGGTGTTGGGGGAAGAGAGGGGGGCCCTGCGGGTGTTGGGGGAGAGAGGGGGGCCCTGCGGGTGTTGGGGGACGGGGGAGGAGAGGGGGGGAGGGGGCGAGCCGGAGGGTGTGGGGAGGGGGCGAGCCGGAGGGTGTGGGGGGACAGGGGGTGAGCTGGACGCTGTGGGGGAGAGCAGGAGGGTGTGGGGGAGAGGGGGAGAGGGAGCGAGCCGGAGGGTGTGGGGGGAGAGGGGGCGAACCGGAGGGTGTGGGGGGAGAGGGGGCGAGCCGGAGGGTGTTGGGGGGGGGAGAGGGGGCGAGCCGGAGGGTGTGGGGGGGGAGAGGGGTCTAGTTGGAGGATGTGGGGGGAGAGGGGGCGAGCTGGAGGGTGTGGGGGGAGAGGGGGCAAGCCGGAGGAAAAAAAAAAGAAATTGACACTGCCGGCTGCTCTCTCCCTCCAATCAGAAACATTAAAACTTAAAAGTTGGATTGGAGGGAGAGAGCAGTGGGCAGTGTCAATTTCAGCGGCCGGCTGATTTCAGTGAGAGCAGCTTCCTTCTCCGGATCAAAGTGAGCCGGCCTCTGAAATTTTAATTGGATCCACGATGGGGGTTTTAAATTTATTTAAAAATCTATGCTAGCGCTTCCCATTGTGAGTCTACGGGGGTCTGACCTCTCCCCCCGCCCCCCCGTAGACTCTCAATGGGAAGCGCATGCATAGATTTTTAAATAAATTTAAAACCCCCATCATGGATATCCGCGGCTCGGATACAACGCGGGTGGCTGTCTTGGACCCCAACACCCGCGTTATAAAGGGGGACTACTGTATTCCCTCTAATTTCTCTTTGCTGTGCTGTGCACAGCCAGCTTGTTAAAACGTGCAGTGCCCTGATGACTGTTCTGCAACCATGCATGCATTTTAAAGGGAGCTTTATTTGAGCGCCGTTGTTGGTTCTCCGCACTATACATTTTGGATTGCTGGACAATCGCACACCCGCATAGCCTAGAGGAAACAATGCAGGTGTGTTCAGTCTTCTTCAAGAAAGGAAAGTTTAAAATACTCTCTTCTACTCTTTAAGTATTACATAATTAAAGCAAGGGCACCATAATACAAGCCTTCATGGGGTATAATTTTCCCTGAATTTTAATAATAATAACCTTTTATTGTCACAAGTAGGCTTACATTAACACTGCAGCGAAGTTACTGTGAAAAGCCCCTAGTCGCAACATTCCAGAGCCTGTTCAGGTACACAGAGCTGGGACAGGAATTGAATCCACGCTACTGGTCTTGTTCTGCATTCTAGCCCAGAGCTAAGCCAGCTTTATGGGGAACCTGTGATTACAAATATTTCAAAAGTAGCCCTTCAACCAACATTTTCAGAACCACTGATATAATACCAGCCTTAGAGATCAAATTTTGGGAGGAACAAAGATGAATATCGCTGAGTACTGGTAACTGATAGGCAATGGCTGCGAGTGTGGAAGGAGTAAGCCATTTAAGACATGCTGGCAGTTCCAGGGAGAGAAATACAGAGTAAAATTGGGAGGTGGAGTGTGAAGAGTACCTGAACTTGGTAGCACTGCAAGAGGCAGAGAAGCAGTCACACTGAGCTTCAAAGTACTAGGCTGGGACAATTTCTGGAAGAACAGCATGGTGAGACCCTGCTGAGCAAGGGACATCGAGGGCAAGTGGGATCCGACAACAATCAAATGGAAGCATTTGAGAACGGGATCAGTAGCACAAGGAAGAGAGAATTTCATGCTTTTTATAGAGGCGGAGAAGGCTGGGTCGGTGTGGAATAATTGAAAGGCCCTGCAAATACTGATGTGTTTATGGAGTAGAGGAAAGGCACAATGCCCAATCATGGAGGGGGTTTGTTAACATGCAACATTTTTATGCATCTTTCTTTCTCGCATGTACAATACTACCACTGACAATTTACTTTTATTTTTTAATTGAATTTTCCAGCCCTTTTCATTACCCTGCAGAGTTGCAGCACTGAATGTTTGCTGCTGGAGCAAGGGAGATAATTATTCAAATCTGTGCATAGATGTTATGCTGGAGACCTGAGTCAGCAAACTGGAATCATATAGTCGCACAGCACAGAAAAGGTCCTTCAGCCCATCGAGTTTGCATCGACAATAACTACCTCTAATCTCACACTGATCCCACTTACCGGCACTTGTCCCATATCCTTGAATGCACATCCAAGTGCACATCCAAGTGCTTTTTACAGGTTGAGGTTTCAGGCCTCCACTCCCTCCCCAGACAGTGCATTCCAGATTCTCACCACCATCTGAATCTCCTGCCTCACACCCTAAAACTGAGGCGAACAGCTGCTTCCTATTTGCCCTGTCTAAACCCCGTCATAATCGTATACACCTCAATCATAACCCCCACCCCCCCTCGCAGCTTTCTCTGTTCAAAAGAAAACAATCCAGTCTTTTATTTCTCAGGCACGGTATCACAATGGTTAGCACAGTCACTTCACAATGCCAGGGTCCCAGGTTCGATTCCGGCTTGGGTCACTGTCTGTGCGGAGTCTGCATGTTCTCCCAGTGTCTGTGTGGGTTTCCTCAGTGCGCTCCGGTTTCCTCCCACAAGTCCCGAAATGCATGCTGTTAGGTAATTTGGACATTCTGAATTCTCCCTCAGAGTATCCGAAAAGGCCCCGCAATGTGGCGACTAGCGGCTTTTCACAGTAACTTAATTGCAGTGTTAATGTAAACCTACTTGTGACAATAAAGATTATTATTATTGATGTCTTCGGAAGGCAGGTGAACAGGAGTATGATTTTGTCGCAGACCTTGCATTTGAATGGCTTCTCCACTGTGTGAATGTGCTGATTGCCAGGCCTGATGATTGGGTAAAGATTATGTTACACACTTCACTTAAACGCCTTCTCACCGGTGTGAATGCGCCAGTGGTTCAGTGTCAATGACAGTGCGAAGACTTGGTTGCACACCTCACACTTGAAGAGTTTCTCCCCGGTGTGAATCCTCTGGTGCATCAGGAAGGACGTCGAATTTGTGAAGGCTTTGTCACACGTCTCATACTTGAATAGTTTCTCATCCATGTGGCTGTCCTTGTGTTATACGTGAGAGTAGTACGGTGCACCTCGTGTGTTACGAGATCTTACGAGCACATGGTTATGGAGTCCTCGTCTCACTTGAACAGTCGTAATGAGTCAGTGGTTCATGAAGTTCAATAGATGATTGAAGCTCTCACCACTTGACATCCACTCACACTTCTTCCCAGCCTCACCCTAACCAATCACCCACAGCCGAACACTGGTTTTGATGGAAGATTTCAGATTTAATGATATATCAAAGTTCCCCTGACCCGACTGATTTCCAGATGATGGTTTCACTGTCCAACCTTTTCTATATTGAGCAATGCTGTGAAGGGACTGGATGTCTTCGCTCAGTTCTTCCTTGGGTGATGGGTAACCTCCTTGCTCTTATATTCTATGCCATGACTGATAAAGGCAAGTATCCCGTATGTTTTCGTAACTACTCTTTGAACCTGCTGTGCCGTCTTCAGGGATCTTTGAACATGGACCAAAAGATCCATCTGTTCCTCTTAGCTTCCAAATATCCTGCCATTTATTACATACTCCCTTGTCCTGTTGCTTCTTCCAAAGTGCATCATTTCATACTTATCAGGGTTAAATACCATCTGCCACTATTCTGCCCATCTAAATCTTTCTGTAACCTACGATCCTCTTCTTCACAGTTATCCACCCTACCAATATTGGTGTTGCCTGCAAACTTGCTATGGTTGAGCTAATAACAGGACATGCAAATTGTACAGCAGTGGTTATGGCACGATTCCTGGCGCAAACTTATTATATGCACGAGAGAGTAAATGTGTATACGCCGACTGCAGATACAAGGTCGCAGATACTTACAGGAGATAATTAGAAATTGGAGCTAATAAATGGATAATATTATTTTGTTCCTGTACTGTTGAATTTGTGAAAGTTTAATAAAGTACAGCAGGTAATAAAAAAAGTGACTGGAAAGTTGGCATATGCAGCTAAAGAAAGTGTATAATGGTAAGGAAGTGTTGTTGCAACTGTACATGTCATTGGTGAGACCACACCAGGAGTATTGTGCACAGTTTTGGTCCCCTTACTTGAGGCAAGATGTAGTGGCATTGGGAGCAGTTCAGAGGAGGTTCACTAGATTGAATCCAGAGATGCGTCTGTCGTATGAAGAGATTTTGAACAGTTTACTCCTATACTCTAGAGTTTAGAAGAATGAGTGGAGATCTAATTGAGGTATACAAGATGATAAATGGTATGGATAAAGTAGACATTGGGCAGATACTTCCTCTTGTGGGGCATTTTACAACAGGAGGTCATAGTCTCAGGAAAGGGGTAGCAAATGTAAAACATAGAGGAAGAGAAACTACTTCTCCCAAAGAGTCGTGAATCTGTGCAATTCGCTACCCCGGAGTCTGGTGAATGCTGCCAAAGGGTAGTGAATCTGCAATTCTCAACCCCAGAGTCCGGTGAATGCTGGGACAGTGAGGAACTTTGAGGAATTAGACAGATCTTTAATTAGTAATGCATAGAAACATACAGAGAAAATAGAAGCCCTTCGAACCTGCTCTGCCATCATACATTATGATCATGGCTGATCATAGAGTTCAATACCCTGATCCCGCCTCCCCCCCCCCCATAACCCTTGATTCCTTTAGCCCCAACAGCTTGATCTACTTCCTTCTTGAAATTATGCAACGTTTTGGCCTCAACTACTTTCTGTGGTAGTGATTCACAGATTCACCACTCTCTGGATGAAGAAATTTCTACTCACCTCGGTCCTAAAAGGTTTACTCCTTATCCTCAAACTATGACCCCTAGTTCTGGACTCCCCCACCATCGGGAACATTATTTCTGAATCTACCCTGTTTAATCCTGTTAGAATTTTATAAGTATCTATGAGATCTCCCCTCATTCTTCAACGCCAATAAATATAATCCCAACCAACTTATTCTCTCCTCATACGAGTCCCGCCATCCCAGGAATCAACCTGGCCAAACCTTTGCTGCACTGCCTTCATGGTAAGAACATCCTTCCTCAGAGCAGGACACCGCAATTGCACACAATATTACAGGTGTGGCCTCACCAATGCCCTATACAATTGCAGTAAAACATCCCTATTCCTGTACTCAAATCCTGTCGCTATGAAAGCCAACATGCCACTTGCCTTCTTCACTGCCTGCTGTACCTGTGCGCTTACTTTCAGCGACTGATGCACAAGGACACCAAGGTCCCACTGAGTATCCACCTAAAACTATTACATGGGTTAGTTTTTAGTGTATGCGTATTTGGGGGAAAGGGGACTTAAGTGGTGCTGAAAAGCCAGTCATTTATTATTCATCCCTAGTTGCCAGTTTGATACAGGCAAGTCGTGGCTTGTTCAACTGCCCTTTAGGGGGCTGTTAAGAGATAATGCAGTAGTTAGCACAGTTGCTTCACAGCTCCAGGGTCCCAGGCTCGATTCCCGGCTTGGGTCATTGTCTGCGCAGAGTCTACACATTCTCCCAGTGTCTGTGTGGGTTTCCTACGGGTGCTCTGGTTTCCTCCCAAAGATGTGCCGTGCTAAATTGCACATTAGTGTCCAAAAAGGTTAGGTGGGGTTACTGGGATAGGGTGGAGGTGTGAGATGTGGCCTTAAGTAGGGTGCTCTTTGCAAGGGCTGGTGCAGACTTAATGGGCCAAATGGCCTCCTTCTGCACTGTAAATTCTATGATTCTATGACATGGGACTGGAGTTACAAAAAGGTCAGCCAGCTGAGGCTTTTTTTTTTTAAAAACAAACAATCTGGCAGTTTCATGGTCACATTTACTCGTTCTTGTATTTAAAACAGAATTCAAATTTTCAAACTGCTTTGGTGCATTTAAAGGCACGTTCGCATCAGTACGCCATGGTACCCATAGAGGCTTCTACTAGGTTTGCTGGCTGATTAATCAGTAGGAATTTTCAAGAATTAATCCTGAATCATTCCCAACAGCCATTAATACTTCCACCCTGTAATTCATAGAATCCTTATAGTGCAGCCCATCAAGTCTGCACCGACCCTCTGAAAGAGCACCCTACCTAAACTCCTCTGCCCCACTTCCCCATAACCCCACCTAACCTGTACATCTTTGGACTGTGCAAGAAAACCAGAGCACCTGGAAGAAACCCATACAGACACGGGGAGAAGGTGTAAACAGTCACCCAAGGTAGGAATTGGACCCGGGTCCCTGGATCTGTGAGGCAACAGGAATAACCACTGTCCCACCGTGCTGCACCTAGTCAAAACAGTGAAATGGATGAATGGATATGGGCCTATGATTACAAGTATTTTTTTTAGTCACCTTTACTGCAAGACTGCATTCTGAACTTCTTGAATAAAGAATTTACAAAGACTACATTGCAAATATAGGTTCACTACAATGGTAATTTCACCGCTAGCTGGATCAACAGTTCCCATGACACACAAAGTAAAGTACAGCAAACAACTAAGTTCCCACAAACAGGAACAAATGACGAGTTAATCCATTTAGCTGATGTTAGCTCTGGGTAATTGTTGGTCATAATATGAGAAATACTCCCATATGAGAAATACTCCCAGCCTCTTCCACCAATAATGCCATGGAATCTTTTACATCCACCTTAGCAAGCAAACTGGGTTTAACATTTCATCTGAAAGATAGTTCCAACAGTGCAGCACTCCCTCAGTGCTGCAGTTAAGTGCCAGTCTAGGTCATGTGCTCTCGTCCAATCCCTAACCTACTGCTCAAAAGAGAAAACGTGACCACCAGCCAAGCTGGGTTACAAAAACTGATTTCAAACCCATTCATGTTGCCAAAGGGCATCAGAAGCAAATGTCATAATATTAATAACTGCTAGAGGACTGCTCCAAAATAGAAATAGTTGTAAAAAACAGCCCCAAACAACCAGATAAACTGGCAACTGGTAATTTATTCCTGTTTGTGGGAACTTGTTCTGGACAAATTGTTTGCCGTATTTTCTTTACTTTGTGTGCTATGTAAACTGCTGATCCAGCTGGCGGCGAAATCATCATTGTCAATCCCAGTCTCTGCTCTAGTTATAACTGCCAAAACTCGAAGTGGATGTTTCACCATTTCTCTGTTTAACCAGTGGATACTTTGAATTTTTTTTTATTGTAATGAAATTGAATTGATCAGTAAGTAGACTGTAGAAGAAGCTAACATACTACAGATTGAGCATGCCTTATCCAAACGTTTGGGGCCGAGTGTTAACCAGATTTCAGAATTTTTCGGATTTCAGAATATAATTTTTGAGGAAGCAAAATGGCCTGCTCCCGGGACCTACGCATGTGCGGCGCGATGGGACCTGCGCTTCGTCCGGGAACCTTCCCAGAGCCCTGTGGGATTTCCCATTCGTGACATCATAAGGGGCTGGTTTAGCTCACTCAGCTAAATCGCTGGCTTTTAAAGCAGACCAAGCAGGCCAGCAGCACGGTTCGATTCCCGTACCAGCCTCCCCGGACAGGCGCCGGAATGTGGAGACTAGGGGCTTTTCACAGTAACTTAATTGAAGCCTACTCGTGACAATAAGCGATTTTCATTTCATTCATGTCGGCGCTCAAAAAAAGTGCGGATTTCGGAATAGGAATGCAGAACCTGTATCCCTGTACAACATTCAGTGATCAATTTGCAGAGCACTTTTGATTGCCACCATCCGTTCCTAATCTCTCCTAAACCAGAGGAAGAATATATATTTATGTAGCTCCTGACACAACCTCAGAACATTCCAAAACGGGTTAAAACCAATTAAGCACCTCTGAAACAGTAACATGGAAATTTGAAACAGAAGTAGGCCGTTTGGCCATTCAATACTGCTCCACCGTTCAATACGATAGAGAATGCTGGAAAAACAGAGTAGGTCTGGCAGCATCAGTAGAGAGAAAAAACAATTAGCCTCGAGACCGTTTGACTCTTCATAATGATATGGAAAACCGAGCAGTCAGTTTGCTCACAGCAACGCTCACAAATAGCAATGAGACAATGACCAGGTAATCTGTTTTAGTGGCAGAGGCCAAGGAAAAAATATTGGCTTGGAAATCTGTGAGAGGTCCCCTGTTCTTTTTCCAAATGGTTCTGTAAGATCTTTGGCGTCACTTGGGAGGCACTGAAGATTGTAATCCGAGGGGAAATAATAGCCCACAAGGCACGTAGCGAGGGCGGCCAGGCAACAGCTGATTGACTCCATTTTTTTTTTAATTTAGAGTTCCTAATCCATTTTTTCCAATTCCGGGGCAATTTAGTGTGGCCAATCCACCTACCCTGCACATCTTTGGGTTGTGGGGGTGACGCCCACGCAAACACGGGGAGAATGTGCAAACTCAACACGGACAGTGGCCCAGAGCCGGGATCGAATCTGAGACCTCAGCGCCGTGAGGCAGCAGGGCTAACCCACTGCGCCACCATGCTGCCCTGATCGACTCCATCCTGGAGGTAGACAGAAAGTACTCCGAGGCCCTGACCATACAACTGCTGGCGGAGAGGAAAAAGCTACAAATGCACTTTAACCTGCTATCCACGAGGAAAGCAGTGTACCAACTCCGCCAGACACAGGGGACCGGGAAGGCGCCGGACCATACGGGTTCCCAGCGGACGTCTACAAAAAATTTGCACCAGCTCTGGCACCACACCTAAGGGAGATATTTGCAGACTCGCTGACAAGGGGCACTTAGCCTCCTACGCTAGTGCAGGCCACAAATCACTGATACCCAAAAAAGACAGAGACCCGACAGAATGTGGATCATACATTTCGCAGCTGAATAAGGATGCGAAAATACTTGCAAACGGTCTTGGCCAAAAGGCTGGAGAACACTGTACTGGAGGTGGTCGCTGAAGACCAGATGGGCTTTGTCAAGGGTAGGCAACTCACTGCGAACATCAGGCGGCTGATGAATGTAATAATGACCCCCTCCAGGGAGAGAACACCAGAGGTGATCGTACGCAAAAAAGGCCTTTGACAGTGTCAAATGCAAGTATCTCCTCAGGGTACTGGAACGGTTTGAGCTAAGAGTAGAATTCACCGCCTGGGTGAAACTCCAGTACAACGCTCCCATGGCTAGCGTTCAAACTAACACCACCAGCTCTGAATACGTCCAGCTACAACAAAGAGACACAAGGCAGGGATGCCAATAGTCCCTGCTCCTGTTTGCACTAGCAGTCAAATTCCTGGCGATAGCCCTTCAGGGTGCGAAAAACTGGAAGGGCATCCAAAGAGGAGACAGAGAGCACAGAGTCTCATTCTATGCAGATGACCTGCTCCCGTACGTTTCAAAGCCACAGAAAGGACTGCAAGCAATCATGTGGATCCTAAAAGACTTCGGAACCTTCTCAGGTTACAAACTCAACCTGGGCAAAAGCAAGGCATTCCCAGTGAACCCAAATAGGGGAAGGACAGAGCTGGAGGGGCACCCGTTCAAAATCACCCAAAACAGATTCCGACCCCTGGGGATCCAAATAGCCAGAGACTGGACACAGATCCACAAATAGAACCTGACCAGCCTGGTGGAGGGAGTCAAAAAGGACTTGCAGAGGTGGGACGCACTAGCACTCTCCCTGGCAGACGAGTGCAGTGGATCAATATGAACGTGCTGTCGAGGTTTCTCTTCCTGTTTAGGTCCATGCTGATCTTCATCCCCAAGGCCTTCTTCCAGAACCTAGATAACTTAATTATGGTGTTTTGGTGGGGGGGGGTAAGAATCCAAGAGTCCCCAAATAAACACTGCAAAGGAGGAAAATTAAGGGAGGCCTGGCTCTGCCAAACCTGCAATACTACCACTGGGCAGCAATAGCGGAAAGGGCGAGGGGCTGGGGACTCTCAAGCGAAGCATTGAGCAGGGCCAACTCCACCTCCTCCTGCGCAAGGCTCAGCCTCATAAAGTTCAAAGTGGTTCAAACCTGAATGAGCAGGTTAAATGTGAACGGTGCCAGAGGGACCCGGCCAACCACACGATCATGTTCTGGGCTTGTCCCAAACTTACTGGGTTCTGGACAGCCTTCTCCGAGGTAATGGCCAAGGTTGTGGGGGTGAGGGTGAAGCCATGCCCAAATGTGTCAATCTTTGGGGTATCGGAGCAGCCAAAACTACACCTGGGGAAGAGGGCCGACGCTCTAATTTTCACTGCCCTAATCGCATGCCAGAGAATCCTGCTTGGCTGGCGATCAGCAGCATCACTCTCAGTTGCAAACTGGCTCACTGACCTATCCGAATTTCTCCACCTGGAAAAGATCAAATACGCCATCCAAGGGTCAGATGAAGGCTTCCTTACTGCATGGGGGTAATTTGTCAGTCTGTTCCAAAACCTGTTTGAGACCAGCAATAACCAATAGAAGGAGAATTGGAAGGAGTAGAGAGGGGAAAAAAAAGACAAGGAGCAACGCCAGGGAGAAGGGTGGGGGGGGGGGGGGGCAGAGAATCTGAGATGGGCAAAGAGGGACAACACCGGGGGGGGGGGGGGGGAAGAGAGAGAGAGGACCCGCCGCCGCTACCGCCGCCGCCACCCCCACCCTCTCATCCACCAAAGAAAGTAATTCCCCGTATCAACAAGGAGAATTGCAAGGGGGATGGGGGGGTTTATGCCGAACTAGACGGCAGCAATCTATAAATAAAGTAAAGTAAGATTTTAAAAAAGCCTTTTTGGCGTTACACTGTACAATAACTAAACACAAATGGCAATGTACATAATGTTGAAAAGCCAATAAAAAGATTTCTTTTAAATACTGACTGGAATGCTTAACATCTGATTTTTGGGGCTGGAGAGAATTGAAACATGAATGCTGGTCTGATCACCAGATCCATGCTCTGCACCGGTTGTCAAAATGGGTATTGACAGAACCACAAACAGGCTGCCTGATCTCTTAGCATATAGTGAAATACAAATATTGCAAGAAATATTATTGGTGTGTGCCCTTCACCAGAGAATAAACACTCAGCAAGAGTTAATGTGACCTATTATAATCAATGTAAAGAAGAGTGCCAATAACAGCAACTGCCTCAAATCTGTTATATAGGTTGTGCCCTCCCAACTATAAGATACCCTTGTGCATGAAAAATAATTTTCCCTGTTACTTCCTAATGTTCCCCACATGACACACAATTCCCTTCCAAAAAAAGGAGTCAACTGATTGCTCCCCTTGCCTGAACCAAACATCAATGCTCAGCCAGCTAATACATGTACAAGAGCCACTAGAGTGTATCAAATTGTACCTCACTTCCTCAGATAATCCAGCGATAAAGACTTCAAATCTGGCAAGACATCTAACCTAACTGCGTTGATTACCAAAATCTCCCAGCCTCTGCAGTTGAAGATCAATTAAAAAGAGGTAACATTTGGATAACAAAAACATACACAAAATGTGTTAACTAATTCCAGTCATAAGATGATGTAAGAGACACTCCTGCCCTCCAACAGGGAGGCAGTGGCATAGTGGACTCGTAATCCAGAGACTCAGAATAATGATCTGGGGACCCGGGTTCGAATCTCACCAAGGCAGATGATTTAATTTAAACTCAATAAAATATCTAGAATTAAAAAGTCTAATGATGGGGTAGCACGTGGCACAGTGGCTAGCATTGCTGCCTAGGCCGCTGAGGACCCGGGTTCGAATCCCAGTCGTGGGTCACTGACGTGTGAAGTTTGCACTCTCCCAGTGTCTCAGTGGATTTCACCCCACAACCCAAAGATGAGCAGGTTAGGTGGATTGGCCGTGCTAAATTGTCTCTTAATTGGAAAAAAAAATTGGATACAGAGTGAAAGAGCGGCGGGGACACAGCGGAAGAGCGCGAGGAGAGCGGCGGGGACACAGCGAAAGAGCGCGAGGAGAGCGGCAGGGACACAGCTAAAGAGCGCGAGGAGAGCGGCGGGGACACAGCTAAAGAGCGCGAGGAGAGCGGCGGGGACACAGCGAAAGAGCGCGAGGAGAGCGGCGGGGACACAGCGAAAGAGCGCGAGGAGAGCGGCGGGGACACAGCGAAAGAGCGCGAGGAGAGCGGCGGGGACACAGCGAAAGAGCGCGAGGAGAGCGGCGGGGACACAGCGAAAGAGCGCGAGGAGAGCGGCGGGGACACAGCGAAAGAGCGCGAGGAGAGCGGCGGGGACACAGCGAAAGAGCGCGAGGAGAGCGGCGGGGACACAGTGAAAGAGCGCGAGGAGAGCGGCGGGGACACAGCGAAAGAGCGCGAGGAGAGCGGCGGGGACACAGCGAAAGAGCGCGAGGAGAGCGGCGGGGACACAGCGAAAGAGCGCGAGGAGAGCGGCGGGGACACAGCGAAAGAGCGCGAGGAGAGCGGCGGGGACACAGCGAAAGAGCGCGAGGAGAGCGGCGGGGACACAGCGAAAGAGCGCGAGGAGAGCGGCGGGGACACAGCGAAAGAGCGCGAGGAGAGCGGCGGGGACACAGCTAAAGAGCGCGAGGAGAGCGGCGGGGACACAGCGAAAGAGCGCGAGGAGAGCGGCGGGGACACAGCGAAAGAGCGCGAGGAGAGCGGCGGGGACACAGCGAAAGAGCGCGAGGAGAGCGGCGGGGACACAGCGAAAGAGCGCGAGGAGAGCGGCGGGGACACAGCGAAAGAGCGCGAGGAGAGCGGCGGGGACACAGCGAAAGAGCGCGAGGAGAGCGGCGGGGACACAGCGAAAGAGCGCGAGGAGAGCGGCGGGGAAACAGCGAAAGAGCGCGAGGAGAGCGGCGGGGACACAGCGAAAGAGCGCGAGGAGAGCGGCGGGGACACAGCGAAAGAGCGCGAGGAGAGCGGCGGGGACACAGCGAAAGAGCGCGAGGAGAGCGGCGGGGACACAGCGAAAGAGCGCGAGGAGAGCGGCGGGGACACAGCGAAAGAGCGCGAGGAGAGCGGCGGGGACACAGCGAAAGAGCGCGAGGAGAGCGGCGGGGACACAGCGAAAGAGCGCGAGGAGAGCGGCGGGGACAGAGCGAAAGAGCGCGAGGAGAGCGGCGGGGACAGAGCGAAAGAGCGCGAGGAGAGCGGCGGGGACAGAGCGAAAGAGCGCGAGGAGAGCGGCGGGGACAGAGCGAAAGAGCGCGAGGAGAGCGGCGGGGACAGAGCGAAAGAGCGCGAGGAGAGCGGCGGGGACAGAGCGAAAGAGCGCGAGGAGAGCGGCGGGGACAGAGCGAAAGAGCGCGAGGAGAGCGGCGGGGACAGAGCGAAAGAGCGCGAGGAGAGCGGCGGGGACACAGCGAAAGAGCGCGAGGAGAGCGGCGGGGACACAGCGAAAGAGCGCGAGGAGAGCGGCGGGGACACAGAGAAAGAGCGCGAGGAGAGCGGCGGGGACACAGAGAAAGAGCGCGAGGAGAGCGGCGGGGACACAGCGAAAGAGCGCGAGGAGAGCGGCGGGGACACAGCGAAAGAGCGCGAGGAGAGCGGCGGGGACACAGCGAAAGAGCGCGAGGAGAGCGGCGGGGACACAGCGAAAGAGCGCGAGGAGAGCGGCGGGGACACAGCGAAAGAGCGCGAGGAGAGCGGCGGGGACACAGCGAAAGAGCGCGAGGAGAGCGGCGGGGACACAGCGAAAGAGCGCGAGGAGTGCGGCGGGGACACAGCGAAAGAGCGCGAGGAGAGCAGCGGGGACACAGCGAAAGAGCGCGAGGAGAGCGGCGGGGACACAGTGAAAGAGCGCGAGGAGAGCGGTGGGGACACAGTGAAAGAGCGGTGGGGACACAGAAAGAGCGCGAGGAGAGTGGCAGGGACACAGTGAAAGAGCGTGAGGAGAGTGGCAGGGACACAGCGAAAGAGCACGAGGAGAGTGGCAGGGACACAGCGAAAGAGAGCGGCAGGGACACAGCGAAAGAGCGAGAGGAGAGCGGCAGGGACACAGCGAAAGAGCGAGAGGAGAGTGGCAGGGACACAGTGAAAGAGCGCGAGGAGAGCGGCGGGGACACAGAGAAAGAGCGTGAGGAGAGCGGTGGGGACACAGAGAAAGAGCGCGAGGAGAGCGGCGGGGACACAGTGAAAGAGCGCGGGGAGAGTGGCAGGGACACAGTGAAAGAGCGCGAGGAGAGTGGCAGGGACACAGAGAAAGAGCTTGAGGAGAGTGGCAGGGACACAGCGAAAGAGCGTGAGGAGAGTGGCGGGGACACAGTGAAAGAGCGCGAGGAGAGTGGCAGGGACACAGAGAAAGAGCGTGAGGAGAGTGGCAGGGACACAGCGAAAGAGCACGAGGAGAGTGGCGGGGACACAGTGAAAGAGCGCAAGGAGAGCGGCGGGGACACAGAGAAAGAGCGCGAGGAGAGCGGCGGGGACACAGAGAAAGAGCGCGAGGAGAGCGGCGGGGACACAGAGAAAGAGCGCGAGGTGAGCGGCGGGGACACAGCTGCCGGAGAAGCGGCCTTCAGATTTTCGGCGTGGGCAGTGGCCAGGGGTGTGTCGGGAAGAGTGACGTCACAGCAAAGCAGTGACCCGATTGGCTGGTAAGGAAAGTGCTCCAATTAGCAGTAGCTGGGAGAAATTCAACTCTTCGTGTGTTAGTAAGTATTGTGATTGGTAAGTAAAATCTTTATTCCTTTCACTTATTAATTATTTGATATTATATTTATAGTCAATTAAGGTAAAGTGTAAAAATGGCAGGAGATCCTATGCTCCTCGTGCTCAATGTGGGAGTTGAGGGACGCGGCCGATGCCCCTGACTCCTTCATATGCGGGAAGTATGTCCAGCTGCAGCTCCTGTTAGACCGCATGACAGCTCTGGAGCTGCGGATGGACTCACTTTGGAGCATTCGCGATGCTGAAGAAGTCGTGGATAGCACCTTTAGTGAGTTGGTCACACCGCAATTAGGATTGGTGAGGGAGACAGGGAATGGGTGACCAAAAGGCAGAGAAAGAGCAGGAAGGCAGGGCATGTGTCCCCTGCGGTCATCTCCCTCCAAAACAGGTATACCGTTTTGGATACTGTTGGGGGAGATGACTCACCAAGGGAAGGCAGTAGGAGCCAGGCTCATGGCACCGTGGCTGGCTCTGCTGCACAGAAGGGCCGGAAAAAGACTGTCAGGGCTATAGTCATAGGGGATTCAATTATAAGGGGAGTAGACATGCGTTTCTGTGGTTGAAAACGAGACTCCCGAATGGTATGTTGCCTCCTGGGTGCTCGGGTCAGGGATGTCTCAGATCGGCTGCAGGACATACTGAAGGGGGAGGGTGAACAGCCAGTTGTCGTGGTGCACATAGGCACCAACGATATAGGTACAAAACGGGATGAGGTCCTACAATCAGAATTTAGGGAGTTAGGAGATAAGTTTAAAAAGTAGGACCTCAAAAGGTAGTAATCTCAGGATTGCTACCTGTGCCACGAGACAGTCAGAGTAGAAATTCAAGAATAGTCAGAATGAATACATGGCTTGAGAGGTAGTGCAGGAGGGAGGGGTTCAGATTTTTGGGACATTCGAACCGGTTCTGGGGGCGGTGAGACCATTACAAATCGGTTTCGCCCCCACAACCCAAAGATGTACAGTAGACGGATTGGCCATGCTAAATGACCCTATAATTGGAAAAATGAATCGGGTGCTCTACATTTATTTTTAAAAAAAGAACAGCATGCAAGTAGAATAAGCTGCCAGAAATTGCTTCTTTACAGAGTTGTCAGCCCCATATAAATTGTTGGCATTCACTGCAACAGAACTGAATGTGCTGGTGTGTGGCAAGCAAACATCTCCACATATAGGTGCTCGGTGAGTCACTGGAGCAACATTACCAGTCACCATGATCTTAGATTTACTTTATCATTTTCAGGTCATAAAAAAATATTTTTATTCTTAAACTGGTCCAAGATTTTTTGCTGCACTTCTTTTTCTCCCTGAGGATTGTGTAAATGAAAGAAATTATAAAGATGATGTGTAAATTACATGGTGCCAGGAAAAGTGAGGCTCGATAAGCTGTCTCGTCTTTTCCTGTTCTTTTAATGATGTCGCGATGCTGGCATTGGACTGGGGTGAGCACAGTAAGAAGTCTTACAACACCACCTGAGGAAGGAGCAGTGCTCCGAAAGCTAGTGATTTGAAACAAACCTGTTGGACTTTAACCTGGTGTTGTAAGACTTCTTACTGTGTTCTTTTAATATTTGTGAAAGCAAACAAATCAAAAAGTCTCAGGTTCAATCTCATATTTGCATCAAAAAAGCATAAACCGCTACAGTGAGGGGATGGGGTCAAAATATACCAACTTTAAAGACCCGAGTTTTATCCCAGGATCTCAAAGCAATTGAGTACATTTTTGGAAGTCATTGATGATCCACGCGATTGAAACTTTAGTATCCTACTGATCCTGCAGTATTTTAAACTCCACATCTGACTCACCACCAATATTCCCTCTTCAGTTGCATGGGTGCCCTGCAGTAGAACAATTAGGAATATGCCACACAGGAACAAACAGAAGATGCATACACATGCATGGTTTGGGGTCAATCTTAAAAGGACCGCAAGGTACAACAAACCGTCTCAACAGGTTTGAAATTAGCAAACGTAACACTGCTATTCAAGAAAGGAAGGAGAGTGCAGAGCCTGACATCAAGTCATTAGGCAGGTGCTGGATTCTATTAATATGGAAGTCTGAGCAAAGCACTTAGAAAAGTATAGATTAGAACAAGTCTTTATGTTAACAAATGGTAGGTATCCTGTTTGGCAAATGTTGAATGTTTTAATGATCTAAGTAGTAGGGTAGATAACAGGAATCAGTAGATGTGGTATATTTGGATTTCCAAAAGGCATTTGATAAGGTCCTGCACAAAAGATTTTTACACAAGTCAAGGCATGTGAGGGTTGGGGGTGGTATATTAGAACAAATTTCTTTTTCTGAAACCATCTGTCAAGATCGAGGATGACATCTTCCACTCCAGCTCAATGGGCTCTGAGATGGTTGATAAGTCCAATGAGTGATCTGTAGGTTCTGCCATATACTGGACAGGTGGTGATGGAAGGGTCGGGCAGATTGGTTTTTTTTTAGAATTGTGTATCTCCTCCGACACCTCAACTTTGCCTCTGCATAGTCGCAACAAAGTCTCTCAATGTGTTTGGTGCTATTCCAAATAAGTCTTCTCCATTTTGGCCAGTCACAAGCCAGTGACTCCCATGAGCTGACCGAGATATTTGATCTCTTCAGCGATGCTTTGAGGACATCGCTAAAGCGTTTCCATTGACCTCCTAGGCGTCTCCCTACCATGTCAGAGTAGAGTAATTGCTCCGGGAGACTGTAGGCAGGTAGGCACCCAACAAAGATGACTTTGAGCGATTAGCACCTCCATTCTGTGCCAGTTGGCTTGGCCACTGCTGCCAGGCAACACTTCTCCAGAGCTTTGGAGTACCTGCTGTTGGTCATCCAAGTCCCCGAAGTATTTAGGAGTGCAGGGATTATTGCTGCCCAGTAAACCATAACTTTAGTCCCAGGTCTGAGATCCTGGTCCTCAAACATTCCTTTTCCTTAATCAGGTGGAGGCTGAGCTGGCACATTGGAGGTGATGATAAATGTCTTCATCATGTCTGTCTTCATCAAGATAAGACTCCCAAGATTCAGAAAATAGTTCACATTTTCCAGGATCTCCCCATTGATCTTAATCAAGGGGATCTCAGGGACAATGTGATCATGACTATATTCAATCAGGGAGACATTGTCAATTGCAAAACCATACAGCAGTCTCCCTAGTGTCCATCACAGAAGATAATTGCAAGGATCCACCTCCAATCATCTCCTCCCAGTGGCCAAAGAGCTCCTCCAATGCAGTTTCCACCCATTGAGGGGCACCAACCTACATGATCTTCACTGCAGGAAAAATTCAAAAGTGCAAGTGACAGCGCTAATTACTGTACATGACTTTTTCAACTGCACAAAAGCCTCGGACTCTGTCAACTGAGAAGATTTTCAAGTATCCTCAAGCCGGGATACCTTCCGCAATTTGTCACCACCTTCCGCCTACCCCACGATGACATGCGCCTTGACCTCACCAACAAAACAACCATAAATCCTATCAGTGAAGACTGGGATCAAGCAAGACATGTATCACTTTATGAACACTCTTCTCCATTTTCCTCTCAGTAAATTGCACCTCAGCTCCAGCAAATTATCACAGGTGTAGAGGTAATCAATGTATTGTAGCCAAATTTGCAGACAACACAAAAAGAGGCAGAATGGCAAGATGCTAGACGGATACAGTTTGGAAAGAGTTATTGATAGGTTAAATAAGTGGGTAACAAGTTGGCAAATGGGGTGTAATATGGGAAAACAATAATGGGTATAATAATGGAGAACAAAAGAAGTGTAGTATTTAAATGGAGAAAAACTGCAGAAAGTTGCAACACATAGGAACTTGGGGCTACTTGTGCACAAAACACTGAAAGCTAGCACACAGGTGCAGCAGGTAATCAGGAAGGTTAATTAAATGTTGGCCCTTACTTCAAGGGGGTTGGAGTACAAGAGTCAGGAATTTTTGCTGCAACTCCACAAGGAACTGGTGAGACCACATCTGGAGTAATGATAGCAGTTTTGCTCCCTTTATTTAAGGAAAGGTTATTTCACTGGAGACAGGTTTGGAAAAGGTCCACCAGGATGATCCCTGGTATTGAGGGGTTGTATTATGAGCAGGTTGGGACTCTACTCATTGGAACTTAGAAGAATGAGAGCTTGACAGGGTAAATACTAAGAGGATGTGGGAAAGTGTGGGGTTATTCACTTTGGTCATTAGATTAGAAAAGCAGAATATTTTCTAAAAGATGTGAAACTTGTAAATGGTGGTATTCAGAGAGGTTTGGGTGTGTTCATACAAGAAAAACAAAGTTAACAAGCAATTAGGAAAGCAAATGGCATGTTGGCCTTTACCTAGACTGTATGGTTCCAACTCTGTAACATCACCCATCTGCACCCTGCCTCAGCTCCTCTGCAGCTGAAACCCTCATCCATGCCTTTGTTACCTCCAGACTTACCCACTCCCAGCCAGCCTCGCATATTCTAACCTCTGTAAATTTGAGGTCATCCAAAACTCTGCTGTCTGGGTTCAAACAAACAACAAATCCTGTTTCCATATCACCTGCTTGTTGACTTACACTGACTTGGAGTCAAAGTCTTGTTTTCAAATTCCTCCATGGCTTGACCCCTCCCTATATCTGTATTCTCCTCTAACCCTCACAACCTTCCAAAATATTTGCACTCATCTAATTCCACCCTCTTGAGCGTTCCTGGTTTTAACCACTCACGACTGATGGCTGTGCCTTCAGCTGTCTAAGCCACAAGTTTTATAATTCCGTCTCCTTCTGTCTCTCTCACTGCCTCACTTTCCTCCTATAAGCCATTCCTTAAAATGCTTTTGGTCAGTGCTTTGTGGGGTTTGGTGTCATTATTTTTAATTAAGCTTCTGTAAAATACCTAGAGACATTTTATTACGTTAAAGGCACTACAGAAATGCAAGTTGTTCTTTGAGCATGAAATATGGCTACCTTAGCCAGGGGCTGGTTTAGCACATTGGGCTAAACAGAACAAGGCCAGCAACGCGGATTCAATTCCCATACCAGCCTCCCCGAATAGGCGCTGGAATGTGGCGACTAGGGGCTTTTCGCAGTAACTTCATTTGAAGCCTACTTTTGACAATAAGCGATTTTCATTTACTTCATACCAGATTGCTGACTGAATTAACTTCCGCACAAGTCAATATTCAGATGAAGAGGAAGAAAATGCTTATGTAATCTAAGTCACTCAGTCACTGGCGCTACCGTCCTTTACCCAGTTTGACAGCCAAAGCTTTCAAATTTATACATAGAATGCAATGAAAGATATCGATTTAAAAGCGTAGAAAATCATGTTTGGTACGGCACTAAATTCACCGACATTAACATCAGCATCTGCTGCAACAGTTCTTCTGCAATGTACAAAGAAATCATTTCCAAGACTAGCTGCCTGTTCAAAGAACAAAGATTTTTCAACTCAAATTGCAGTTGGTAGAAAACACTGAAAACAAAATGCATGACTGCATTCTGTTCCGTACCCATGTGTTATCGAGTTCTTCTCTTCAAAAGGGATTCGACGGCATCCTGATCGACAAATGTAAAACATTTCAAACTGAAATTTCTGGTTATTTCATCCTAACATTTCAACAATTTACTGGTGGTAACTCTTCCAATTCCTAACAGTTTTGACAGACAAAAATTTGAACTGAAACTCTCAGGTGAGAACAATGTAATGGTATAGAAAAGAGACAGATCCCTACTAATGGTATTTTTCTCAATTTAAACTGTCACCTTTCCAGTTGGCAGGTCAAAGTTAAACACTGAAGTTAAAAGGAACACCTTGTACCAAGCTCTGACGTCTGATGATGCAGTTGCAAATCAACCCAAAATATTTCTCACCCTCTAGAGTGAAACCATGAAAGTTTACTGAACCATTTTTACTACTTTTTAAAATAACCACAGCTTAATAAAAAAATCTACCCTGCAAGCAACATATAGATTCAAAACCTAAAATTCTTAGTTCATTTTGTGCTACGCAAAGAGAAAAGAAAGATGGCCACAATCCTCAGCCAAGCACTTCAGAATCATCTAGGTGTCAAGTACAGCCCAGGGGGCCTCGCCATCTCAAGAATGTTGGAACACAAAGGAAGCTTATTCTGCCTTGTCTAGGAAGGGTCTATACACATTTAGTATCAAACGCTGCTTCAGCATATAAAAATAACTAGAAATGAACTCCAATCAATTTACCATACAGATTTCAGCTGAAAAGTAACTGGTACAAATTACATTTGTATTTATAAACAATAGAATTTATAGAACAAGGATTATTATCTTCAATTCAAAAGCTAAAATGTAAAATTTCTGAATTGTCCCTTGACCAGTCTATACACAACTTTTATACCAATCAATATTTAAATGGTAATATCGTAAAAATGTTTATAGATTTAATATAGGCTTCATTATATATTCAGAGTTTTGGTCATATTTATATTATCTGACAATTACATTCTATTTTTTTAACATCTCAGTGGGCTTTTATTGTGTAAAATTCAGTAATTAAAGTATGAAATTAGAGTTTTACCACTGCACCGTCACAATGCTTTTAAATACAACTCACACAATGCTTTTCAATACAACTCAAGGTTAATTTCTCCCTGCTAAGACTACAATTCACTTACATAAAATGAACTACATTAGAGAATAGGGCATTTTCTTTAAACAGTAATACATTAGTCTCAGAAAATAAATACACAAACATATAATTTTTTTAAACCCATTTTACAAGCCCTTTCGCTTCCCACACCTCAGCAATTACCATTTGGCAAATGGCCAAAGCAGCCCTAGAAATTCCAGGTTTGTACAAGTATCTAATAGGCTTGCCGTAATTTTACATACAAAATGTACACTGGTCAAATAAAGCTCAAGTCTAATCACCCTTCCCTCTAGCAGTATTTATTCTAGAGTGGCTGGGGGAAATTACCCCATAATGACTAAATATAAAATCAAGGAACATTACCTCGGAGTTATCTCCATCTGGTAATTATTCTATAATTAAAGAGCACATACCCAAGACCTTAAAGACAATTTTTAGAAAACAATCTATGCAATTAGCATAATTCAAACTCAGCCATCTTACACAAATAAACATTCTGTAAAATAAATTATCAAACATTGATCCCTGATACACAGATGACTTTCTATTTTGCTAATTTGTCTTCAAAACACAAATTGTATTCAGCAAAATATTTATACATATTCTTCCATACAGGGGAACAAATCTAAGTGGCGAAAGGGTTACATCCCCAACCCCCACTAAAGCTGTAAAAATGTATGGAACAATACATAGACACGCACTGTGATTATCATACCAGACACGCTTAGTCAGAATTCATCTTCAAAGTATGCCTCAGTAAACAAACAGAGGAGGATTAATGAAAAAGAAGTGATTCAGCCTGCCGCCTAAGCACTATAAAAATTTGATATAATTACAAACACTGCAAATACCAACAGTTCAAAAATACACCCTTGCAGTTAAGCCATTTCACAATTTAATTTGTCTGGTTCACTTAAATATTTCAAATAATATTGATGAGGACAATTAAAAGATGTCTCAGACCTACTTTACTGATTATTTTCAAAGAAAAGTGCTTCCCTGTGATTGTTCACGCACCATACAAACTGTTTTCAAACGCAATTCAAGTATTATTTTTAGACCAAAAGAAAATATAAGCCATTCCTTCCTAACTCCAGAAAGCCAAAACCTCAGTACTATCTACAAACAGAAGCACTTCCAAACTTAATTCATACTCCAAAACACTCTTGTTCCTCATTCAATACCAGAGCCTGATTACTGGAACCATTTATCAGAGCACTACTACTATACCCATTGACCCAGCCCCATTTCTGTACCAGTGGTTCACATTTACCAGATCCTTAAACTGCAAGAGTTACATTATAAACCCATTTGGCAGAGCCCCCTTACTGCACCAATAACCCAATCCCCATTTGTTGAGCTCAACTGCTTAACCATGACAATACCCGAGCGTAATTCCTGTATCCACTTACTGAAAGCCTGTTACTGCTCAAAAGATGCACCAAAGCCCCATTGGTACAATCCTTTACTGGTGTGCTCAGGCCACACCATATTACTGAATGTCATTACCACACGAGAACATCTTACTGGGCACCATTTTGACACCACTGCCCTATTTATAACTGTGCTCCATTAGGGAACATCATCCTCATTACTACCCCCAATCCCTCTCCACATTGCAGCCTCCTATTATCACAGCAGATCCCCATTTCTGCATCCCATAAAACAGCAGATGCACAGTGCACCAACCTATTGCAACAGATTGTAATTCCAGTGTCCCATTAACGCATCCGATTTTCACCTCTGGACTTAACAATTACAAAACACTCCTGTCCAGTCTGCCCTCCATGAACGTGGGCTCATCCAAAACACTGCTGCTGTTGCACCAAATCATGTTCCTCTATCATTCCTATGCTCGCAAACCAACATTCGCTCCGCGTTAAACAACTCCTTTACTTTAAAATTTGCATCTTTTTTTCAATTCCCGCCAGAGCTTTGCCCCTTCCTATTTCCGTAATCTAACTCAGTCCCACACTTCAAGATATCTGTACCGCTCCAATTTTGGCCTCTTGAACAATCCCAATTTCAATCGCTGCACCATTGGCGACCATGCCTTCAGCTCCTCCGGAATACACTCCCTAAATCTCTCTAGCTCACTTTCATCCCTTAAAACCTGCCTCCTTGAACAAGCTTTGGATCATCTGACCTAATATCTCCTTATGCCGCTCACTGTCAAATTTTATTTTAAAATGCTCCTACTAAGTGCTTAAAAGTCTCTATACAAGTTATTGTCATACCAGACTTCACAGCCTCATCTAATTAGGTGTCAGGTTATCATTGCTGCACCAGGTCTGCAAAACTCCAACCAATGACTGGCCAAGACCACCAATCCCAGGCTCCATGACTTACCCAGGCCACCATTCCAACACACCACAACTTGCCCAGGCCACCAATCGTATGCCCCATAGCTTGCTGAGGCTGCCAATCCCACACACCGTGGCCTGCCATGTTGCCAATCCCAAGCACCAGGACTTGCCCAAACCACCATCCTACACACCACAACTTGCCCAGAGCACAAGCCACATGACTTGCCAAGACCATGCCCCATGACTTACCCACATCGCTAATCCCACGCTCCATTACTGGTCTACATCTCCAATCCCGTGCCCCATTACTGGACCACATCGCTAGTGCTACAACCCATAACTCAGGAAATTGTGAATCTCGCACCCAGTGACTGACCCATAACTCCAAGCCCCAATCACACACCCCATTATCTACCCAGATCCTGAATCCCACATACCATTATCTGCCCAGACCCCCAACCACACACCCCATGAGCTGTCCAGATCCCGAATCTCACACCCCATTAGCTGCCCAGAGCCCCAACCTCACACCCCATGACCTGCCCCAAACCCACAAACAGCCCAGAGCCCCACACCGCATTATCCGCCCAGAACCCCAATCCTACACCCATTATCCGCCCAGAGCACCAATCCCACACCCCATTATCCACCCAGAGCCCCAACCTCACACCCCGTGACCTGCCCAAAGTCCCATACCTCATTATCTGCCCAGAGCCCCAACCATATACCCTGACCAGAGCCCCAAACCTACACTCCTAACTGCCCACCACCGGACCTCACTACTGCACCACCTTTCCATTGCAGAGTTCCGAAGAAGTCCAACACTGACTCGAATCGTTAACTCTGTATCTCTCTCCATGGAAGTTGCCGGACCTGCTGAGTTTGTCCAACATTTTATGGTTCTAGCCCTTTGCCGAACCCCATTATAGCTCATTGACTCATGTTACTGCACCGCTGCCTCAGTAACATGCTGCAGCCCTCGCTGAAGCCAGCAGATTGCCATCCCGGCGGTCATTCTGTGTTAACATTCACTCCTCCACATTCTGACGTACTGTTTAAAAGTTTAAATAAACCGAAAAGCTGGAAGATAAAGTGCGGAGCGGAAGCGGAGCCGCGATTCCCGCTCTCTACATCCCATCCGCACTGTTGCTGAGCTGGGGGTGGGTGGAAGGGAGTGAGTCAGGAGCCATCCCCGGGAGGGTCTCCGGCCCGGGGGTGTGGAAGGGAGTGAGCCGGGAGCCATCCCCGGGAGGGTCTCCGGCCCGGGGGTGTGGAAGGGAGTGAGCCGGGAGCCATCCCCGGCCCAGGGGGGGGGGGTAGTGAGTCGGGAGCCATCCCCGGCCCAGGGGGGGGTAGTGAGCCGGGAGCCATCCCCAAGAGAGTCTCCAGCCCGGGGGGCGTGAGCCGTCTCCGGCCCGGGGGGAGGGGGGGGGGGGGTGGTGAGCCGTCTCCGGCCCGGGGGGGGGGGGGGGGTGAGCCGTCTCCGGCCCGGGGGGGGGGGGGGGGTTGAGCCGTCTCCGGCCCGGGGGGGGGGGGGGTGAGCCGTCTCCGGCCCGGGGGGGGGGGGGGGGTGAGCCGTCTCCGGCCCGGGGGGGGGGGGGGGTGAGCCGTCTCCGGCCCGGGGGGGGGGGGGGGGTGAGCCGTCTCCGGCCCGGGGGGGGGGGGGGGGGGGTGTGAGCCGTCTCCGGCCCGGGGGGGGGGGGTGAGCCGTCTCCGGTCCGGGGGAAGGGGGTGAGCCGTTCTCCGGGGGGGGGGGGGAAGGGGGTGAGCCGTCTCGGGGGGGGGGGGGGTTGAGCCGTCTCCGGGGGGGGGGGGGGGGGGGTGAGCCGTCTCCGGGGGGGGGGGGGGTGAGCCGTCTCCGGGGGGGGGGGGGGGGGTGTGAGCCGTCTCCGGCCCGGGGGGATGGAGGTGAGCCGTCTCCGGCCCGGGGGGGGGGGGGGGGGTTGAGCCGGGAGCCATCCGCGGGAGTCTCCGGCCCGGCAAACTTCCCAACTTCCAGCTCGGGGGACTCCCGCCGCCTCCTTTATTTATTCACCTCCCTCCCCCGAGCTTCCCGGCTGCTGCTCCATATTTCACCCCCCGGCCAAAGTGCGGCCTATGGCTGACAGCCAGCGGCTCCCCCCGAGCAGCGGCAGCCGCCTGGAAGGCTCTCGGTGTCGGTGCGCTCCCAAACGGAAGGCGCTCCGTGCAGACTTTCTGAGGCGGGAGGGGAGAGGCCGCGCTCCGGGCGATGCTCAAACTTTCCCTCCTCCTCCTCGGGGCTGCTAGTCCAGAGTGCGGGCTCCCCCTCCCTCCGTCCCAGCCCGGGGGAAAGTTGTCCGGAGCTGCCAGCAGGCCCAGGCCTGAGGGCCCGGATCGCGGGCGCCATCTTGGCTGCTGGCGGCTGATCGATGATTGAACACAAAAGCAGCCGAGGGATCAATTCCTGATCAATCACTAAAAGCCCGCTTCCCGGCCCCGAGAGGCGGCCCGTGCCGCCACTCTCCGGCCAGGGTCGAAGCCCAGGCCACCCCCTGCACCGTGCCGCCCGGCCGGACACCCCCAGCAGCCGCTGACCTGAAGCAGTTGTAAATCAAATTTCTTCCAATATTGAAACATCGATCCCACATTGGCGGCCATCTTGAGACATATTGAGGCGATAGAGAGCGAGCCTGGATTGGAGTTCCTGCAGGGAGGGGGGGGGGGGGGGAGGAGCACACTGACAAAACCCGGCATGGAGTACGGAGCCGGATCCACCCGCCTTGCCCTGCTCGGCCCGCGTCCCGATCCCACCCCAAACCCAGCCCGGATCCGGCTCCCGCTCATACACACACACACACTAAACAAGCAGCAACATTGCAGCCGCCACTCTGAATTCAACAGCGGCAAATACAGCACGGAGTTGGCATCGTGCAAGCTCAATATAACATGTCAACCCGCGGCATTCTCATACCAATGCCTCTTATTTGAAACGCAGCAACGCTTTAAATTTATCTCCGAGATGCAAAAAAAAACATTGTCGCTTCTTATTATTTGTTTTTAAAATTTGAAAACTATTCAGCATTTTGCACCTTGCTGTGTTTTTTTTGGGGGGTGGGATTATGTTGCACCCAAAAGCTACGATTTTTTTCTGCATTTAGGAACCGGATTCTAAAGGAGAGAGGGATCAAATTTGTATTTCTCTGCAGTTTTTACTGGTATTTTCTGTGTTTTTTTAATTAGATTGTCGATTCTAAAAATACTCCTCGTAATATTTAATCGGGGAGACTGAATTTTAAACCACTTGAGATTAGCTCCTTTTTCTGAATGCATCGGATCACAGTTAAACCTCAAATCCCTCCTCGTGCCACCAACTACTGCGGCGATTACAAAGTCTTATTACAAAGGAGAAACTTTCACAATTTCCACCGAGTTTCCGTGCTTTTTAACATTCCCTGAAAACGATATGACATTTAAACGAAGTTTAATATTCGCAAAAATATGTTCGATATTTTGATTTTTTTTCATGTTGAAATAGTGTAATGCTGTTTAGCATGTGAGAACACACCAACTTAAAACCCCTACTCCTGAAATATATTCGACTTGTGTCATTTATATTTCTGTCAACCAGATATCCACCACAAGGCCCTCAAAGATTGTCCTCATGTCTGAAATCAGACGGTTAAGTGCACAACAGTGTTGTCATTGCCAGGCTGGTTGGCATTCCTGACCAATTATCGTCTACCCAATGTTTCTTTTGTCCAGTATGACCATTCAGCTACATGGCCAAAGTGTAGCATTCTTTGACGGAGGGAAATTGTCTTCACCCTTCCCAGCCTTCAACTCATTGCTGTCTGTCCTGCTCAATGGAGACTCTTGAGCACCTTTTAGCTTCTCGCGGCTCGGAATCATAGATCATAGAATTTACAGTGCAGGAAGCTTGAGATATTTGTGTGTGCCTCTTTTCAGTGTTCGTGCAATTCATCCATGGTGCTTTAGAATCAGCTTAAGCCTAAGGCTTAGGCAATAAGGATCAGCCTAAGGGAGTTGGAGCATTCTCCATAGTCTGAAGGAAGAAATGTGAGGTTACAGGGAAGATTATTAGAAGAGGCTGTGGAGCGGGACGAGGTGAGTTGCTTTTTCAGATAGCTGGCTGACAAGGGGCCTTTAGTGCTGTCACCGCTCTATGACTCCAGAAGATCTGCTTCGATCTTGCCAATTCCTTTCTCAATTGGACCATTTCTGGAATCCTCTTGAGTTCTGTGACTCAGTATCAGGATTTGCCGGATCTTTTGATCAACTTTCCATTTAAGTTTATGTTCGTTTCTAGGTTCCCCTCTGAGTCACATAATACAGCACAGATAGATCACAGTTCTTCAGTGAAAAGCCTGGAACTCCTCGCTAACCTCACCATGGAGGGACTTCACCACTGCAGTGGTTCAAGGTCGTGAATTGTCAAGGGCAGTCAGGGCAATAAACCCCACATGCTGTGAACGAAGAATAAATACCAGAGTTCTTGTTTGTCTGAAGCTTGTTTGTTGTCCTCGTCAAGCTACTAACGGCGGCTAGCCTGCCCACCAGTTAACGACATCCTGGTTCATTTTTGTTCAGTGCAAAGTGACAATGTCAACTGCGCGCCTGGGCTTATTCTGTACTCGTTTTGTTTCCAATTTGTATTCTCATTCAATGCCTTGAAGGGTTATCTGCCGAATCATTACAACACGATACTGAACAGGTAAAGGGATAATTGCAACCTTGTTGGAAGCTTTTCGATATCGATTTCCCCCAAGACTCCTTTGAATTGTAATCCATTTGGTCCTTGAGCAATCTGCAACGTGGAATGTTCCGTCAGTTTCATGATGCAGAACTTCCGAGAAGCGCTGAAAAACGCAGCGCAGTGACTTGTAGAATTCCAGTGTTTCCTTCCAGATCGGCCTTGGGTCATTGAGCCTGCTCGCAAGATCCTCATCCTGCCATGAAGGCCGCTCGGTGGCTGCAAATATCATTCTCTAAATGTGCTCAGGAATTCTGTTTCGAATGGCTTCCAACAGCAGTCAAGGATGAGTTTTGATTTCCATGCTCCTTATTCCCTCCTCTTGATTATTGGAACAGACATTCAGCAGCATTCTCCTCTTTCCATTGCTGCTGAACCCTAATCATAATATTTACCGCTCGATTTCATCCAGTTAATTAATTGCAGTTTCAACTCTATCTTGGCCGGGTCTTTCTGTCTTGTACAATCTATTCGATGTTGGCACCCTGGCCTGCATGGGACCGTGGTTTGGGTGGGTAGGAGAGCTGGTTACACTCAATGCCCAGGTATAGGTTTTCACAGCATTCTTCCTTTTGGAACATAGAACAGTACAGCACAGAACAGGCCCTTCGGCCCTCAATGTTGTGCCGAGCCATGATCACCCTACTCAAACCCACGTATCCACCCTATACCCGTAACCCAACAACCCCCCCCCCCCCCCCCCCCCCCCCCTTAACCTTACTTTTATTAGGACATTACGGGCAATTTAGCATGGCCAATCCGCCTAACCCGCACATCTTTGGACTGAATCTTTTGATTTCAGTGAGTTCACTTTCAGTCAGTAACACCCGCTATTATGTCATGCTGGGTGGAACTTCACTTTACTCTTTTGCTGGCCCTGTTTTCTAAAACCCTCAGTTCTCAGCACATAGTCAGCGTAAGAAAGCGACAGCAATGTTGCCTCTATTATGTTCTGTGCTTATATTATGACGGGTTGGAGATCGATGGGGAGGTAAGAGTCAGGTTGTGGGGATAAAGGGTATATACTGTGATTAGCACGGTGAGGAATGTGGTGCCCGATCGAGGGATCTAAAATGGGAAAGGGTGGATTTGGGGAAAACTATATCTTCATGTGTCCCACCAGAAGAAACAAGGTCATCATTTTAACATGAGAGTAAGGCCACTCTAGGGTTGCGTTAACTGCATTAACTCACATTAACCGCGCAGTGGACAGCAGTCACCCGAGAGCAAGGGCAACCTTGCCCCCGAGAGCAACCTCAAAATGAAAGCCTGAACGTTACCGCGTGAAATTAGGAAGTGCTTTTATCCAGAGTCAAGGAACCCCAGAAGCTCTTTCCCCGTAATGGTGCTGATGCTGAAGCAACTGGAGTTTTCAAAACCAGAAGTGAGATACTATTTTTAAATCGGGGCATCAAGTGATTATGGAGCTAAAAACAAATTACTGCGGATGCTGGAATCTGAAAACCGAAAATACTGGACAATCTCAACAGGTCTGATAGCATCTGTGGAGAGAGAAGGGAGCTAACGTTTGGAGTCTGGATGACTCTGTCAAAGTGATAGGGACCAGTGGCCCGGTAAATGAGGCCGAGGTACAGATCTACATCCATCTCATTTATTGGCGCCGTGGGCCAGAAGACCTAAATGGACCACTCGAGTTGGAGATCAGGACCCCAGTGTTGCGGGTGGGAACAAAAGAATCTCATTTGAGATTCTCACCGAAATGCCACACTGCAGCAAAGATGGATGGCATCACCTCAAACTCTGTCATTTCCTGACAGGAATACAATCGCGAGTTCTGTCCTGAACTTGTTATTTGTAGTTTCTCCCCCACCCCCCCCCCCCCCCCCCCCCCCCCACACACACCACCATCACCCCAGCCCCCACCTCCATGGGCTGTAAGAGGACAGTATAGCTACACACTGCCCATTCACATTGCTTGAAGGATGTAATTGTAATTGCACTGGAGGGGATACAGAGGAGATTCTCCAGAATGTTGCCTGGGATGGAACATTTGAGTTATAAGGAGAGGTTGGGTTGTTTTCTCTGGAGCAGAGAGACTGAGGGGTGACCTGATTGAGGTGTACAAGATTATACGGTAGCCATAATGTGGAGATGCCGACATTGGACTGGGGTGAGCACAGTAAGAGATCTTACAACACCAGGTTAAAGTCCAACAGGTTTGTTTTGAATCACTAGCTTTCGGAGCACAACTCCTTCCTCAGGTGAATGAAGAGGTGGGTTCCAGAAAGATATATACAGACAAAGTCAAAGATACAAGATGATACTTTGAATGCGAGTCTTTGCAGGTAATTAAGTCTTCACAGGTCCAGACATAGCAACTGGAGAGAGGGATAATCAAGTTAAAGAGGTGTGAATTGTCTCAAGCCAGAACAGTTGGTAGGATTTTGCAAGCCTAGCCCAGATGGTGGGGGGAGTGAATGTAATGCACTCATGTTTGCGGAACGTGGCTATAAGTTTCTGCTCGGTGATTCTGTGTTGTTGTGCGTTATGAAGGTCGCCTTGGAGAACACTTACCCAAAGATCAGAGGCTGAATGCCCTTGACTGCTCAAGTGTTCCCCGACTGGAAGGGAACATTCCTGTCTGGCGATTGTTGCGCGGTGTCCATTCATCCGTTGTTGCAGTGTCGGCATGGTCTCACCAATGTACCACGCTTTGGGACATCCTTTCCTGCAGCACACGAGGGAGACAACATTGGTCGAGCCGCACAAGTATGTACCACGTACCTGGTGAGTGGTGTTCTCACGTGTCATGGTGGTGGCTATGTTGATGATCTGACACGTCTTACAGAGATTGCCATGGCAGGGTTGTATGGTGTCATGGTCGCTGTTCTGAAGGCTGGGTAGTTTGCTGTAAACAATGGTCTGTTTGAGGTTGTGCGGTTGTTTGAGGTGGGGGTGTGGGGATGACCTTGGGAAGATGTTTGTCTTCATCAATGATGTGTTGAAGGCTGCGAAGAAGATGTCATAGTTTCTCCACTCCGAGGAAGTATTGGACAATGAAGGGTACTCTGTCGGTTGTGTCCCGTGTTTGTCTTCTAAGGAGGTTAATGTGGTTTTTTGCTGTGGCACGTTGGAACTGACGATCGATGAGTCAAGCGGCGTATCCCATTCATACAAGGACATCTTTCAGCGTCTGTAGATGTCTGTTACACTCCTCCTCATCTGAGCAGATCCTGTGTATGCAGAGGGTTTGTCCATAGGGGATGGCTTCTTTAATGTGTTTAGGGTGGAAGCTGGAGAAGCGGAGCATCATGAGGTTATCCATGGGTTTGCGGTAAATCAAAGTGCTGAGGTGACACGGGACACAACCGACAGAGTACCCTTTGTCGTCCAGTACTTCCCCAGAGTGGAGAAACTACAACATCTTCTTCGCAGCCTTCAACACGTCATCAATGAAGACAAACATCTTGCCAAGGTCGTCCCCACATCCTCACTACTTGCCTTCAAACAACCGCACAACCTAAAACAGACCATTGTTTGCAGCAAACTTTCAAAGTATCATTCAAACTGGCTGGGTCATAGAAGGCAGAGAGTAGCAATGGGAGGCTGCTTTTCTGATTGGAGGGCTGTGACTACTGGTGTTCCGCAGGGGTCAGTGCTGGGACCTTTGCTGTTCGTAGTATATATATATGATTTGGAGGAAGTGACTGGTCTGATTAGCAAGTTTGCAGACGACACAAAGGTTGGTGGAATTGCGGATAGCGATGAGGACTGTCAGAGGATACAGCAGGATTTAGATCATTTGGAGACTTGGGTTGAGAGATGGCAGATGGAGTTTAATCCGGACAAATGTGAGGTAATGCATTTTGGAAGGTCTAATGCAGGAAGGGTAGAACCCTCAAGAGTATTGACAGTAGAGAGATCTAGGTGTACAGGTCCACAGGTCACTGGAAGGGGCAAAACAGGTAGAGAAGGTAGTTAAGAAGGAATACAGCATGCTTGCCTTCATTGGCCAGGGCACTGAGTATAAAAATTGGCAAGTCATGTTGCAGCTGAACCTTAGTTAGGCCACACTTGGAGTATAGTGTTCAATTCTGGTCGTCACACTACCAGAAGGATGTGGAGGCTTTAGAGAGGGTGCAGAAGAGATTTACTAGGATGTTGTCTGGTATGGAGGACATTAGCTATGAGGAGAGATTGAATAAACTTTGTTTGTTCTCACTGGAACAATGGAGGTTGAGGGGCGACCTGATAGAGGTCTACAAAATTATGAGGGGTATAGACAGAGTGGATAGTCAGAGGCTTTTTCCCAGGGTAGAGGGGTCAATTACTAGGGGGCATCAGTTTAAGGTGCGAGGGGCAAGGTTTAGAGGAGATGGATGAGGCAGGTTTTTTACACAGAGGGTAGTGGGTGCCTGGAACTCGCTGCCGGAGGAGGTGTTGGAACAAGGACGATAGTGACATTCAAGGGGCATCTTGACAAATACATGAATAGGATGGGAATAGAGGGATACGGACCACGGAAGTACAGAAGATTTTAGTTTAGATGGGCAGCATGGTCGGCACAGGCTTGGAGGGCCAAAGGGTCTGTTCCTGTGCTGTACTTTTCTTTGTACTTTGTTCTTCGTATCATCTTGCATCTTTGAATTTGTCTCTATATATGTTTCTGGAGCCCACCTCTTCATGCACCTGAGGAAGGAGCTGTGCTCCGAAAGCCAGTGATTCAAAACAAACCTGTTGGACTTTGACCTGGTGTTGTAAGACTTCTTACCAAGATTATAAAGGGCATGGACGGTGGATAGGGAGCAGCTGTTCCCTTTAGTTGAAGGGTCAGTTACGAGGGGGCACAAGTTCAAAGTGAGGGGTGGGAGATTTAGGGGGGATTTTAGGAAATACATTTTTACCCACAGGGTAGTGACAGACTGGAATGTGCTGCTTGGGCAGGTGGTATCGGCAGGTTGCCTCAACATTCTTTAAAAAGTACCTGGATGAGGGTTGGCATGGTGGCACAGTGGTTAGCACTGCTGCCTCACAACGCCAAGGTCCCGGGTTCAATCCCAGCCCTGGGTCACTGTGTGGAGTTTTCACATTCTCCCCATGTCTGTGTGGGTCTCGCCTCCACAAACCAACCATGTGCAGGTTAGATTGGCCACCTTAAATTGTCCCTTAATTGTGAAAAAAAGATTTGGGTACACTAAATTGAAAATAAAAGTGCCTGGATGAGTAATTGGCAGCTATGACATTCGAGTCTATGGGCCAAGTGCTGGCAAGTAGGATTAGGTGGGCCTTTCATGCGTCAGTGCAGACTCGATGGGCCGAAGAGCCTCTTCTGCATTGTAGTATTCTGTGATTATGTAATTCCAGAGCGGTCCCGCTGTCTCCAGCTATTAATGATAATGGGGCAGGTTAAATCGACATTGTTCGCTGGCATTTATTTGTTAATTCTCGGATTCCAAACATTACTGCTTCCAAAGTAATAATATCCACTGTTTCAGGTACCATACGATGTGGGTTAGAAGCAGGGCCCACATGTGGCAAAAGGTGAGACAGAGAAAGGCACACCTCTAACTGCAGTCTCTTTATTTCTGTGCAATGTCCACTGTCCACTGCACTGCACTGTCCAAATCAGCATGAAAACTCTCATCATTGTGAAAGCGAGGTTTCAGCTCCCACAGCTCCGGGAACCCCAATCATATTTTCAGAATTATTTTGTTCCATCCAGGAAATTCAGAACAATTGTGGCCAACAGATACTCATCGACATCGGATGACCCGCCGCGCAGCAATACCCAATGGAAAGAGCAGATAGAATTCACTCCTTGCCGAGTTTAACTCATTGCTGCAACGTTCCGCACATGACACAAATCAACGTTGAAAGCAAACACGGGGAGAATTGTCGTTTCTATGCACATTTCAATCAATTTCTGGAAATGAACAGAACACGGAATAAAAGTACAGGAACAATATTTAGGTGTTTGCCGAGGTTGGGGGGTTTATCCTTTTATCATCTTTCCCACACATCCCCATAACATTTTCTCTGAACATATTCTGTAATATATACACATATATACACGCTTACAACATAAATATATACACACTTACAACACAACACTGACTGGACTGAAACCCTAATGTTCTTAATTGTTTGGTCTGATCTAACTGATCTTCTGGCGAGGCGATCATTTCTTCTATAATATCAATCTCGGGTTTCAGTAATTTCACCGCTCCGTATATTTTCCTTTCGAATTAAGAGCAATTATTTAAGTATTTTTGCAACAAATTGCAAATATCTGATCAGGTGTGCTGCTGTGACCGACATGTCGAAGAATTGGTCACAAAAGTACGTCTTTTTATTGAAAGTATTTTTATTTAATGCGAGAGGACATCAGCGCCTGGGATTATATTGTGAAGAGTGAGGGGCAGACAGCGCCCAGGGCTGTAATCGGAGCCAGAGCAGAGTTTATACACAGACTAAACGTCCCACACCCCTACACCCATCAGTCAAAACCACCAACTGCCTCTCCTGGTTCCAACTCCATAACAACTGCTGAGTAATGTTTAGACACGGAGTTCACTGGATCATGAGGATCTATCAGTGGAGATATTGAATTCACTGGATCATGAGGATCTATCAATGGAGATATTGAATTCACTGAATCATGAGGAGCATGATCGTGGGGGCAGCACGGTAGCATAGTGGTTAGCATCAATGCTTCACAGCTCCAGGGTCCCAGGTTCGGTTCCCGGCTGGGTCACTGTCTGTGCGGAGTCTGCACGTCCTCCCCGTGTGTGCGTGGGTTTCCTCCGGGTGCTCCAGTTTCCTCCCACAGTCCAAAGATGTGCAGGTTAGGTGGATTGGCCATGCTAAATTGCCTGTAGTGTCCTAAAAAGTAAGGTTAAAGGGGAGTTGTTGGGTTACGGGTATAGGGTGGATACGTGAGTTTGAGTAGGGTGATCATTGCTCGGCACAACATCGAGGGCCGAAGGGCCTGTTCTGTGCTGTACTGTTCTATGTTCTATCACTCAGTGGAGATATTGAGTTCACTGGATCACGAGATCTATCAGTGGAGATATTGAATTCACTGGATCATGAGGATCTCTCAGTGGAGATATTGAGTTCACTGGATCACGAGATCTATCAGTGGAGATATTGAATTCACTGGATCACAAAGATCTCTCAGTGGTGATATTGAGTTCACTGGATCATGAGGATGAATCAGTCGAAACACTGAATTCACTGAATCACGAGGATCTGTCAGTGAATACGCGCGGAGTTCAGTGGGCCATGAAGATTTATCAGTGCAGCTATTGATTTCACTGCATCACGGGGATCTGCCAGTGGAGATTTTGAGTTCACTGGGTCATGAAGATCTACCAGTGGAGACACGGAGTTTATTGAATCATGAGGATCGATCAGTGGAGATACTGAGTTCACTGGATCATGGTGATCTATCAGTGGAGACAAAGAGAGCAGATAAGGTTCCCCACGGTCGGCTATTGCAGAAAATACGGAGGCTGGGGATTGAGGGTGATTTAGAGATGTGGATCAGAAATTGGCTAGTTGAAAGAAGACAGAGAGTGGTGGTTGATGGGAAATGTTCAGAATGGAGTTCAGTTACGAGTGGCGTACCACAAGGATCTGTTCTGGGGCCGTTGCTGTTTGTCATTTTTATAAATGACCTAGAGGAGGGAGCAGAAGGATGGGTAAGTAAATTTGCAGACGACACTAAAGTCGGTGGAGTTGTAGACAGTGCGGAAGGATGTTGCAGGTTACAGAGGGACATAGATAAGCTGCAGAGCTGGGCTGAGAGGTGGCAAATGGAGTTTAATGTGGAGAAGTGTGAGGTGATTCACTTTGGAAAGAATAACAGGAATGCGGAATATTTG
Organism: Scyliorhinus canicula; assembly: GCF_902713615.1. NCBI lineage: Eukaryota > Metazoa > Chordata > Chondrichthyes > Carcharhiniformes > Scyliorhinidae > Scyliorhinus > Scyliorhinus canicula. Next base: position 99,297,438 of record NC_052157.1, on the reverse strand, counting down.
GCTAATGGTAAAATTCTTGGTAGTGTGGATGAGCAGAGGGATCTCGGTGTCCATGTACATAGATCCCTGAAAGTTGCCACCCAGGTTGATAGGGTTGTGAAGAAGGCCTATGGTGTGATGGCCTTTATTGGTAGAGGGATTGAGTTCCGGAGCCATGAGGTCATGTTGCAGTTGTACAAAACTCTAGTACGGCCGCATTTGGAGTATTGCGTACAGTTCTGGTCGCCTCATTATAGGAAGGACGTGGAAGCTTTGGAACGGGTGCAGAGGAGATTTACCAGGATGTTGCCTGGTATGGAGGGAAAATCTTATGAGGAAAGGCTGATGGACTTGAGGTTGTTTTCGTTAGAGAGAAGAAGGTTAAGAGGTGACCTAATAGAGGCATACAAAATGATCAGAGGGTTAGATAGGGTGGACAGCGAGAGCCTTCTCCCGCGGATGGAGGTGGCTATCACGAGGGGACATATCCTTAAATTGAGGGGTAGTAGATATAGGACAGAGGTCAGAGGTGGGTTTTTTACGCAAAGAGTGGTGAGGCCGTGGAATGCCCTACCTGCAACAGTAGTGAACTCGCCAACATTGAGGGCATTTAAAAGTTTATTGGATAAGCATATGGATGATAAGGGCATAGTGTAGGTTAGATGGCCTTTAGTTTTTTTCCATGTCGGTGCAACATTGAGGGCCGAAGGGCCTGTACTGCGCTGTATCGTTCTATGTTCTATGTTCTATATTCTCGTTAAACAGAATTGTTTTTTCAAGATATATAAAATGCTGGTTCTTATTTGAAAATATGATTCTTCAATAACTTTTGAATACTGCAGTAGTTTGAGATATTCCATAATATTTTAATCTCTCTTAATCTCTATTTTATGTTTGCCCTGTTATGTATTTTCTTTTAATGTCCTAAATCATTTAGGACATGAACTGCACGAAGAACAATACTTTTCATTATACCTCGGTACACGTGACAGTAAACAAATCCAATACAATCCAATACAATATGCAAGTACTGTACTCAATCACAGTGCTGGAATGTATACACAAAGTGGAGGATTCCCAAAATGGAGTAATCCCTTTCTGATTGCAATCTCACGGCTGCGTTATACCCCAGCGTGCAGTCATCGGATCCTCCTCTCACTCGCGGGGAATGCACCGAGGACTAAAAGCTTAATAATATTTTAAGACATCGGAGAAACTTAAACATTACAATCTAAGCTGTTGACATAGGAAAGCGCAGTATGAACACATATTTCAGGGCAGCACGGTGGCGCAGTGGTTAACTGCTGCCTTATGGCGCCGAGGTCCCAGATTCGATCCTGACTCTGGGTCATTGTCCATGTGGCGTTTGCACATTCTCCCCGTGTTTCCACCCACAACCCAAAAATGTGCAGACTAGGTGGATTAAATTTCCCCTGAATTGGGAAAAATGAATTGGGTATTCTAAATTTTAAATAAAAAATAAATAAAAAATGAACACATAGTTCAATGTTAGTTTCTGTCATTCACTATGGATCAATAATGAATTATTCTGCACTTCATAAGTTCATAAGATATAGGAGCAGAATTAAGCCATTCGACCCATTGGGTCTGTTCCGCCATTCTATCATGGCTAATATGTTCCTCACCTGCTACCGACAATGCTACAGACCAAGAGTGGATTGCAAAATCTGCCAGAGCATCTCCTCCCTAGAACACATGACCTAAGAGCAGGAGAAGGCAATTAGCGTCCCGAGCCTAAACACCCTCAATGTGATCATGGCTGATCCCATCCTGGCTTCAACTACACCGTCCTGCCCATTCTCCATAACTCTTCAACCCATTACTAATTAAAAATCTGTCTAACTCCTCCTTAAATTTACTCACTGTCCCTGCATCCACTGCACTTTGGGGTAGCAAATTCCACAGATTCACAACCCTTTGGGAGAAGTCGTTTTTCTTCAAATCTGTTTTAAATTTGCTACCTCTTACTCTAAGATTATGACCTCTCATTTTAGAATCCCCCCTTCAGCTCCATGTCTACTTTACCCATCTTGTAAACCTCAATGAGGTCTCTGTTCATTCTTCTAAACTCTAGAGAGTATAGGCCTAAACTGTTCAATCTCTCCTCATACTAAAAAACCCTCACCTCTGGAATCAACCTCGTGAACAATAACAAATACAATAGCAATCCCCCAACCAGCAACTAACATACAAATCCAAACCTCCTTTCTCCATCCCAAATACAAAACAAGAAAGACCAAAAGAGAATCCACGGTCATCCCATACATGGTAAACAATAAACAATACATTCACCCACCCCTCCAGCCTCCCTCCCCCCACGTAGGTGCAAGATAAACAATGCCCATGAATTGTAGAACCCTTCCATCCTCCCCCTCAACTCAAACTTCACCTTCTCTATCGCCACACTGAGGCACAGGTTGGAGAAACTGACCTCCATCCCAACAGGAACCGCCTTGGGGCACTCAGTGAGGTGAAGACTAAGACATCTACCCCGCAGCCGCATGCAGCCCAAGCTTGTCCGACACCCCGAAAATGGCTTCTAGGGGCCCTGGTTCGAACCTCACATGCACCACCCCTGAGATGACGATATAAATCTCCTTCCAATACCCCTCCAGTTTCGGACAGGACCAAAACATGTGAACATGGTTTGCGAGGCTCCTCCCACAGCTCACACACATCCTCCACCGCCTCAAAGAGTCGGCTCATCCTCGCCCTCGTGAGGTGCGCCCTGTACACCATCTTCAACTGTATCAGCCCCAACCTCGCGCACGAGGTTGAGGCATTTACCCACCAGAGCACCTCACACCACAACCCGCTTTCCATCCTTTCCCCCAACCTTTCCTCCCACTTCGCTTTTATCCCTTCCAATGATACCTTGTCCTCACCCAGAATCTTCCCATAAATTGCCAACACCTCCCCCTTCTCCATTCCCCCTCTCATCAGTACCTCCTCCAACAACGTGGAGGACGGCATTACCGGGAAAATTTGAACCTCTTTCCTGGCAAAATCCCGGAGCTGCAGCTATCTAAATACCTCCCCCTGCCCCAGTCCATGTTTCCCCCCCAAATCCCCCAGCCTCGCAAAATAGCCACCCAGAAACAAATCTTTTAATACCCTGACTCCCATCTCCGAAATCTCCCACCCCACTTCTCTGGTTCAAACCTATGATTCCCCCTAATCGTCATCTCTCGTGACCCCGTCCCCAACTTAAAGTTCTACCTCAACTGCCTCCAGATCTTCAACATGCCACCACCACCGGACTCCCCGAATATTTCTCCGGGCCTTTGGGAGCGGCACTGTTTCCAACACCCTCAGCCCTGACACCCTGGGCATTCTCTCCTCCATTCTAACCCACTGGGACTACCCCCCACCTCCAGTTTCCCCCACACATGTCTCACGCCATCGGGAAGTCGGCCGGTCGGGAACAGAGCATCGCGGGGCAGGCCTCAACCAATGTATGGAGGTTGTGGATACGGCGTGCGGCGTACTCACATAGTATGCCGTTATTCAGGGGGCGGAGGATCCCGAAAGCAGCGCCGCGCCTGATTTCGGCATCATCAGAGATTCTCTGCCCCGTCCCGGAAAGCGATTTCGGCGTCGGGGATGAGAGAATCCAGCCCCCTATGTTTCAGCCACCCCCCCCCCCCCCCCCCACCCCCCACCCCCCGCACTATTCCCTACCACACCCCCAAACTCATAGAATTTACAGTGCAGAAGGAGGCTATTCGCCCATCGAGTTTGCACCGGCCCTTGGAAAGAGCACCCTACCAAAGCCCATACCTCCACCCTATCCCCATAACCTCACCTAACCTATTTTGGACACCAAGGGTAATTTAGCATGGCCAATCCACCTAACCTGCACATCTTTGGATTGTGGGAGGAAACCGGAGCACCCAGAGGAAACCCACGCAGGCACCACGCAGACAGTGACCCAAGCCGGGAATCGAACCTGGGACCCTGGAGCTGTGAAGCAACTGTGCTAACCACTGTGCTACCGTGCTGTACCCTCGGCTAAAGGCTCAATCACCAGCGTAAATAACAGAGGGGACATATCATTCCCTGCCTAGTCCCCCGGTGCAGAGCAAAATACCCTGAGCTCATAATGTTTGTGCGGACACTCACCTTCAGCTCCCATTACAATAACAGTACCCAATCCACAAATTACGGCTCAATCCAAAACTGCTCTAACACCACCATCAAATACCCCACCCTACCTGATCAAACGCCTTCTCGGCGTCCAATACCACCAGTACCTCTGTCTCCCTCACGTCAGCTGGTGCCATAACCACATTCAACACCCTCCTGATATTCGAAAATAGCTGCCTCCCTTTCAGAAGCCCCGTCTGGTTCTCCCTTATGGCCTTCGGGAGGCACTCCTACAACCTAACCGCTAACACCTTCACCTACACCTTTGCATCTACATTTAAGAGTGATTTGGGCCTATACGACCCACACTCTGTCAGATCCATATCCTTTCTTAGCAACAAGGAAATCGAGGCATGCCCCACAATCTATGGCAGCATCCACTTCCCTATCACCTCCTCAAACATCCTCACCATGAGCGGCAGCAACCTATCCCTAAATTTCTTATAATACTCCACTGGGAACCCATCCAGCCCTGGTACATTCCCCGACTGAATCCTCCCAATCGCATCCTTTATCTCCTGTTCCCCTATCGCCCTCTCCAATGTAGCCCTCTCCTCCTCCTCCAACCTCGGGTTTTCCAGGAATTCCTGCATGTCCCGCTCCTCCCCCGGTGGCTCCGACCTATACAACATCTCGTAAAACTCCTTGAACATCCTATTAATCTGATCTGGGGCCACCACCAATTTCCCCATCCTATCCCGCACCAGAACAATTTCCCTTGCCGCCATCTCCCTCCAAAGTTGACCTGGCAACGTGTGTCCCGCTTTCTCCCCATACTCATAAACTGCTCCCCTCGCCTGCCTCAATTGGCGCACAGGACAGCCGATTAAAGCTCGCCTACAAAAACCTCCACGGGTCCACTCCTCCCATATCCCCCATAAGCCCAGTCAATGCCTTCGCCCCCTTCACCCTCCCAAAGTGGGCAAGCAAGCGTGGCTGTGACCGCTCCAACCTTGGCTCCTGCACCAAATTCCAGTCCCCACCCACTATCAGCTCATGCTATCATTCCTTCCTCATGAACCATATACCGTCCCAGTTAGGACCATACACGCTTGCCAACGCCACTAAGCTCACCCCAAATGAAATGAAATGAAAATCGCTTGATTGGGAATATGATGTTATTGGTATTACTGAGACTTGGTTGAGGGAAGGGCAGGACTGGCAACTGAATATCCCAGGGTATAGATGCTTCAGGAGGGATAGAGAGGGAGGTAGAAGGGGTGGAGGAGTTGCATTACTCGTCAGAGATGATATCACAGCTGTGATTAAGAAGGGCACGATAGAGGATTCGAACACTGAGGCAATATGGGTGGAGCTGAGAAAGAGGAAGGGTGCAGTAACATTGTTGGGACTTTACTACAGGCCTCCCAAAAGTGAGCATGAAGTAGAGGTACAAATATGCAGACAGGTTATAGAACATAGAACATAGAACGATACAGCGCAGTACAGGCCCTTCGGCCCTCGATGTTGCACCGACATGGAAAAAAAAACTAAAGGCCATCTAACCTACACTATGCCCTTATCATCCATATGCTTATCCAATAAATTTTTAAATGCCCTCAATGTTGGCGAGTTCACTACTGTTGCAGGTAGGGCATTCCACGGCCTCACCACTCTTTGCGTAAAAAACCCACCTCTGACCTCTGTCCTATATCTATTACCCCTCAATTTAAGGCTATGTCCCCTCGTGCTAGCCACCTCCATCCGCGGGAGAAGGCTCTCGCTGTCCACCCTATCTAACCCTCTGATCATTTTGTATGCCTCTATTAAGTCACCTCTTAACCTTCTTCTCTCTAACGAAAACAACCTCAAGTCCATCAGCCTTTCCTCATAAGATTTTCCCTCCATACCAGGCAACATCCTGGTAAATCTCCTCTGCACCCGTTCCAAAGCTTCCACGTCCTTCCTATAATGAGGCGACCAGAACTGTACGCAATACTCCAAATGCGGCCGTACCAGAGTTTGGTACAGCTGCATCATGACCTCATGGCTCCGGAACTCAATCCCTCTACCAATAAAGGCCAACACACCATAGGCCTTCTTCACAACCCTATCAACCTGGGTGGCAACTTTCAGGGATCTATGTACATGGATTATAGAAAAATGTAGGCGCAATAGGGTGGTTGTGATGGGAGATTTTAACTTCTCCAACATTGAATGGGATTCGTGTAGTGTTGGAGGCGTAGATGGAGCAGAATTTGTAAGGAGCATCCAGGAGAGTTTTTTAGAGCAGTATGTAAATAGTCCAACTCGGGAAGGGCCATACTGGACCTGGTATTGGGGAATGATCCCGGCCAGGTGGTTGATGTTTCAGTCAGTGATTACTTTGGGAATAGTGATCACAATTCCGTAAGTTTTAGAATACTCATGGACAAGGACAAGAGTGGTCCGAAAGGAAGAGTGCTAAATTGGGGAAAGGCAGAGTATAACAAAATTCGGCAGGAGCTAGGGAATGTGGATTGGAAGCAGCTGTTTAAGGGTAAATCCACATTTGAAATGTGGGAGTCTTTTAAGGAAAGGTTGATTAGAGTGCAGGACAGACATGTTCCTGTGAAAATGAGAGATAGAAATGGCAAGATTAGGGAACCTTGGATGACGGGTGAAATTGTGAGACTAGCTAAGATGAAAAAGGAAGCATACATAGGATCGAGGCAACTCAAAACTGATGAAGCTTTGGAGGAATATCGGGAAAGTAGGACGAATCTCAAACGCGCAATAAAAAGGGCTAAAAGGGGTCATGAAATATCTTTGGCTAACAGGGTTAAGGAAAATCCCAAAGCCTTTTATTCGTATGTAAGGAGCAAGAGGGTAACTAGGGAAAGGATTGGCCCACACAAAGACAAGAGAGGGAATTTATGCGTGGAGTCAGAGGAAATGGGTGAGATTCTTAATGAGTACTTTGCATCGGTATTCACAAAGGAGAGGGACAAGACGGATGTTGAGGCTAGGGATGGATGTTTAAATACTCTAGGTCAAGTTGTCATACGGAAAGGGGAAGTTTTGGGTATTCTAAAAGACATTAAGGTGGACAAGTCCCCAGGACCGGATGGGATCTATCCCAGGTTACTGAGGGAAGTGAGGGTCGAAATAGCTGGGGCCTTAACAGATATCTTTGCAGCATCCTTGAGCACGGGTGAGGTCCCGGAGGACTGGAGAATTGCTAATGTTGTCCCTTTGTTTAAGAAGGGTAGCAGGGAAAATCCAGGGAATTACAGACCTGTGAGCTTGACGTTAGTGGTAGGCAAACTGTTGGCGAAGATACTGAGGGATAGGATCTATTCACATCTGGAAGAAAATAGACTTATCAGTGATAGGCAGCATGGTTTTGTGCAGGGAAGGTCATGTCTTACAAACCTAATAGAATTCTTTGAGGAAGTGACAAAGTTAATTGATGAGGGAAGGGCTGTAGATGTCATATACATGGACTTTAGTAAGGCGTTTGATAAGGCTTCCCATGGCAGGTTGATGGAAAAAGTGAAGTCGTATGGGGTTCAGGGTGTACTAGCTAGATGGATAAAGAACTGGCTGGGCAACAGGAGACAGAGAGTAGTGGTGGAAGGGAGTGTCTCAAAATGGAGAAGGGTGACTAGTGGTGTTCCACAGGGATCCGTGCTCGGACCACTGTTGTTTGTGGTCTACATAAATGACATGGAGGAAGATATAGGTGGCCTGATTAGCAAGTTTGCAGATGATACTAAGATTGGTGGAGTTGCAGATAGCGAGGAGGACTGTCAGAGAATACAACAAAATATAGATAGATTGGAGAGTTGGGCAGAGAAATGGCAGATGGAGTTCAATCCAGGCAAATGCGAGGTGATGTATTTTGGAAGATCAAATTAAAGAGCGGACTATATGGTCAATGGAAGTGTCCTGGGGAAAATTGATGTACAGAGAGATCTGGGAGTTCAGGTCCATTGTACCCTGAAGGTGGCAACGCAGGTTGATAGAGTGGTCAAGAAGGCATACAGCATGCTAGCCTTCATCGGACGGTATTGAGTACAAGAGTAGGCAGGTCATGTTGCAGTTGTATAGGGTTTTGGTTAGGCCACATTTGGAATACTGCATGGAGTTCTGGTTGCCACATTACCAGAAGGATGTGGATGCTTCGGAGAGGGTGCAGAGGAGGTTCACCAGGATGTTGCCTGGTATGGAGGGTGCTAGCTATGAAGAAAGGTTGAGTAGATTAGGATTGTTTTAGTTGGAAAGATGGAGGTTGAGGGGGGACCTGATTGAGGTATACAAAATTATGAGAGGTATGGACAGGGTGGATAGCAACAAGCTTTTTCCAAGAGTGGGGGTGTCAGTTACAAGGGGTCACGATTTCAAGGTGAGAGGGGGAAAGTGTAAGGGAGATGTGCGTGGAAAGTTTTTTACGCAGAGGGTGGTGAGTGCCTGGAACGCTTTACCAGCGGAGGTGGTAGAGGCGGGCACAATAGCATCATTTAAGAGACATCTAGACAGGTATATGAACGGGCGGCAACAGAGGGAAGTAGACCTTGGAAAATAGGAGACTGGTTTAGATAAAGGATCTGGATCGGCGCAGGCTGGGAGGGCCGAAGGGCCTGTTCCTGTGCTGTAATTTTCTTTGTTCTTTGTTCTTTGTTCTTGTCACAAGTAGGCTTCAAATGAAATTAATGTGAAAAGCCCCTTGTTGCCACATTCCGCGCTTTTTCAGGGAGGCTGGTATGGAAATTGAACCATGCTGTTGGCCTGCCTTGGTCTGCTTTCAAAGCCAGCGATCTAGCCCTGTGCTAAAGCATGCCCTTGTCACTATCGCACACTTACCCCCCTGGGCCACCACCACTTTCTCCAACTGAAACCTCACTCGCTTACTAACCAAATCTTACCTTTGACGCCTCCCTGTCTCAAAGTAAAAGGGCTGGATTCTCCAATTTTGAGGCTACGTCCGTGGCGTTTTACGTGGGAAAAATCGCGCAGCCCCAGCACCGATCCTCCGACTGATGAGGGGCTAGCAGCCACGCCATGTAAAATGTACATCCTTCCGATATAAATGCCTGGAGAATTGCCGGGTCCGTAGCAACACATGCGCACTGCAACAACCTGCAGCGGCCGCGCTGTACAACAAGGCACCGGCTGTGCGCGGATCTGACCTGCCAGATAGTGCCCCCCTGGACATCCCTTCATCACCCCCGGGCCACCCCCCTCAAGTCCCTCCAGCCCTCGCCAAAGCCCCCCCCCCCCCCCCCCCCCCCAGGCCAGCAGCATGGCTCCCACCCGATTGTAGCGGCGCTGGACACAGTCTGCAGCGGCTATGCTGGGTTCCCGACCGCTGAGACCATGAGTCAACCGCATGGTCGGGAAACCAGCCCATTGGGGCCTTCAGGCAACATCCTGAGGCCGTCCCAACGGCATGTGGCATGCTCCTCAATGACTCTGTTGTGGAGGGTCAGAGCATCCGAAAACAGCCGCCGCCCCCTATTCTCTGCCCGATTGCCGATTATGAAATCAGCGTCGGGAAACAGAGAATCCCGCCCAAAGTCTCTGGAGTTGTCGGTCACCCTCAACTTCATTAGATACACCACGCCAAACTGCACCTCAGTGGTATACAGTGTCATGTTTTTTCGGCCGAAAGCCACTCGCCTCCTTGCCAGTGTAGCCATCTAAAATGGACACCAGTATACAAAATGGAGAACTGCAAAGACTGCAGGGAAAAACGGACATAGTCCAGGACAAACAGCTTGCAGAAGCTTTCAACAGTGAGACACTCGTAAAAACCGGTTTCCCCACAGCTGCAGAGTCCAGGCAGCGATGTTAATGGGAAAACGATCTGCATACTAATGAGGTGATACCGGGACAGTCCCAGATACAATAGATACATTTAAGTATCGATTGATACTTTTCTATAACTACCCAGCCAGGATGGCGCCAACAAAACCAGGACAATAAGAACCGCCCCAGCCATCAAGGAACGACCCTAGGATAGGGGGGTTCGAATCATATCGATTGGGAAAGACCCAATCGATCCCCAGCAGGTGAGAGAGCCCGCCCCAAGGGTCACGGACCTCTGGGGACCTATAAAAAGAAGGTCCCGCACATGGTTCTGCCTGTTGCATCCCGACTCCGGCCTCCGACTCCAGCCTCTAGATCCTGTCTTTCATCACCGGCCGTTGAGCAACAGCCATCTATCAGTAAGTGCCAAAACGACGATCGCTACGTGACCCAGGCATTGCTTGTACTCTTGCCGACTATTAGCGAACAGAAGTTGCAGACCAGAAAGGAACAAAGGCCTTGTCCCCTGACCTTGCTTGTTCCTACTTAGATAAGTATTAGTCTTTTAGCGTGTGCTATAATTGCTATAATAAACTCTAATTGTTTTGGACTTACTAATCGGTGTATGACTTTATTGACTTGACTTGACATTAGCACTTGTGACGGTGTCTCTTACGGCACCTGGCGACTCCAGAGCATAGAAATAAGAAACAGAGCCAAACGAGTGTTAAGCACACTGCCTCTATTGGAGGAGTGTTAAACACACTAACTTAGAACGACCAACACCAGTTCCACCGCTAAGTCCTGGTAAATGCGAACACCAATGCCCACTGCACTTCCCACTTCTGTTTCGCCCAACTCAGGACCTTCGCCTTCACATGATACCTGTCGAAGCAAACAATCACTGCTCTTGGTGGCTCATTCGCCTTCACTTTAGGCCTCAATGACCGATGAGCCCGGTCCAGTTCATACAGAGAGGGATGCTCTCCTGCCCCACCAACCCTCCAACATCTTGGCAAAATATGTCGGCCTTGGGTCTCCACACCCTCGGGCAGACCCACGATCCTCAAATTTTGCATCCTCGAATGATTTTTCGAGTCCTCTAACTTTCCTCACAGCCGCTTGTTGACCTCAGCCACTCTCTGCTGATCTTCCCCCATCAAGCCTCCTGAATCTTGAATTCTACCATACTATGATCACTACTCCCTAGTGGATGCTTACCTATGATGTCAATAATTAATTCCCCCTCATTATAAAATACCAAAGAGAGAGTCAATTTCTCCGAATTTGCCGTTTAAAACCGGAAAACAGTCCGGGGGAAAGGTCCAAAAGTCCAACCAGAGCAGGAGCCACCAAATGTGCGACTTACTCCTTCATAGCCACTAACGGAAGTTAGAGAGAGTCAATTTCTAATGCATTCAATGAACTCTGCCTCCAGGCTATCCTTGCCAGTTTGATTCCTCCAGTCTATGTGCATATTAAAACCACCCATTATTATTGCCGTACCTTTTTGCAAGTCCCCAGTATTTCCTGGTTTATACTGTACCTCACTGTAGAACAAACTGTTTGGGGACCTATAGATTACTCCTACCAAGGAATTCTTCCTTTGTTATTTCTTATTTCTATCTAGGTCATTCAATATCTTGATCTCCAGTGTTTATGTCATTTCTCATTGCAGCACTGTTCTCTTTTCTCACCTGCACGTCTACGTCACCTCCTTTTCCTTTCTCCCTATCTTTCAGAAATGCTGTGTATCCTTGGATATTCAATTCCTAGACCTGGTCTCCTTGTAACCATGTTTCAGTAATCCCCACTAAGTTATAACCATTTGTTTCTATTTGTGCCGTTAGCTCATTATGTTTGTTATGAATGCTTCTTGAATTTACATACAAAGCTTTTAAATTTGTTTTAATGTTACAATCATGTAATTTCAGAATCACATAAATAGTAATATAATTTGGATGTTTGAGTGTCAGCCACCTGTGAGTCGGAAGGTTGTGAGCTCAAGTCCCACTTCACACTGGTGGCGATGATCTCGGTGGGCTCTTCAGTCCAGTAGTGAGGGACTGCTGCACTGTCTGAGGTGCCCTCTTTTGGATATGTTGCTAGTCTCACCAGATAGCAAGTGCATCATGCCATTACTTGAAGAACAGGGAAGTTTCCCCAATATCATGACCAACAATGATCTCTCAACCAGGCTGCTTGTCTCAGCTGCCATTGTGGGTTCCTGCTGTGCTTGAATTGTCTCTCAAATTTGCCCAGAAAAGTTGATGAATTCTCCAGTCACCTGGAACCATGAATGTTCAATAAAGGAGATCAGTTGTCCTTTTGTGACGCCAAACCAAATCATAATCTGCAGATCCAATTTGAGATATTAGGTATGAAGCCACTATTGGAGGGATGGGTGGAGATAATGTCTATTTAGCGTGCTCAATTTTCAGGGGGGGTCTGACTCTGTTGCCCTCAAGTATTGAGATTGGTAGATGACATAGACTTGTCCATTTGGATGTGCACAGGTTTATCCCATGTAGAGTGGAGCCCAACCTAGACATTCAGAGGCACGTTTTCAGAATGTCTTTGTATCTCTGGGTTTGGGACATCCTATGAGGTTCTGTGCTCAGCTGGCTGTAGAATACTATCTTTGTTGTACTGGCACAGTAGCATAGTGGAGTGACACGGTAGCATAGTGGAGTGACACGGTAGCATAATGGAGTGGCACGGTAGCATAGTGGAGTGGCACGGTAGCATAGTGGAGTGGCACGGTAGCATAGTGGAGTGACACGATGGCATAGTGGAATGATACGGTAGCATAGTGGAGTGACACGGTAGCATAGTGGAGTGACACGGTAGCATAGTGGAATGGCACGGTAGCATAGTGGAGCAGCACGGTAGCATAATGGAGCGGCACGGTAGCATAGTGGAGTGGCACGGTAGCATAATGGAGCGGCACGGTAGCATAGTGGAGTGACACGGTAGCATAGTGGAGTGACGCGGTAGCATAGTGGAGCGGCACGGTAGCATAGTGGAGTGACACGGTAGCATAGTGGAGTGACAAGGTAGCATAGTGGAGCGGCATGGTAGCATAGTGGAGTGACACGGTAGCATAGTGGAATGACACGGTAGCATAATGGAGCGGCACGGTAGCATAGTGGAGTGACACGGTAGCATAGTGGAATGACACGGTAGCATAATGGAGCGGCACGGTAGCATAGTGGAGTGGCACGGTAGCAGAGTGGAGTGGCACGGTAGCACAGTGGGGTGACACGGTAGCATAGTGGAGTGACATGGTAGCATAGTGGGGTGACACGGTAGCATAGTGGAGTGACACGGTAGCATAGTGGAGTGACACGGTAGCATAATGGAGTGGCACGGTAGCATAATGGAGTGGCACGGTAGCATAGTGGAGCAGCACGGTAGCATAATGGAGCGACACGGTAGCATAGTGGGGCGGCACGGTAGCATAGTGGAGTGACACGGTAGCATAGTGGAGTGACACGGTAGCATAATGGAGTGACACGGTAGCATAATGGAGTGGCACGGTAGCATAGTGGAGTGACACGGTAGCATAATGGAGTGGCACGGTAGCATAGTGGAGTGACACAGTAGCATAATGGAGTGACACGGTAGCATAGTGGAGTGACACGGTAGCATAATGGAGTGACACGGTAGCATAATGGAGTGACACGGTAGCATAATGGAGTGGCACGGTAGCATAATGGAGTGACACGGTAGCATAGTGGAGTGACACGGTAGCATAATGGAGTGACACGGTAGCATAATGGAGTGGCACGGTAGCATAATGGAGTGGCACGGTAGCATAGTAGAGCGGCACGGTAGCATAATGGAGTGGCACGGTAGCATTATGGAGTGACATGGTAGCATAGTGGAGTGGCACAGTAGCATAGTGGAGGGAACGGTAGTATCGTGGAGCGGCACGGTAGCATAGTGGAGTGGCACGGTAGCATAGTGGAGTGACATGGTAGCATAGTGGAGTGACACGGTAGCATAGTGGAGCGGCACAGTAGCATAGTGGAGCGGCACCGTAGCATAGTGGAGTGACACGGTAGCATAGTGGAGTGGCATGGTAGCATAGTGGAGTGACACGGTAGCATAGTGGAGTGGCATGGTTGCATAGTGGGGTGACACGGTCGCAAAGTGGAGTGGCATGGTAGCATAGTGGGGTGGGATGGTCGCATAGTGGAGTGACACGGTGCATAATGGGGCGGCACGGTAGCATAGTGGAGTGGCATGGCAGCATAGTGGAGCGATACGGTAGAATAGTGGAGTGGCACGGTAGCATAATGGGGCGGCACGGTAGCATAGTGGAGTGGCATGGCAGCATAGTGGAGTGACACAGTAGCATAGTGGAGCGGCACAGTAGCATAATGGAGTGACACAGTAGCATAGTGGAGTGACAAGGTAGTATCGTGGAGTGACATGGTAGCATAGTGGGGCGTCACGGTAGCATAGTGGAGCAGCACGGTAGCATAGTGGAGTGACACAGTAGGATAGTGGAGCGGCACGGTAGCATAGTGGGGCAGCACGGTAGCATAGTGGAGTGACACGGTAGTATCGTGGAGTGACACGGTAGCACAGTGGAGTGACACGGTAGTATCGTGGAGTGACACGGTAGCACAGTGGAGTGGCACGGTAGCATAGTGGGGCGGCACGGTAGCATATTGGAGCGGCACGGTAGCATAGTGGGGCGGCACGGTAGCATAGTGGAGTGATACGGTAGCACAGTGGAGCGGCACGGTAGTATAGTGGGGTGACACGGTAGCATAGTGGAGCGGCACGGTAGCATAGTGGAGTGATACGGTAGCACAGTGGAGCGGCACGGTAGCATAGTGGAGCGGCACGGTAGCATAGTGGAGCGGCACGGTAGCATAGTGGGGCGGCACAGTAGCATAGTGGAGTGGCACGGTAGCATAGTGGGGTGACACGGTAGCATAGTGGAGCGGCACGGTAGCATAGTGGAGCGGCACGGTAGCATAGTGGAGTGGCACGGTAGCATAGTGGGGCAGCACGGTAGCATAGTGGAGCGGCACGGTAGCATAGTGGAGTGACAAGGTAGCATAGTGGAGCGGCACGGTAGCATAGTGGAGCGGCACGGTAGCATAGTGGAGTGGCACGGTAGCATAGTGGGGCAGCACGGTAGCATAGTGGAGCGGCACGGTAGCATAGTGGGGCGGCACAGTAGCATAGTGGAGTGGCACGGTAGCATAGTAGGGTGACACGGTAGCATAGTGGAGTGACAAGGTAGCATAGTGGAGCGGCACGGTAGCATAGTGGAGCGGCACGGTAGCATAGTGGGGCGGCACGGTAGCATAGTGGGGCAGCACGGTAGCATAGTGGAGTGGCACGGTAGCATAGTGGGGCGGCACGGTAGCATAGTGGAGTGGCACGGTAGCATAGTGGGGCGGCACGGTAGCATAGTGGAGCGGCACGGTAGCATAGTGGGGTGACACGGTAGCATAATGGAGTGGCATGGTATCATAGTGGAGTGGCACGGTAGCATAATGGAGTGGCACGGTAGCATAGTGGGGCGGCACGGTAGCATAGTGGGGCGGCACGGTAGCATAGTGGAGTGACACGGTAGCATAGTGGAGTGGCACGGTAGCATAATGGAGTGACACGGTAGCATAGAGGGGCGGCACAGTAGCATAGTGGAGTGACACGGTAGCATAATGGAGTGGCATGGTAGCAAAATGGAGTGGCACGGTAGCATAGTGGAGTGGCACGGTAGCATAGTGGAGTGACACGGTAGCATAATGGAGTGTCACGGTGCATAGTGGAGTGGCACGGTAGCATAGTGGGGCGGCACGGTAGCATAGTGGAGTGGCACGGTAGCATAGTGGAGTGACACGGTAGCATAGTGGAGTGACACGGTAGTATCGTGGAGTGGCACGGTAGCATAGTGGAGCGGCACGGTAGCATAGTGGAGTGGCACGGTAGCATAGTGGGGCAGCACGGTAGCATAGTGGAGCGGCACGGTAGCATAGTGGAGTGACAAGGTAGCATAGTGGGGCAGCACGGTAGCATAGTGGAGCGGCACGGTAGCATAGTGGAGTGGCACGGTAGCATAGTGGAGCAGCACGGTAGCATAGTGGAGTGACAAGGTAGCATAGTGGGGCGGCACGGTAGCATAGTGGGGCGGCACGGTAGCATAGTGGGGCGGCACGGTAGCATAGTGGAGTGACAAGGTAGCATAGTGGAGCGGCACGGTAGCATAGTGGAGCGGCACGGTAGCATAGTGGGGCGGCACGGTAGCATAGTGGGGCAGCACGGTAGCATAGTGGAGTGGCACGGTAGCATAGTGGGGCGGCACGGTAGCATAGTGGAGTGGCACGGTAGCATAGTGGGGCGGCACGGTAGCATAGTGGAGCGGCACGGTAGCATAGTGGGGTGACACGGTAGCATAATGGAGTGGCATGGTATCATAGTGGAGTGGCACGGTAGCATAATGGAGTGGCACGGTAGCATAGTGGGGCGGCACGGTAGCATAGTGGGGCGGCACGGTAGCATAGTGGAGTGACACGGTAGCATAGTGGAGTGGCACGGTAGCATAATGGAGTGACACGGTAGCATAGAGGGGCGGCACAGTAGCATAGTGGAGTGACACGGTAGCATAATGGAGTGGCATGGTAGCAAAATGGAGTGGCACGGTAGCATAGTGGAGTGGCACGGTAGCATAGTGGAGTGACACGGTAGCATAATGGAGTGTCACGGTAGCATAATGGGGTGACACGGTGCATAGTGGAGTGGCACGGTAGCATAGTGGGGCGGCACGGTAGCATAGTGGAGTGGCACGGTAGCATAGTGGAGTGATACGGTAGCATAGTGGAGTGACACGGTAGTATCGTGGAGCGACACGGTAGCATAGTGGAGCGGCACGGTAGCATAGTGGAGTGGCACGGTAGCATAGTGGAGTGGCACGGTAGCATAGTGGGGCGGCACGGTAGCATAGTGGAGTGGCACGGTAGCATAGTGGGGCGGCACGGTAGCATAGTGGAGTGGCACGGTAGCATAGTGGAGTGGCACGGTAGCATAGTGGAGTGGCACGGTAGCATAGTGGGGCGGCACGGTAGCATAGTGGGGCGGCACGGTAGCATAGTGGGGCGGCACGGTAGCATAGTGGAGTGACTTGGCAGCATAGTGGGGTGACACGGTGGCATAGCGGAGTGACACGGTAGCATAGTGGGGTGACACGGTAGCATAGTGGAGTAACACGGTAGCATAGTGGGGTGACATGGTAGCATAATGGAGTGGCATGGTAGCATAATGGGGTGACACGGTAGCATAGTGGAATGACACGGTAGCACAGTGGGGCGGCACGGTAGCATAGTGGGGCGGCACGGTAGCATAGTGGAGTGGCACGGTAGCATAGTGGGGCGGCACGGTAGCATAGTGGAGTGGCACGGTAGCATAATGGAGTGTCACGGTAGCACAGTGGGGCGGCACGGTAGCATAGTGGGGCGGCACGGTAGCATAGTGGAGTGGCACGGTAGCATAGTGGGGCGGCACGGTAGCATAGTGGAGTGGCACGGTAGCATAGTGGAGTGGCACGGTAGCATAGTGGAGTGGCACGGTAGCATAGTGGAGTGGCACGGTAGCATAGTGGAGTGACACGGTAGCATAGTGGAGTGACTTGGCAGCATAGTGGAGTAACACGGTAGCATAGTGGAGTGACTTGGCAGCATAGTGGAGTAACACGGTAGCATAGTGGAGTGACTTGGCAGCATAGTGGAGTAACACGGTAGCATAGTGGAGTGACACGGTAGCATAGTGGAGTGGCACGGTAGCATAGTGGAGTGACTTGGCAGCATAGTGGAGTAACACGGTAGCATAGTGGAGTGACTTGGCAGCATAGTGGAGTAACACGGTAGCATAGTGGAGTGACTTGGCAGCATAGTGGAGTAACACGGTAGCATAGTGGAGTAACACGGTAGCATAGTGGAGCGGCACGGTAGCATAGTGGAGTGGCACGGTAGCATAGTGGAGTGACTCGGCAGCATAGTGGGGTGACACGGTAGCATAGTGGAGTGGCACGGTAGCATAGTGGAGTGACACGGTAGCATAGTGGAGTGGCACGGTAGCATAGTGGAGTGACACGGTAGCATAGTGGAGCGGCACGGTAGCATAGTGGAGTAACACGGTAGTATCGTGGGGCGGCACGGTAGCATAATGGAGTGGCATGGTAGCAAAATGGAGTGGCACGGTAGCATAATGGAGTGACACGGTAGCATAGTGGGGCGGCACAGTAGCATAGTGGAGTGGCATGGTAGCAAAATGGAGTGGCACGGTAGCATAGTGGAGTGGCACGGCAGCATAGTGGAGCGGCACGGTAGCATAGTGGAGTGCCACGGTAGCATAGTGGAGTGACACGGTAGCATAGTGGGGCGGCACAGTAGCATAGTGGAGTGACACGGTAGCATAATGGAGTGGCATGGTAGCAAAATGGAGTGGCACGGTAGCATAGTGGAGTGGCACGGTAGCATAGTGGAGTGTCACGGTAGCATAATGGAGTGGCACGGTAGCATAGTGGGGCGGCACGGTAGCATAGTGGAGCGGCACGGTAGCATAGTGGAGTGGCACGGTAGCATAGTGGAGTGACACGCTCGCATAGTGGGGCGGCACGGTAGCATAGTGGGGTGACACGGTAGCATAGTGGAGTGACACGGTAGCATAGTGGAGTGGCACGGTAGCATAGTGGAGTGACACGCTCGCATAGTGGGGCGGCACGGCAGCATAGTGGGGTGACACAGTGGCATAGTGGAGTGACACGGCAGCATAGTGGAGTGACTCAGCAGCATCGTGGGGCGGCACGGTAGCATAGTGGAGTAACACGGTAGCATAGTGGAGTGACTCGGCAGCATAGTGGGGTGACACGGTAGCATAGTGGAGTGGGACGGTAGCATAGTGGAGTGACACGGTAGCATAGTGGAGTAGCATGGTAGCACAGTGGAGTGACACGGTAGCATAGTGGAGTGGCATGGTTGCATAGTGGGGTGACACGGTCGCAAAGTGGAGTGACACGGTAGCATAGTGGAGTGGGACGGTAGCATAGTGGAGTGACACGGTAGCATAGTGGAGTAGCATGGTAGCACAGTGGAGTGACACGGTAGCATAGTGGAGTGGCACGGTAGCATAGTGGGGTGGGATGGTCGCATAGTGGAGTGACACGGTGCATAGTGGAGTGACTCGGCAGCATCGTGGGGCGGCACGGTAGCATAGTGGAGTGACACGGTAGCATAGTGGAGTGGCACGGTAGCATAGTGGAGTGGCACGGTAGCATAGTGGAGTGGCACGGTAGCATAGTGGAGTGACACGGTAGCATAGTGGAGTGGCATGGTTGCATAGTGGAGTGACACGGTAGCATAGTGGAGTGGCATGGTAGCATAGTGGAGTGGCACGGTAGCATAGTGGAGTGACACGGTAGCATAGTGGAGTGGCATGGTAGCATAGTCGAGTGACACGGTAGCATAGTGGAGTGGCACGGTAGCATAGTGGATTGACACGGTAGCATAGTGGAGTGGCATGGTTGCATAGTGGGGTGACACGGTAGCATAGTGGAGTGACTCGGCAGCATAGTGGGGTGACACGATAGCATAGTGGAGTGACACGGTAGCATAGTGGGGTGACACGGTAGCATAGTGGAGTGACACGATGGCATAGTGGAGTGATACGGTAGCATAGTGGAGTGGCACGGTAGCATAGTGGAGTGACACGGTAGCATAGTGGAGTGACACGATGGCATAGTGGAGTGATACGGTAGCATAGTGGAGTGACACGGTAGCATAGTGGAGTGACACGGTAGCATAGTGGAGTGACACGATGGCATAGTGGAGTGATACGGTAGCATAGTGGAGTGACACGATAGCATAGTGGAGTGACACGATAGCATAGTGGAGTGACACGGTAGCATAGTGGAGTGGCACGGTAGCATAGTGGGGTGGCACGGTAGCATAGTGGGGCGGCACGGTGGCACAGTGGGGCGGCACGGTGGCACAGTGGAGTGACTCGGCAGCATAGTGGGTCGGCACGGTAGCATAGTGGGGCGGCACGGTGGCACAGTGGAGTGACACGGTGGCATAGTGGGTCGGCACTGTAGCATAGTGGAGCAGCACAGTGCTCTTTCCAAGTGCCGGTGCTGATTCGATGGGCGGTGTGGCCTCCTTCTGCACTGTAAATTCTATGAACCACATGATCGACCCAGAGAAACTGACCTCTAATGAACCCCCGTGATCACATTTAAAAAGTACTTTTATGAACCCTTCTGGCCAGTTTGGGGGCATGGTATCTAAGCTTGTTCTTTCTATTTTACTTTTCAGGTGACAGCTCCTTTCTGGCCATTAATTTGCTTTTCCTCCTCCCTTGACTGACCATGCTGAGATGAAAGGCTGATGTGCTTTCCACCAATGCCATTGAGGGCGGTCATCAGAAGAGGTGAAATTCCCCAACCTTATTATTAGAATATGATACAAACCAGTGATTCAGATGACTCCACAACCTATATTTTTTTAAAATATATATTCTTTAATAGAGACCAGGACTGTAGGTCAGAGCAGAGTTTGCTCTGCAGCTCTGCTATAAAACCGAGAGCACTGAACAAGGTGTTGATACATAACATGTTTCCGTAATGGCTCCAGTTCACTGGAAGCAGTTTTCTGATTTCAGTCTGGGTATACAAACTGGCTTCATTATTCCACCTGGAATTGACTGAATGAGAGAGAATATGGTGGTGAAAACATAGATTGTTGCGAGTTGGGTTTTTCAGCAATAATATTGGCACAAAGCATTCTGTAAACAGCTCCAATTAAAAAAAAAACCTGGTGCAATCCGATGCCATTTTCCTATTGGAACTAATTGAAAATGTAATTTTGTTCATGAAAATACAATAATTGTAGTCAATGCCTATTCACTGAGCAATCAACTGAACTGATATTGGCACCAACACGTAATTGGGATAACTGTACGGATGTGTTTATAAAGCAACTCAGATATTGCTCTTTTGAGGAATTTTGCTTCCTGCACAGATGCACCCTAAACCTTGCCACCAATCCCAGAAAGTCTGCTCATATTCGACGTAAATAATCATTGCAGCGCTCCAAGGAGCGCTGTTAAAATTACAGGTAAAAGTTTAACCCAAACAAAAATTATTTCTGTTCGACAGTCGGTACAGTTGGTTAACCTGCAATTGATTATGAAGGATTCCTGAGATTTGAAAAGGTAAATCCGCTCTCCATTGACATTGCAATGTTGGATGCCAGGCACCAAAACTCATCTCTAGTTTCCACCATTGCATTGGGCCAAGTAATGGACAACACATGTTTTATTTCAATCACTTAGTTTGTCTTGGCTCAGTTGGTTGCATTCTGGCCTCTGCGAAAGGGAGTTTGGAGACATGAACATAATATCTAGATTGGCACTCCAGTGCAGTACTAAGGGAATGCAACACTGCCAGAGATGTTGTCCTTGGATGAGACCTTAAACTAAGGTCCTGCCCGTTCTCTACTTTTTGTTATAAATTTAGAGTACCCAATTATTTGTTTCCAATTTAGGAGCAATTTAGCGTGCCAAATCCACCTGCACATCTTTGGGTTGTGGGGGTGAGATCCATGCAAACAGAGACAGAATGCGCAAACTACACATGGGGCGCAAATGCGGAGAGTCGTGAAGGCTGCCGTGGAACTGGCCGTGTTTCACGGCAGCCTCCGTGCCCCCTCCCAGGACCCGATTCTGCTCCCCGGTCAGGGCTAGCAGCGGGGCCCCGTGAACCTCGGCATCGCAGGCTTAGCGAACTTCGCTAAGCCCGCGCACCAAGGTTAACGGCGGCTGATGCAAACGATGACGTCAGCCGCGCATGCGCGGATTGGACGGCTCCAATGCGCGGATGATGTCATCACGCATATGCGTGAAACCCGCGCATGCGCGGGCCGTTATGCCCCTCAGCCGCCCATCCAGCGGGGCGGCGGAGGAACAAAGAGTGCGTGGGGTTCGGACCCGCTGCCCGCGATCGGTGGGCACCGTGGTGCGGCCGTGCCAATCGGTGGCATGGTTCTCCAGAACGGCACTTTGCGGCCATTTTCACGAACTGTGATAGCAGGTGTGTTGGAGTTTGTGAAAACGGCCATAAAGGCCTGGGAAATCGGCCCATCGGATAGGGGTGAATCGCTGCTCGCCGTAAAAAAACCGCGAGCAGCGATTCGTGTCGTGGGGTGGCCGTTGGGGGGGGGGGGAGAATAGCGGGAGGTCGGGAAAAATGTCGGGGAGGCCCTCCCGCTATTCTCCGACCCGTCGTGGGGGGCGGAGAATCGCGCCCATGGATAGTGACATGCGGCCTGGATTAAACCTGGATCCTCAGTGCCGTGAGGCAGCAATGCTAACCACTGTGCCACCCACCATCTTCTCCAAAGTATGTGATGAATGTAGGAAATTTTTACATCAATAGATTTTTATATAGATTTTATATGAATATATATTTATCTGTTGCAGTAATATTTTTAAAAATCCTTGTTTAAAATGCAGACGGACTATGAGTCTGCAATATGTGCAATTAAGACGTTGTAAAAGTGAGGTCATCATCCATTCCAACCATGTAACTGTTTACCTTTAGAGGCCGACTGAAATTTTGTTTTCGAAGATGGTTCCCTGCAGTTTAGATCATTGAGAATGTGTGTTAGCCTTAGTAAGATGGTCGTAAGCCAGCTAGTGGAATAGTGATGATGTATACATAGATACATAGAAGATTGGAGCAGGAGGAGGCCTTTTGGCCCTTTGAGCCTGCTCTTCCATTCATCACAATCATGGCTGATCATTCAACTCAATAGCCTCATCCTGCTTTCTTCCCATCGCCTTTGATCCCATTCTCCCCAAGTGCTATACCCAGCCACCTCTTGAATATGTTCAAAGTTTTAGCATCAACTACTTCTTGTGGTAATGAATTCCACAGGCTCACCACTCTTTGTGTGAAGAAGTGTCTGCTTATCACTGTCTGAAATGGTTTACCCTGAATCCTCAGGCTGTGACCCCTGGTTCTGGACACACCTATCATTGGTAACATCTTCCATGCATCTACCCTGTCTCGTCCTGTTAGAATTTTAGAAGTCTCTATGAGATCCCCCCTCATTCTTCTGAACTCCAGCGAGAACAATCCCAACCTAGTCAATCTCTCCTCATATGACAGTCCCGCCATCCCTGGGATCAGTCTGGTAAACCTTCGCTGCAAGCCCTCAAGAGCAAGAACATTCTTCCTCAGAGAAGGAGACCAAAACTGCACACAATACTCCAGGTGTGGCCTCACCAAGGCACTGTACAATTGCAGCAACACATCCCTGCTTCTATACTCAAAACCTCTTGCAATGAAGGCCAACATACCATTAGCCTTCTTTACCGCCTGCTGCACCTTCATAGAACATAGAACAGTACAGCACAGAACAGGCCCTTCGGCCCTTGATGTTGTGCTGAGCATTGTCCGAAACCAAGATCAAGCTATCCCACTCCCTGTCATTCTGGTGTGCTCCATGTGCCGATCTAATAACCGCTTGAAAGTTCCCAAAGTGTCCGACTCCACTATCACAGCAGGCAGTCCATTCCACACCCTAACCACTCTCTGAGTAAAGAACCTACCTCAGGCATCCCTCCTATATCTCCCACCCTGAACCTTATAGTTATGCCCCCTTGTAACAGCTACATCCATCCGAGGAAATAGTCTCTGAATGTTTACTCTATCTATCCCCCTCATCATCTTATAAACCTCTATTAAGTCACCTCTCATCCTCCTCCGCTCCAAAGAGAAAAGCCCTAGCTTCCTCAACCTTTCCACATAAGACCTATCCTGCAAACCAGGCAGCATCCTGGTCAATTTCATTTGCACCTTTTGCAATGCTTCCACATCCCTCCTATAGTGAGGTGACCAGAACTGCACACAATACTCCAAATGTGGTCTCACCAGTGTCATGTAGAGTTGCAGCATAACCCACGGCTCTTAAACTCAAGCCCCCAGTTAATAAACACTAACACACTATAGGCCTTCTTCACGGCTCTATCCACTTGAGTGGCAACCTTCATAGATTTATGGACATGAACCCCAAGATCTCTCTGTTTCTCCACATTCCTCAGAACCCTGCCGTTGACCCCGTAATCTGTATTCAAATTTCTTCTACCAAAATGAATCACCTGGCACGTATCAGGGTTAAACTCCATCTGCCATTTTTCGGCCCAGCTCTGATCCTATCAATGTCTCTTTCCAGCCGACAACAGCCCTCCACCTCATCCACTACGCCACCAATCTTGTTGTCGTCAGCAAATTTACTGACCCACCCTTCAGCCCCTCCTCCAAGTCATTGATAAAAATCACAAATAGCAGAGGAGCCAGCACTGATCCCTGTGGTACACCGCTGGTGACTGGTCTCCAGTCTGAAAATTTTCCATCCACCACCACCCTCTGTCTTCTATGTGATAGCCAGTTACTTATCCCACACCTTCTTACTTTCTTCGTAAGCTGACCATGGTGAACCTTATCAAACGCCTTACTAAAATCCATGTATACGACATCAACTGCTCTACCTTCATCTACACATTTAGTTACCTCCTCAAAGAATTCAGTCACATTTGTGAGGCAAGACTTACCCTTCACGAATCCGTGTTGACTATCCCGGATTAAGCTGCATCTTTCCAAATGGTCATAAATCCTATCCTTCAGGACCTTTTCCATTAACTTACCGACTAGCGAAGGAAGACTAACTGGGCTATAATTATCAGGGTCATTCCTATTCCCTTTCTTGAACAGAGGAACAACATTCGCCACACTCCAGTCCTCTGGCACTATCCCCGTGGACAGTGAGGACCCAAAGATCAAAGCCAAAGGCTCTGCAATCTCATCCATTGCCTCCCAAATAATCCTTGGATATATCCCATCTGGCCCAGGGGACTTGTTTTCAAAATTGCTAATACATCCTTCCTCAGAACATCTACTCCTCCAGCTAACCTGCCTGTATCACACTCTCATCCTCAAAAACATGGCCCCTCTCCTTGGTGAACACTGAAGAAAAATATTAATTCAATGCCTCTCCTATTTCTTCTGACTCCATGAACAAGTTCCCACTACTGTCCTTGACCGGCCCTAACCTCACCCTGGTCATTCTTTTATTTCTCATATAAGAGTAAAAAACCTGCCCCATCTGAACAGTTCGACCTAGAGGTTCCAATCAATATTTGGAAAGTTAAAGTCACCCATGACAACTACCCTGAGACCTCCACACCTATCCATAATCTGTTTTGCAATTTCTTCCTCCACATCTCTATTACTATTTGGGGGCCGATAGAAAACTCCTAACAATGTGATCACTCCTTTCCTATTTCTAACTTCAGCCCATATTACCTCAGTAGGCAGATCCCCTTCGAACTGCCTTTCTGCAGCCGTTAAACTATCCTTGATTAACAATGCTACTCCTCCACCTCTTTTACCACCTTCCCTACTCTTACTGAAACATCTATACCCCGGAACTTCCAACAACCATTCCTGTCCCTGTTCTAACCATGTCTCCGTAATGGCCACAACATCGTAGTCCCAAGTACCAATCCACGCTCCAAGTTCACCTACCTTATTCCGGATGCTCCTTGCATTGAAGTAGACACACTTCAACCCACCTTTCTGTCTGCCGGTACACTCCTGCGACCTTGATACCCTCCTCAGTACCTCACTACTCTCAACACTGGCTTTTGGACGACAGCTTGTTTTCCCATCTCCCTGAAAAATTAGTTTAACCCCCCCCCCCCCCCCCCCCCCCCCCCCCGAAGAGCCGTAGCAAATTTCCCTCCCAGGATATTGGTGCCCCTCTGGCTCAGGTGCAAACCGTCCTGTCTGTACAGGTCCCACCTTCCCCAGAATGTGCTAGAATTATCCACGCACCTGAAACCCTCCCTCCAACACCATCCCTGCAGCCACGTGTTTATCTGCACTCTCTCCCTGTTCCTCACCTCACTAGCACGTGGCACTGAGATGAAACCAGAGATGACAATATGGTTTGTCCTGACTTTCAGCTTCCACCCTAGCTCCCCAAATTCCTGTTTTAAATCCCCGTCCCTTCTCCTACCTATGTCGTTGGTACCGATGTGTACCACGACTTGTGACTGTTCCCCCTCCCCCTTAAGGATTCTGAAAACACGCTCCGAGATGTCACGGACCTTGGCACCCAGGAAGCAACATACCATCTGTGATTCTCTTTTGTTGCCAAAGAACCGTCTATCTGTCCCTCTAACTATCTACTCCCCATTAACTATTGCTCTCCTGCTCTCCCTCCTTCCCTTCTGAGCCACAGGGATGGACTCAGTGCTGGAGATCCGTTCACCATGGCTTACCCCTGGTAGTTCATCCCCCTCAACAGTATCCAAAACGGTATACTTGTTACTGAGGAAATCAACCACAGAGGATCCCTGCACTGACTGCTTCCTCCCAGCCCCTCTCACCGTCACCCATCTATCTTGATTCATGCTTACCTTTAGCGAATGGTGCACAAGGACACCCAGGTCCCGCTGCACACTCCCCTCTCCCAACTTACAACCATTCAGGTAGTAATCTGCCTTCCTGTTTTTGCTTCCAAAATGAATAACCTCACACTTATCCAAATTATACAGCATCTGCCATTGGTTTGCCCACTCGCCCAACCTGTCCAGATCTTTCTGTAGGATCCCTGCATCCACGTCACAATTCACCCTCCCACCTAATTTGGGAGATAATGGGTGGGGCCAGGTCTGTGAAGGGCAGTTTGGTTTTTAGGCCAAGCAGAAGGACTTGCAACTTGTCTGAAAGGGTCTTTCCTTTGCTGGAAGCAACTCTCTACCCAGGGGACAGCAAGTATCCTATGTTTGCTCACTATTTGCAAGTGGCTTTTGACCAGAATGTGTTTTGCT
Organism: Scyliorhinus canicula; assembly: GCF_902713615.1. NCBI lineage: Eukaryota > Metazoa > Chordata > Chondrichthyes > Carcharhiniformes > Scyliorhinidae > Scyliorhinus > Scyliorhinus canicula. The sequence continues at coordinate 99,270,648 of NC_052157.1, read as the reverse complement.
TGATTGGAGATAAAGAAGGTATCAGTTAGAAGTTAAAGTGTTTCCTTTTATTGTCAAACATTGGTTAATTGGTAATTGTAAGCTATTTTCTGTGGTGTTGATGTAGTTTAATCCTGTATCGACAAGAAAGTTTGTTTTAATATACCATATCCCTATTTGTCAGAAGAATTACTCCTGGAATGAAGTATTCTTTTCTCTCCATTTTACAAATTTGAAAAAAGTGTTTGGGATTCTTGTCTGTTATCATAACAAATGTTGGAGTCTGGTCCAGGACCTTACCAATGGACGTGAAATATCACACACTATTTGGAAGAAGGGCAGGAATGTTTCCCCAGTGATCTGACTAATATTTATCCCTCAGCCAATATCACAGTCTGTCATGTTCAAATGGTGAGAGTGTGGTATTTGCTGATACATGCAGTGGTAGAGGTAAATACCATAGGCGCATTTAAGGGAAATCAGGATAAGGACACAAGGGAGAAAAACAAAGAGAAAGAGAGAAGCATAGAGGTTCAGGGAGTGAATTCCAGAGTTTAGAGCCAGGGCAGCTGAAGGAACAGCCATCAATAATGGAGGTATTAAAATCAGGGATGCCCAGGAGATCAGCATTAGCTGAGGGCAGATAGCTCCCATGGTTGTGGAGTTGGAGGATATTACAAAAATAGGGAGGGATGAGTTCATGGAGGGATTTGAAAACAAATGAGAATTTAAATTAAAAAGAAATATGTTCATTGAGAAATCTTTCATAACGTAGCTAGTTTTATCATGATGTTTGTGTGTGTGTGTGGGGGGGGGGGGGGGGGGGGTTAAGAACCCGAGAATTTCCAAACCAACATTGCAAAGGAGGAACATTAAAGGTGGCTTGTCATGACCAAACCTGCTACCACTGGGCAGCAACAGTGGAAAGAGTGAGGGGATGGGTGAACAAACCCATAAGGCCTCCTGCAAGGGAACTGCCCTCCGGGTCTTGGCTCCAGCAACACTTCCACCCCACCTCGGCAAAATACACATCAAGCCCAGTGGTAGCGGCCGCACTGAAAGCGTGGGCCCAGTTAAGACAGCACTTTGGGCTGACTGGGATGCCCCCATGGCTCCCATCTGTGGCAACCACAAATTCCTCCCACATACACTACCTTTAGGAAATGGAGACGGGATGGGGGCACGCTGACAGTTAGGGACTTTTATGTAGGGCACAGACTGGCGACACTGGACGAACTGACAGGGAAGTGGGAACTGCCGACAGGACAGGAAATGAGACACCTACAAATAAAGCACTTCCTCTGCAAAGAGACAGTAGGGTACCCCAGGACCCAAAAACAACACTATTAGAGGACCTGATAAGCACAGAAGGGGGACTCTGAAGGAAAATGTATGGACAGCTACTGGACAGAGCCCGAACACCACTGGACAAGACCAGATGGAAATGGTAGGACGAACTAGGGCAGAAGTGGGGTGGGGGCTCTGTAGCAAAGCAGTGAGCAGGGGCAACTCCATCTCCTGCTGCACAAGGCTTATCTTCATGCAGCTCAAAGTGGTGCACAGAGCACACCTGACCAGAACCCGAATGAGCAGTTTCTTCCCGGAGGTGGAGGACAAATGCGAACGGTGCCAGAGAGGCCCGGCCAACCATGCCCTCATGTTCTGGGCTTGTCCCAAACCTACGGGGTTCTGGGCAGCCTTCTCCGAGGCAATGTCCAAGGTTGTGGGGGTGAGGTGAAGCCATGCCCAAATGTGGCAATCTTCAGGGTATCGGAGCAGCCAGAGCTACACATGTGGAAGAGGGTCGACGCTCTAACTTTCGCTTCCCTAACCGCATGCCGGAGAATACTGCTCGGTTGGCGATCAGCAGCATCACCCACAGCTGCAGACTGGCTCGCTGACCTTTCGGAATTTCTCCATCGAGGGTCGGAGGAAGGCTTCCTAGATACATGGGGGCAGTTCGTCGGTCTGTTCCAAAACCTGTTTGAGACCAGTAACAATGAGTAAGATGGGGAAACGGGAACAAAGAACAAAGAAAATTACAGCACAGGAACAGGCACTTCGGCCCTCCCAGCCTGCGCTGATCCAGATCCTTTATCTAAACCTGGCGCCTATTTTCCAAGGTCTACATCCCTCTGTTCCCCGCCCATTCAATCTGTTCAGATGCATCTTAAATGGTGCTATCGTGCCCGCCTCTACCACCTCCGCTGGCAAAGCGTTCCAGGCACCCACCACCCTCTGCGTAAAAAACTTTCCACGCACATCTCCCTTAAACTTTCCCCCTCTCACCTTGAAATCGTGACCCCTTGTAACTGACACCCCCACTCTTGGAAAAAGCTTGTTGCTATCCACCCTGTCCATACCTCTCATAATTTTGTAGACCTCAATCAGGTCCCCCCTCAACCTTCGTCTTTCCAATGAAAACAATCCTAATCTACTCAGCCTTTCTTCATAGCTAGCACCCTCCATACCAGGCAACATCCTCCTCTACACCCTCTCTAAAGCATCCACATCCTTCTGGTAATGTGGCGACCAGAACTGCACGCAGTATTCCAAATGTGGCCTAACCAAAGTCCTATACAACTGTAACATGACCTACCGACTCTTGTACTCAATACCCCGTCCAATGAAGGCAAGCATGCTGTATGCCTTCTTGACCACTCTATCGACCTATGTAGCCACATAGGGTACAATGGACCTGAACTCCCAGATCTCGCTGTGCATCAATATTTTCCAGGACTCTTCCATTGACCGTATAGTCCTCTCTTGAATTAGATCTTCCAAAATGCATCACCTCGCATTTGCCTGGATTGAACTCCATCTGCCATTTCTCTGCCCAACTCTCCAATCTATCTATATTTTGCTGTATTCTCTTACAATCCTCCTCGCTATCTGCAACTCTACCAATCTTAGTATCATCTGTAAACTTGCTAATCAGACCACCTATACCTTCCTCCAGATCATTTATGTATATCACAAACAACAGTGGTCAGATCACGGATCCCTGTGGAACACCACTAGTCACCTTTCTCCATTTTGAGACACTCCCTTCCACCACTACTCTCTGTTTCCTGTTGCCCAGCCAGTTCTTTATCCATCTGGCTAGTACACCCTGAACCCCATACGACTTCACTTTTTCCATCAACCTGCCATGGGAAACTTTATCAAACGCCTTTCTGTAGTCCATGTATGTGACATCTACAGCCCTTCCCTCATCAATTAACTTTGTCACTTCCTCAAAGAATTTTATTAGGTTTGTAAGACATGACCTTCCCTGCACAAAACAATGCTGCCTATCACTGATAAGTCTTTTTTCTTCCAGATGTGAATAGATCCTATCCCTCAGTATCTTCTCCAACAGTTTGCCTACCACTGACGTCAAGCTCACAGGTCTATAATTCCCTGGATTATCCCTGGTACCCTTCTGAAACAAAGGGACAACATTAGCAATTCTCCAGTTTTCCGAGACCTCACCCGTGCTCAAGGATGCTGCAAAGATATCTGTTAAGGCCCCAGTTACTTCCTCTCTCGCTTCCCTCAGTAACCCGGGATAGATCCCATCCAGTCCTGGGGACTTGTCCACCTTAATGCCTTTTAGCATACCCAAAACTTCCCCCTTCCTTATGAAAGAGAGAACGAAAAGGGAGAGGAAAAAAGAAAAATAAAGACGGGGAGAACCATCGCAACCGGGGGTGGGAGGGAGGGAAGAGGAAAGGCTGGAGAGACACAAAAGGGAACAACGTGGGAGGGAGGGAGGGGGCAACCTACCCCCCTCCCACCCCCGCAATCACAGGGGAAACACAGCCAAAGTTGACAGGGGAAGAAAAGAAAATGGGGGGGGGGGGGGGTGGGGAGGAAGGGGAGATAAAGGGGGGGGGGAACACCTCCACCCGAAAAACCGACCGGGGGGGGTACACAAGGGGGGAGAGAGGTGCGGGGCGGGTTGGGGGTGGGGGGAACCACATGCCTAGACAAAGGACGGCAGTATGTAAATAGAGTAATTTAAGGGAATACAGACCTTTCTGTATAAAACAGTAAATAAACACGGCCAACAATGTACATAGCTGTTTATAAATTTTGAAATTGCCAAGAAAAAAAGTTTTTAAAAAAAGAAAGTTTTCATAATAATCTAATTTGAAAATCAAGGTTGAAAGTTGGAAACCATGGAATTACAGAGCAGTTAGCCTAACATCTGTGGTGGGGAAATTGCTGGAGTCTGTAATCAGAGAGGGGGTAACTGAATACCTTAACAATTTTGGTCGATCAGTGAGAGTGAAGGTCATGCCTGTCTAACCTTATTGAATATTTTGAAGAGGTGACTAAGATAATGACTAAGATAATGGAGGGGAATGTCTATGGATGTTATTTATATGGACATCCAGAAGGCATTTGATAAAGCCTCACATAAGAGACTGTTAATTAAAGTGAAGCCCACAGAGTTGAGGGCAAATTGGTTTCGTGGCAGGTGACAGAGTGGGGATTATGGGTAATTACTCTAATCGGCAGGGGGTGACTAATGATGTCCCACAGGGATCTGTGTTGGGGCCTCAATTCACATTATTCATTAATGACTTGTATGATAGCATAAAAAATCATATATCCAAATTTGCTGATGATACAAAGTTAGGTGGCATTGTAGGCAGCATAGATGACATCAGAAAATTGCAAGGAGATATTTTTAAAAAATAATTTTTATTCAAATTTTTGCTAAATATCAATAACAAAATACAAAAAGAAACAAAGCACCCCCCCATATATACAAAAAAAAGAAATAAATTAACACCCGTCATCAACAATGAACAAATATACACACCCCTTCAGCGCAAAACAAAGAGTCGACCCCCACCCCCTGTCCTCACTCCCAAAAAAACGGCTGATCCTTGTCCCGGTCATGTGAGCCCTATGCAGCACCTTAAATTGTATGAGGCTGAGCATCGCGCAAGAAGAGGAGGAGTTCACTCTCCCCAGGGCGTCCTCCCATGTCCCATCCTCGATCTCCTCACCCAGATCCTCCTCCCATTGACCCTTCAGCTCCTCCACTGAGGCCTCGTCCTCCTCCTGCATCACTTGGTATGTAGCCGAGATCCTCCCCTCTCCAACCCACACCCCCGAGAGCACCCTGTCCTGGACCCCGCATGGCGGCAACTGTGGGAACTCTGCCACTTGCCGCCTGACAAACGCCCTTACCTGCATATATCTGAAGGTGTTCCCCGGGGGGAGCCAGAACTTCTCCTCCAACTCACCCAGGCTCGCTAACTTCCCGTCCACAAACAGGTCCCCCATCTTCCTAATACCTGCCCTGTGCCAACTCAGGAACCCACCGTCAATTCTCCCCGAGACAAACCGGTGGTCCTCACCGAAGCCCCCACCTCCCCCCTGTGCCGTCTCCATTGCCCCCAAATGTTGAGGGTAGTCGCCACCACCGGGCTCATGGTATACCTCGTTGGAGGGAGCGGCAGCGGCGCTGTCACCAGCGCCTCCAGGCTCGTGCCCACATAGGACGCCACCTCCATCCTCTTCCATGCTGCCCCTTCCCCCTCCATCACCCACTTGTGCACCATCGCTGCGTTGGCAGCCCAGTAATACCTACAGAGGTTGGGCAGCGCCAGCCCCCCCCCCATCCCTGCCCTGCTCCAGGAACACCCTTCTCACCCTCGGGGTCCCGTGCGCCCACACAAACCCCGTAATGCTCCTATTAACCCGCCTGAAGTAAGCCTTTGGGATAAGGAGGGGAGGCACTGGAACAGGAACAGAAATCTTGGGAGCACCGTCATCTTGACTGACTGCACACTACCCGCCAGAGACAGCGACAGCATGTCCCACCTCTTAAACTCCTCCTCCATTTGCTCCACCAGCCTCGTGAGGTTAAGCTTGTGCAAGGCCCCCCCAGCTCCTGGCCACCTGGACCCCCAAGTACCTGAAGCTCCTCTCCGCCCTTTTTAATGGGAGCTTACCAATCCCCCCCTCCTGGTCCCCTGGGTGAACAACGAACAGCTCGCTCTTCCCCATGTTGAGCTTGTACCCTGAGAAATCTCCAAACTCCCTGAGAATCCTCATTACCTCCGGCATCCCCCCCGACCGGGCCCGCCACATACAACAATAGGTCATCCGCATAGAGCGACACTCGGTGTTCCTCCCCACCTCGCACCAGCCCCCTCCAGTTCCTCGACTCCCTCAACGCCATGGCCAGGGGTTCAGTTGCCAGCGCAAAAAGCAGGGGGGGACAAGGGACACCCCTGCCTCGTCCCTCGGTATAGCCGAAAATACTTGACCTCCTCCTGTTCGTGGCCACACTCGCCACCGGGGCCTCATATAACAGCCTCACCCACCTGACAAACCCCTCCCCAAACCTGAACCTTTCCAGCACCTCCCACAAGTACCCCCACTCTACCCTATCGAAGGCCTTCTCCGCGTCCATCGCCACCACTATCTCCGCCTCCCCTTCTACCGCCGGCATTATTATAACATTCAAAAGCCTCCGTATGTTAGTATTCAACTGCCTCCCTTTCATGAACCCCGTTTGATCCTCATGAATAACCTGCGGCACACAGTCCTCTATCCTCGTGGCTAAAATCTTCGCCAACAACTTGGCATCTAAATTTAAGAGTGAGATCGGCCTGTATGGCCCACACTGCAGGGGATCCTTGTCCCGCTTGAGGATCAAGGAAATCAGCGCCCGAGACATCGTCGGAGGCAAAGCTCCCCCCTCCCTTGCCTCGTTGAAGGTCCTAACCAACAGAGGGCCCATCAGGTCTGCATACGTCTTATAGAATTCGACCGGGAACCCATGCGGCCCCGGTGTCTTCCCCGACTGCATGCTCCCTATCCCTTTAACCAGCTCCTCCAGCTCAACTGGCGCCCCAAGTCCCTCCACCTGCCCCTCCTCCACCCTCGGGAATCTCAGCCGGTCCAGAAAAAGGCCCATCCCCCCCTCCTCCAGTGGGGGTTCGGACCGATACAGTTCCTCATAGAAGTCCCTGAAGACCCCATTGATGCCTACCCCACTTCACACCACATTCCCTCCCCTATCCTTAACTCCACCGATCTCCCTAGCCGCATCTCGCTTCCGAAGCTGGTGCGCCAGCATCCTGCTCGCCTTCTCCCCATATTCATACACCGCGCCCTGTGCCTTCCTCCACTGAACTTCCGCCTTCCTGGTGGTCAATAGGTCGAATTCGGCCTGGAGACTACGCCGCTCCCTAAGCAATCCCTCCTCCGGAGCCTCCGCGTACCTCCTGTCCACCCTCACCATCTCCCCCACCAACCTCTTCCTCTCTCTCTGCTCTCCCTGTGGGCCTGAATGGCGATCAACTCTCCCCTAACCACCGCCTTCAGCACCTCCCAGACCGTCCCCACTCAGACCTCCCCATTGTCATTGGCCCCCAGGTACCTCTCAATACATCCTCGGACCCGCCCGCCCACCTCCTCGTCCGCCAGCAACCCCACCTCTAAGCGCCAAAGCGGGCGCTGGTCTCTCTCCTCCCCCAGCTCGAGATCCACCCAATGCGCGGCATGATCAGATATGGCTATCGCCGAGTACTCAGTATCCTCCACTCTCGCAATCAGCGCCCTACTCATAACAAACAAATCAATCCAGGAATAGGCCTTATGCACATGGGAGAAGAATGAAAATTCCCTGGCCCTCGGTCTCGCAAACCTCCATGGGTCAACCACTCCCATCTGGTCCATAAACCCCCTCAGCACCTTAGCCGCCGCTGGCGTCCTACCTGTCCTGGAACTGGATCGATCCAGCGCTGTGTTGAAATCCCCCCCCATTATTAGGCTCCCCGTCTCCAAGTCTGGAATCCGGCCCAACATGCGCCGCATGAAACCCGCATCGTCCCAATTCGGAGCGTATACATTGACCAGCACCACCCGCTCCCCCTGCAGCTTGCCACTTACCATCACATACCTCCCGACACTGTCTGCCACAACGTTCAACGCCTCGAACGACACCCTCTTTCCCACCAGGATTGCCACCCCCCGATTTTTTGCATCCAGCCCCGAATGAAACACCTGGCCTACCCATCCCTTCCGCAATCTAACCTGATCCACCACCTTCAGGTGCGTCTCCTGAAGCATGACCACATCAGCGAATTTAGCATGGTGACCACAGAGGCCCCCAGCCCGACCCCTCCAGCCCCTCCGGAAGGCCCAGGATTTGCAGATTTTTCCGCCTCGAACCTCTCCTGCCATTTTTTATGGAGCGCCACGTGCGCCTCCACCTTCACCGTGAGGCCTAAGATCTCGTCCTCGTTTTCGGAGACATTTGGTTGGACCTCTCGGACCGCCACCCCCTGGGCCATCTGGGTCACCAGCAGCTTATCAATTGAAGTCTTCATCGGCTCCAGCAGGCCCGCTTTAAGTTCCCTGAAGCAGTGCTGAAGAGCCTCCTGCTGCTCCTGCGCCCACTGCATCCTGGTCTCCGCCCGCCACCATCTTGTGCTTCTTCCCTCGCACCTGCTTTGGCTTTGCTATCACTTTGTTACTCGCCCCTGGTCCAGGCCAGACACTGCTGGGGAAATGTTGCTGACTCCTTCCCACGCCAGGAAACGTCGAACAAGTACCGCTGGGGGCCCTAAAAAGAGCCTAAAAGTCAGTTTCTAGCGGGAGCTGCCGAACGTGCGACTTAGCTCCGCATAGCCACAACCGGAAGTCTGTAAGGAGATATTGACAGACTAGGTGAATGGGCAAATTTGTGGCAGAAAGAATTCAATGTAACCAAGTGTGAGGTTATCCATTTTAGACCAAAAAGGACAGAACAGAGTACTTTCGAACATGGAAAGAGGTTAGGTACAGCAGATGTCCAAAGATATTCGGGGGTTCATGTGCAGTGATCCTTAAAGTGCCATGAACAGGTGCAGAAGATAATCAAAAAGGCAAATGGAATACTAGCCTTTATATCTAGAGGATATGGAATATAAAGACATAGAAGTTACCCTGCAGCTATACAAAACCCTGGTTAGACCCCACTTGGAGTATTGTGAGCAGTTCTGGGTACCACACTTAGGAACGATATTGTGGCCTTGGAGGGAGTGCAATGTAGGTTGACAAAAACGTTACCTGGACTACAGGGGTTACGTTATGAAGAGAAGTGGGTAGCACGGCGTTGCAGTGGTTAGCACTGCTGCCTCATGGTGCCGAGCATCTGGGTTCGATCCCAGCCCTGGTAACTGCCCGTGAGGAGTTTGCATATTCTCTCTGTGTCTGCGTGTGTCTCACCCCCACACAATACTCCTTCATATGCGGGAAGTGTGTCCAGCTGCAGCTCCTGTTAGACTGCATGGAGCTCTGGAGCTGTGCATGGACTCACTTTAGAACATAGAACAGTACAGCACAGAACAGGCCCTTCGGCCCTCGATGTTGTGCCGAGCAATGATCTCCCTACTCAAACCCTATACCCTATCCACCCTATACCCGTAACCCTTAACCTTTAACCTTACTTTTAGGACACTACGGGCAATTTAGCATGGCCAATCCACCTAACCCGCACATCTTTGGACTGTGGGAGGAAACCGGAGCACCAGGAGGAAACCCACGCACACAGGGGGAGGACGTGCAGACTCCACACAGACAGTGACCCAGCTGGGAATCGAACCTGGGACCCTGGAGCTGTGAAGCATTTATGCTAACCACCATGCTACCGTGCTCCCCTTTGGAGCATACGCGATGGTGACGAGGTCGTGGATAGCACTTTCAGTGAGTTGGTCACACCGCAGATTAGGATTGGTGAGGGAGACAGGGAATGGGTGACCAAAAGGCAGAGAAAGAGCAGGAAGGTAGTGCAGGTGTCCCCTGCGGTCATCTCCCTCCAAAACAGGTATACGGTTTCGGATACTGTTGGAGGAGCTGACTCACCAGGGGAAGGCAGTAGTAGCCAGGCTCATGGCACCGTGGCTAGCTCTGCTGCACAGAAGTGCGGGAAAAAGACTGGCAGGGCTATAGTCATAGGGGATTCAATCGTAAGGGGAGTAGGCAGGTGTTTCTGTGGTCAAAAACGAGACTCCCGAATGGTATGTTGCCTCCCGGGTGCATGGGTCAGGGATGTCTCTGATCGGCTGCATGACATACTAAAGGGGGAGGGTGAACAGCCAGTTGTCGTGGTGCATATAAGCACCAACAATATAGGTAAAAAACGGGATGAGGTCCTACAATCAGAATTTAGAGAGTTAGGAGATAAGTTAAAAAGTAGGACCTCAAAGGTAGTAATCTCAGGATTGCTACCAGTGCCACGGGACAGTCAGAGGAGAAATTCAAGAATAGTCAGAATGAATACGTGGCTTGAGAGATAGTGCAGAAGAGAAGGGTTCAGATTTTTGGGACATTGGAACTGGTTCTAGGGGCGGTGGGACCATTACAAATCGGATGGTCTACACCTGGGCAGGACTGGAACCAATGTCCTAGGGGGTGCGTTTGCTAACACTGTTGGGGAGGTTTTAAACTAATGTGGCAGGGGGATGGGAACCAGATTAGGAAGTTAGAGGTCAGTAAAGAGGCAGCAACTAAAGCCAGTAAGGTATTAGATAATAAACTCAATGTGACTAAGTGGAAGAGTAGACAGGGAAGAGATGATGAATGCAAATGGACAGGTGGTCTGAGGTGCATTTGTTTTAATTTGAGAAGTGTAGCAGGTAAGACAGATGAATTTAGGGCTTGGATTAGTACCTGGGAATATGATGTTATTGGTATTACTGAGACTTGGTTGAGGGAATGGCAAGACTGGCAACTAAATATCCCAGGGGAAAGATGTTTCAGGAGGGATAGAGAGGGACGTAAAAGGGGTGGAGGAGTTGCATTACTAGTCAGAGATGATATCACAGCTGTGATTAAGGAGGGCACGATGGAGGATTCGAGCACTGAGGCAATATGGATAGAGCTACGAAATAGGAAGGGTGCAGTAACATTGTTGGGACTTTACTACAGGCCTCCCAATAGCTAGCGTGAAGTAGAGGTACAAATATGTAGACAGATTATAGAACAATGTAGGAGCAATAGGGTGGTTGTGATGGGAGATTTTAACTTCCCCAACATTGAATGGGACTCATGTAGTGTTGGAGGCGTAGATGGAGCAGAGTTTGTAAGGAGCATCCAGGAGAGTTTTTTTAGAGCAGTATGTAAATAGTCCAACTCGGGAAGGGGCCACACTAGACCTGGTATTGGGGAATGATCCCGGCCAGGTGGTTGAAGTTTCAGTCGGTGATTACTTTGGGAATAGGAATCACAATTCCGTAAGTTTTAGAATACTCATGGACAAAGACGAGAGTGGTCCTAAAGGAAGAGTGCTAAATTGGGGAAAGGCCGAGTATAATAAAATTCGGCAGGAGCTAGGGAATGTACATTGGGAGCAGCTGATTAAGGGTAAATCCACATTTGAAATGTGGGAGTCTTTTAAAGAAAGGTTGTTTAGAGTGCAGGACAGTCATGTCCCTGTGAAAATGAGGGATAGTAATGGCAAGATTGGGGAACCATGGATGATGGGTGGAATTGTGAGACTAGCTAAGATGAAAAAGGAAGATCGAGGCGACTCAAAACTGATGAGGCTTTGGAGGAATATCGGGAAAGTAGGACAAATCTCAAACGCGCAATAAAGAGGGCTAAAAGGGGTCATGAAATATCTTTGTCTAACATGGTTAAGGGAACTACAAAGCCTTTTATTCGTACATAAGGAGCAAGAGGGTAACTAGAGAAAGGATTGGCCCACTCAAAGACAAAAGAGGGAATTTATGCGTGGAGTCAGAGGAAATGGGTGAGATTCTTAATGAGTACTTTGCATCGGTATTCACCAAGGAGAGGGACATGACAGATGTTGAGGCTAGGGATGGATGTTTAAATACTCCAGGTCATGTCGGCATAAGGAAGGGGGAGGTTTTGGGTATTCTAAAAGGCATTAAGGCGGACAAGTCCCCAGGACCGGACGGGATCTATCCCAGGTTAATGAGGGACAAAATAGCTGGGGCCTTAACAGATATCTTTGCAGCATCCTTGAGCACGGGTGAGGTCCTGGAGGACTGGAGAATTGCTAATGTTGTCCCTTTGTTTAAGAAGGGTAGCAAGGATAATCCAGGAAATTATAGACCTGTGAGCTTGACGTCAGTGGTAGGCAAACTGTTGGAGAAGATACTGAGGGATAGGATCTATTCACATTTGGATGAAAATAGACTTATCAGTGATAGGCAGCATGGTTTTGTGCAGGGAAGGTCATGTCTTACAAACCTAATAGCATTCTTTGAGGAAGTGACAAAGTTGATTGATGAGGGAAGGGTTGTAGATGTCATATACATGGACTTCAGTAAAGCGTTTGATACATTTTGCCATGGCAGGTTGATGGAAAAAGTGAAGTCGTATGGGGTTCAGGGTTTACTAGCTAGATGGATAAAGAACTGGCTGGGCAACAGGAGACAGAGAGTAGGGGTGGAAGGGAGTGTCTCAAAATGGAGAAAGGTGACTAGTGGTGTTTCACAGGGATCTGTGCTCGGACCACTGTTGTTTGTGATATACATAAATGATCTGGAGGAAGGTATAGGTGGTCTGATGAGCAAGTTTGCAGATGATACTAAGATTGGTGGAGTTGCAGATAGCGAGGAGGACTGTCAGAGAATACAGCAAAATATAGATAGATTGGAGAGTTGGGCAGAGAAATGGCAGATGGAGTTCAATCCAGGCAAATGCGAGGTGATGCATTTTGGAAGATCTAATTTAAGAGCGGACTATATGGTCAATGGAAGAGTCCTGGGGAAAATTGATGTACAGAGAGATCTGGGAGTTCAGGTCCATTGTACCCTGAAGGTGGCAACGCAGGTCGATAGAGTGGTCAAGAAGGCATACAGCATGCTTGCCTTCATCGGACGGGGTATTGAGTACAAGAGTCGGCAGGTCATGTTACAGTTGTATAGGGCTTTGGTTAGGCCACATTTGGAATACTGCGTGCAGTTCTGGTCGCCACATTACCAGAAGGATGTGGATGCTTTAGAGAGGGTGCAGAGGGGGTTCACCAGGATGTTGCCTGGTGTGGTGGTATGATTTGTATAGCTGTCTGCCATTGGTGCAGAACACTGGCTTACCATTGGCCCTGGTCGGTCATGTGCCTCTCGACCGATTGGTTGAGACCCGTCATGTGACGGCTCTCCGATTGGTTGAGAGGCTGTGTTAGCCACGCCTCCATACCGAGGTATAAATAGTCAGAACGCCCGGCGGTCGTCCATTTTATTGTAGTCGACCGCAGGGCTAAGTTCTAGCTTTTTAAAGCCTAACTTTTGTATAGCAACTCGTCTCTCGTGCAATTGATGGCTCATCAATTTAATAAGATAGATTTTTGAAGATGGAGTTCCGGATCAAGCCCGAATGCCTCCGCATCAGCCCGCAAACTCAGAACTCTGCAGAACTTTTTCAACATTGGCTGGCATGTCTCGAAGGATACCTGGAGTCCGCAAACAGCCCCCCCACCATAGCACAGAAGCTTCACATCCTCCACTCCAGCGTGGGCATAGCAGCCTACACGATAATCAAGGGGGAGAAAGATTACGATGCCGCCATGCTAAAGCTGAATGGACAATTCCTTAAACCAGTCAACAGAGTATTCGTCCGACATCTGCTGGCCACCAGACAACAGCTCCCCAGTGAGTCATTAGACCAATTTTACCAGGCCCTCGCTATCCTGAGGAGGAATTGCTCCTGCGTCGCAGTCTCAGCTACAGAGCACATGGAACTGCTGATCAGAGACGCTTACGTGGCTGGGATGCAGTCCCCTGCTATCCGCCAGCGGATGCGGGAGAAAGACGACCTCACCTTAGATTAGATTAGATTAGAACAGTACAGCACAGGACAGGCCCTTCGGCCCTCGATGTTGTGCCGAGCAATGATCACCCTACTTAAACCCATGTAACCCGTATACCCGTAACCCAACAATCCCCCCATTAACCTTACACTACGGGCAATTTAGCATGGCCAATCCACCTAACCCGCACATCTTTGGACTGTGGGAGGAAACCGGAGCACCCGGAGGAAACCCACGCACACACGGGGAGGACGTGCAGACTCCACACAGACAGTGACCCAGCCGGGAATCGAACCTGGGACCCTGGAGCTGTGAAGCATTGATGCTAACCACCATGCTACCGTGAGGCCCCTTTTTTTTAAAAGGCGACTGGCCTTCTCCCCCATGTTCACAAAATACCACCCTCGAACGTCGCAGCTGGCCAATAGCCTTACCCATTAGATTAAACTGAGGCACGGACTCTCTCCACCTCCCTGGAGGTCGCCAATCTAAACGCTCGTGCCTATGTCCCCAGCCGCGCTGCACCATCCTGGGCCTCCTGGCACGCTTCCCCACCGCCATCCGCCGCTCCCGACCTCCCTCAGGCCTGCGCCGCGGGACGCCCCGACAAGTCCACGGTGCCCCGCTGCTACTTTTGCGGGTTCGCGAAACACCCTCGCCCGCGCTGCCCAGCCCGCTCCGCCCTCTGTAAGAGCTGCGGGAAGAAGGGCCACTTCTCCACTGTCTGCCAGGCCAAAACGGTCGCTGCAGTTCCGCGCAGCGACCAGGGATCCCCCCCCTCCGGACCCTTGCTGGCCCCTCCTGGATGCCGCGCAACACTCTCCCCCCCCCCCCCCCCCCCCCCGCCCCCGGGCCCCTGCGCCCGGCCTGCGCGCCTCTCTCTCTCCTCCGGGCCCTCCCGGGCCCCTCCTGGACGCCGCACAACTCTCAACCCCCCCCCGCCCCCGGGCCCCTGCGCCCGGCCTGCACGCTTCTCTCTCTCCTCCGGGCCCTTCCTTGCCCCTCCAGCGCACCGCGCTACCCTCCACTCGCCGCCCCTGGGCTCCTGCGCCTGGCCTGCGCGCCTCTCTGCCCCCGCTCCCAGCCGCTCCGACCGGCCCGCCGGCACCGCTAACCTCGCCCCCAGCAACCATGAGGGCCCCACGGGTGCCGCCATCTTGGGGCGGTGACTCCACGTGCGGGTCATGGGCGCCGCCATCTTGGGGCCCCAACTCCACGTGCGAATCCTGGGCACCACCTTCCGGGACTGGCACGCAAGGTTCTTCCAGCATCTACTCGGTCGACGACGACGAATATGGATTTTCTCCACGGCTCGCGGCCATTCAACTCGACCAGTCACGTCCACGCACGCTCGCCAAAAAGACAACGCTGATCTACCTCAATGGCCACGAGACAGGCTGCCTGCTGGACTCGGGAGCACGGAAAGCTTTGTTCACGGTAAGATGCTGCGCGCTCCCTGTCCATCCTGTAAAACACAAAATCGGGTTAGCCTCAGGTTCGCACTCCATCCGCATCACCGGGTGCTGCTTCGCGGACCTCACGGTCCAAGGGAAGGTTTTAAAAAATTATAAACTCCTTGTCCTCCCTGACCTTTGCGCACCGGCACTCCTAGGACTGGACTTCCAGTGCAACCTGCAGAGCTTGACCTTCTAATTCGGCGGCCCTATACCCCCCTCACTGTCTGCAGCCTCGCGTCCCTCAAAGTGGACCCCCTCCTCCTTGTTTGCTAATCTCACCCCCGATTGCACACCCGTCGCAACCCGGAGCAGACGGTACAGCGCCCAGGACCGGACCTTCATCAGGTCCGAGGTCCAGAGGTTGCTGACGGAAGGGATCATCGAGGGCAGCAACAGTCCCTAGCGAGCCCAAGTGCTGGTGGTCCGGACTGGGGAGAAAAACCGGATGGTCATCGACTATAGCCAGACCATCAACCGGTTTACGCAACTGGACGCGTATCCTCTCCCCCGTATTTCCGCCATGGTAAACGATATCGCGAAATATAAGGCCTTCTCCACTGTGGACCTTAAGTCCGCTTACCACCAGCTCCCCCTCCGCGCGAGTGACCGCAAATACACCGCGTTTGAGGCAAATGGGCGCCTCTACCACTTCCTTAGGGTTCCATTTGGTGTCATAAATGGGGTCTCGGTCTTCCAATGGGAGATGGACCGAATGGTCGACAAGTACGGATTACAGGCTACCTTCCCATATCTTGATAATGTCACCATCTGCGGCCACGATCAGCAGGACCATGACGCCAACCTCCAGAAATTCCTCCAAACCGCAAAACTCCTTAACCTCACATACAATAAGGATAAGTGCGTGTTTAGCACCGACCGTCTTGCCATCCTCGGCTACGTAGTGCGTAAAGGAGTGATAGTCCCCGACCCCAAAGCATGCGCCCCCTGATGGAACTCCCTCTCCCTAATACCCTCAAATCCCTCAAACGCTGCCTGGGTTTCTTCGCTTACTACGCCCAATGGGTTCCCAACTACGCTGACGAGGCCTGTCCCCTCATTCAAACCACGACCTTCCCGCCGATGACAGAGGCCTGCCAGGCCTTTAGCCGCATCAAAGCGGACATCGCAAAGGCCACGATGCGCGCCATCGACGAGTCCCTCCACTTCCAGGTTGAGGGCGACGCATCAGAAGTAGCTCTGGCAGCCACCCTGAACCAAGCGGGCAGACCCGTGGCCTTCTTCTCCAGAACCCTCCAGGCTTCCGAACTCCGCCACCCCTCTGTGGAAAAGGAAGCCCAGGCCATAGTCGAAGCCGTGCGACATTGGAGGCACTATTTGGCCGGCAGGAGGTTTACCCTCCTCACAGACCAACGGTCAGTAGCCTTCATGTTTGATAATGCACAAAGGGGCAAGATTAAGAATGACAAGATCTTACGGTGGTGGATCGAGTTGTCCACGTACAACTATGAGATCTTGTATCGTCCTGGGAAGCTCAATGAGCCTCCTGATGCCCTGTCCCGCGGTACCTGCGCCAACGTGCAGATAGACCGCCTCCGCTCCCTCCACGCGGACCTCTGCCACCCAGGGGTGACCAGTCTCTACCACTTCATTAAGGCCCGCAACCTGCCTTTCTCCATCGCGGAAGTCAGGACAGTAACCCGTGACTGCCACATCTGCGCCGAGTGCAAACCGCACTTCTACCGCCCCGAGCGCGCACACCTAATCAAAGCATCCCGCCCCTTCGAACGTTTCAGCATTGACTTCAAGGGGGCCCTTCCTTTTAACAACCGCAACATTTACTTCCTGGCGGTAATTGACGAATTCTCCCGCTTCCCCTTCGCCATTCCCTGCCCCGACATGACCACATCGACCGTCATTAAGGCCCTCCTCTCCATCTTCTCCCTGTTCGGCTACCCCGCGTACATACACAGCGATTGGGGGGTCCTCCTTTATGAGCGACGAGCTGCGTCAATTCCTGCTCAACAGGGGCATTGCCTCTAGCAGGACGACCAGCTATAACCCCCGGGGTAACGGACAGGTCGAGCGGGAGAATGGTACCATCTGGAAGACCATACTACTGGCCCTCCAGTCCAGAGATCTCCCTACTTCCCGATGGCAAGAGGTTATCCCCGATGCCCTACATTCTATCTGCTCACTCCTCTGTACCACAGCAAATCAGACACCTCATGAACGTCTTCTTGTCTTCCCCAGGAAGTCGTCCTCCGGATCCCCTCTCCCGACGTGGCTGGCCGCCCCCGGACCCATCTTGCTCCGGACGCATGTGCGGGTGCACAAGTCCGACCCGTTGGTGGAACAAGTCCAGTTACTCCACACAAACCCGCAGTATGCGTATGTGGAGTACCCCGACGGTCGGCAGGACACGGTCTCCTTCCGGGACCTGGCACCCGCCGGCGTGCGGCCCTCCCCCCTTCACCACAGATCCACCCCCTGTTTTTTCCCCCCAGTGCCCCACCCAGGTCACCCCTTCCCCATCCATGGCGTCTCCAAGCCAGCTCGGGTGACGGAGAATGTTCAAGGACCATCGCTCCCGGACTCCAGGACGTCAGCGGAACCACCACCATCGGCTGAACCGACGTCACCTACTCCACTGCGGCGGTCTGCCAGAACGTCACGGGCCACGAAAAGACTGATCGAATCGATCTAAATTTCAACAGCTCCATGGACTTTGTTGGGACTTTGTGAACTATTGCTAATTGTGTCTGGGCCAGTGGGAAGCCAAAAATATAATAAAAGAAAAGGAGAGAACATTGTTGTTCTCCCGGCTGCTACTCATACCATCAGTTCTCTCCCCCCCCCCCCCCCCCCGCCCCCGGCTCTCGTTGATACCCCCTCCCCCCGGCTTCTTTCTCCGCAAGGGGTGAATGTGGTGGCATAGCTGTCTGCCATTGGTGCAGAACACCGGCTTACCATTGGCCCTGGTCGGTCATGTGCCTCTCGACCGATTGGTTGAGACCAGTCATGTGACGGCTCTCCGATTGGTCGAGAGGCTGAGCTAACCACACTTCCATACCGAGGTAGAAATAGTCAGAACGCCCGGCGGTCGTCCATTTTATTGTAGTCGACTGCAGGGCTAAGTTCTAGCTTATTAAAGCCTAACTTTTGTATAGCAACTCGTCTCTCGTGCAATTGATTGCTCATCACCTGGTATGGAGGGTGCTAGCTATAAAGAAAGGTTGAGTTGATTAGGATTGTTTTCGTTGGAAAGACGGAGGTTGAGGGGGGACCTGATTGAGGCCTACAAAATTTTTGAGAGGTATTGACAGGGTGGATAGCAACAAGCTTTTTCCAAGAGTGGGGGTGTCAATTACAAGGGGTTTTCGGTGAGAGGGGGAAAGTTTACGATTTCAAGGTGAGAGGGGGAAAGTTTAAGGGACATGTGCGTGGGAAGTTTTTTACGCAGAGGGTGGTGGGTGCCTGGAACGCTTTGCCAGCGGAGGTGGTAGAAGTGGGCACGATAGCATCATTTAAGATGCATCTGGACAGATATATGAACGGGCGGGGAACAGAGGGAAGTAGACCTTGGAAAATAGGACACAGGTTTAGATAAAGGATCTGGATTGGCGCAGGCTGGGAGCGCCGAAGGGCCTGTTCCTGTGCTGTAATTGTCTTTGTTCTTTGTTCTTTGTTCTTTGTTCTAATACAAAAAGATGTGCTGGGTAGATGAATTGGCTATGCTAAATTGCCCCTTAATTGGAAAAAGAATCACAGCTAGATAGATTTTTGTTAAGCAAAGATATTAAGGGATATGTGCCAAAGGCAGGTGTATGGAGTGAGGCCACAGATCAGCCATGATCTCATTAAATGGTGGGAAATGATCGAGGGTCTGAATGGCGTACTCTTGTTCTGTGCTCCAATAATACCATCCAAAACAATCAAACAGAACCAAATGGCAAAACATCACAATAGAAAAAGGGAAAACAACACACAACACCTCACTAACTTAAATACAACAACTAACCAAAACCCTCAAACAACTGATGGTGACTAACTCCTTAAAAAAGGAAATAAATGGTTGCCATCTTAAATAGAACCTCTCCACCAACCCGCTGATGGTAAACTTGACCTTCTCCAAATGCAAAAATGACGTGAGGTCACGCAGCCAAGCAGAGGCACTAGCTGGAGTGAGAGACCTCCGACCAATCATTATTCATCTCCACGCTATCAAACAGGCAAAGACAAGGACACCCACCTTTAGCCCAGACTAATCACTGGCAAATCCATCACCCCAAATATGGCAACGGATCAAAATCTAATTGGAGTATCTCCGACATGGTGTTAAAAAATGAAGCCCAGAAGCCTATAGGTTTGGGACAGGACCAGAACTATGCAGATGCCAGCGCAAGAAAACAACACTCACACCTATCCTCAACACCAGCGAAGAACCCGCTCATCCTTGCCCTGGTAAAATTTATCCTACTGTCATGTAAGTATCCCTTTAAGAAAGGTTTTTGTCTTATCACATGGCTTTAATTATGTTATTTTGTGGGTGGAGCTGAGCTGAGTTGTGAGGTGTTTTAGTTTCATTTTCAGTTTGACTGCTGTGGACTCAAGGAGAAAGAAGTGTTCCCTGTCTTTCTATATTTTCATTTTAAAAACTGTTCCAGAAGTAAACAGGTTGTGGATACCGGCTGTGGTAACTTAAAAGAGATATTGAGGGAAAGCAGTCTCATTCAAGTGATAATGCAGAGTGCTGGGCAACACCCTTGAAAAAATGGGGACTGGATTCTCTGGTTCTGAGACTATGTCCCCACACTGACATGGGAACAGTGATGTCATACGTCAGAAAAAATGGCGTAAAATAACCACTGATTCCCCGTTTTGCCAGAGCAAATAGGAGTGAGGATAGTGAACAGCCCTGCCTCGTGCCCTTATTCAAAGGAACATAACCGCAAAGTCTCGGATCGTGTTTTCGGGATCCTTAAGGGGGAGTGGGTGCAGCCCCAAGTCATGGTCCATATAGGTACCAACGACATAGGTAGGAAAAGGGATAGGGATGCAAGGCAGGAATTCAGGGAGCTAGGGTGGAAACTTAGATCCAGGACAAACAGAGTTATTATCTCTGTGTTGTTACCCGTGCCACGTGCTAGCGAGTCGAGGAATAGGGAGAGAGAGAAGTTGAAAACATGGCTGCAGGGATGGTGCAGGAGGGAGGGTTTCAGATTCCTGGATAATTGGGGCTCATTCTGGGGTAGGTGGGATCTACAAACGGGATGGTCTACACCTGGACCAGAGGGGTACTAATATCCTGGGGGGGGGTTTGCTAATGCTCTTCGGGAGGGTTTAAACTAGTTTAGCAGGGGATTGGGAACCTGAATTGTAGCTCCAGTACACAAGAGGTTGAGAGTAGTGAGGTCATGAGTAAGGTTTCAAAGTTGCAGGAGTGTACCGGCAGGAAGGGAGGTGGTTTAAAGTGCGTCTACTTCAATGCCAGGAGCATCCGGAATAAGGTGGGTGAACTTGCAGCATGGGTTAGTACCTGGGACTTCGATGTTGTGGCCATTTCGGAGACATGGATAGGGCAGGTTGTTGCAGGTGCCGGCGTTTAGATATTTCAGCAAGCTCAGGGAAGGTGGTAAGAGAGGGGGAGGGGTAGCATTGTTAGTCAAGGACAGTATTACGGTGGCAGAAAGGACGTTTGATGAGGACTCGACTACTGAGGTAGTATGGGCTGAGTTTAGAAACAGGAAAGGAGAGGTCACCCTGTTAGGGCTTTTCTATAGGCCTCCGAAAAGTTCCAGAGATGTAGAGGAAAGGATTGCAAAGATGATTCTGGATAGGAACGAAAGTAACAGGGTAGTTGTTATGGGGGACTTTAACTTTCCAAATGTTGACTAGAAACATTATAGTTCGAGTACTTTAGATGGGTCCGTTTATGTACAATGTGTGCAGGAGGGTTTCCTGACACAGTATGTAGATAGGCCAACGATAGGCAAAACCATATTGGATTTGGTACTGGGTAATGAACCAGGACAGGTGTTAGATTTGGAGGTAGGTGAGCACTTTGGTGATCAATTCGATTACGTTTACTTTAGTGATGGAAAGGGATAGGTATATCCGGCAGGGCAAGAGTTGTATCTGGGGGAAAGGCAATTATGATGCGATGAGGCAAGACTTAGGATGCATCGGATGGAGAGGAAAACTGCAGGGGATGGGCACAATGGAAATGTGGAACATGTTCAAGGAACAGCTGCTGAGTGTCCTTGATAAATATGTACCTGTTAGGCAGGGAGGAAGTGGTCGAGCGAGGGAACCGTGGTTTACTAAAGCAGTTGAAACACTTGTCAAGAGGAAGAAGGAGGCTTATGTAAAGATGAGACGTAAAGGTTCAGTTAGGGCGCGCGAGAGTTACGGTATATACCTATCCCTTTCCATCACTAAAGTAAACGTAATCGAAAGGATCTAAAGAGAGAGCTAAGAAGAGCCAGGAGGGGACATGAGAAGTCTTTGGCAGGTAGGATCAAGGATAACCCTAAAGCTTTCTATAGATATGTCAGTAATAAAAGAATGACTTGTGTAAGAGTAGGGCCAGTCAAGGACAGTAGTGAGAAGTTGTGCATGGAGTCCGAGGAGATAGGAGAGGTGCTGAATGAATATTTTTCATCAGTATTCACACAGGAAAAAGGCAATGTTGTCGAGGAGAATACTGAGATACAGGCTACTAGACTAGAAAATGATCAGAGGGTTAGATAGGGTGGACAGCGAGAGCCTTCTCCCGCGGATGGAGGTGGCTAGCACGAGGGGACATAGCCTTAAACTGAGGGGTAATAGATATAGGACAGAGGTCAGAGGTGGGTTTTTTACGCAAAGAGTGGTGAGGCCGTGGAATGCCCTACCTGCAACAGTAGTGAACTCGCCAACATTGAGGGCATTTAAAAGTTTATTGGATAAGCATATGGATGATAAGGGCATAGTGTAGGTTAGATGGCCTTTCGTTTTTTTTCCATGTCGGTGCAACATTGAGGGCCGAAGGGCCTGTACTGCGCTGTATCGTTCTATGTTCTATGTTCTAAGGGCTTGAGGTTTATAAGGAGGAGGTGTTAGCAATTCTGGAAAGTGTTAAAATAGATAAGTCGCCTGGGCTGGATTCTCCTAGGGAATCCAGGAGAAACCTATCCTAGGATTCTCTGGGAAGCTAGGGAGGAGATTGCTGAGCCTTTGGCTTTGATCTTTAAGTCATCTTTGTCTACAGTCATAGTGCCAGAAGACTGGAGGATAGCAAATGTTGTCCCCTTGTTCAAGAAGGGGAGTAGAGACAACCCCGGTAACTATGGACCAGTGAGCCTTACGTCTCTAGTGGGCAAATTCCTGGAAAGGTTTATAAGAGATAGGATGTATAATCATCTGAAAAGGAATAATTTGATTAGATAGTCAACATGGTTTTGTGAAGGGTAGGTCGTGCCTCACAAACCTTATTGAGTTCTTTGAGAAGGTGACCAAACAGGTGGATGAGGGTAAAGCAGTTGATGTGGTGTATATGGATTTCAGTAAAGCTTTTGATAAGTTTCCCCACGGTAGGCTATTGCAGAAAAAACGGAGGCATGGGATTCAGGGTGGTTTAGCAGTTTGGATCAGAAATTGGCTAGCTGGAAGAAGACAAAGGATTGTGGTTGATGGGAAATGTTCAGACTGGTGTCCAGTTACTAGTGGTGTACCACAAGAATCTGTTTTGGGGCCACTGCTTTTTATCATTTTTATAAATGACCTGGAGGAGAGCGTAGAAGGATGGGTGAGTAAATTTGAAGATGACACTTAAGTCGGTGGAGTTGTGGACAGTGCAGATGGATGTTACAAGTTACAGAGGAACATAGATAAGCTGCAGAGCTGGGCCGAGAGGTGGCAAATGGGGTTTAATGCAGAAAAGTGTGAGGTGATTCATTTTGGAAGGAATAACTGGAAGACAGAGGACTGGGCTAATGGTAAGATTTTTGGGAGTGTGGATGAGCAGAGAGATCTCGGTGTCCATGTCCATAGATCCCTGAAAGTTGCCACCCAGGTTGAGAGGGTTGTTAAGAAGGCGTACGGTGTGTCAGCATTTATTGGTAGAGGGATTGAGTTTCAGAGCCATGAGGCCATGTTGCAGCTGTACAAAACTCTGGTGCGGCCACATTTGGAGTATTGCGTGCAATTCTGGTCGCCACATTATAGGAAGGATGTGGAAGCATTGGAAACGGTGCAGAGGAGATTTACCAGGATGTTGCCTGGTATGGAGGGAAGATCTTATGAGGAAAGGCTGAGGGACTTAAGGCTGTTTTCGTTAGAGAGAAGAAGGTTAAGAGGTGACTTAATTGAGGCATACAAGATGATCAGAGGAGTAGATAGGGTGGACAGTGACAGCCTTTTTACCCGGATGGTGATGTCTAGCACGAGGGGACATAGCTTTAAATTGAGGGAAGATAGATATAGGACAGATGTTAGAGGTAGGTTCTTTACTCAGAGAGTAGTAAGGGCATGGAATGCCCTGCCTGCAACAGTAGTGGACTCGCCAACATTAAGGGCAATTAAATGGTCATTGGATAGGCATATGGACGATAAGGGAATAGTGTAGATGGGCTTCAGAGGGGTTTCACAGGTCGGCGCAACATCGAGGCGGAAGGGCCTGTAATGCGCTGCAATGTTCTATGTTGTATGTTTAACCTGAGTTCAAGGTGTTTATACGCCTTAGACAACTGATGAACCCAAGAAATAAATTTGTGGCCAAAGCCAAACCTCCCAAGAATATCAAATGAATACTCCCACTCCACTCTGTCAAATGTCTTTTTAGCATCAAGAGATACTATTGCCTTAATGGAAGTGAGGTGGTGGGGGAGAAGGCCAATATAAGACGACTGTTGAATGTGGTGATGAATCCGTCGAGAGCTCTGGTACCGGAGGTGGTGGTGTCCATGGATGCGAAGAAAGCATTTGATCGGGTGGAGTGGCGGTACTTGTTCGAAGTTTTGGGTAGGCTTGGGTTTGGGCCGAGATTTGTGGCATGGGTATGGTTGCTGTATGTGGCGCCAAGAGCGAGGGTGAGGACGAATGATATGAGCTGACAAAGCTTTGACTTACACAGGGGTACGAAGCAGGGGTTCCCGCTGCCGCCGCTGCTGTTTGCGTTGGCAGCAATTTAACAACAACTCCTTTGCTACACTTTTCAGCTCTTTGAGGGATTAAGGGCTGAGGGGTGAAACTTTTTTTGGGAAATCTAACTTGCATTTCTCCCCAGATGGGTGTAGGGTGGTGTGGGGGACACTGGGGAAGTGAGCGCTAGCTGAACTGCGGTTCTTGAGACAAACTCTCCCCCAACATCTGCCCATTCCCCCCTCCCACCACCCCTCTGCAGCCAGCCAAGTCCAGCCCCCTCCTGTGCTGCTTCGTCGAGGATTTCCCTGCTGAGGCCCCCCGATCTACCTGGATCGCCATGACGGATGTTTGACGGCACTCCGAGCACTGGGAAACACTTGGCTAATCTTGTGCTATGGGACTCTGACCCCATTCGGGTAGATTGCACCCACAATTTCTAAAGCCTTTTTTCCTGGCTGGATTTTAATAAATTGTAATCCTATTAAGACAATGGAAAGGCTGCCAGCATCCCAATATGCATCTTGCATTAATTCTCCAAGTGAGATGAAAGGGACCAGACTCGCAAACTACCACCCCTTGCCCAGCTCCTGTTTTTAAAATTCATTCACGAGATGTGGACATCGCTGGTTAGGCCAGCATTTGTTGCCCATTCCTAGTTCCCCTTCAGAAGGTGGTTGTGAGCAGCTTTCTTGAACAGCTGCAGTCCTTGAGGTGTAGGTACATTTACCATGCAGTTAGGGAGGGAGTTCCAGGATGTTGCATCAGCGACAGTGAAGGAGTGGTAATATATTTCCAAGTCAGGGTGGTGTGTGACTTGGAGGAGAACCTCCAGGTAGTGGGGTTCCCAGGTAGCTTCTGCTCTTGTCCTTTGAGATGGTAGTGGTTGTGGGTTTGGAAGGAACCTTGGTGAATTACTGCAGTGCATCTTGTTGGTGTGAAAGACCCCCCATTTCCTATATAATTGCTCTTCAAAGGTATCGGAGATGAGACATTAAAAATGTAAATACCATCTTGAACTCTTGCTTTGGGTTTTTCTTCTGATGTTTTTTCCCCCCTTTGCCAACTTCCCTTAGTTATTGTTATTGTGGTTATTCATGGTTATTTATGGTTATTTATACTGTTTGGTAGAGGGCGACTGTTAAGTACATTGTTATTTGTTATCTATCTGTTATTTATAATGTTAAGTTGGGGAGGCGGGACGGGGGGAGAGCAGATCGGGGATATGGGCTCCTAGGGGGGGTTCTTTACAGGCATGGACGGGGACGGGGGTGGAACTGAAGATGGCGGGGTGGGGTGTGGCAGGGCGAAAGCGCGGGCTTTCCTCTGTTTTCCCGCGCGCGGGGCAGAGGAGGGGGGAGGGGAGGAGTGCGGGGCGTGGCTAGCAATGGCGACCTTTCCTGCGTTGGAGCGGGGCCAGGGAGGAGTGGCAAGGGGGGGAGGCCCCCCCCCCGAGCCGGGGGGAGTCGGAGTGTGGCAGGAGCAGCCGGGTCAGCGTAAACCAGCTGACTTACGGGAGTACGATGGAGGGTACATCGCGGCTAGGAGGGGTCCTAGCCTGGGGGGGGGGGGGGGGGGGGGGGAGGGGGGTTAGGGAGGGACACCGGGTTGCTGCTGGAAAGACCAGAAACGGGAAGTGGAGGACTGGAGAGGTGGGGGGAGGGGGCCATCGTCATGGGGAGCGGGTCAGAAGGGGAGGGTCGACCCGGGGCGAGCAGGGAACAGGACATGGCTAATCGGCAGGGGAAGGGGGCGGGTCGTCCCGCGACCCGGCTGATCACTTGGAACGTGAGGGGGCTGAATGGGCCGGTCAAGAGATCAAGGGTATTCTCACACCTGAAGGGACTGAAGGCTGATGTAGCAATGTTACAGGAGACCCATTTGAAGGTAGTGGACCAGGTTCGCCTGAGAGGGGGTGGGTGGGACAGGTGTTCCACTCTGGATTGGACGCAAAGAACCGGGGGGGTGGCGATTCTGGTGGGAAAGAGGGTGTCGTTCGTGGCGGAGGAGGTGGTGGCGGATAAGGAGGGTAGGTATGTGATGGTGAAGGGTAAGCTGCAGGGGGAGAAAGTGGTGATGGTCAACGTATATGCCCCGAACTGGGATGACGCGGGTTTTATGAGGCGCCTATTGGGCCTCATTCCGGGACTGGAGGCAGGGGGCTTGATCATGGGGGGGGACTTTAACACAGTGCTGGACCCCGGGCTAGACAGATCGAGCTCAAGGACCAATAGGAGGCCGGCAGCGGCAGAAGTGCTGAGGGGGTACATGGAGCAGATGGGAGGGGTAGACCCATGGAGGTTTGGTAGGCCGAGGGCGAGGGAGTATTCCTTTTTCTCCCACGTCCATAGAGTGTACTCCAGAATCGATTTCTTCGTGTTGAGCAGGGGGCTGATCCCGAGCGTACGGGAAGCTGAGTACTCGGCCATTGCGATCTCTGATCATGCACCACATTGGGTGGATGTGGAAATGGGGGAGGCGCGGGACCAGCGCCCGCTGTGGCGGTTGGATGTGGGGCTGTTAGCGGACGACGAGGTGTGTAAAAGGGTCCGGAAGAGCATTGAGAGCTATCTGGACTTGAATGACACGGGTGAGGTGCAGGTGGGGATGGTCTGGGAGGCCCTGAAGGCAGTGATCAGGGGAGAGCTGATCTCCATAAGGGCACACAGAGAAAGAAAGGAGAGGCAGGAGAGGGAGAGGCTGGTGGGGGAGTTATTGGAAGTGGATAGGAGATATGCGGAGGCACCAGAGGAGGGGCTGCTGGGAGAACGGCGCAGCCTGCAGGTCAAGTTCGACCTGCTGACCACCAGGAAGGCAGAGACGCAGTGGAGAAGGGCACAGGGCGCGGTCTATGAGTATGGGGAAAAGGCGAGCAGGATGCTGGCACACCAGCTTCGCAACCGAGATGCGGCTAGGGAGATTGGGGGAGTGAAGGAGAGGGGCGGGAAGGTAGTGCAGAAGGGGCAAGAAGTGAATGGGGTCTTCAGGGATTTTTACAAGGAGTTGTATCGGTCTGAGCCGCCGACGAGGAGAGGGGGAATGGAGGACTTCCTAAACAAATTGAGGTTCCCAAGGGT